>NC_141695.1:280411991-281048112 GCF_964263255.1 Lissotriton vulgaris | reverse complement strand
CCAACATGTTTTGCTGATTCTAACTGAATTTTGGAATCCTTTTACAAGGTACTAAAGATTGCTTCACTGACTTGCGCAACAAAGAGCCTATTTGGCGTCAACTACAGCCAGGCTTCACTGTCCTCAAACAAATACCTCATATATCAAAATCTATCTCGCTTGTACAATACTTGCTTTCACAATGCCCGATTACACTTTGGCTGGGATTCAAATATCCTGGCATGCTCTGCAGACTTGGCGGTTAGACAATGCAAAAGCCGTTTATATAAACCTAATTAGCGACATCAGTAATACAGCCTCAAAAGAATGTCATCTTTATGAGAAACTTTTAGTTTACTACTTGAGCAGTCTTGCTGGTCACAATGTGTTCTCGAATTAGAATTAAAATATGTTGTTATATATTAATGTGAGTTACATGAACCGGTAAATATAAACCAGAACTCACACTAAATGTAAATACAATAATAATGAACCTTACTAGCGAGCAAAACAGAATTATTCTCAATAACCTTGAATAACAGGTATTTTACCTTTGGAATGCTGAGAGCTCCTTTGAAAGCAATGGAGCAGCAGCGGGCTATAAATACTGGTATAGGACCGCTGCTTGCAACACTAGCATGTCATAATCCACAGGCTCGCTCCTTCTCCATCCTCTCAAGGATATGTCGATTGGGCAGGGAAAAGAGAGAGCAGAGGCTGCGGACTTGGGCCCACAGTAGCATTCATCTCCTCCCTCCTAAAGTAGGTCACGTTTGACTGAAGCCACAGAGGGAGGAAATATTTCAACTGAGCTTCTGGGTCTCCCAGGCTTGGCTGAACAATGATAAGCTGTTTGGCCCAGCTGAGGTAGAACCAGAGGCTAACTTCTGTCTCCTTTCACAGATGTTGCTGTGTAGGCTACTAGAAGTTTCCTTTGCATGACTGCAATTGTTGAACATTCACAGCAAGCCCTATGAAACACAGGCTTAGGAGCCTTTAAAACTCTCTCTGTCTCCCGGGAGGCCTTTGTTTTAAGTTAAGACATTCCACCTTCATGGGTGGAATGTTGTAATAGCCTTACATATAGCCCATTGTAGCAGCAGGCTATGCCACCCTTTAACGTCGGTTCCCATGAGTCACAGGGTCAAAACGGATTCAAGCTAGCCTGGCTGATCAGGGGTGTTACCCAGAAACCGGACCCAGGATGCTTGTTTCCGACCGGTCCTGGCAGTTCGGGCTGGACTGTTGCCATGAGACACAGGTTCAAGACTGATTTGCATATGGTTGGGTCCAAACTGGGGTGGCGAAGTGAGCTACAGATTGATGATGGATTCAATACAGATCTGGGACTGGGGGTGAGTGTCTGAAAAGTTTCAGCACTCCGTCCATCGTCTCCTTGTGTTTGCTTTGTTTGCCCTTAGTTAGCAGGGTATGCCCAGAAGTGGGTCTCTTGCTCTCTTTGCCACGGGATTCAAGCTAGCCTGGCTGATGAGGGGTGTTACATGGAAACCGGTCCCAGGATGCTTGTTTCCGGCCCAGGGAGGACCTGGCCTGATGATTCGGGCTGAACTGCTCCCATGAGGCACAGGGTCAAGACTGATTTGCATATAGCCATGTCTGAACTGGGGTGGTGAAGTGAGCTAAAGAACGATGATGAATTCAACCCAGATCTGTGATTGGGGTGAGCGTCTGAAAAGTTTCAGCACTCCGTTCATCATTTCCTTGTGTTTACATTACTTAAATATAAAACAAGTGATGCATTACAGTTGTTAGAGAATAATATGGTGCTTGTTTATTGTTTAAAACAGGGATTTTGTTCTTGTTCTCCTTACATGGGTACAAAAGCAGTCTTTAGTCAATCATTTCTCTTGATGCCCTGGTTCCCTTCGCTGATGTGCAAGAAGTAAACGTTGGTTGTTGGGTATTGTAGGACAGCCTAGAAATTCACAGTTTGGAGGTTGGGGAGACTGGGCTACCAAGTTTGCTGTTGTGTTTGGTACTTAAAGCATGGTAGGGTAACTAGTATGGATATCTTTGGCAGCAAAGGGCAGGGCGGATGACAAGCAAGCCTACACTCTTGTTGGTTTATGACACCTCACATGTTTTGCAGGGGGAAAGAGCACTAGATATTGACATCTTTGGGGCTGATCAGAGGATTTTATGTTACCCTGTGTGTGCTACTGTGTGAAGAGACAGGTGCTGTAGTGCTCAACATTGTCAGGGTTTTTTAGTGTTACAGAAAGGTATGATTGGCAACACGATTCCCAAGTTTTTACATGTGCGTATAAAAGAAGAGGGTTCTCTTTTAAAATAGTTACCATGTTTTAAGGCTGAAACATATAAAAGCCTCTAAGGAATAGGGATATTAGTTGTGCGGGATGTGAGGCCTATGAAATTAATAGGTCCACAATTTTTCCTTATTGGGAACCAAGCACTCAATTGTAGCACTTGGTTCTCTTATCATAATGAAGTAGTGCAGTCCAAGGCATATGGAGGGGAGGTGGTGTGGGCTAGTAATTACTGTTTGCTAGCACACAATAATAACACTCAATAAAATATTATCTAGTCTGTTCTCTTTTTTTAAAGGAAAGTCATGCTTATTGTGCACACACTACGAAATACTACACATTAATTTACAAATATACTCATTATACAGATTGCAAAACCTTAAATAAAATTCTGAAATCACATTTGACTCCACCTGCGTCATGACCCCCAAAATCACAGATAACCCTCATACCAGCTAGAACATCACAATATAGCAAGGTATCACTTTAAATGAACCAGGCTTATTAGCTTTGTCAAAGGGTCATCACAATATCACATAACATAAGCCTATTGAATTTGTCACGGGATCCCCACTGTAAAAGACTAATTACCACTTTAAAATAACATTTATTTCACTGAAATCAATAACAATGCTTAAATACAATCAATAATGTCAACAAAGAGCTGCAATGTTTTTCAGAAATCACTATCAGCAATATGTTGTCAATAATGCATTGAAAAACAACATAACGTGTCGATATCTTTCCTTAACACATTTAGGCCACATAAAATGCAGCCATAGAACCAATCACTACAGACTAATGCAAACTCAGGTTGTAAAGCCAAAGTTCCAGTCTGGAAATGCTTATAACTGGGAGAAAAGTCTCCCCAGGTCAGGTTTTGTATGACCTGGTAGACATAGGGTGACTGTAAATATTGAAGGGGGCTGTTGCACCTCCAGCAACCCCCCGGAGCACTTTTAAATTATGTTGGTCATTCCCCTGCCATCCGGGGGCCACCAAAAGAGGAACTTATGCAAAAGAAGCCCCACAGATCAATATAAAGTGTTACCTCGGTAGAGCAGTGAACGCTGATGAGCAGGTCGCCCACTATGTTTAGTGCAGCACCGTCGCCTTGCCAATGTATTTTTTCTTTGTAAAAAAATTAAATATTTTGGGTGACCTGGTCTAACTAGGAAAACCCAGAAGGTGATGAAGGTTGAAGGGGGCCAGGGGACAGCCCCACGGCCCCCGCTTCCCCAGCCAGCTTCACGTACTAGCACACCTTTGATATTGTGCAGGAGACAGCATTTCTGCTTCTGCTGCTCCCACTTTCAGTGGGAGCAGTGCCTAGTGGCTAACTCTCCCCCGCCCCCTGTCATGGGCAGAGGGAGCGGGAAAGTGCTCCTGTGCTTCTGGTCCTGGGGATGTTGTCAAGGGTCCCTACCTTTGTGTTTGGGGTCTGAGGATGGGGGTCCTGGGGCCCATGGAAGATGTGCCAGCCTGGGGGATGGGGTCCCTAGGCCCAAGTGAAGTCTTGGGAGGGGATACCATGTATGCCCCTCCCTGAGCAAAATAAATACATTCATCTCATGCTGACCACAGGGCACTGGCCCACCATTCTTGTATCTTGGGGCAGGAAGTAAATATGTGGACATCATCTGCATACTGATGGCCGCATCTCGTACAGCTGGCTTCTCCACCACCCTTTATCTTGGATAACTTGAGGGTAGACCAATAGATTCTATGGAGTGTAAAGAAGTGTTTTTTTCTGAGTGCAGCAGATTTAATCAAGGGGTAGAGAATATCTAGAGATACTTGCCATAAGGTTTCCAGCTCCTCGCTCAGCAAGTAGTTCTCCCAGGTTTTGTATGGTTGACATCTTTCTGTCTGTAGCTGCCAAGAGATGGTTATACAAATGTGCCACTTCTTTTTTCTAGGAGCTAGGTCCTGTAGTTTGGTTTACATACTGCAATCATCTGTGATTGGCCAGCATTGACTCTTACACCAGGAAGAGAGCTGATAAAACTTGAACCTAGACAGAGTGCAGTTGGTAATATGGTTCCAATATTCCCAAGAATGGCACTTATCACCCAGTACGAGGTCTCTCCAATATACAACCCCTGCCTCTTTTAGTGGGTGAGCAAGGGAGTCCAAAAGACACTCAGGTGTACCGGGGGAATCCCAAGCTGGTACCCACTCACTATAATAGGATAGTCCTAAACAATTTCGGCAGTCAGACCACAATCTAGCCGCCGAACGCTGAGTCTTTAAGCAGATTTTTTTGAAAAATTTAGGAGAGCCAAACTTGTACATAAAACCTAACTTCTTTTCCCCTACTAACATGGCTATAAACATGCCGCCTATCAGTGGATTATCTGGGGAGAGCAATACAATTTTACAATTCTTTCGTTGGTAAGCCCAACGATACAGTTGGAAGTTTGGTAGGGCTCCCAGCCCCCTGAAGTTTACGCCTACGTTTTTTCCAAGATAACCTGATCGCTTTACTTGCCCAGATAAAGGAAGATATATTGCCCTAGATTTTAAGAATATTAGATTTTTAGAATTCTAAAGGGATCTGGTTAAAAATGTGATTGTATTTTGGGAGGACACACATCTTGATCAAATTAACTCGCCCATACAGTGAAAATGGGATACTCTGCCATCTTTTTAGTAGTATATAAAAACAATATCACAACTGGTATGATTGGAGGACAAATAGTAAGGGTATGAGAACATTATCCATGGAGGTATAAGGAGACTCTATTTACTCATACATATTGCTTGGGGGTACCCGGCTTCCAGTGGTGACTCAATGGGGATCCTCAGGAGTCAAAAGTTTGGGAACCACTGCTCTATTATACTGGTTTTATCAAGATCAGAATGCTCCATAAACATATAATCTATTTTTGAATAATGGGAGTTCTTCTTGCTGTAGAAGGAGTATTCCCTCTTCTCACCCATTTTCTTCTGCCATACATCAAAAAGATTGAGATTTTTCAGCATGGCCAGAAGATAAGCTTTAACACGCGGTACTGCTACCCGAGTTCCAAGGGAGGACTTGTCTAGTTTATTATTTAGAAGTACATTAAAGTCTCCACTCAAGGTCAAAGCTGAATCATAGTCTGCTAGTGCAATACAAAGGTTATTCAAGGGAGCAGTGTCATCATTGTTATGCCAATAATAACTAACTGTTGTATATTTTATCCCCCGGCACTTAATTGCAACTATAATCCAACGCCCTCCGTCGTCCACTTGTGACTTAATTACTTCCACTCCAGAGTTCTTTTTAATTATTACAGTAACCCCTTTTCAAAGAACATTGCTGATCTGTTGCAATGATCTTGTCAACCCATCTAGGATTTCCAAATAGTATCATACATTCTGATTGTAAAAGATGGGTCTCCTGTAACATTAAAATACTAGCTGTGCTGTTCTTTAGGTACTGAAGGATCAAATGCTGTTTCCCTTTCACTCTCAATCCATTCACATTCCAACTTAGTAGATCAAGATGATGCTCCCCTCCCTCCATGGTTCTCTCCGCCATCGCTGTCTTGCCTCCACTCCCTACAATAACTGCGAATGCAACTGGAGGCTATTATGTCATATGAGATTGTTGTTACATTTTTTTTTTACTTTTTCCCAATGCTCCCCACCTGTAAATGTGAATACTAATACCTCCCACCACCAACCCCCCACCCCCTTCTCCCCCTTGCGGGAACCCTCCCTTATTACCCATTGGCAAGGAGTATTGCCTATTCGGGTCGGGCCCCTCCAGGCTCCAAGAAAGAAAAGAGCAAAAGAAAAAAAAACATGAATAAAGAAGTAGTAATACCTAATCCCAGTATAAATCACCCTTAAACTTAAATTAACTAGGTATAGACTGTGTCAAAAAGGTATCCACCTCCTCACCCATACAACCTTAAAAAAAGCCGGGAACCGCAATTGTATCTGGGCTCCAAGGTCCCTCAATGCATCTATTCTCTTGCCCAATTCCCACCTTCTATCGTCTCTGACTTGAATGGATTCCTGTGTATTCTATGGATGTCAGACTCCCAGATATTGGGTGTGGCAATTAGTGGAAAGGCTTTACTCAAAATATTAATGACATAGGCCTTTAAATTATCTCCTTTTAGGCCTTCCTTTAAATCTAAAACCCTGATATTATTCTTCCTTGAGGTATTGTCTAACCTCTCTAGCCTCTCTGTTAAGTCCCACTCTTTATCCTTCAGGCTTGGTACCTCATTAGAATTATCTTTGACCTCTAAGCCCAATTCCTCCACTCTGCTCTCAATAGTCTCCATCCTATGGTACAGTGCTGTGAGATTTTCCTCTAGGCTGGTACAAGTATCTTGGATCTTCTTTTGATTTGATTCAGAAGTCGAAAATCATACTCCGATCTCAATAGATTGTTGCTTTAACATCTTGTGTAATGAATCTGGGCTTTGTACTTCAGAAGTCGGGGAGATCGAAGCTGAGTCATCTGGCTCATCTAATTCAGTCTGGCTACCACCCTCACCCAAAGAAGCCATGGAGGGGTCACTTAACAGGGTATAATGATTAGAAACAGGAATTGCAGCCAGAAAGTTCTGACTCTCAGCTGTCCTAAGGTCGTCGTTGAGTTTATCCCAGCCTGAGATCTAGGTTACCTAATAACCTGAGTATTAGCCATAAAGTATGACCAAAGGGAAGGAGTCACTTTGACTGGTTGCTGAGTTTTTTCTTCCTGCTCTTCACAGGAGTAAGTTTCCCAGGTTTTCCTTCTCTATTAGGCGGTTTCTTTTTTTAGAATTCACTACTGTCAAGCTTGGTCTAGCTGTTCAGCAGCGAGTCCCCTGCTTAAAAGTGTATGTGATCTCAGTTTATATCTCTTACCAAGAGACACCTCTGGCTTCTTTAGTTTGGCCAGACCACTCTCAGTAGACTGGGTCTCTCTATTTTCAAACTGACTTCTCTGGGTGGGTAACGTGGTACAGACTTGAGACTTCTAGGCATTCTAGGTATTCCGCACCACAGCTTGCTCCTAATTCGCCCACCAGGTCTAACTGTGGATAGTGGGTACCCCTTCCTCTTTCTCTCAGTGTGGGGGGTAAGCAGGGGTTAAAACTAGACTGCCAGTCACACTGACGCCAAATGCGCCGGTACTCAGCAAGCGCCCCTGCTGCCCTAAAAATTCACCCAGCATTCAGGAACGTTCAGAAGTAACCAGGCGATTCATGGAGAAGAGGCAGTTTCCACCAGGGAGAGCAAAGGGGAGCAAAAAGCAGCACCACAAAGGCAGGAGCAGTAAAGCAGCAGTGGAACAAACAGCAAAGCCACCGAGAAAAGCGAGAGAGCAGTATTCAAGTCCAGCATCAGCTCCATACCTTTGCTTTCCCCCTCCGTCGACTCCCCCCTCTGACCACCCTGACCCGGAGCCTCAGCACACCCGCTCACCAGCCACGCCTCTCCGCCTCCGGGAAGCCTATGAAAAACATACCCCCTGGAGCCACAACCAAAAGAAGCAGAGTCCGTCACCTCTCCAACGCGGAACAAGCGAAGCAGTGGGGGAGCGGCAGCAGGAGCCTCACCCCTGCTCCGAATCCCGATCACGAAGCCGCTCCACCAAAGCCGGACAAAACAAAGCAAACGAGGCTGCAGACAGGAAACAAGCAATTACAATGCAACGGTCTCGCCTTTGCAAAAGTTAGAGTTATTGGCATTGTAAATGGCAACATTTTTATTTATTTGTTGGTTTTGAAAACAGATAAATAAATGGCATTATCATTTGCAATGCCAATAGCTTAATCTCTCACAAATGCGAGACCTATTGCATTTGCACCCACACACACACACACACAGAGCCACAAACACAATGCCACACACACAGAGCCACACACACAGAGCCACACATGCCGGAAGTTGCACAGCTGGGGCCTGCCAAAGAGACACACAGAGAGGAAGTCCCCCCGATAATTTTGAAATACAAATCAACGTGCAGTCAAAACACTCTATGCTCAAAAGCAATTCAAACGTCGCACAAACTACAGCCACAGTGCTGGGGATGTTATGTGAAAGAGTAAATTATCCAAACCAATAAACGTCTCCAAGGCCTCCAAGCAAGAGATGTGAAGCTCCATCCCGCATGCACACAGTACACACAACCCCACACTCCGCATACACACAACCCCACACCCCGCATACTCACAGTGCACTGATCCCCACAACCCGCATACACACTGTGCACACAACCTCACACTCTGCATACACAGTGCACAGAACCCCACTTACTCACAGTGCACTGAAGCCCCCATCATGCTTACACACTGCAAAGAACCACACACCCCGCATACTCTCAGTGCACTGAACCCCACACCCTGCATACTATGCACAGAACCACACACCCTGCATACTCACAGTGCACTGAAGCCCACACCTAGGAATGGGACATGCCCCCACTGAGCCACACGAGGACTCTGATGCTTTTTTTGGGCACAGTTGGGTCGGCCCGCTGCCATCCGGGGCCGCCCTACACTGAAAAGAGCCCTGCCCCAGCCCTAACTCACCGGATTGCTCCATGCGCTGGGCGGTAGGGAATCGGGGAGAGGGACGCACATTTTGTAATTTTCCTACAAGTAGTGATTATAGAGCTTACAGGTAGGTAGGTTTACCCCTAGGACCTGAGCTGACACCAACATCCCCTCCCCTTTAACTACAAAAAAAGAAGCATCAGCAGGCCCCGTGCACCTGTCGAAGCCAGAATGTAGTTTTTTTTCATCTAACCGGTAAGATCGCGACAGGTAAGTGCCTGTTGTTAGGTGCTTACCCATGTCCTATCAACAGGGCAAATGTTTATCTTCGATTTATAACGTTGCAGGTGTAGTCTCGCCAGTTACTGCCAGCTAAATCATGTTGTCCATTTGTACAGTGTGAGGTTTCTTTACGGTGGGACAGGTTGATTGTATCAACACCCAGTAATGAAAATCTGCGTCCCAGATTTGTTCCAGTCGCCTGCTTGTTGAAGTACGTGTCATTATCATGTATATGAACTCGCTGAGCTATCTCGCTAGTGGGGAGCTATCTCGCTAGTGGGTATTACCTTGGTGACTTGAGTGATCGGTGTTCCTACCTTCTGTTCCCAAGTGCTGTCTCCAAACAACCACTTTATACGCCAGCTACTATTCCTAACTTTCTAATTATTACTCCGCTTTTCTTTTTATTTTTTATTTATTTATTTATTTACTATTATGCAATTAGAACCTTCTTGAATGTAAAGTTAGGAGCTTGTTGCCATTTGCACATTATTATTGAAGGTCTTGTCAGTATCGTGTCTAAGTTGTCATGTGCCAGCTGATTTCTCTCCCCCCCCCCCCACCCCCCACACACACACTTTCCGTGACCTGGAACGCAACCCTGCTTATGGTAAAGAGTTAATTTGCTTTCCACGGTGTTTATAGCGAAACCGGAGCAATTATTTTTATCTAATTGTGGTTGGATGGTGATTTCTATGATAAAGTGACTGGCAGCCTTTGGCACTTTCAAAAGTAGAGAGTTGGAGCTCTTTGTGGCTTTTGGTTACAAACCTGAATAGTTGCAGATAAGTGAAGTTAGCGCAGATATTGAAAAGTTGGTGAGCAGTCGCTACCTTATATGTTAAAGATTCTGACTGTATCATGTGTTCGACTAGTGCGCCCAATTCAACACCTATAGTATTCTTGAGGTTGTGATATCACAGCCCGTAGAGCCCCTCGGAGGCCCCGCTCCAGTGCCAGCCGTCTTGACGCCCCCACGAGCCGGACCCACATCAGGCACCCTGCTGAGCCCTCTCCCGGTCTGCCGCTGTCCCCCGCATTTGTCCAGGCAACCCTTACCAAGGTACTGTACAGTGTGTGCTCGAGGGCGCACATCGCGGACTTGAAGGTCCGCCCCTCGTGAAACCTGTTGCTAGATGCTAACTCCTTGCAGGGCCGAGTAATCTGCCGGTGCCCCAGTAACACGAAGCGAATACTCACTATTCAGGATTCATGCTGGACATGTCACGCTGTCCACTCCTCCGCGTCTGCACAGTTCTCCACCGTCTGATGCTGGGGTGGGGCCGCTTGACACTCGCTTCCTTTACCCCCAAAAGAAAACAAGTCTGTACTCACTTCTCACTGTTGGAAACCGGGCTACGGAATCCCATTTTCCGTGCGATGGCAGAAGATTCTGGCTAGCACCCGCTCTGCGCAGACACTTTCTCTCTGCGATGCGATCACCAGCTCAGTAAAAACTAAACCGAAACCTACGAGCCGCTCGCACCAGCCAGTGACAGGGCGAGGAATGCCCTGTGCGCCGGGTGCCACGCACAGCGCATCTGTAGAATGCCATGACGAAACCAATCGGGAGGCGAGGGGGGGGGCGTGCAGGGCCTGCCCACAGCGGGATTAAGAAGCTTATAAACGCCCACAGAATGCGATGACGAGAAAAGGAGCGGGACTTAAAAAAAGACCCAGAAACACCCACGAATCGCGTCGTGACGGGGGAAAGAGTGATTGACAACCATCTCTTCCAAAGAAGATCAAAAGATTTCGCCTGCGCGACACTGCTGAGCAGTGAATGCCAGGCGAAACCTAAAAACGAACCCTACTCAGGGTAGGTCAACTCAAAAAATAGGAGGGTTTAGGTTTAAGTTTAAGTTTTAAATTTGTCCCGTGACGGTATAGTCTTATCTACCTGCCCATGATAGCTAAAACAAATTCGGCAATTGAGGCCGGAGGAGACGCTACCCGCTACCTGCCCTCTAGCTGGACTCCATGTTCCTGCATTCATTTCCATACTCTTGTACCATAGTTCAACTCCCCATAGCAATACAGTGCTCCAATTCTCTCTTGGTAGGTATGCATTATATAAATAAAAGCACACATTTTCACTTTATTGATTTGAATTTGAGAATTCAAATATATGGAAAAATGATGACAATACAAGAAGTTCAACGTCTTCCAAAACCTTTGGAATCCCTCTGGGCAAGTGCCTTATCCTGTTCATTCCATCCTCACACCAACTTCCTACAAATCTTGAATTGGGGTATTCTCAATTCTATATGATTGGAACTGGAGAAAAAGATGGCCATCAAATGATGGGCAGAGACCATTACGAGTGAGACTTGCATATTTGGAGGTTAAATTTGGTGCTCGCATATGGCAGAATACTACACCAATAAGAAGGGAGAGTTGCCCAGCAGATGTGGCTCTTTTAATCTCGTGTGTGGACTGTCCTTGTTTTAGGAGGGTTGCAGGGAGCCTTCCACAACAAGGACAGTTCACACACATACTTCTCAGATTAAGAGAGCATATTCCCTTCATAGATCAAAGCCTTTTTCACCTACTCTGTAACAATAATTTTTCTCACATTAAATCCGAATGACTGCCTACAGTACAAATTCTAATAATGTTGGATTCATTTGCAGATTTCACAAAAGTCACTTGATATGTGGACTTTTGAGTGAACCAAATGTGAAAGCATGGCAGGTGATTTACAGTTTACTGCTTTAACTGTCATTTTAAGGTCCTGCCTAGGCAGCGCATGCACTGTCTCTTAAGACATTGCTGTATCTGCAGTGTGAGCACAGCCATCTGTTTCGATTAGTTCCTCCATGGGTCTTTCGCAACTCCTTTATTTTCGCTGGTGAACGGTTTACATTTGTCCCTCCTTTTGCTGTTTTGGTCACTCCCTGGAGATTGGCCCTGTTACATCGAGCACTTCACTATCGGCCATATAAGTTAGTTTTGGCACAATACTTTTTTTCTGCTGGGCTTGTTTAGCTTTCCAAACACACTCAGCCCAGGACTGCAAATCATGTTTCTCTCTATCTTTGGATTCACTAGCGTTTCTCAGCTAGAGGCTATGTTGTTTTTCATCCTATACCATTTGTGGTTTCATTAGCTCAAATGTTATGTTATGTTATGTTATTATAAGCTTGTAAAGCGCATTATCACCCAGGGGTATCTAAGCGCTGTCAGCGGACACACAACACCAGTGAAAACACAGGGCCACCCGATCACAGAGGCTCCCATGCCTCCCTGAAAAGCACAGTTTTCAAGTTCTTCCTAAACTGGAGAAGATTGATTTCTTTCCGGAGGCTGGCTGGAAGGCGGTTCCACGCCTGGGGGACAGTACAAGAGAAGGCTCTGCCACCCTTGGACACAAGGTTAAACCGGGGGCATACCAGGTTACATGCCTCAGCGGACCGCAAGGCCCTGCTTGGCATGTAGTTAGTAAGTTGGTCCTTAATATAGCTAGGAGCCGAGCCATACATGGCCTTGTGTACAATACAGAGGCTCTTAAATTTCACTCTCTGGGCGATTGGCAACCAATGTAGAGCCTGTAGTAGGGGCGTGGCCCGAGTTCGCCTAGGTTTATTAAAGATGAGTCTGGCAGCATCGTTCATTACGACTTGTAGTCTATCTAAAAGATGTTTTGGTAGGCCATAGTACAAAGAGTTTCCGTAGTCCAGATGTGCTAGAATCAGGGCAGACTGCCAGCCTAAGCGTAGAAAATGACAACAGAGAGAATAGTTTCCGGAGTTGGCGCAGTAAACTAACACATGTGCCCACCACCGCCGACACCTGCTTAGTCATGGACAGCAGGGCATCAATTTTGATGCCCAAGCTTTTTACTGCCACTGCAGGTTCTGGAAAAGGTCCCAATTCTGCCGGCCAAAACAAATCACTCCATTGTCTTGCAGCTGTCGTGACTGCCAGGACTTCGGTTTTATCCGGGTTGATTTTCAAAAAGTTATCCGACATCCAGTTGATGGTACACTTGAGAATGTCTTGCATTCTCAAGTGAGCTGTAGATGAATGCTCAATCTGGATCAGAATTTGTGTGTCGTCGGCATAATTGTAAACCCTGCAGTCCAGCAAGTTCAATGCTGCTATTAGCGGCTGTAGGTAGATATTAAAGAGCAGAGGTGAGAGGGCTGACCCCTGGGTCACACCACAGGTCAACTTGGCTGGTTCGGAAATTAGATCCGCTAGTTGGACTCGCTGTGAATGCTCTCCAAGAAAGGAAGTCAACCAGGTCAAAACCGTGCCCTGTATCCCTAGATCCTTAATCTGCGATAATAATCGGCTGTTATTAACGGTGTCAAACGCCGCGGATAAGTCCAAAAGGACCAGGGCACACAGAGTTTTCTTGTTAGCCCTAAGTCTCAAATCATCCAGCACGGAAAGCATAACTAATTCCGTGCTGTGATGAGCTCTAAAACCAGCCTGGTTGGGCTCGAGTAGGTGATTGCTTTCGAGGAAGTGGGTGGGAAAATGTAGAACATGTTGCTCTAAAATTTTGGCCAAAAAAAGGCAGTTGAGAAATTGGCCTAAAATTCTTTAGGACTTTTGGGTCAGCACCAGGTTTCTTTAGGAGCGGAACCACCCGTGCTTCCTTAAAATTAGAAGGGACGAATCCCGACTTCAGGGAGCGGTTCAAAAGGGTGAGGACTTTATCCTCCATCCCGGACCATCCCAGCTTAAAAATTTTGGGAGGGAAGGGGTCCGCTGGCGAGCCTGATTTCACCCGACCCATTATAGTAGGCAAGGACGGGTAGTTGAGTCAGAGGGTCCATTGTCGGCCTCTGGAGCATAGGGGGGGCTCGATAGAACATGGAAGATTTGAGGTGTGAATAATTTCCGTAATTATGTCCTTGATTTTATCCATGAAAAAGATTTGAAAATCTTGGCAGTCCTTCTGGTTAAAAATCGGGCTTGGCCCCTTAACGGTCCGTAAATCATTTAGAACTTTAAACACTTCTTTCTGTGGGTTAGCAGCCTCCGAGATTGTTGCCTCATAAAATTCGGCCTTTCTCTGGCGGATGGCTTTTTTGTATGTTGCGAACTGCAGTATGTAAGCAGCATGTGCACTGGGCATACGGGACTTATGTCAGGCTCTTTCGCATTGGCGGAGAACTTGTTTTTGTTCCCTAAGGGCGTCATTGAACCATTGTGCTCCCTTGCCCTTAACTATCAATCTGATTTTATGGGCTGGAGCCACTACCTCAATGGCCTTCTTCAGTATGGATACCAAGGAGACGCTTTCAGTTTCCAAGTCAACCGTCCTATCAGAGGGATAGTCAGACTGTGATAGGATAGTTGTCAGATCAGAGGCCTTGACCTGATTCCAACTACGCAGCATTTTCCAGTCTGGTTTAACTTTCGGTTGTCTTGTAAGGGGGGGGGGGTATTGACCTTCAATTAGATAGTGGTCCGACCAGGAACATGGGGAGACCACTAGATGGGCTGTGAGTGGAAAGGTTGACCAAACCAGATCCAGTATGGCCCTTCTCATGTGTAGGCTCCCTCACCAACTGAGTGAGTCCCAGAGATACCATAACCTCTTCAAAGTGTTTGGTCTGGCCGTCCTTTACTGTAGTTTCCCAGTGAAAATTAAAGTCCCCGAGCACCACCAAGCCTTCGTATCGGGTGCGGAGGTCATGAATTAGTTTCAGAAAGGGTTCCATGAATCTACTAGTTGTGCTAGGTGGACGGTATACTAAAAGGAATACCATGCAGTCTGTGGGAGAGCAAAATTTTACCCCCAGTACATCCACGCCTTCGATGCATTCTGAACAAAGTGTTTCAGTTTTTAGAGTGTCCCTGAAAAGGAAAGCAACCCCACCCCCCCTAATGTTATACAGACGATTGGCATAAATAGTAGTAAAGCTAGGGGGCAGAGCTGCCACCAGGTCTGGCATGGAAGAGTCATTAAGCCAGGATTCAGTAATACAAAGCAGGTCCAGGTTATCCTCGTGCAAAAAGGAGAATACCTCAAGATAGTGTCTCTGTAATGAGCGTGTATTTAGCGGAGCGAAACTTCACCATTGACCGCTCACCTGCTTTGAGGGAGAAGCCGGTAATGGGGCCATGGTTGCATTTGTGGGAATCGACGGATGTCTCAAAAGCCCCTCCTGCGCAAGTACGGGCTTCTCCTTATCAGGTAGCGGATAGGCTACCGATTTCCAGCTCAGTAAGGGCTGTGGTGAGTATACCCGAGGGGGCCCGGCCTGGCGCAGACGGGCACAGACGGCTCGCCTTTGGCGAGCCTTCGGCACGCTCGCTGCGCGTGTCGGCTGCGCAACGGCGCCGCCATTCCCTAATGTAGTATTCACACGGGAAGGCCCGCCTGCTTCGTCCCCGGAAGTGCATCGCTCCGAGGGGAGACCCAGTTATAGGTCAAGAAGCCCTCCACTCAAGCGGCACAGGCCGTGGTGGAACAGGGCTGATGACCACAGGAAGTAAGTTAAAAGCACAAACACAATCAATTTAAAAGAGTAGTTTTAAAAACAACGAACTGAAATCGGTATTAAATTTAATAACAGTAACTGTGCTAAGATGGCAAGTAAAGTGCAGCTCTGAGCGACAAAGTAATTATATCAGCAGTCTGTGCAGTCTGTGCAAATAGGCAAGAAATAAACAGGGCGCTCGAGTGACAGAGCAGCTAGCGCCTCACCAGTTAAGGGCGTCAAATGCCCAAACCTTAAATAATGTACTTACTTAATGAAAGTGCAGTTTAAGACTTTTAGACGGGCCAACAGTAGGATCAACCTATTTACATTTTGCTTTAGAAAAAGTAATAATTTGAATACTATTAAAGAAGTAAACATGCTGTTATTGCTAAGATTTATGAAAATGGAAGACCTCTTACTTAAGGGGGCTGCGCAGTGGCATAGGAGAGACCTTTGACCATGCTCGCAGGCAGGTCGCTCCCCACGCCACCACACAGCCGCTAAATGCCTCGTTGCTCCTGCCGCCGTCGTCTCCCACTCCCTCGTTCCCGCCGCTGCGTCCCTACCGCCCGCCCTCCTGACAGCTATTGGCCACCCGCTCCCGCCTCCCAGCTGCCCCTCCCTCCCTTTCTACCTCTTAAGGGGGCTGCGCAGTGGCGTAGGAGCGACCTTTGACCCTGCTTTCAGGCAGGTCGCTCCCCACGCCACCACACAGCCGCCAGCTGCCTCGTATCTCCTGCGTCTGCCGTCTCCTGCTCCCCCGTTCCTGCTGCTGCGTTCCTGCGGCCCCGCCCCCTGACACCCGTTGCCACCCCGCTCCTGCCTCCCAGCTGCTTCTCCCTCCCTACCCACCTCTTATGGAGGCTATGCACGGGCGCGCCGCTATCGCGCCGAAGCCACACCGCTCGCACGCCAAAGGCAAGCCTGTCTGCGCCCGTCCGCGCCTGGACCGTGCCCAGCGCAAGAACCCCTGGACCCCGCGAACGCCACAACACCAGACTCCGCTACGATGTCAGCACCCTCCACACACTCAACGCCGGCCGAAACCACACCTGCTTCCAAGCCTAACCAAAACGGACTAACAGACATTTCACCTGCCACACCTGCAGCTTCACCTGTGACAGAACCACCAAACCTCCAAGGACCGGACCCAAACACCTCCGCTGCATACTCCTCAACACCCGCTCCGCACGCAAACACGCCGTCGAGCTTTCGGATCTGCTCGACACCTCGGACCCAGACGTGACCTTCCTGACCGAGACCTGGTGGAACGAGTCCTCGGCGCCCGACATCACCATAGCCATCCCGGATGGCTACAAGATCACCGGCAGGGATCGCGCCAACGGAATCGCCACCCATGCAGACGACACCCTTAACACCGCCGAACACTTGCACTTCCGGATCCACACCGACCCCACCACCAGCCTCAGAGGAACACTCACCTACAGACCACCCGGACCCCGAGCACAATTCAGCGACTCCATCGCCAACCTCGCCAGCACCCACGCACTTGCCTCCACAGACTACATCCTCCTCGGGGACCTGAATTTCCACCTTGAGAACAATAAAGATGCCAACTCCGCCACCCTGATCAACAACCTTGACAAATAAGCGTGGGCGTAAAATCCGTTTCGGGGGCGAATTTGCGGATTTTTGACGATTCGCGATCCGCAAATCTCGCGAATTTTCCAAAAAATCCGCAAATTCGCAAGCTACGAATTATTTTGCTTGGTCGCGCTTGAAAAATACAATACCGTGCGCGCGGCGTTGACTCTGAGCCTGCCGAATTGTTTTTCTGCGTGTGCTGCGCCATTTTCGATCTTGGCGAGAGTTTTTCGAACGCGATCACGTCATCGCGGCTTGCCATCTTGTACGTCCTAAATGCCCGCGACGGCGCGCAGCTGACTTCCGGCGGGGGGTTCAAACAGCTCGCGTTCCCAAAATTGCAATTCTGCACCAGAAATCCACTGCAGGAAGCATAAACCTTGTTAAAATGTTGATTTTGATCAGAATACTTCCTCAGATTGACATTTGACTGCACTTTTTGGTGCAGGAGTCCATTTTTTGGGGTGGGGTGGGAGGAAGGGAGTGCCTCAGAGTCTCCAACTTCCTGTTCCTGTCCAGCAGGCTCCTCCCAGTGCTTTGTGCATGTACTGGTCACTTTTCATTTGGCTGTTGAGCTGGAAGGATTACTTTCTGTGACTGCTGCTGCATTTGTATTTGAGGACTTTTTGGACTTTGGAGTTTGGATCACTTTTGGACTTGAGATTTTACAAGTAAATTGGTGTTGTTTGTTTAGAGCATGCAGTTGAGGCAACTACAGTTCTAAAACTTTTTTCACAACGTTAACAAAATATATATTGTGGTGGGTATCCACAGCATCCAGTGTGCATGATACAACTGATTCTCATTTATGTCATGGAATTTTAGCTCACTGTTATATGTTGATTTTTTTAAAAAAAATGTGGGTTGCCTGTAAAGCCTCACTAGCCAGTAGGCCCAGGTGTAGTGAGTGGTGCATGGGCCTAGTCTTTCTGTGGGGTGTCTTGAATTTAAACATCATTGAGGGCATGGATAGCATGGGATTGTGGTGATTTTTATGTGTTTTTCGATTTTTTTGGGGTGTTGTTGGGGACTGGCCATGTGGGTGGGGGCCATTTTGAGGGCTGGTACAGGCAGAACCTGGCCATGTGCTGGGGGTCAAGCGGCAATTTTGAAGGCAGGCAGTGTGCTCAAGGCCTGCACCCAGTTTGCCTAGCTTTCATCCATTATGCCCAGGGGTACTCAGTGGTGCAGGGGCCTAGTCTTTCTATGGGGTGTCTTGAATTTAAACATCATTGAGGGCATGGATGGCATGGGATTGTGGTGATTTCTATGTGTTTTTTGATTTTTTGGGGTGTTGTTGGAGACTGGCCATGTGGGTGGGGGCCATTTTGAGGGCTGGTACAGGCAGGGCCTAGCCATGTGCTGGGGGTCAAGGGGTCATTTTGAAGGCAGGCAGTGTGCTCAGGCCTGCACCCAGTTTGCCTAGCTTTCATCCATTATGCCCAAGGGTACTCAGTGGTGCATGGGCCTAGTCTTTCTGTGGGGTGTCTTGAATTTAAACATCATTGAGGGCATGGATGGCATGGGATTGTGGTGATTTTGATGTGTTTTTCCATTTTTTGGGGTGTTGTTAGGGACTGGCCATGTGGGTGGGGGCCATTTTGAGGGCTGGTACAGGCAGGGCCTGGCCATGTGCGGGGGGGGCAAGGGGCCATTTTGAAGGCAGGCAGTGTGCTCAGGCCTGTACCCAGTTTGCCTAGCTTTCATACATTATGCCCAGGGCTACTCACTGGTGCATGGGCCTAGTCTTTCTGTGGGGTGTCTTGAATTTAAACATCATTAAGGGCATGAATGGCATGGGATTGTGGTGATTTTTATGTGTTTTTTGATTTTTTGGGGTGTTGTTCGGGACTGGCCATGTGGGTGGGGGCCATTTTGAGGGCTGGTACAGGCAGGGCCTGGCCATGTGCTGGGGGTCAAGGGGCCATTTTGAAGGCAGGCAGTGTGCTCAGGCCTGCACCCAGTTTGCCTAGCTTTTATCCATTATGCCCAGAGGTACTCAGTGGTGCATGAGCCTAGTCTTTCTGTGGGGTGTCTTGAATTTAAACATCATTGAGGGCATGGATGGCATGGGATTGTGGTGATTGCTATGTGTTTTTCGATTTTTTGGGGTGTTGTTGGGGACTGGCCATGTGGGTGGGGGCCATTTTGAGGGCTGGTACAGGCAGGGCCTGGCCATGTGCTGAGGGTCATGGGGCCATTTTGAAGGCAGGCAGTGTGCTCAGGCCTGCACCCCGTTTGCCTAGCTTTCATCCATTATGTCCAGGGATACTCAGTGGTGCATGGGCCTAGTCTTTC
Source organism: Lissotriton vulgaris (assembly GCF_964263255.1). Taxonomy (NCBI): domain Eukaryota; kingdom Metazoa; phylum Chordata; class Amphibia; order Caudata; family Salamandridae; genus Lissotriton; species Lissotriton vulgaris. The sequence continues at coordinate 281,028,729 of NC_141695.1, read as the reverse complement.
TGTGGGGAGTCTTGAATTTAAACATCATTGAGGGCATGGATGGCATGGGATTGTGGGGATTTTTATGTGTTTTTCGATTTTTTGGGGTGTTGTTGGGGACTGGCCATGTGGGTGGAGGCCATTTTGAGGGCTGGTACAGGCAGGGCCTGGCCATGTGCTGGGGGTCATGGGGCCATTTTGAAGGCAGGCAGTGTGCTCAGGCCTGCACCCAGTTTGCCTAGCTTTTATCCATTATGCCCAGGGGTACTCAGTGGTGCATGAGCCTAGTCTTTCTGTGGGGTGTCTTGAATTTAAACATCATTGAGGGCATGGATGGCATAGGATTGTGGTGATTGCTATGTGTTTTTCGATTTTTTGGGGTGTTGTTGGGGACTGGCCATATGGGTGGGGGCCATTTTGAGGGCTGGTACAGGCAGGGCCTGGCCATGTGCTGGGGGTCAAGGGTCCATTTTGAAGGCTGGCAGTGTGCTCAGGCCTGCACCCAGTTTGCCAAGCTTTCATGCATTATGCCCAGGGGTACTCAGTGGTGCATGGGCCTAGTCTTTCTGTGGGGTATCTTGAATTTAAACATCATTGAGGGCATGGATGGCATGGGATTGTGGTGATTTGTATGTGTTTTTCGATTTTTTGGGTTGTATAACTGATGTTCCTCTGTCTTCCATTGCTTTTAGGTGCACAAGAGAACCACCAGTGCCAGGAAGAAGTCCTGCAGCGGTGTGTGCAGCACAACGTCATGCGACGTCACGTGAGGCCACAGACAAGACAACTCTGCAACTCGTGCAACTGGGGCCTGCTGTTCTTACATCTGAAGAAGATGGGCCCAAAGAAAGGTGGCAGTAGCGCCTCAGCGAAGAAAGTTGCCAGTGCCACTGCCAGTAAGAAGGAGCAGAAGAAGCAAGTGGCACCACCTACCAAGAAGACTGGTGTGCCCACCAACACCTTTTTTGGGAAGAAAAAAAACTACGCCAGCAGCAGCAGCGGTGCCTGCCAGGGACCAAGCTGGAAGCAGCACCTCTGCTTCATTGGGCTCACTGCGACCACGCCAACTTTGGTCCAAGACCACCATGAGTGCTGCTGTGGCAGCCACTTTGGTTGTTGAATCACCATCGACCAGTGATCTTGGCTCATCACAAGAAAGTACCATCCGATCAACGCCAGGTGTAACTCAGCTGGCAAGTGTTCAACAACCACAGCTGTGTGGGCCCTCACTTTCCGAAGAAGATGCGGACAGAAAGTAGAACAGGTAATGAATAATGAGAAGATGGCATGTTGCAGTGGACAGCAATGGCTGTCTGTCTCTGTTGAAACCAATTGCTGTTTGTTTTTGGTGAACAGCGCAATTTGCCATGTTTTGAATATACCAGTATTGCAGGTTTTTGGGGGTTTCTTTGAGGGTGTTCCAGATTTGCGGCGCTGGGTCGGGGGGTCCGGGATCACTGCTGGCACAGTCTAATGTTGATTGCATTTGTTTTTCAGGAAATCCATGGTGGGAAAGGGGAGTTAAGGCCTAGCTGCACAGCGTATTTGGACTGAATTGAAGGTAGTAGGCCCATTTTTGCTTTTTGCCTGTTTGGGGGTGTTCTGCTTTTTTGCGGGTGGCTGCAGGGGTCTGGGGGCATAGCTCGGAAGGTCTAATATCGGAATCAAGTGTTTTGGACCAAATCCATGGTGAAATGTTTTTGGCGTTTTTGCTCACTTGCCTGTGTTTGGGGTGCTGTTTGTGGGGCTTCCTGGTTTTTGTGGGTGGGTTTTGGGGTCTGGGAGCACTGCTGGCACAGTCTAATGTTGATTGCATTTGTTTTTCAGGACATCCATGGTGGAAAAGTGGAGTTATGACCTAGCTGCACAGCGCGTTTGGACAGAATTGAAAGAAGGCCGAAAAATATTGTAAGTATGAGATTTTCAATTTTTGCTTTTTGCCTGGTTTGGAGAAAATCCATGAGGAAAAAGTTTTTGCATTTTCTGGCATTTCGCTCAATTTAGCGTTTTCGGGGGCCTGTTTGGGGGGCTTCCTGGTGTTAGTGCGTGGGTTTTTGGGTCTTGGAGCAACGCTGGGTATGGGTAGCTTTGATTGCAAGTGGTTTGAAGCAAATCCATGGTGGCAAAGGGGAGTTAGGGCCTAGCTGCAGAGCGCGCATGGAGTAATTTTGGAAATTTGCCTGAAAATGACTGTCCCCATTTTTGTAGTTTTGCTTTTTGGCTGTTTCTGGGGTCTTCTACTTGTTTTTGCCAGGGTTGATGGCTCTGGGGCCATTGCTGGGAAGGTCTAATACCGGATAAAAGTGGTTTGGAGAAAATCCATGAGGAAAAAGTTTTTTGCATTTTCTGACATTTCGCTCAATTTAGCGTTTTTGGGGGCCTGTTTGGGGGGCTTCCTGGTGTTTGTGGGTGGGTTTTAGGGTCTTGGAGCAATGCTGGGTATGGTTAATTTTGATTGCACGTGGTTTGAAGCAAATCCATGGTGGCAAAGGGGAGTTAGGGCCTAGCTGCAGAGCGCGCGTAGAGTGATTTTGGAAATTTGCCTGAAAATTACTAAGCCCCCATTTTTGTAGTTTTGCATTTTGGCTGTTTGGGGGTCTTCTACTTGTTTTCGCCTGGGTTGACGGCTCTGGGGCCTTTGCTGGGAAGGTCTAATACCGGATAAAAGTGGTTTGGAGAAAATCGGAGGTAAAAAAGTTTTTGCGTGTTTGCTCACTTGCTTGTCTTTGTGGTGCTGTTTGGGGGGGTTCCTGGTGTTTGGGGGTGGGTTTGGGGGTCTGGGAGCACTGCTGGCACAGTCTAATGTTGATTGCATTTGTTTTTCAGGACATCCATGGTGGAAAAGTGGAGTTATGACCTTGCTGCACAGCGCGTTTGGACAAAATTGAAAGAAGGCCGAAAAATATTGTAAGTATGAGATTTTCAATTTTTGCTTTTTGCCTGTTTGGGGGTGTGTAGCAGGCGGGGGAAGGATAGGCAATACGCTGATTCTAGTAGTTCTAGGTTTTATTTTGGTATACAGTGAATCAGAACTTTTCTTTCTAGTGCTTCGTGAAAGTCTTGGAGAACGGCTCCTCGCTGCTTTCCTGATGCCTGAATCTGTGGAGGCTGTTCTACATCCTCGGTCGGGTGTCCGCCGAGGAAGGTCTCCGTCGATTTCCGTGGTGCCCGTAAGTTACCGGAACAGGGAAATAAAAGGCAAGAAAACGGTGTATCAATACCCGTTCTATATTGTGGATTACAGGGAGGGGAGTGAGGGACCAAACACACGTGAGGCACTCTGTAACTAACTGCCGAGGTGAAGGGTTTTGTGCTCGGGGTAGGGGAAAAACACCAGGGAGAAGGGGATCCCGGGTTTAGTCCGACGTTACTGTTTTTCGAGTGACCCAACCCCTTAGCTTGTCACGCACCTGGTTAAGCCATACACCTCCCCCGGGTGTATGGCTGGGCGGCTCGTGGTGTCGGTGGCCTCCTGGCGTCCCTTCTTTAACGTCCTCCGCTCCGTCCCTCAGCTGTCTCTCCTCGGACCCGGTCTTCCTTCGTACCGCTCCACTTCCGTCTTCTTTCTCGTCTCTCCATTCGTCCTCCGTATACACGTTCTTCCTTAGCTCCGCTCCGCTTCCGTCTTCCTCCTCGTCTCCTTCCTCGCTCTGGGTGAACAAGCACACCCTTGATTCGTCCATTCCAGCATATGAGGTTTCCGTGTCCTGACGAGACTCCTCCCATTCCGAAGTCCATTCAGAATTAAAGGGCCAGTGTGTGGATTGCGTGTCTACCTCTGTTTCAACGTTCTGTGGAGAGGAAGAGGTAGTGTTTAACATTTGTCTACTTTCATATCCTTTATAGCCATTTCTTCGTGCTGATCCCGCTGTGTTACACACCTCCCCCTCCGGACACTCATGATCGGGGAGTGGATGACGGGATAGGAAGTCCGCCCCAACATTCTCACAGCCTTTGCGGTGATGTATAGAAAAGGAGTATGGTCGCAGTGAGAGGAACCACCGCAAAACTCTCGCATTATTAGCTTTATTGCGTGCCATCCAGAGTAAGGGAGCGTGATCAGTGAACAGTTCAAAACGCCGGCCTTCCAGGTAATATGCTAGTTTTTCAATGGCCCATTTAATTGCCAGGCATTCTTTTTCGACAGTTGCATATTTTAACTCCCTAGGGAACAACTTCCGGCTGACATATAAAATTGGGTGATCGAGGCCATCCTGACCAGTTTGGGAGAGCACTGCCCCAATCCCGTAGTCCGAAGCATCAGTGTGCAATGAGAACGGGCGAGCGAAATCAGGGGAAGCCAAAACTGGTGTAGATGTAATCACGGACTTCAGAACTCTAAATGACTCCTGCATCGGTACGGTGGGACGTACCGGTGAAGATGCTCGCCCAGCGTTTTTCAGAGCGTCAGTGAGAGGGGCTGCAATGTCCGCAAACTGTGGGATAAAGCGTCTGTAGTAGCCCACCAGTCCCAAAAAGGAACGCAATTCCCGTCTTGTGGATGGGAATGGAGTGTCAGCAATGGCCCTAACTTTCTCAATTTGAGGTTCTATCAAGCCATGTCCCAAGACATATCCAAGGTATTTAACCTTATGGAAAGCTAGTTTGCATTTCTTAGCGTTGACAGTGAGGCCAGCCTTCCTAAGCGCTTTCAAAACCACAGACAGGTGTCGGAGATGAGACTGCCAATCTGGACTGTAAATTACAATGTCATCCAGGTAAGCCGATGTAAAATCCGACAACCCCGCGAGAACAGTGTTCATGAGGCGCTGAAATGTAGCAGGCGCCCCATGAAGGCCAAATGGAAGGACCGTGAACTCAAAATGACCCTCCTCTGTTGAGAATGCTGTTTTTTTGATGTCTTCGGGTCGCAGAGGCACCTGCCAATACCCTTTTGTTAAGTCGAGGGTAGAAATGTATTTGGCCTGTCCTAGTCGCTCAATTAACTCGTCCACTCTAGGGATGGGATACGCGTCGAAGAGTGAAATGTCATTAAGAGCCCGAAAGTCCATGCAAAACCTTCAACTGCCATCGGGTTTAGGGACCATTACAATGGGACTAGACCAATCGCTTTTCGATGGGCGAATCACCCCCAATCGCAGCATTTCGTCTACTTCAGCTTTAATCGCAGCTCTTCTGGCTTCGGGGACTCTGTAAGGTTTAATCCTAACCTTTTTGTTGGGTGGTGTGTCAATACAATGTTCCGCTAGGGAGGTCCTCCCAGGTCTGTTTGAAAAAACATCCCCATAACGTTCCAAAGTCTCCCTCAGTTCTTCCTGTTGTTGGGCCTTCAGTTCTTCATTATGAACAAGCATGTCAATAGTTGAGCCCTCTAATCCAGGTGTAGTGGCCACATGGATTTCCGCAGGAGGAGGACCTAACCACTTTTTCAGCAAATTTATATGATAAGATTGCTGTTTCCGTGGTGTTACCTGCAATTTATAACTAGTACTCCCAATGACCCCCACCACTTTATAGGGACCCATCCAGTCTGCCTTGAATTTATGGGATGAGGATGGAAGAAGAACCAAAGCCCAGTCCCCGATATTAAGGCGCCTCCATTTTTTCCCTTTATCGTAACCAGTCCACTGTCTATGCTGACTAAGCTCAAGATGGTCCAACGCCAACTCCCTCAGTTTACCCAATTTAGCTTTCAGGTCCCTAGCGTACTCAAGAGTAGTTTTCGCCTCCTCCCCCTGTTCATTAACCCAGGCATCCCGGGTCATTTCCAGCAATGAGCGAGGTTGACGGCCATAAAGCATTTCAAAGGCTGACACGCCCAGACTACTCTGTCTCTGAGCCCTGATGGTGTATAGTGCTAAAGGTAACATCCGATCCCAATCATCCCCACTAACCTCCATCATTTTACGAAGGGTGGATTTTAGGGTCCGGTTGTAGCGTTCCACCAGTCCGTCCGTCTGCGGATGGTAAACTGAGGTACGGATCTGGTGGACGTTCAACGTGTCACAAATTTCCTTCATTAATTTCGACACAAATGGCGTGCCCTGGTCGGTCAAAATCTCCTTCGGAAACCTAACCCTACTAAACAACTCAATCATTTTGTCTCCGACCTGTCTGTAATTGCCCACAGACAACGGAAAAGCCTCGGGGAACCGCGTGGCATAGTCAACAACAACTAAAATGTGTTGGAACCCCTTTTTAGTTTTAGGCAGCGGTCCGATAAGGTCCATGCCGACCTTCTCAAAAGGTTTGCCAATGACTGGTGGCGGTTGCAAAGGAACTGCCTGTGGTCTAACCATATTCATCTTTTGGCAAATCTCACAGGACCTGCAGTAAGATTCGGTATCCTTATAAATACCGGGCCAAAAAAATTGCCTGAGGATATTTTGGGTTGTTTTCTCGGCGCCGGAGTGACCGGCGACGAGATGGCTGTGAGCAAAGAAAAGGACCTGCTCCCTGAATGACACAGGCACCAATAGTTGGGCGGGTTGCCCCTCACCACCTATTCTATACAACAGGTCATCATCGATAATAAACCCTGGAAAAAATTTTGAGTTTTCAGCTCTCTGATGTGCTTGTTCCCACGCGTTGAACAGAGTGGGATCACTGATTTGCGCAAATTTAAAGCTTCTATCCATAACCCAAGGATCATGTGTCAGGAGTGAGTTCACTGTCTGTGTACGTGTACCTGAAGAGCCAAAACCATTAGAGCCTCTTTCGGTATCTTCCAGCTGGCGGAGTACTTCCAGCCTAGTCTCAGCTATACACTCACAAATTAATTGCGCCACTCTATCGCCTTTTCTCACTTGGAAGGCTTCTGTACCAAAATTAAACAGGAGGATTACAACGTTACCTCTAAAATCCTCGTCAATAACGCCGGCCCCCACGTCAATAAAATGCTTTGCTGCTAGCCCTGATCGTGGAGCAATTCTACCATAGCACCCGGGAGGGACTGCAATTTGTAGGTCAGTTTTGACAAGGGACTTCCCTTTGGCAGGAACCACATAATCATATGCACTGTAGAGGTCATAACCAGCTGCTTTCGCAGAACCTTTAGTGGGGGACGTTGCGTTATTAGTCAACTTCATAACTTTGAGGCTAGGTCTAAGCGGACGTTCTATTAGGGTATTACCCTCCTCCCCTGTGTTACACACTGTTTTTAGTTTATCCTTAAACATGTTCAGGAAACTAGGGTTATCTGTCCCAATTATTAGGTCTTCGGGCAGGTTGGACATTACTCCTACTCTTACAGTTTGTGGGGGCTCCCCAGTCTGTTCAATTACAATGTCAGCAATGGGGTAGGGCCGGATATCTCCATGAACACATTTGATGTTTACTATCCCCTGGGAAACATATTGCCCTGTTCTGACATAGGGAGATTGGACTACCGACTGTCGGCAGCCCGAATCTAACAAAGCTGATAATAAATGACCATTGACTTTCACACTTACTCTAAAAGAGCCTCCCATCTCTGCGGAAAACAGTACAGCCCTGGGGAGGTACCCGACCTCCATTGGTTCTTCCTCATTCCTTTTCTTGGGACACATCCGGGCAATGTGTCCCCATTGACCACAGTTGAAACATTGCGGTCCTGTATTGGCCGTGTTCTCAGTCCTCCATGTACGGGGACGGGTGGTATCTTTTCCTCGTACAACCGTTTTCTCAAGTCGTACTACTCCCTTCCTTTCCATCTCAAACGGAAAATTTTTAGGTTGAGCCCGGGTAAATGATGAGGCCATCTCCACTGCTTGTGTGGTTGTTAAATTGTTATGTTGGCGAAGCCACTTTTGAGTAGCGTAGAGAAGAGCCTCAAGAAATTGTTCCAAGTATATTCGGTCAAGTATTTCTTCTTTCGTGCTGGTAGTGGGTGTTAGCCATTTGTCCGCCGCCATTTTTAATCTCACAAATAAAGTTTTGGGATTTTCACCTACAGATCCTCTCTCTTTTCTGAATTTTAGGCGATATGCCTCGGGATCTAACCCCAAATGATCTAGGATTATTTTTTTGATTTCGACATAGGTGGTGTCTCCTCTTGGATTTGCTACTTGGTAAGCAGCCTGGGCTTCTCCGCCTAAGAGAGGTGCCAAAAAGAATGGCCATTTTGCGACTGGCCAGCCACAGCCCCTCGCTGCCCTCTCGAAATTTAATAGAAATGCGTTGGGGTCTTCTCCATGTCTATATTTTTGCAGAGAGACGGCCGGCGCCCCATGGGTTAGGGTTCTCTCCGTTGTCCCACCCCTCTGTACTGGGTCTGCCCAGGGTTGTTTCTCTTCAATGACTTTCTTTAGTATCTCCCTGTCGGCTTGTGCAGATACTAGATGTTGTTCTAACACCCACTCAATTCGTCCTTGACCCTTTACTAACTGTTCTACAACTGTCTCCATCTTGACTCCGCAGATGGTGCCTATGCCCGCATTCTCCACCACTGTAGCAGGCGGGGGAAGGATAGGCAATACGCTGATTCTAGTAGTTCTAGGTTTTATTTTGGTATACAGTGAATCAGAACTTTTCTTTCTAGTGCTTCGTGAAAGTCTTGGAGAACGGCCCCTCGCTGCTTTCCTGATGCCTGAATCTGTGGAGGCTGTTCTACGTCCTCGGTCGGGTGTCCGCCGAGGAAGGTCTCCGTCGATTTCCGTGGTGCCCGTCAGTTACCGGAACAGGGAAATAAAAGGCAAGAAAACGGTGTATCAATACCCGTTCTATATTGTGGATTACAGGGAGGGGAGTGAGGGACCAAACACACGTGAGGCACTCTGTAACTAACTGCCGAGGTGAAGGGTTTTGTGCTCGGGGTAGGGGAAAAACACCAGGGAGAAGGGGATCCCGGGTTTAGTCCGACGTTACTGTTTTTCGAGTGACCCAACCCCTTAGCTTGTCACGCACCTGGTTAAGCCATACACCTCCCCCGGGTGTATGGCTGGGCGGCTCGTGGTGTCGGTGGCCTCCTGGCGTCCCTTCTTTAACGTCCTCCGCTCCGTCCCTCAGCTGTCTCTCCTCGGACCCGGTCTTCCTTCGTACCGCTCCACTTCCGTCTTCTTTCTCGTCTCTCCGTTCGTCCTCCGTATACACGTTCTTCCTTAGCTCCGCTCCGCTTCCGTCTTCCTCCTCGTCTCCTTCCTCGCTCTGGGTGAACAAGCACACCCTTGATTCGTCCATTCCAGCATATGAGGTTTCCGTGTCCTGACGAGACTCCTCCCATTCCGAAGTCCATTCAGAATTAAAGGGCCAGTGTGTGGATTGCGTGTCTACCTCTGTTTCAACGTTCTGTGGAGAGGAAGAGGTAGTGTTTAACATTTGTCTACTTTCATATCCTTTATAGTCATTTCTTCGTGCTGATCCCGCTGTGTTACAGGGTGTTGTGCTTTTTTGCGGGTGGGTTGGCGGATCTTTGGGCATTGCTGGAAAGGTCTAATACCGGAAAAAAGTGGTTTGGAGAAAATCCATGAAGAAAAAGTTTTTGCATTTTCTGACATTTCGCTCAATTTAGCGTTTTCGGGGGCCTGTTTGGGGGGGCTTCCTGGTGTTTGTGGGTGGGTTTTGGGGTCTTGGAGCGACGCTGGGTATGGGTAGTTTTGATTGCAAGTGGTTTGAAGCAAATCCATGGTGGCAAAGGGGAGTTAGGGCCTAGCTGCAGAGCGCGCGTGGAGTGATTTTGGAAATTTGCCTGAAAATTACTAAGTCCCCATTTTTAGGTCTCGGCATCGAGACCTCTTGTTGCCGAGTTCGCTCTCAAGGGAGATAGAGCGGTGCACGAGCCTACCAGGGTCTGTGGACGCGCTTATGCAGGCCGGCCGGAGGCACGCACACACCCAGAGACAGACGCGCAAACAGACACACACACACGCACACGCAGTCACACAGACATACAGACATGCAGACACACAGACACACATACACACATACACACACCTCCACGACTAAGCCCCACTTACCGCCTCAGCCGCCACTCCTGACTTCTGCTTCCACAGCTCCTCTGGGACGGCCGTCCACTCCGTGGGCGCATAAGACGGAAGTCCCGCCCCACGATAGCCGTGAGCGTGCACATCCCGACACAGGAAGTTCGGGAGAGTGCATGCTCACGGCTTGTTTTTCCAGTAAGGTCGTGAAACTATTGAAATAATAAAAAGGCACATGTGAGCGTGGATTTTCCAGAGGGTGGAAGCTGGTTCCACTCTGTGAAACAAAGCACTGATGGTATGCGCGGTAACCCAAGAAGGCAGAAACCTGAGAGCTGCCACCAGCCTACCCAGAGAGTTAAACAAAAGAGTTTTATTATTTATTTGCGCAGGCCTTCGGATGGGGCAGCAGCAGCAGCTGGTGAGTCTCCTCTGATGTCTGTGGAATGTAGAGTTTGGACTCCGGACCGGAGCGGCGTGTCCTGCGAGGGTCGCTGGGTGCAGGTAATGTGACAGGCGTCCTCGGTCCTGGACGCGGCAGCGCCGAGGGGAGTGCCCGGGCCTCCTCTCTGGCCCACAGCACAACTTGTTAAGGAGGTTAGATCCCATGTGCTGACACGCGTCGGATCCCCGGATCTATAAACCTGCAGGAGGAGGCTTTGAGGGTGTCTAGGAGGTAAAGCCCTGCCTGTGTGTGGAGCCGGAGGAGCGTGGTGCACCTTAACCCGTCCCTGTCCGAGGCTGGCAGCCGGGCCCGCCCTGCAGGTGTCACTGTGTGAGGAAGCTGACATTTCACTCACTGCTTGGCTCAGGCAGCCAAGGGGAACTGTGCCGGCGAGGACAGGGGTAGACCAATGGACGGCTAGCACGGGTCAGTGGGTCGACCATCACTACTGAACCGGATCCCCAGCACTGACCGGGACGACCCGGTAAGTACTACTCACACTGTCCCACCCGCAATGGGACACCTACTTCCTTCTTTGAAAATGATATTGACAGGTGTCTGTCTTTAGATATATGTGGAGTCTAACAGACTTTGGTTTCTTGTGATATACACCTTCTTTCTTTTGGATAGCGCTTCATACCACTATTTCCAGTTTCGTCTCGCATTAGGCGTCACTGTTTTTAACCAGTTACGTGATACTTAATTGCCTGGTTGTTAGAGCTCGTCCAGTTTCTTTGCATTCATTGATTCAATGCAATTTCAGGTTAAATCAGATAAAACAAAGGCAACTGTTGTAAATTAACTATTGAAACTGAATGGAATAATTTTAAATAAGATGAGTCATTTATGACGCAAGGAAATTACACGGAAACAAATCATGTAGGTGACATTACCCTATTGTAAAGCAGTCATTCAATCAAGAGTTTGTATAGCGCTGCTACGCACCCGCGAGAGCCCCAAGGCGCTGAGTCCATTCTTTGCCCTGACACTAGACAATTATTGCATCCCCTTACGCACCTGTTAGGTGGAGGAATGTGCATTTGCAGAAACTGATTACAATTTGTGCACAACCCAAAGCTGGAAATCAGGGGGCACACACAGTTTTCAAAGTTGCTGTAAATGATATTTGTGTTATTGACCTTGGAAGGGTGAAAGGTCAAGTACACCAAGTAAGATTTTAACCTGTAACCACAAGGTCAAACAAAGACATCTGCTGTGAATTCACTAGCCTCATAGAAACAAAACTGCTGTCTTTTTCGTTATAATGGACTACAAATCCCAGAATGCAAAGCACAACGTGGGACTGGGCGAGCTACTCACGCCAGATGTAGGATAAGAGTAGATCATTGGGCATAACAAAACCATATCTTTATAGTGATTGTATTCATGCTCACATATAGATGAGCTAACGCTGTCTGCACTGTCAGTCATCACACGAGTGTCAGATATCTTGACTTGAGGAGGTTTCTTAAATGCCTTCTGTGCTTCAAAAGGTGCCTTGAATGCGGCTTTGTTTGGCTTTATCACAAAGAATTGTAAGCAGTCACCGACCCTGTGTGTCGGATTATGGAACAGTGCGCGCTGTCAGACTGCCAGCAGTGGGAGGCAAACCTGATCCCTGAAGCAGGAAAATGATGCTAGGGTTTGCTTTAAAAAAATGTGGCTGCTCTCATACTTAAAACATTGACATTCAAGGAATGTTGGGACTGGCCAAAGGGTCTGTTTGGGTAATCATTTTTGCAGCTAGGCTGACATGGCGTTATTCCCCGGGGGATCCTTAGAGAAAACAACAGTCACGTGGTCCGGTCAACGCCCAATGAAAACGCAGAGTTTGAGCAGACAAGTGTTCACCATGCCGGCGCGTACCCTGCCCATTCCTAAACCGCCTCCCCACAAGGGCTTACGCCTTTTGCGTGGCTTCGGGAAATAATAATTTGTGTGTAAAGCCTCGGGCGGACTTGTAAAGCAATTAACCCTTAAAAATGTAGAGTGGGTATTTCTGAGAAGAAAGGCGGTTGCCGTTTGCGTCACTCTAGGGGAAAAAGTAATGTGTTTCGTAGTCATCCAGCCTCTATCTGTGTTGCTGTGTTCCACACACACACCAAACTGTGTGTTCACCTTTAATCGCTTTTCATTATGCGGCTGTGTGTCCCAGTAATGAATGGGGGACTTCATGCCATCAGGAGCCGTGTGTTTTGGGATTCTAGTGTGCGAGTTAAGCCCTTGGAATAGGAGCATTAAATCGCACGGTGGCACAGTTTGCCAGACAAGAGGCACCCAGCTGTAGCTCTCCAGAGTAAACACCTCACAGATACAGCTTTGTGCAGCTGTTGGGTGCGCTGGCAGGGCCGGCTGTGTGCGGCATCACCCTGCAGAGGGCGCTGTGCATGCTGGGGTGGAATGTACAGCAACCACCTGCAACGTTTGCCCCTTCAGGTTACTCCTTGAGTCACGTGGTCAAGTTTTAGTGGTAGAGCGAAAAGAAAAACAAAACAAGAAATATTACAGGGGACTGTCGAGTGAGGTTAGGCTGGGCTGCAGGAAAGTGGCCCGGCAAGCTGGTAGGCCAGTTTTTGTTGTCCACTCCAGTGGTGAGGATGTATATTCAAATACAAATGTTTTACTTGTTCTGATAATGGGTATACCCAGGTGAGTGAGGGGGTGGGGGGTGTAAGCCAGGATTCTGCCCGCCCCATCACAGGAAAAAAGTACTGTGCCAGGGAAATGGTTCCCCCATGTACCCCCACTGTGAGACATGCAATCTATACAGCTCTCCAATGCTAACTAACTAGGTTTGCGCTTCACAAATGCCAAAACATACTACATGTAAGGGCCGCAGCCTTTGGCCTCCTCCACCACACATGCACAAAGTTGGAGGCCCACTTCTGTGAATGCAGTTCAATACACTTCATCCATTGTATACAGGTTAGTTAGTGGCTGAATGTTGTAGGAGTTGAACAATATGAAAAGATGGACATGGATAACATTTATAAGTGGGTTTGACCCCTAAAAATACAGTGCAGCATCTGTCTTTTGTACAGTGTGATCTCATTTGCTTTTCTTGCATGACAATAGGCTTGCAATATCTGTGAGTACATGTGTTTTTTGGTGGCTGATGTTTAAAGGCATCTGGTTAGTTATCATTTTAAGGTTGGTGTTCCACCTTAGAATTAAATATTGAGGGATGATTGGTCATGTACAGAGCTGAGCTTTATTTGAAGGAAAGGGTAGTATGGTGTCCTGGCATGGGTCTTCACATGTTTTTTTTTATCACATACAGAGAGACATAGATGAAGGTACACCAGGGAGGGGCAGTGGACCACATGTGGCGCGGGAGTGGGATGCATGGTACAGTCTGCCAAGGAAGTGGAAAGCAGGTATTGTCACACTGTCCTGTAAATCCTCTGGTAAACAGGTTGATGACCTCCCACCCCTCCTCTGTGGTAGCTTCCTGGACCATCCAGCCAATCATAATTGTTGGTGGGCGAATCCAGGTTTAAAGGGAGGACACCACATTCACCAGACAAGCAATTATCAGCCCATATCTCTTTAAGATGCAAGCGCAAATAATGTGCTGACCACTAGAAGGTGCTTTTCCAATTATACATTTGGAAAAGGGAAATTTCTGCAAGAGCGGGATGTTTGGAGACTCAGATCAAGAAACAGAATTGAGCTGATATTAATGCTGAGCACCCTTTGTGGTTATTGGGAACTGATACTGGGAAGAATCTCGCCACCCAGTTCCACAAATGAACTGTATTAACTTGTCCATCACCTTGTGAAACCTGACCTTACCTGAGGGAATGAGGTAGCCTGGACACTGAGTGAGATCAAGGTGCTGGCTGTACTACCTGTAAAGCACTCTCAGAACCAAAAGCCTCTTTGCATCAAGGATGTAAATGTAAATGTATAGGCATTTATATAGCGCACTACTTACCCGTAGGGTCCCAAGGCGCTTCGACCGCTGCGAAACCCTTCCTGGCTTCCCTGAGAGATGGTCCCTTAATGGGTTTCTCCAGGGTGAGACCAGGCATCCCCGGCGGTCTGGTGGGGCCGTTAGTGAAGATGAGGCAAGCTAATGCCCAGAGTTGCCGAGTGTGATCGCTGATCAGAGTGGGCACCGAGGCGAGAGAATTATCGAGTCCGCTGACCCTGGTCCAGAAACCTGCCGCGCCGGGAATCGAACCCTGGTCCCGGGCCGTCCTCTGCTCTCGGGTCTGCCGCCTTTAACCAGTGAGCCACACTACTTCACTACGGATAACACCATGTATAAGAATACGCAAAAGAGTACGCCCCTAGCACCAGTTTATATACTCATAAATGCTTTTGTGAATCGGCCCATTGGTCTCCTGTGCTTGGTCCATCCCCATAGCCTGGAACATCCACTGGCGAAGATCCAAACGGGTCAAGTAGAGGAAAGTCATTTTCTGTGTTGACCTCTCTCTTCTGTGGGTGTCATCTTATGGAGCGGGTGCTGTATCTCACATGGTTGTACATCAGATGGATCAGCAACATGACGAGTATTACTTAGAGTGGTGGATAATGAATACACTGCTGTGCATTGGAATTGTGGGCATTTGTGCACAGGGCAAGTGAGGCGTGAAAAAGTCTGCGCTTGTGAGTAAATCACCGCTATACGCGTGGTCTGTTCAGTGCCGCTGTAGGAATAAGCGGGTAAAATCGGTTTCATGTAGAAACTTAATGAAGAGCAAATGTATTTGCAGCTTGTATAGAGTTTCCTTTTGGGCTTCTCGTTGAAATTGGTCATTGCAATGACAAGGGAAGCAAGTGTTGAATTTACAACTGAATATCTAATTTTTATGGCTGTGCATCACTTTTTGTTAGCCAGTCCATTTTTAGTTTTGTGCTAATTGCTGCATAGCTCCTTAAGAAGCAAACCGTTTCTTAAAGATGCAACATAATTAACAAATTAATTCACTGCTACACCCACAGGTGTAATTATTGCAGTAAATTATTTCCAGAAAAAAAGAGAAACAAATACAAGACAGAAATAATACAAACAAAACGGTAGGAAAATTTACCATTCTGTAATTTAGAAATCCCACCAAGTTCCCTAGGTGCTTGCTTGCTGCTGAATTTTGCACGCCTTGTTGTTAAAAGTTGGGTGCGGTCCTCCATTTTAGCTTTCACAGGTGAAGAGTTCAGTGCTCCAAAGCTGGTGATTCATTACATGGGTGTCTCACAGGTGTATTGTTGTTTCATCAGCAAACAATGCCTGGTATCTGATTGCAAACATTTAACTAGTGGTTAACTCTAGTTTTGTAGTTGGTAAAACCACAATTTCTCCCCCAAACAAAGGTTTTTAAAGCAGCGAGTCATTGTCTTTTTAAAAACATGCTGGACTATAACCGCACACTGAGTTTGAGGCAGAGTGGTTTATTAACCAATCTCCTTAATCTTGAAACTGACCTGATTTCTTGCTGATTTCAATGCATGCACTACAAATCTAAGTGAAATAAATAAAAGCACCTCCTTATCTTCCTAAAGTGGATGCAGGTGCTGCGAGGGAGAGCTTGACATTGGCTCTCCCTCGCAGCACCTGCATCCACTTTAGGAAGATAAGGAGGTGCTTTCTGATTTATTGTTAATAAATTCATTTGTCAAAGAAAAGGCCTGAATTGGAGGATTGCATCTTTGCTGATATGCAACCGATCTATTCCAGTACAGTGTGCAGGAAAGAGCGTCCTTTCACGCCGCACCCCAAACTTTATGCCAGTGCACCTCAAAACCCCTGCCCCCTCGCTGTGCTTGCTCTCCTGTGTGTGTATGTGGCTCTGGGTGTGAATGTGGCTCTGGGTGTGTATGTGGCTCTAGGTGTGTGTGGGGCTCTGTGTGTGTAGGGCTCTGTGTGCGTGTGGTTTTCTATGTATGTGTGTGTGGGCTCTGTATGTGTGTGTGGCTCTGTGTGGGTGTAAATGCAATCGGTCATGCATTTGCGAGCGATTCAGCTATTGGCATTGTAAATGACAATGCCATTTATTTAACGATTAAGCTATTGGCAATGTAAATGACAATGCCATTTATTTATGATTTAAAAAAAAAAAAGTCATGAGCAATGCCAATAGCTCTACCTTTAATAATGCTGAGACCATTGCATTGTAAATGCTTGTTGTAGTTTTGCTTTTTGGCTGTTTGGGGGTCTTCTACTTGTTTTCTCCTGGGTTGACGGCTTTGGGGCCATTGCTGGGAAGGTCTAATACCGGATAAAAGTGGTTAGGAGAAAATCCATGAAGAAAAAGTTTTTGCATTTTCTGACATTTCGCTCACTTTAGCGTTTTCTGGGGCCTGTTTGGGGGGCTTCCTGGTGTTTGTGGGTGAGTTTTGGGGTCTCGGAGCAACGCTGGGTATGGTTAGTTTTGATTGCAAGTGGTTTGAAGCAAATCCATGGTGGCAAAGGAGCGTTAGGGCCTAGCTGCAGAGCGCGCGTGGAGTGATTTTGGAAATTTGCCTGAAAATTACTAAGTCCCCATTTTTGTAGTTTTGCTTTTTGGCTGTTTGGGGGTCTTCTACTTGTTTTTGCCTGGGTTGACGGCTCTGGGGCCATTGCTGGGAAGGTCAAATACCGGATAAAAGTGGTTTGGAGAAAATCTGAGGTAAAAAAGTTTTTGCGTGTTTGCTCACTTGCTTGTCTTTGGGGTGCTGTTGGGAGGTTCCTGGTGTTTGGGGGTGGGGTTGGGGGTCTGGGAGCACTGCTGGCACAGTCTAATGTTGATTGCATTTGTTTTTCAGGACATCCATGGTGGAAAAGTGGAGTTATGACCTAGCTGCACAGCGCGTTTGGACAGAATTGAAAGAAGGCCGAAAAATATTGTAAGTATGAGATTTTCCAGTTTTGCTTTTTGCCTGTTTGGGGGTGTTGTGCTTTTTTGCGGGTGGGTTGGCGGGTCTTGGGGCATTGCTGGGAAGGTCTAATACCGGATAAAAGTGGTTTGGAGAAAATCCATGCTGAAAAGCCTTTTGGCACTTTTTGTAACTTAGGGTTCGTTAGGGTTAGCACTAGCAGCAGTATTCCATGTGTTTGGGGGTGTTCTAGATTTTTGTAACTGGGTTCTGGGGTCTTAGAGCACTCGTGGGAATGTGTAATTTTGGTTGCAAGTGGTTTTAAGAAAATCCATGGTGGGAAAGGGGGGATTTGGCCTAGTTAAAGAAAGCGTTTGCCACTATTCTTAACTTAGGGCTCGTTAGGGTTAGCAGTATTGTATTGCATGTGTTTGGGCGGGGATTATAGATTTTTACGACTGGGTGGGGTCTTGGAAAACTTGTTGTAATGTCTAATTTTGATTGCAAGTCATTTGAAGATAATCCATGGTGGGAAAGGGGGGTTTTGGGCATACTTTCTGAGTGCGTTTTGACATGATTTGAAATTAGGCCTCTGTGAGGTAGCAGCAGAATTCTGCACGTTTTTGGGAGGGTAATGTGGGGTGTTCTAGATTTTGGGGATTGTCATCTCTGAAAGTGATAGTATAATTTTTGCACTACACAGCGTGCCTTACATATTCTTTTCTCTGAGGTGTCTTTAACACTTACTGTTGTGTTTTTCCATCATCAATTACAGGCAGGCTTTTACCCTGTGCCATCGATGTACTACTCAGGCTTACAAATAGCGATCCGCAAATCCGCATCAGGCAGGCAGTGGACAGTGTGTCTGGTCACCAAGATCGATCGACGGAGCATCCGATGGAATGAAGGAGTACCGCGAATAGGAGGAATGGCTGGATGCATCGACTTCACAAATTCAACGAGACAACTACAAAAAACAGTAACAGTATCCAAAATTCTCCTTATCTTTTAAATGATATTGTTGTGAACTTGAACTTACTTCTACGAGTGTGAATCTGTGCGTTTGTTTGATCTCTGCTTCAAATTCATCCCTCCCTCCAGTAATTTGATACATATTTGCTATGTTTAACACTAATTTAATGTTCTAAGTGTTTATTCTTTCTGAGGGCAGAGAGGCAAGTGAAATTGCGTAATGACTGCAGCCCTGTACTGTCAACTTGTTTCTTCGTAGTTACTAGTAAGTTGCAGTAAGTAGTAGTACTACTTTTCAGTAACCTAACCATCCATTTAGTACTTGTGGCATTCAGTAGTGCACTTCCTTTATGTCCCTTTCAAGATTTATCAATATCTTCTAATCCAAAGATTTGTTTCTCTTCATTTGTTGTTTGTTGCTTCAAATTCATCCCTCCCTCCAGCAATTTGATACATCTTTGCTATGTTTAACACTAATCTAATGTTCTAAGTGTTTATTCTTTCTGAGGGCAGAGAGGCAAGTGGCGACTGACTCCGGAATCTGGGGATCACGGTTCGATCCCAGGCTCCGGTGGCAGTTTAGCCCAGCACCATGTGACTCTGGGCAATAGCTTGCTTAATCTTCCCAACGGCCCCCAGCGCCTAGAGACCTTGACGGGTGATTGTGCGCTTTACAAATGTGGATTATTATTATTATTATGCTGTGTTTTTTTTCCTCTCTACCAAACTTTCCCATCCAATTTTCAAACCCTAACCCTCTTCCCCCGGGCTGTGTGGTTTTTCAATGAGGTGTGACTGACAACAACAATAAATTCCACACACTTGCTGGGGAGGATAAGGTCAAAGCAACCAGAATTTCATGTGCGCCATTGTGGATTGATAAGAACATCCTCCTCCTACACTACGTGTACAATGAAATGATTAATTCTTACCTTACGTTGGCACTGCTTAGTCTACAATTTAGGGCACTGTTCTGTACCGTACTATCTATTGTACTGTTTCTAATGTTACGCTCAGGCCACTCAATGTTTAATTTCCTCTTTTTTTCATATGGTGATACTGCCAGTGTGTACCACTACTGCTACCAGCACAACAATGATATTGCATCCGTCAAGGATTCAAGTCAACAACCAACCTTATTCACCAACCGTGATTCACAAATCACAGGTAAGATAAGCATATTGGAGAGGTAGTAGAATAATGAGCTAGGACTAAGTTGGGAGGAGAGCAGAGACTGACAGTACTACTAGTAAAGTACAGTAGTAGGGCTGAAACGTGGCTTAACGACTCTTGTGCCCCGGTGGTGGAATTGGCTGTCCCACGTGGCTACCGCTTGGCCAGGGCCGACCGCTGCTTGGGAAGAGGGGGAGGCACTGCTGTTGTATTCAGAGAAGCATGGGGATTTTCCTGTGATATATCTTTGAGCATTTCAGAGGGAGAAGCATTTGACTTCTCCTTCATTCTCTCCCCTCATTGTACCATAGGAGGCACATTGATCTATAGACCGCCGGGGCAGATTGGTTCCTTTTTAAGCTCTTTAGGAGAGGCACTAGCGGAACGCGTTTTACGCTTTCCGAAATTTCTCCTTCTTGGTGATTTTAATATTCACTGGGATGCACCTGGCTCTTCAGATGTGTTGGCTCTCCAAGACCACCTAAGCATAACACACTTAACACAGTGGGTTGCTAAACCTACACACTCCCGTGGACACATGTTGGACCTGATATGTTCCAATTTTACACTGGCCCTTAAAGATCCCTTGCCGGTTATCTGGTCCGACCATGCGGTAATTCACTTTTCTTGGGTAGTGACATCACCATCTCGCCACTCTTCCCCTCCGGTTGGCCCCCAAGTACGGAAAATTAATATTCCTGGATTGGTTGAAACCCTTACGCACTCCCAGATGGCTCTCGCTAGTGATTTAGAGAGCCAAGTTGACCACTTCAATGCCTGGATCTGCCAAGGTGTAGAGGCCACCTCTAAACCGGACCCGCAAAACCACCGACGCGGTCTGCCATCTCAACCCTGGTATACGCCAGCGCTTGGAGAACTAAAAAGAGCATGTAAAAAATCCGAGCGGCATTGGAGAGCTGCTTACTCTCCTCAAGCCAAAGCCGACCTCCGTCTAGTTCAAAGAGAATACTATGCTGCAATTAAGACTGCAAAAGGCGCTTACTTTGCAACTAGAATTTTAAAGGCAGAGAATAATGATAAGGAGATCTTCTCTATAGTCCAAAGCTTTCTGTCACCTCTAGCAGAAAAAAAAAAGATTCCGATTTCCGCAGACTGGTGTGAGGAGATCTCAACCTTTTTCATTAATAAAATTAAGTTAATTGAAGAGGGATTTGCCTTAAGTGCAGCGGCCACTTTTCCGCTAGCAGAGGCGCCAGGTACTCTCTCGAGCAATTGTCTGGCCAAATTTACTATGGCTGACCAAACAGATATTCTTGCTCTGCTGAAAGCCCTCAAATCAGGTTCCCCCGCGGACCCTTGTCCGGCAAGAGTTTTAGCTGGAGTAGCGGACTGTGTAGTGGCAGAGGTTACAGCCTTGGTAAACTGGTCAATGCAATCGGCAACGGTACCCAGACAGTGGAAGCAAGCAAAACTTCTGCCCCTCTTAAAAAAGCCTTCAGCAGACCCTCTTGTCGCAGCAAACTACCGCCCCATTTCTTTGCTTCCGGCATTGGCGAAAGTCTGTGAAAAGGTGATCTTTCGTCAGCTTAATGCCTTTGTTGAAGAATCTGGGGCGCTTCACCCTGCCCAGTCGGGCTTTAGGTCTTCCTTTAGCACAGAGACAGCCTTGGTTGAGGTGGTGGAAGCCATCAGGGAGTGTACGGACGGGGGCGGCAGAGCGATACTAATTTTATTGGACCTCTCTGCCACCTTTGATACGGTCCCCCATCAACTCCTTTTGGCTCGCCTCACAGATATCGGCCTCACGGGGGCCGTTTGGTCCTGGCTGGAGTCCTTTTTGGACTCACGGTATCAGCAAGTTTGGATGCCCCCTCATTCTTCCTCGGCCAGGTTAGTTCAGACGGGGGTCCCACAGGGCTCAACATTAAGCCCACTTCTTTTTAACATCTATATGACCCCTCTGATCTACCTGGCTGAGAAGCTGGGTGCAAAAATTATGGCTTACGCCGATGACACCCAGCTCTTGTTCACTTGGGGTAAAACACAATCTGAAACGGCCACAGCACAAAGGTGTCTGGCGGCCGTATTCACTTGGTTGGCACAGGCTAGGCTTAAATGCAACGAGGGAAAATCGGAAATTATACTATATGGTCACTTTCCAAACCAATTTATTGAATTGGTCTGGCCTCCCGATTTCCCCCGTCCTCTCACCGAGGGGGGCCCTGCCAAGAATCTGGGCATTTGGTTTATTGATGATCTGCGATTTGCAGAGCAGATTAAAAGACTGACGGGCGCCTGCTTTGGGACCCTTAAATCCCTAGGCAGATTTTTCCCTCTCTTGCCCCAGCCGGCCAAAGAAACGGTTGCCAGAGCCCTGATACTGTCCCGACTGGACTATGCCAATGCTCTCTACCTGGGCTCCCCCTCTTTTCTGTTAAACAAGCTGCAGCTTATCCAGAATGCGGCGGCAAGACTTCTGCTGGGCATCCCTAGACACATCAGTATAAGATCACAACTGGCCACACTCCATTGGCTGCCAGTGGCCCAAAGAGTGCAATTTAAGGCTCTGGTTCTCACTCACCGAGCCCTACATGATACTGGCCCGGCGTATCTGAAGAAAAGAGTGACATTTCACGTGCCCAGCCGACATCTCAGGTCGGCTTCTCAACGCAGGCTGGTAATACCACGCTTCAAGCGCTCTAGACTGGGTGGCTCATCTTTTTCGGTTAAAACAGCTACCCTCTGGAACGCCCTTCCGTTCACTCTCAGGGACACCAAAGACCTGAACTGCTTCAAAAAGCTGCTCAAAACTCACTTTTTCAATCAAGCCTACTAATACAATGCTGTGCTCTCTCTAGGATTTCTCTGTGGTTATGATCCGCGCCAGGATACTCATGAGTAGTCGTGCGCGTAACAAATACCCATATAACATAACATAACATACTGAATTGACTAACTCAGTTACTTGCATTTTGGTGCATTTCAGGACAAGATGTTTCATTCATGCTGGTACGTTTGAAAAACCAAACGTCCAGTAAGCACCGCCAACCCCCACACAAAATAATATGAGCGCGTATACTGTGTTTTGGAATGAAAAATATAATTATTAGGAAATATAAATTATGGATGTTGTTGTCACAAAAATAAAATAAATTACCCCAACTCACCCCCTCCCTAACCAAACCAATGTCCAAAAATCAAAAAGTACCCTTTCCCAAAAACCCAATTCCCACCCCCAACAGTCTTTAAAAAAGGGGAAAGGGACAGTCACTTCCTCCGGTGGCGTAGTGTGGACAGCTGGTGCTGCACATCCCGCAGCTCTTTGCGGAGGTCCCGGAGCTGGCGCTGATGTTTTTCGGCCAACCGCTCCAGGTAGTCCACTCGCTTTCGGAGGCGGCGCTGACGTACCATCCAATAACAAGATTCTATTGTCCCTCAAGGAATCATTCAATTCAATCTTTTTTCAAAATGATGTCACAGTCGTGATCAATATTTGATTCAAAGCAGGAAACAGTCAACAGATACAAATAGCTAACCGTATCAAAAGACAAGTTTTATTCTTGCATTTTCATTTTTCCTATTGTATTTTTTCTTTTTATCTTTTTTTCTTTATACTTTGGCAACATACACAAAACTGAGAATTTACAATTGGTTACAGTCGTGTTAAAACACCATTTGCCAAGAATATGGACTTCTGAAATACCATAATATGCGACAAAATCACAATCATACGTGTATTTATGTATACTCCAGTTATAGCATATAAGCAAA
Organism: Lissotriton vulgaris; assembly: GCF_964263255.1. Taxonomy (NCBI): domain Eukaryota; kingdom Metazoa; phylum Chordata; class Amphibia; order Caudata; family Salamandridae; genus Lissotriton; species Lissotriton vulgaris. The sequence continues at coordinate 281,005,770 of NC_141695.1, read as the reverse complement.
ATGGTGATATAATGTCGACGTTTCGGTCCTCCTTTTGGTCTAAACGATCCTTAGGACCATCATCAGGACGATGTAGTTGCACTTGTATATATCTTATTCACGGTAATTCTATCCCACAGGCGAACGGGATTAATTCCCTCTGTCAGGTTTTTCGAATGGAGGTATCGAAGTTCAATGATTCAACAATAACTGAATGTGGAGATTCGACTACCGATCACTTAAATGAACAGCAGGATGCGTCTCATAGATCGCCCCGTCAGCTCAGCTACCACGAGACCGAGACCATCCAGGCTCTGGGGGGGGGGGGGGGGGGGGCAGCTGTTGTTTTTTCTGCTGTGCGGCGGCGGCGGGAGGCTGTCGGGCCACGGCTCGGTTTGGCTGGAGGCTTGTGGCTGGTGGACCCGGAAGCAGTGGAGGAGGATGTACTGGTGGTTGTTGTAGTGAACTCCTCATGCTCCCGAGCCCACAACCATCGATACTCGACACAAATAGCCTCCAGCTTACGGGCCCTGGCCCGGACAGCCATCTCCTTACGGGTGAGCTTTTTTGGAGTAGCATCTATGAAAAAAGAAAGAAAAATACTGTAGCCAATAGTCTTTAACATAAAGTCAAAATAATTCAACAGAAAGTTGACACTCAGGAACACCAGCATCAGTAACACCAGCAAATAGCAAACACAGTATAACATTTTGAAGATAACGGACCAGGTTTTTTTTTGATTGTCGATCCACAACTGGCGCCTCCCGTATGTGTGGTTATTTATAATTTCTAACCACTATTTTGAGGGTGCCCAAGATAGGAGGAAGAACCTAAACCTCCAATTAGGACAAAGATCCAAACATAATTTATACAACAGGTATCAGTGCACACGTCGCCTTTTACAGAGTAAATGCTGTAGGTAATCAAACACAACCAATAGACAAACAATGTGGAAGTAGTCTTGATAGAAGTTTTTCTTCAATTCAGATTTTATTTTTATCCACCACGCCCAGCCAACACGTGTTTCATCAGGGCTAGTAGCCCACGACTTCATCAGGGCTCCCGCGGGCAGCGGTTCCAAAGCTATTGCCACAATGGCTAGGTGCTCTCAGCCGCTTCCAATTCCGACCCGGCTACCGGGTACTGTGGAGGTTCTCGCTGATTCGTCTCAGCCGTCTCAGCTTTACAGCGTCTCCGCGTGTAAACTGTAAATGACTTCCGCATTTACACGCGGAGACGCTGGAAAGCAGTACGGCTTAACCTGCCGCTCACACGGATACTCCTATGGTGTGTCGCATCTTTGGTATTAACGAATGGCTGTGACGAATCAGCGAGAACCTCTACAGTAGCCCTGATGAAGTCGTGGGCTACTAGCCCCTTCTAAAGATACTTCTAATATAGTGTCCTGGTTAATCTAATGATTTTAATTTTAATTTTAGCCATCTACCGAGAGGCTCTCGCACATTCCTCATTTTATGCCTTCCTGACGATGTTTTTTTCTTTTCCTCTCGCTTTTTAGTCTCTCTCTAATTTACCTACGTGAGACATTACCATTACCTCCAGACTATTCTCAACCCACATCCAGGAGTTGAGTCTAAAGGTAATAACTGAACCTCGTAGAGAGAGCATGTATTTCATGAAAACACTATAAATATCACCTTTCTTGTTAACTATTAAGTTTTTACACACACTCTGGCAGGAACTTGTCACCCACGAACCTTTTTCATTACACTTCACTTCAGCTTGCTCTCACCGAGACAATTTTGACACTCTATAACCTTAGGCATGCAGGACCACCGTGTGTGCGTGAACGCTTGCCACAATTTCAACTGAATACCGGTAAACCTCACACCCAGGTCACCACCACTCAAGGAAAATCACTCACTTCCTTAGAGGGGCACACTCTCAGTTTTTGAGCGTCATCACCCATCACAACCCACTCCGTGCGATAAGATTCGCACATCACTACTGCATGCGTGATTCACTTCTTGTCACCATATGCAGTCTATTCCTGTGATATGACGTACCACTGAATATGTATACACTATGTTTTATACCACCAGTCCTGAAGAGTCGTGTTGACTCAACGGCACACGACGAAACACGTGTCGGCATATTGTGACATTCCTCAAGTCTGGATGCAATAAATCTTCACCCCGCTGGGACAAGAAACACACCAAAGAATCTGCTTCTTTTTAATTTTTGATACTTGTCTATTGTACTCCACTGTTTAATACTTTATTGTAGTTGCGAGAGCACAGCTGTATAATTATAGTAAAGTCTTTGACTTCTCAGACGGTTAAGGGTGTTTTTCCGCCTGCTCTTCACGCACTACACAACTACTACCTTTCAAACTACACACAGTAACGTAGAATTCGAGGCAGTGCGCCCCTGATATCTGAACTTCTTAAAAACCCCTAAGCAGTTGACCACTAGCCCAGCCCCACCACAGCACCAGCGCAACCCCACCTCAGCAGCAATTCAACACCAATGCAGCACCACTTTAGCATCAGTGCAGCTCCACAGCACAGAACCACATCAGCATGATTCATCACCACCTCAGTATAACTCATCATCGTCTGAGCACTACCACAGCACCACTTCAGCATCAGAAATGCACCATCTCAGCATATAGCACAGCGCCACCTAGTACAGCACCACCACGTCAACAGTGCACCACCACTAGTGCAGCATCACCTAAGTACCAGCGCATCTGCACCTCAGCAGCAACTCAGCACCAATGCAGCACCACTTCAGCATCATTACACCTCCACCTCAGAATCAGTGCAGCATCACCTCAGCACAGCACTAACTCAGCATCACTCAGCACCACCTGGGGACCAGCTCAGCACCACCCGAGCACCAGCACAGCACCACCACCTCAGCATGATTCAGCACCACCACAGCATCACTTAGCACCACTTCAATATCACTCAGCACCACTAAAGCATAAAATCACCTGGGCACCACCACAGCACCACCTCAGCATCAGCACAGCACCATCTCAGCATCAACACAGCACCACCTCATCAGCGCATCACTACCATTATAAGGTCCCAAAGGTGATACCTATTGGCTATGTCAATGCTTGTTTTTGCTATTCACAGCAATTCGTAGTTAAGGTTGCTCAATTCAGAACTCCTTCCTGTTTGGATTTGTTGGAACCACATTACAACCAGAGTCCAACCCTGATGCTCTTTAATGCGCACCCCTTGCCGCCACTTCTTCACCTTGGCTCCCGCCGTCGGAGCACCTACGCTGATCGTTCCCTCCCCCCTCTGACGGGCAGGTCACTGGGGCGGGGACGGGCGTGGACACCATCTTGGGCTGCTCGTGGTTGGCGGGCCAGCTCCTCTGTCCCTCCCCCCCTGGCAATTTACTTCGGACTCGGTGAGTCCCGCCCTAGCTCTTACGGACGTCCAGATCTCCCGAGGCTCTGCCGGGAGCAACAACGCTACCTGGTGTGGCGCAACTCTGTGCATTTTAAACTCAAGACTGCTTTTAAAAACTTACTTCTTCTTGCCTTGGGGCCGCGCTACAGACCTCGCGCACCCCTTGCCGCCACTTCTTCACCTTGGCTCCCGCCGTCGGAGCACCTACGCTGATCGTTCCCTCCCCCCTCTGACGGGCAGGTCACTGGGGCGGGGACGGGCGTGGACACCATCTTGGGCTGCTCGGTGGTTGGCGGTCCAGCTCCTCTGTCCCTCCCCCCTGGCAATTTACTTCGGACTCGGTGAGTCCCGCCCTAGCTCTTACGGACGTCCAGATCTCCCGAGGCTCTGCCGGGAGCAACAACGCTACCTGGTGTGGCGCAACTCTGTGCATTTTAAACTCAAGACTGCTTTTAAAAACTTACTTCTTCTTGCCTTGGGGCCGCGCTACAGACCTCGCGCACCCCTTGCCGCCACTTCTTCACCTTGGCTCCCGCCGTCGGAGCACCTACGCTGATCGTTCCCTCCCCCCTCTGACGGGCAGGTCACTGGGGCGGGGACGGGCGTGGACACCATCTTGGGCTGCTCGGTGGTTGGCGGGCCAGCTCCTCTGTCACTCCCCCCCCGTGCCACGCCCCTACAATATCCGGTGGCCTACTTTATGGCATTTCTATCCTGGCCGCGCAGCGGACGAGCGCAGCGGGCGCGACGAAGGCGCGCCGAAGTTGCGCCTAAGTTAAGCCCGTCTGCGCCCGTCCGCGACGGGCCGGGACCAGGGGCCACAGACCTTGCCCCCCCACAGGTATACACATCAGCGCAATTACTCTCTTGCTCTGCTGATGTGCCCCTAGACCACTCCCTCACGCAGCACCTCACTTCTTTAGGTATTTACACTTCCCATCCTAGCCGGCCCACTTCTTTGAGGCCTACCCTTTCCCTGTCCTCCCTGGATTCTACGCACCCTATCACTACACCATCTCCTTCTCACATTGCCTCTGCCTGCCTTCTCAATACTCGCTCTGCAGGCAAGCACCAACTGCAATTATTCAATCTCCTTACCTCAGATTCCCCTGATTTTCTGTTTTTAACAGAAACCTGGTTCTCTGAGGCTTCACTCCCTGATATCCTGGCCATCCTCCCCGACTCCTACTATGCACTCCGGGCTGATCGCCCTAACGGCAGGACCGGAGGGGGTGTAGCCATGATTGTTCGGGCCAGTCTCCAATTCCAGCTTCTCTCTCAACCTTCCATAGCTGGAGTGGATTTTTTGGTTGCTCGTTCTACTAACCTCCCCGCTCCTCTGACAGTGGTCCTTGTGTATCGCCCCCCCCTGAACATGCCTTTGTTTGTGGCCTCCCTGCAGGAACTCCTTGCTACTTTGGTAGTTAACAACTCCTCGGTTCTGCTGCTGGGAGATTTCAATTATTGGCCCGGTGATCCCAGGGAGGATTTGGCGTCCAAGGACTTCACGGCCACCCTCCTGTGCCTTAATCTCCAGTCCCATGTTTCTGCTCCCACCCATATTCTTGGCCATACCCTGGACCAAGTCTGGTCATCCCAAGATATTGTTTCCCCCCTAGCATCCTTCCCTGTACCTGGTCCGATCACTCTCTTATCAATTTCACTCTTAATCTCGGTTCCCTTCACAAGCCCTCCCGCCCCAAGAACGTTTCCGCCCGCAGCTGGAACCGCGTGGACCTCCCTTCCCTCTCTCTTGCCCTTGCATCTTCCCCTCCTGATCTTAATGGTCTCCCTCTTGATCTCCAGGCCACTGCAGTCAGCAATTGGCTAGCTTCTGGATGTGATCAAGTTGCCCCTCTGAAAATATTCAAGTCTATCCGCCCACACGAGGCCCATAGATGGTTCAATTCTGAACTTAGGGCTTTTAAATTGGAACTCAGGCGCTCTGAGCGTCTCTGGCGCCGAAATTACTGTCCCGATCTTAAGGCCAAATACAAACGTCTCCTCAACGACTACAAAAAAGCCATTCTTGTGTCCAAGACGAAGTACTTCTCGGAGCAGGTAGCATTATCTGCCAACAAATCCAAAGAGATCTTTTCCTTGGTCTCTAACCTGGCTACCTCTGATCGTGCCTGCCCCAAGCTTATTCCCTCCCAGGCCCTCTGTTCTTCCCTTAACGACTTCTTTATTGAGAAGATCGTTAAAATTAAATCCAACATTCCAATCACTCCCTTCTCTTCTCCTTTCCCTGCCCCCTCTGTGTCCAATTCCTCCTTCTCTTCCTTCCCACCTATCTCCTTGGATTCCTTCTTGGCTCTGCTTATCAAAGTCAAGTCCGGTTCCCCCTCTGATTGTGCCCCTGCTCGCGTTCTGAGAACCCTCTTTACCTCTTGCCCTACCACCCCTCTCTCCCTTCTTAATGCCTCTCTTTCAACTGGCTTGGTCCCTTTTTCATTTAAATCTGCGATCGTTTTTCCTATCCTTAAAAAACCTGGACTTGACTCTTCCCTCCCTTCCAATTTCCGACCTATTTCTCTTCTCCCCTATCTTGCTAAAATTCTTGAAAGTTATGTCACCTCCTGTCTTACCTCCTACATTGAGCAGAACCACCTCCTTGCTTCCCATCAGGCAGGCTTCCGCTCGGGCCATTCAACCGAGTCAGTGGTGCTTGCGGTTCTCGATGAGTTGAGGGCCAAGGCTGACACTAACTCTCCTCAGGCTTTGGTCCTCCTCGACTTGTCCGCTGCGTTTGACACGGTCGATCATACCATCCTTCTTGACCGTGTCAGCGCAGCGGGCATTCGGGGGCCCGCTCTCTCCTGGATCACGTCCTTTCTCACAGGACGCTCACAAGCTGTTCACCTCCCTGGTTTTTCTGCCCCCCCCCTTCCGGTGTCCTGTGGGGTTCCCCAAGGTTCCTCCCTTTCCCCTCTTCTTTTTAATCTTTACATTCGTCCTCTTATTGTCTCTCTTCTCGATCTGGGGGTCTCTGTGTACAACTACGCAGATGACCTCCAGCTCGTCTTCGATCTTTCCTCTTCTTCTCATTCTCTATCTTTTTTTCGCTCTACTCTGGTTTTCATCTCGGGGTGGATGGGCGCCAATCACCTCAAGCTCAATCCAGACAAGACTGAGCTTGTCTTGACCGGCGGCTCGTCCAGCCCTTGGTCCTCTGCTTTTTGGCCCCCTATCTCGGGTCCCCCTCCCACCCCTGTCCCCTCTGTCAAAACGCTGGGCATTAAGGTCAGCCATGACCTGTCAATGCATGGCCAGGTCAGTTCTGTTTTGTCCTCTTGTTTTCTTTCCCTCCGTCTTATTCGAAAAATTTCCCGTTTCTTTTCCCTTGATTCTCTTAAAATTATTATTTCGGCCCTCATCACTTCCCGCCTTGATTATGGAAACAGCTTGTTCGTGGGTATCCATGCCTATGAAACCCGTCGCCTTCAAGCAATCCAAAATCAGGCTGCCCGACTCATCTTTCACCTTCCCAAAACTCACCATATCACCCCTGTTCTCAAATCCCTTCACTGGCTTCCTGTTTTGCAACGCTCCTTGTTTAAACTAGGTTGCCTAGTCTTCCGGGCTGTTGATCGCTCTGCCCCGGCGTTCATCACTTCCCTGATTTCCTCTCACACCCCTGTCCGTACCCTCCGCTCATCTTCCTCGGCCCTCCTCACTGTTCCCCGTTTCCGCAAATCCCGCACTGGTGGAACCAGATTCTCCGTTCTTGCCCCCCGCTTCTGGAATTCCCTCCCTCTCTCCATGCGTTCTATCCCCATCTTTTCACACTTCCGTAAAGCGCTCAAAACATTCTTGTTTGCCCAGGCCTACCCCGCTTAACTTCCTCGGCCCTGTTTGTTCTGTCCAGTAGAGCTCAGCGCCAGGAAGCCGCTTGGCCACCGTGCGCTCTATAAATACTTTATTCATTCATTCATTCATTCAATGCAACTGTTTATGTGATTATTACAAGAACTACTTTTTTTTAAATATTTTTATTTATTAAGAGATAAGGCAGTTTCAATTAAAAACCAATACATATCCAGAAAAAAATAAATACAACATTCATAATATGCAATAAATTAATTTACATTATTCAAAGATAATACCATACATATTGAGAAATATAATCTATAGAAATTCATAATATGCAATAAAATTAATCAGAGCTGTGCAAAAGTTAATAACATACAATCATGGTTCGTAAATACTTCATCCCATCATGGCTCATGAATCTAGATTCCTCCAGTTCTTCACTGGTGCCCAAATATTCCTACCAAACTCCTGCTTCTTTCTTCCCTTAAATTCATATAGGCAAGCTTCCAGATTATGAATACCCAACAACCTAGACAACCACATCTGAAACGTGGGGGCATTAGAATCTTTCCACCCAGCAGATATCCGCATTCGAAGTACTGCAACAGCAATAAATAACAGTGCTTGTGTGTGTCTTCCAACCTTAAATTTGGCGTCCGACCCTAAAAGAACCAAGGTGGGGGATAGGTTGTTGTTGTTGCCTAGCAGCCCCCTCAAAAACATTGTTATCTCACTATGGATTAGGGCAAGACTGGGACAACCATAAAACATATGCACCAAATCTGCTGGACCTGTGTTACATCGTGGGCACTTATCATCTTCCCTTAACCCCACCCATACAGTTTCGCGGGTGTATAATAAAGATTAAACACCGTCTTGTAGTGTTGGGCGCTCATGTTTGAAGCTTGAAATACTTTATTACTTAAGAGTAAAGCAAGGTCTATATCTACATCCGGGTCCCCCAACTTAAGCGACCACGCCACCTTAGTTTTATCCAGATCATCTAGGAGTCCGGACACCAGAAAGTTATAAGCAGTACCAATCTTACTTCCCCCTCTTTTTAAATAATCAATCAGTTGACTATCTGGTGTCAGCACTAATTTTGGTTTGATTGCAGATATAGTTTGAACAACTTGCCCATGTAACAACCAGTAATTTCCGGGGATCTCATCCCTCGGCTGTAGTTCATTGAAACTGAATATATCCTCGCCCAACATGATATCACCCACACATCTTATCCCCTGTTCCCTCCATATAGCACAATTCACATTCTGGCCTAGGTGAGCAAATAAGCTCAATTTCCACAGGCTAGTGTTAGCATTTATTTTAGGGATTCCCAAGGTTTTGAATGTGGTTTTCCACGTCCACCAAACCCCTTCAATAATCTTATATCTTGTCCTACTATAGAATCTCCTATCCACCTCACACTGCAATAATCCATATGCCTTTCTACCCAGCAGTAGCTCAAATATGGAAGGGGGATCTTGATTCTCATTAGATCCTACTGCTGGCAGGGGTTCGGATTGAATCAATATATTCATTTGTGTAACAAGGCATGCTAGATGGTAAACTTTTAGGTTCGGCAACGACAGACCGCCCCTTTCCCCTGGTAGTGATAGATAATTAATAGAGCGTCTAATTTTACCGTACTGCCACACAAACCTAGCAAATGTGGATTCAATTTTCCTAATCATTGTTTCCCCTAGAAATAGGGGAATAGCCCTGAAAAGATATAATATTTTGGGGAACATGGTCATTTTTAGGGCGTTCACCCTAGCCATCAGGGATAAATGCAGCACATCAATTCTTCTTAACTCAGTTTCGATTGAGCCCAACAGTGGAAGATAGTTCTCTTCAACCATCTTCTCGACGGATGAATTAATTTTGACCCCGAGATAGACAGCAGACTCTACGAACCTATGATCGCTCTTCCTGATATTTTTTGTGCAGATGATCTGGGTTTTCCCCTCATTCAACCTATACCCGGAACAGCTGCCAAATTCGGTGGCCAGTTGTACTATTTCCGACATTGCTTGATGGAGGTCCGAGGTTGTTATTGCCAGATCGTCTGCATAGGCTAGCAGTTTAGTGGTGAATCCATTGACCACCATCGGGCTTATTTGCTGTGAGGCCAGGATTCTTTGTATGAAGGGGTCTATGTACATAGAGAACAAAATCGGGGAGCAGGGGCACCCCTGGCGTGTCCCCCTCTTATTTAATATTTTGTCAGTTTGATGCCCCATAACCGAGACCCTAGCCACCGGATTAAGGTACATAGCTTTAAGTGCCCTCAAAAAATTGCTGCCAAACCATCTGCCCACCAGGATGCCCCAGATATAGTCCCAGACCACACGGTCAAAGGCTTTCTCCGCGTCGAGGAGGATCATGGCCATCTCCTCCCCCGCTGCACCCTGAGCATCGAACAAGGCTGTTGCCCTTCTAATATGGTCCGTGGTGCCCCTCCCTGGCACGAACCCATGCTGCCAAGGGGATACGAGCTGGCCAATGATCCACCCCAACCCACTCGCCCAGATCTTTGAGTATAGCTTTGTGTCTGCATTAATGAGTGATATGGGGCGGTATGATCCTGGTAGTTCCTTGGGTTTCCCCTTCTTATGGAAAATGATGATTTTCGTCTCTTTCCATGATTCTGGTACTCTCCCTGTGTGTAGAATCCCGTTAAATAGGTCATGCAAAATAAGGGCGATCTGTTTTTCTAAACACACATATACCTCAAGGGGTATCCCATCGGGACCTGCGGCCGTACCCGCAGCTAACTCATGTAGGGCCTTTGTTACCTCTGTAATCTGTAGATCTTTTTCCAGTTCTTCCCTACCCTGCACATTTAATCTGGGACCGCCGTCCGCATAACCTGGACTTTGCTCGCTGATCAACTCCTCTTCATCATATAATTTTTGATAAAAATCATGAAATACTCTTGATATCTCTTTGGGCTCTGTGTACTCGATACCCTCTTCCTGTATACAGGAGATTACGTTTTTAGTCTTTTCCTGTCTTATCTGCAAAGCTAGAGCCCTTCCTGCCTGCTCCCCTGTTTTGTAGCGTCTTGCCCTAGATACCTGATGGCTTCTAGCCTCCTTCTCCATAACTGTTTTCTGGAGGTTAGCTTTGATATTTGTAATTCTTGTAAGACTTCCATGACCTTCCTGCCTCCTGCCCTTGACTGATTTCCCTAATGTACGGTTTTTCTGCCATAGCAAGCCCATCCATCATCTTCTCAACCTCTCTCCTATCCTCCCACCTAAGCCTAGCTGAGCAGCTGATTGTTTCTCCCCTCAGAGAGGCTTTAAAGGCCTCCCACACCAAATTCCTAGATGAACTATACCGATTGGCATCATAAAACTCCTCTGCCCATTTTCTAAGATGTTCTACGAATCTGGTATCTAACAATAGCTTCCGCTCAAAAGACCAGCTGGTTTGTTTCCTCTCAATACTGGGTATTTTAAAAGTCATAATCAGAGGATTGTGGTCTGAAATTGATTTAGGGAGTTTCCTGATGCCAACCTTATTCGTTTCCGAAGAAGAGATCAAAAAGTAATCTAGCTTGGTGTATTTCACATTAGGGAAAGAGAAATAGGTGTAGCCCGGGTCAAGAGGCTCATTATCCCCCCAGACATCCTTAAGCCCATGGGAATTCTTGAGGGAATCTAGGGCTCGGAACACCCTTGGTTTCCGCCCAGAGTAGCCCGCCGGGTCATTCCAATCCACCAATATATTTAGGTCCCCACAAACTATTATGGGTGTTGGCCAGTTAGCTAGCTCTCCCTCCAGAAAGTCAAAAACGTCTGGGTCTTCTTGGATTGACCCATAGACCACACAAAGAGTGTACCCAATGTTGAGTTCTGCTATCGCCCATCTACCACCACTATCAGCTTTATGTCGTTTAGCCCCCCCTAAATAGGGTTTAGCCAATATAGCGACCCCCCTAATGTTTGACGTTCGTGAGGAACAAGAAAGAATTTCATACCCCCTTAATTTCATCATATTTTGTTTAGCCCAAGGGAGATGGGTCTCCTGCATACAGAAGATATCAATATTATTATACTTTGCAAAATACTCCACATTATGTCGTTTTCTCACATCGTTCAAGCCACCTACATTAGCTGTGCAGATATTAATGCTTGCCATGCTTTTGATCTAAGTCTTCCTGTAGAACCTGAATTGTGATTATATTCTGCAAAAAACTCCTAGCTCTGATGATTTCTTCTTCAAAACTCCTTATCTCCATCTTTTTTGCTTTCTCACCTTGAGAATGTTCTCGAACTTTGTGTGTTTTTACTTCCGTTAATGGTAAGTCCAGCTCATGATCGCTCTCTGAGTCCAGATCTGATCCCAGGTTGGAATTGTCCTCCTCCTCTGACCATTCGCCTCCCTCCGACACTGAGAAGAAGCATTTGCTCGGGACTTTTTCATTTTCTTTGCACTTTTCAGCCTCAGAGCGTCCTCCCGGATGCCCCTGGCATACTTTTGGCGCCTCAGCAGATTCCTGCTCGACCTGAGCATCTGCTGTGTACTCAGCCTCATCCTTGTCAGCCCGATTCACTTGACTTATAACCCCTTCTTTGGGATCTCCTGAATCTGGCCCATCCTGGTCGGTTGTCTGACTAAAGCACTGAGGTCCAGCGTTTGTATCTGCTACCTCGCCTTCAATCATTCTATTACTGTCACTTTCTGCACCCTCGGATACGTTGGACTTCAATGCCTTGGTACTTGTTGCTTCCCCATGTTCCACTTGTTCTAGTCCGCCTTGGAGCACAGGAGTCACACCCTGATCACTTGGTGTAAGCACGATTACATTCTCAATTATCAATAAGTCATTCCCCCCTCCTTCCATTGCTGGCGGTATATTTTTTAACCCCTTCTCCTTAACCACCTTAAAGAAAAAGTCAGCAATAGGGGCAGTGGGGGCTGCAGCCATGGCTTGTCTTGTTCTGGATTTGCTTCTTTACCCGAGGGGACTGCGTTTTCGGATCTACTTCTGCTGATGTTGGTGCCGTCTCACCTCCCGTCTTCTTTTTCTTTTCTGTGGCAGTTTTGCTTCCTGTGTTCAATTTAGGAGCCATTGCCTTAACTTTATTGTCAGCCGGCAGTTCTTTTTAGTATTCTCCGTTATTCCTCCGCTCACGTTCTGTTTCACTCCCGATTCTGCTGAATCTGAATCTGCTTCTGGCTCCGCTTCAGTTGCTCTGCTACGCGGAGTTTCACCCTTGCCCCGCCTCCTCCTCCACTGCTGATGCCGGGTACACACAGCGCGAGCCGACCGCGTCAGCCCCAGGGATCTTCTTCCAATCCGCCCGAGACAATCTTCCCAACACTCCGCCTCGCCTCCGTCTCAGTACAGCTCCGCAGAATCTCACCGGCAGCCTGGCCCCTCCTCCTCGAACCGCTCCGCTCACAGGCACAAACCGCAATGGAGAATTGGGTCAGCTCACAGATCAAGTTCAAGTTCAAGTTCAAGAATTTGTATAGCGGACTACTCACCCAGAGGGTCTCAAGGCGCTTGGGGAGGAGGTTATTTATTTATAGCCAGGTTTTTTAGTACTTTTCTGAAGGAGATGTGGTTCTGTGTAAGGCGGAGGTGAGTGGGGAGAGAGTTCCATGTCTTGGCCGCCAAGTAGGAGAAGGATCTGCCTCCCATGGTGGATCTTTGGATACGCGGGACTGCGGCGAGGCCTTGATTGGAGGATCTTAGTTGGCGGGTGGGTGTGTAGAAGGATAGTCGAGTATTGAGGCATTCGGGTCCTAGTTTGTAGAGGGCCTTGTGTGCGTGGGTGAGGAGACGGAATGTTATTCTCTTGTTGACGGGAAGCCAGTGGAGGTCTTTCAGGTGGCCGGTGATGTGATTTTGGCGAGGGATGTCCAAAATGAGTCTCGCCGATGCGTTTTGGATGCGTTGAAGTTTTTTCTGTAATTTGGCTGTGATTCCGGCATAGCGGGTGTTTCCGTAGTCTAGTCGACTCGTAACCAGTGCGTGGGTGACAGTCTTTCTTGTCTCGGTGGGGATCCAATGGAAGATTTTCTTGAGCATACGAAGTACGTTGAAGCAGGAGGATGAGACGGCGTTGACTTGTCTGGTCATCGAGAGGGAGGAGTCTAGGATGAAGCCTAGGTTACGAGCGTGGTCCGTGGGTGTGGGTGCGGAGCCTAGATCCGAAGGCCACCATGAGTCGTCCCAGGCAGAAGGGGATGATCCTAGGATGAGCACTTCTGTTAAGTTTTAGGGGGCTGTTTTTCATCCATATTGCTACTTCTTTCATGCCTTCGTGAAGATTGGTTTTGGCGGTGTTGGGGTCTTTGGTGAGGGAAAGGATCAGCTGGGTATCGTCAGCGTAGGAGATGATATTGAGGTTGTGTTGGCGCGCGATGGAAGCGAGTGGACTCATGGAAACGTTGAAGAGGGTGGGACTGAGTGATGATCCTTGTGGAACCCCGCAGATGACTTCGGTGGCCTCTGATTTGAAAGGGGGTAGGCAGACTCTCTGGGTTCTTCCGGTGAGGAACGAGATGATCCAGTCCAATGCTTTACCTTTTATGCTGATGTTGCTGAGGCGTTGTATGAGGGTGTTGTGACAGACAGTGTCGAAGGCGGCGGAGAGGTCGAGTAGAATGAGGGCCACTGTTTCTCCGTTGTCCAGTAGTGTTCGGATGTCGTCTGTAGCTGCGATCAGGGAGGTTTCGGTGCTGTGTTTGGCTCGGAAGCCGGATTGTGAGGGATCGAGGGAGTTGTTGGATTCGAGGAAGGCGGCGAGTTGGCTGTTGACGGCTTTCTCAATGACTTTGGCCGGCAATGGGAGGAGAGATATGGGGCGGTAGTTTTTGAGTTCAGAGGGGTCTGCTGTGCTTTCTTCAGGAGGGCGCTGACTTCGGCATGCTTCCAACTTTCTGGGAAGGTGGCGGAGTTGAAGGAGCAGTTGATGACGTCACGGAGATGGGGTGCGATGATGGAGTCTGCTTTGTTGTAGATGTCGTGTGGACATGGGTCGGTTGGCGAGCCAGAGTGGATGGAATTCATTAGGCGGATGGTGCCTTCAGTGGAGATTGGGTTCCAGGCGATGAGTTTGTTAGAGGGCGGTTTAGGTTCTGAGGGGGGTGGAGAGGATTGTTCGTTGGTACTGTTTTCAAAGCTGTTATGTATGTCGGCGATTTTGTTGTAGAAGAAGGAGGATAACGAATTGCAGAGGTCTTGGGAGGGAGTGATGTCGTTTGAAGCTGTGGTGGGGTTGGTGAATTCTTTGACGATGTTGAATAGTTCCTTGCTGTTATGGGCGTTGTTGTCGAGTCGATTCTTGAATGCTGATTTCTTGGTGCATCGAATTAGCTGGTGGTGTTTGCGGGTGGCTGACTTGAAGGTGGTCATGTTGTCGGTGGTTGGGTTTTTTCTCCATATTTTCTCGAGAGTACGGCATAGCTTCTTGGATTTCTTAAGGTCATCGTTGAACCAGGCGGCCTTTTTGTTGTCTTGTTTGGTGTGGTGGTTTTTCAAGGGTGCTAGTTCGTCCGCGCTGTGAGTGATCCATTGTTTGAGTTTGGTGGCGGCTTGGTTTGGGTCCGATGAGAGGGCGAGTGGGTTCTGGTTGAGCGATGTGTGGAGTTGGTCGGTGGTGATTTTGTTCCATTTTCTCCGGGGTATAGGTTGTGGGGGGTTGTGGGTCGAGGTGGTTTTGTAGTTGAAGTGAACACAACAGTGGTCCGTCCAATGGAGATCTGTGGTGTGATCGAAGGAGATGTGTTTGCTGGAGATGAAGATTGGGTCGAGCGTATGTCCAGCTACGTGGGTGGGGGTGTCAACAAGTTGTTTGAGGCCGAGATTGGCCAGGTTGTCAAGAAGGGTGGTGGTGTTGTTGTCGTTTTTCTTTTCCAGGTGGAAGTTGAGGTCTCCTAGTAGAATGTAGTTCTCGGAGGCGAGGGCATGTGGACTGATGAAGTCAGTGATGTCTTCGCTGAATTGTTTAAGGGTTCCTGGAGGCCTATAGATGAGGGTGCCTCTGAGTGTGGTCCTGGGGTCGGTGTGGATCTGGAAGTGGAGGTGTTCGGCGGTTGTAAGGTTATCGTCGGAGCTGGTCGTGATTTTGATAGTGTTCTTGTGGATGATGGCGATGCCTCCTCCTGTTTGGATGGTACGGTCTTTCCGGATGATCTTGTAATTGTTCGGGATGGCTATGGTGATGTCGGGTGCTGATGATGCGTTCATCCATGTTTCAGTAAGGAAGGCGACGTCCGGTGATGTAGTGTCGAGTAGATCCCAGAGTTCAGTGGTGTGTCTGTGGACCGAGCGGGTTATCAGCAGGATGCACTTCAGCTGGTTAGAGTCGGAGCTGTGTTTGGGGTTAGTGGATGTGGGGTTGGTCTTATCACTGGTAAATTTGCAGGAGCGGCAGGCGAAGGGACCGTGGGTACGTCCCGGGGCAGCTTCGTAGCATTGTGGTGTTTGTCCGGGGTTAAGGGCGAGGAGAGTTGCAGCATCATACGTGAAGCGATAGGGCTGGGTAGGGCGGGGACCAGGGGGTCTGGCGCTGGGCGCGGTCCAGGCGCGGACGGGCGTAGACGGGCTTACCTTTGGCGCACCTTCGGCGTGCATGGGGCGCGACCGCTGCGCGCAAATGTCATATATGGATAGTGGAGGGGGAGGGGCGAGGGAGGGTCAGCTGGGAGGCGGTAGCGGGGTGGGGCTACGGGAGAGGTCACAACAACAAAATGGATGCAAATATTAAGCAAAAGCGGGGCACAGCGTCACAACAACAAAATGGATGCAAATATTAAGCCAAAGCGGGGCACAGCCGAAGCAAGCAGAGATCTGGCCAGTGCTAGCGTCACAAAATGCTAAATGCAGGCGATGCTGTCAAAAACTTAACATCAATGACTATATGCCAGAATTAAATTTCACTATTCTAGCGAAGCAGCGCAAGTTATATATCAGGCAGCAGTGAGCAGGCTACGATACCAGGCGCTACGAGGAGAAGCGCTGTCTCAGGGAGCGTGGTGGAGCGACCGTCTCGGGGCAAGCCGAGCCGCAGGTGACTCATCAGTCTCTCCCAGCCGTTCGAGCCGTAAATTAAGTTTCTCACACTGCCACCATTACTTTCTGCTTTCCGCCGTCATTTACCACATCCTTACTACTCAATATAGAGTTTTAGCAGGGTTCTTCACGGGCTCCACTGTTCAGCTGCTTTCGGCCTCAACTAAGCGGCCGCCATCTTGCGAGTACAAGAACTACTTTCCATGTTAAAGTGCAGCTACACATCCACCACACACTGACCTGCAGCCATTGACACATTTATTTATTTTATTTATTTATTTGATGCTATTTATAAAGCGCATACAATTACCCTTAGGCGTCTCGGCGCTGAAATTGCATTAAGGTTTCACCCTGGAGCGGTAATGCGGAATAAAAATCACTGATTGAACAACCAGGTCTTCAGGTTTTTTCTGAACTGAAGAAGAGTGGGACTAGTTCTTATGTGGATAGGCAGAGTGTTCCAGAGTGTAGGGGCCGCAGTTGAGAAGCGGCGATCGCCCCAGGAAGCTGTACGACTGCGTTGTATCACCAGTTGATTTAGAGAGGTAGATCTGAGCGTTCTTGGGGGATTGTAGGGGATCAATTGCTCTCTAAGGAATCTGGGTCCTAGTTTCTGGAGCGATTTAAAGACAATACACAGCGCTTTAAATTTGACCCGATTGTGAATGGACAACCAATGGTATTGTTTAAGCGTGTCCGAGATGGGAGCAAATCTAGGTTTTTTTGATAGCACTCGGGCGGCGGCATTCTGCACTGTCTGTAGTTTTATAATGACTCTGTTCTGGGCATTGAGCAGCAGACCATTACAGTAGTCCAATGAGGACAACACTAGTGAAGAAACCAGTGTTTTTGCTGCTGATTCTGGCAAGTAAGGAGTAATTTTTCTTACCATTCGCAACTTAAAGTGAGCATTGGCAGCCACCTTATTCGCGTGGGCCATAAAGTTGAGCTGGTTGTCAAAAGTGACACCCAAGTTTCTAACTTTGGCCGTGGGGCAGGGAGGAGTGCCCATGGCCGTTGGCCACCAGGTTGCCGACCAGGCTGGGGAGAGATTGCCGAAGATAACCACCTCTGTTTTATCGGAATTGAGTTTCAGGCAATTTCTTGCCATCCACTCACCTATGGCAATCATCCCGTCTTGAAATCTCTCCGCCATTTCCTGTCCGTCTCCCTTTATGGCCAGAACCAACTGAGTGTCGTCTGCGTATGAGGTCAGGCCCATCCCGTATGCTTTGATGACACTGGCAAGGTCCGACACATATATATTAAATAGTGTCGGACTCAGGGATGAGCCTTGTGGGACCCCACATGGTAACGACAGATTGGCCGACTGGAAGGGACCCATAGTGACCGCCTGAGTTCTGTTGGTCAGGAACGAGGCCAGCAGGTCTCTAGCAGTGGACTGAATGCCCATCCTCTCGACACGGTCGACCAAGATCTTGTGGTCGACCGTGTCGAAAGCAGCCGACAAGTCAAGGAGGACTAATACAGCAGTACCTCCTTGGTCACGAATGATTCTTATGTCGTCAGCTGCTTTGATGAGGGCGGTTTCCGTGCCGTGGTATTTGCGGAAGCCGAACTGGGTATCATCCAGCAGGTGGTTGTTCTCTATATAAGCTGATAACTGCTGGTTCATAGCCTTTTCTATGACCTTTGCTAGAAAAGGGAGACTAGCAATGGGACGGTAGTTCTTCAGTTCACTTTTGTCTAGCCCAGGTTTTTTAAGCAGAGGTTTAATAAGTGTATTTTTCAGTGAGTCAGGGTAGGTACCGGATGCTAGAATAATGTTACAGAGGGTGGTTATGATGGGGACGACTGTGTCTGGTACTGTAGCTAGTACAGAAGAGGGGCAAGGATCCAAGGCTGATCCTGCTTTAATCGTGTTAAAAATGCTCGTGACTTGATCAATGGTGAGGGCATTGAAAGAGGTCATAGTAGTACTAGTTGAATTAGTCAAAGAAGTGATCGGAGGGGTGGAAGCACTACTATGAACCTGATCCAGATTAAATGCTTGATAGATGTCATTGACTTTAGTGAAGAAGAAGTCTGACAAGGCATCACATAATGTTTGTGATGGGGGTGGGTTGAGGTCTGGAGCATTTCCCGCAAGGGTTTTTGCAACATTATAAAGCTGTTTGCTGGAGTTTTTAGCAGCTTCTATATGGCGAGTATAGTAATCCTTTTTCGCAGTTATAATCATTCATTTATAGGTGGCCAGGGCTTTCTTATAAATGTCCTTGCTTTCAGTATCGTAAGTTCTTCGCCATTGTCGTTCCTTGTTCCTGGTGAGTTGTTTTTGGTCTTTTAGTTCTTTCGTGTACCACTGAGCTTTGGGCGTGTTTCGGTTTTTGGAAATTGATTTAATGGGTGCCAACTGAGTAGAGGCTTCACCCAGCCATTTTTGGAATTGAGTGGTAGCAGTCGCTGGATCGGTGGATAGTTCCGGGGTTGAAGTATTAAGAAGCAACATTAGATTGTTACGGTCAATGTCCTTCCAAACTCTAAAAGTGCCTTTTGTTGCAGGGTTCGCTGTTTTCGGCTGCGGGCCTTTGATGGTAAGTTTGCTAAAAATGACAGAATGATCTGTCCAGGTCATGGGGAGAACAGAGGTGATGGACAGTCCTTCCACATTTGTGAAGATGCCATCCAGCGTGTGGCCTGCCTGGTGGGTGGGGGTAGTGACCAGCTGTTTAAGGCCCATCAAGTCAAGATCAGATATGAGGGTTGTGGTGTCCTTGTCACTATTAAGCTCTAAGTGAAAATTAAAATCACCTAGTATTGTGGTGGGTCCTTCTGTTGCTATAGATTCGGTAATATTGGTAAGATTTGCGAGAAACGCGGATCTAGTGCCTGGGGGTCTGTATATCAAAGTTCCCTTAAAATTGTACGTAGGGGCCATTTTGATGTCAAAATGCATGGCTTCGCATGCTTTAATGGGAATAGGTACGCAACGGGTTTGGTATTGGTCTCTGGCAATGATGGCTATTCCACCACCTTTTCCCTTGGGCCTGTCCTGCCGGTAGGCACTGTAGCCTAGAGGTACTGCCGTCACATAGTCAGGCGCAGATGCTTCGTCAGACCAGGTTTCTGTTATATAAAGTATATCTAAGTCGAAATCACTAATCAGATCGGCTATGTCCTGGCAGTGCTTGCTCAGTGAACGCGCATTAACAAGAGCCATGGAAATGTGTGTATCTACCTCCATAGCTTGAGTTTTGCTATACACCGGGGAGGTAGCAAGCAAAGGCAGGGAGTTGCAGTGAGGACACCGTGTGTGAGATGCCGACTGTGTGAGCGAGACATCAAATTTGGTACATAATGGAGCGTAAGAAGGGCACAGCTCCCTAAGCTCGCTGCGAGAGTAAGAAATGCAAGAGACAGGGGTCGTGGCCCTGGGCCCGGTCCCGGCGCGGACGGGCGCAGACGGGCCCGCCTTTGGCGCGCCTTCGGCGCGCCGCCGGCGCGCCCGCTGCGCCCGCCCGCTGCGCCCGCCCGCTGCGCGGACGGGCGATAGTGTTGTTTTTGTACATGAGTTGGGCGGGGCGTGAGGAGGGTGGAAGGGGCGCCGAGCTCTCGGCCAGCCTTCCCAAAGCAAGATGGCGGCCAAGTTCGATTCCAAGCTTCCCTGCGCCTGACTACAGCGGCGCTAAGGGAAGGCAGTTCGATACTAGGCGAGGTGAACTAGTCTCAGAGAGACAATCTCCTAAAAACGAGGCTATTAAAATATTCACAAGCGTTAAAAACAATAAATTGTCTCTATCGTTTTTCCCATTCAGATATACATGTAAGGTGCAAGGGAGCACAATGAGACCTCCGGCTTCCGCCTCAGAGGGAAACTAGTAGCAATTACCTGCGTTAGTGCAAAGACGATGTTTAAATACACTGGGAGGGCGGGAGGGGCGCCGAGCTCTCGGCCAGCCTTCCCAAAGCAAGATGGCGGCCAAGTTCGATTCCAAGCTTCCCTGCGCCTGACTACAGCGGCGCTAAGGGAAGGCAGTTCGATACTAGGCGAGGTGAACTAGTCTTAGAGAGACAATCTCCTAAAAACGAGGCTATTAAAATATTCACAAGCGTTAAAAACAATAAATTGTCTCTATCGTTTTTCCCATTCAGATATACATGTAAGGTGCAAGGGAGCACAATGAGACCTCCGGCTTCCGCCTCAGAGGGAAACTAGTAGCAATTACCTGCGTTACCATGCACTAATAAAGCTATTATGGCTAATTCCTCTTCTTGAAAGTGTGTTCTTACAAGCAAGACATACTTGAACTTCCATGTGCAATGAAATTAATGTCTCGGAATCAATGCATTCTTCACTGTAGTCCTGCGTCTGCTGCCTAAATGGCAGTGTTTTGGGATACAGAATCATAGCCGATAATGAATTGTTTGCTTTTTCAATTGTAGTAATACACTGACTGCTTTAAAATGTTATCCTGATGACAATTTACATTATAATACCTACAAATTTAATTGCCTCAGCCCTTGTTGATTTGATACATTCCTCTGTGTAATTAATAGTGCCCTTGGGTTCGCCGCATACCAATGTTCTTATGTCTTCTTAGTTTCAAACTTCTAAGTTCCTCTTCTATACTATTCTCAAAGTGCTGCTCTCTCTTCTTGTGACAATAGATGTATGCTTTGTCATAAATGTACTGTTAGCACACATATCAGCATTTGAGAACAGAGAAGAGGGTGGTTCAGAGAAAATGGGGGATTTTAATTTCCCCATTATCTCACTCTACAGTGCATTATTCTATATTAAGTCTAGTTTAGCAGAATATAGGAACCAACAAAATCTGAAGTCTTTTGTTTAAGTCAGGAGTTTTATCAACATTCGCACCCCCTTCACTTTTATTTGTTACACCTATTATACCCATGTTATTGTCTCTCCACAATGACTTGCATATATTTCTATTTCCATTTGTTGACAAGTCCTCTTTTGATTACTTCTCAACACTGTCTTATTTTAAGGATCATACTTCTGGCTGAAAATAAGAAGGTGGGATTTAAAGCATTAAAAGGCATAGAGCAAGAGCAAGTATAGTCATAAAATATAACAAATAATGATAGACATAGTATAACAAAGTCAAGAGGGTTGAGTATCATCTTGTACATAGGGGTGAAGAGCAAAAGATTTGTTTGCGGTTTCATCTAAAAATTGCGTAATGGGAGATCATAATTCCAAACGTTTCTTGCCAAGAGACATGGGAAGAACAAATGGTGTATCCAATAGATGATTTTGGCAAACGGTGTACCACCAAGCTAAATATGAAAGTTTGGATGCCTCCTTCCAATTCTTTGTAATCTGTTGAAAAGCAGCTACTAACAATAAGTCAATGATTTGTGCAATTGTGCTTTCATTGTATTCCTTGCAGTGGAAAGGCTACCTAGAAAGATGTTAGCACGTGAAAGGGGAACTTCAGTGTGAATTATCGTGTTGATTTGTGACAAGACTTGTTTCCAGAAGTAAAATACGTGTTCACAAGTGAATAATATATGTTTTAAATCAGCTTGTGTCAGGGGGAGCATGACCAACAAGTGCTAGGAGTTTCAACATGCATTTTGTGTAAGGAGATTGTGTTATATCCTGGCTTTGTTGTTATGCATGCAATCTCTTGCTCTGCCAGTGGAATGTTCATCCAATGATGTATTACAGAATGTTGGGAGCCAGAGAGTTAGTTGAGAAGGGCTGAGCACCATGGAAGAAAGGAGGCTGTGTAGTATCTTGGTTATTATGTTTTACATGTTATCCACTGCTCATCCAGTGGAATCCTCTTGAGATGATGTAACATAGAATGTTGGTGTATAAAAAGCACAGTTGGAGAAGGGCTGATCTCCTTGCTGGCTGCTCCTGGTGGGGCTGAATACCTTTGCACTACTGATCTTCCAACTAACTTGAATAAATCCTCCTAAACGTCATATACCTGCGTGGAGTCATTACTACAGATTGGTGTTAGAAGTCTATTATAAATGAAAAAAAGAGTTTGTGTAGCATTTGCCGCTCTGGATGACTTCCTAATTTTCAACCAAACCTTGTTCCATAAGGAAATAGGCCATTGTGTATCTAGATCGAGTTCCCAGGAAAGCTCTATTTTTGTTTTGTCTCTCTCAATGGAGGATTGTGATAAGCGAGAATAAAAGATAGATGCCTTCGGAGTACTTCAAAGTAAGTTGTAACATGTAGAATCTGGTGACGAAGTTGGAGAAACTAGGGATTTAAAATGATATTATGAGTCTAATATTGCAGTGCGTAGAATTGTAAATTTGTATTGAAATGAGGGGGGGCAACTGAAAGAGAGAACGTGCATGTGAAAATTTAAGAAAAGTATCATTATCAAATAACTTATGGACCCATATTATGGCTTTGTCTCTCCATGTTTACCAGTAAATAGGTTTGTTCTTGATGGATATAAACTTATTATGCCATGCGGTGGAAGTGAGGAATGTGTAGGCGTCATAAGGGACGATGTGGAGGATAGAATTCAGAATATTAGATGAATGATTATTAATTGGCGTTAATAGTTTTTTCGGTATTCGTTTGAAAGATAGATACTCCTGGAAGGAAAAAGGGGAAAGAAAAGATCTCTCGAGATAAAACCATAACTGAGAGTCTGGCGATGAAACAGCCACCCATTTGGATAAATGCCTTAAAAGAAAGGCCCTGTGATATTTAGGGAAATCAGGGAAATTGACACCACTTGCAGGATATTGAGAAAACTCTCAAACTACCTTTCTCTGGATTCTAGGAAGCAACTTTCGGTTGCCCTTATTTCCCCATGCCTAGACTACTGCAATGCTCTTTATCTAGGCATAAAAAAGAGGCTGGTCCAGCGTTTACAAGTTGTGCAAAATGCAGCAGCCATGTTTGTCGTTAACGCCCCGAGATGATCATCAGGTTCCTCTATTAGAAAAAAACTTCACTGGCTCCTTATGCAATCTAGGATAAACTTTAAGGTTCTTTGTCTCACCCACTATGCCCTTCATGGATCCGGTGCAGAAGACATTAGGTCTCTTGTGTTATTCTATACTCCTGGCAGGGCATTGCGCTCTGCCAACAAGAACCTTCTGTCAGTCCCGAGGACTATGAAGGCCAGATGGGGAGGGAAGGCCTTCTTTGCTCTTGCCCCAAAACTCTGGAACCTACTGCCTAACGAACTCAAGGGACTCTTGTCCCTTGCTTCTTTCCGCAAAGCCCTAAAGACCTGGCTCTACACAGGAGCCTACCTATAGGCTACCCCCCGCTTACTTTCTATTCAGCCATTCCATCTTATGCACCTTGATGCCTTTGGGCTAAGTTTGCGCAATACAAGTTTAGCTTCATTCATTCTTGCCGACTTTGGGCGAGATAATTTTTGTAGTGTCATTCTAGGGTTTTTGCTATGCCATAAAAACAGATATAGGGATGGAGTTAATTTTATGAACTAATTTTATTGGTATAGACATAGGGATATTAGAGATAATATAAAGGACAATAGTAGTTAACATCATTTTGATGGTGTCGAAACGACCCCACCAAGAAAGACATAAAGGGTGCAATCTAGTTATAAGATTAGTCAGCTTCTCTATACATTTGTCTAAATTTAGGGAAATTGACAATTTATTAGAAGAGGTGAACCATAGACCCAGATATTTAATATGTTATGGACTCCAAGTAAAATTAGAGGTTGAAAAGTCGTATTTAAAAGTATATTTTTGGTTAGGGGCAATATTTTACATTTCTCATAGTTTAATCTATAGCCAGAAACCGCTGAATATGAGTGGACCTCTTTTAAGAAAGCCGGGAGGTGAGGTGTGGCTGAGAAAAGAACATAAGTATATCATCTGCATAAGCTGCTAGTTTGACTTGTTGAGTATTTGAATTGAAACCAAAAATAGATTGGTTTTGTCTTAATTTGGATAAGAAGGGTTCTAAGATTAAGTTAAAAAGGAACGGAGATAAGCGACAACCTTGCCTTACTGAAGAGTAAAATAAGGAGATGTGAGACCGTTAACAAAAATTGCGGTTTTAGGGTTTGAATAAAGCAAGGAAATAAAAGAAATAATGTTTGGGCCAAAACCAAACCAAGTCAATGTCTGAAAGATGAAATGCCAATACACTCTATCAAAAGTCTTTTCTGCATCTAAGGCAATAGCAGCAAGAGGCTCTGTATAGTTTGATGATTTGGATATAATATAAAAAACATAAACAAGCGTTATCAGTAATAGAACGCCCCTTCACAAAAACTGTTTGTTTCGTATCCAGTAAGTGAGGAAGATGTGATTCAATTCAATTTTGTAATCTATATTGACTCGGGAAATGGGCCTATAATGTTTACAATAGCGTCAATCTTTGCCTTCTTTTGGAATTAAACAAATCAGGTCCTCTATAAAGGTTCCTTAAGAGTTACCCGAGTCACTGAAAGAGGAAATAAGAGTATGTAATTGTGGGAAAAGTATTTGGGCGAAATGCAAGTAAAATTCAACAATGAAGCCATCTGGGCCTGGGACTTTATCTTTTTTAAGGGTTTTAAGTGCAATAAGTAATTCTGTCTTTGTAATATCAATTTCTAAAAGTTCCAAATTAGATGAGGGATTTATAAATGTTTTAATAGAAGTTAGGTAAAGAGAGATGTCTGTGACTGTGGGCATATTCTCAGGCGTGTACAGCCGCTCATAGAATTGAACAAATTATTTTAAAATATTGGTGTCTCTGGGTTTTTACATGTTATTATCATCTATTATAGATTCAATATACAGCTTATTTTGTTTGGTCTTAAGGTTATTAGCTAATAATTTGCCTGATTTGTTTTGTCCTCCATAAAATTTTGCACTGGTCTTTAATAAATATTGAGATGCACTATCCATGGTGTCTTTGTTAAACCTAATCTTCCAATTTATAAGCTCCGTAAGGCATTCTTTCGATTTAGAAGTGTAAAATAAATTTTCAAAGTTTTTAATGTTAGAATGGAGTTCCGCATTCAATGACGGGCTGTCTTTTGCTGGTTGGATAAGTATCTGATGACAAAATCATGTGAGGAAGCTTTGAAAGCGTCCCAGACGGTATGAAAGGGGATGTTGTCAGTGTTATTAATTAGAAAATATTCATGAAAAAAGGGTATAAAAGAAACATTAAAATTGGTCTCCAGAAGCAGGGGGTTATTGAAATGCCATCTTTTGGGATAGGCAACTTGAGATAAAATATCTAGCTGAATTGAGACAGGGGCATGATCAGAAATGAGTAAGGGACCTATATCTGCTGAAAGTAAACACTGGGTGATGTTGTGTGAGATAAAGATATAATAAATTCTTGACTGTGTCTGATGAGGTGTAGAATAAAAGGTGTATTTCTGTGATGTCGGATTGCATAATCTCCAAGCATCTGTTAGGTTTCGTTGCCCTATTGTTTGTATGAAAGTTTTGTATACTTTGTTTGGTATGAAGGAGACCTTGGATTTCTGGTCAAGGAAGGGATCAACTATCAGGTTACAATTCTCCACAGGATTCTGAAAAATCAGTTGAGGGATCTGGGAACAAAAGGAAACATCTCCATTGGTGGGAGCATACACATTGAGTAAAGAAATCAAAGTACCCTCGATCATTAAGTTGGTAAAGATCCATCTACCTTTCTCATTTGTATCCTGTCAAAGAAGCTTAACATGTAGTGATTTGTGACACAAAGTTATGACTCCGATTCTTTTGCCATACCCAGGTGAGAAAAAGATTTCACCAACCCAAATTTTCCTAAGCTTTAAAGTCTCAGCTTTTATAAGATGCGTTTCTTGCAGGAAAAAAATATTAGCATCTAATAAGATATAAGTAAGATAGTTCTTGTTGTCTCTTGATGGGGGAGTTTAAGCCTTTAACATTCCACGTAATAATTTTTAAAGCCATGAAATAGTAAGACAACATAAATAAATAAATAAACCAGCCATAATGCGAGCAATGTTGAAAGGAAATTGTGATGTGAATAAATATACAATGACATTGAAACTAAAAAGATTAAGATAGAGGAAGGAAAAAAGGAGTTATACATTGTGAATGAAGAAGAGTAATGCAGTTAAATGGGATAAGGAAGGGATACAGTGAAGAATGATAGAAAGGTGAGATTATAGTAGAAAGAACTACAAGAAAAAAGAATGATATACCTACATATAATCCAAAACATATGAAAGGTGGAGGGGGGTGAGGCCACATGGAACAATGACAAATCCGGACTCCATGAGGGAAGGGGTGGGGAAGCGCAGGACAAATGACAGGTACAATGGATGAAACAAATGTGAGGAGGGGGAAAAGGTTAATATCATACAATGGAACTTAGAAACAATATTAATTATAGTATACAACAAACAATTCTTGAATTAGTTAACAAGTATTAAGACATATGATGCAACAGGAAGTGTCCATAGTCTCTGTAATACATGAATTGAGAAAGCTTTTTATTCTTAAATGATCTTCATAAGTAGCAGTCTTATTGTTATAGGCCACTTTAACGAGGCAAAGATGAAAGAGGCCATAGTGTGCAACCAAAGAATGAAGGTGTGATCTCATCGCCGGGAACTTCCGACGTCTGTCAGCAGTACACTTAGCATAGTCCTGTGAGAAAAACAAAGAGTTACCTGACCATGAAATACGTTTGATGGACCTAGCAGCGATAGTATATTCCAAAAAGTACAGAATGACTCCTCTCGGTTTCCTGAAATTGGAAGAAGACGTGGCAGGTGCGGGACCTAGTCTGTGTGCATGTTGAATCTTAAGGAGGGTACCCGCAGGTAGATTAAGAACTTTTGGGAGGAAGAGTCTGAAGAAGGTGATAGAATCTGAACCTTCTGAGTCCTCTGACAGTCCATATATGAGAAGATTGTTTAGTCTATTTCTAATTTCAAGACTTTTGACCTGTTTCTGGAGCGACACAAAGTGAGATTGAAGAGCCTCTACTTTAATGTTTGATGAACCCAGAGATTCAATGTTCTGTTCCGCTGTGGTAATTCTTTCTTCCACTCATGACCACCTGTCCATTAGAATTTTTCTCTTCTACAAATGGGCGTAAAGCTCAAATTTCCTTCAATAAAAGGTCCATAGATACTGACTAGGGTTGTTTAGGAGGAGAAGGAGGATCTTTCTTTAGTAATTTGCTTGGCGCTTTGTTGGCACCAGAGGGTGCGTTGATAATTGGTAATGGAGTGCCCTTAGGCGTTGAAGTTGTTATACTCTATTGGGATCTGATGTGAAAGGAGGCTTGAACGTGTTAAACGATAGTACGTGAGGGCATCACCTGAGATATATCTTTAATTATTTTGTTCATGCAAAAAAGCAATGAGAAAGAAAATGCTACCGTTTCAGTAGAGAGGGCTCTCCTCAGTCGACTAAAATCCTGTTATGTTGAACTGACACACCACAAAGCCTCAGAGCAAGTACCCAACTGTAGGAAACGAATTATCAACACATTAACATGTAAATTATATGAAAGGGTGGGCTGCCTTCCATCACAGTTTAAAACCTCTGTGAGACTATTGTAGATAGAAATTGTGTTAAATATGTCAATAGTAGAGGTTTCCAGGAGGTTCCATTGTTCAGCTTCAGTCAAGAGTCTATATGGCGGTGATTATGTCATAGAGCTGCAGCAATTCTCAAAAGATGAGTGAGGAGGACTCCATTTATTTAATCATAGAGATATTTCTATTTGGAAGCTGAGAGACCTCCAATTACAGTTCCCTGGAATGCCTCATGTCACACCAGCGCATCGCAGCGCTGAGGGAGCCGTCCTGTTGTACACTGACAGAGAACTCCACTCGCGAGGAGTTGCGCAACAAGACACTTCCAGTATTTTATTCCCCTCTACTAGCGAAGTCTGTGTCACCATTTTTGGGCAACTGCGGAGACCAGTGGAGTCGCCTGGAAAGTAAAGGCAAATAAGAGCAAACAGTGAACCACTCATATGCCCACACACAGCTAGAGCGAACTCATAACTATTCAAATAGTAGAGGTTTCCAGGAGGTTCCATTGTTCAGCTTCAGTCAAGAGTCTATATGGCGGTGATTATGTCATAGAGCTGCAGCAATTCTCAAAAGATGAGTGAGGAGGACTCCATTTATTTAATCATAGAGATATTTCTATTTGGAAGCTGAGAGACCTCCAATTACAGTTCCCTGGAATGCCTCATGTCACACCAGCGCATCGCAGCGCTGAGGGAGCCGCCCTGTTGTACACTGACAGAGAACTCCACTCGCGAGGAGTTGCGCAACAAGACACGTCCAGTATTTTATTCCCCTCTACTAGCGAAGTCTGTGTCACCATTTTTGGGCAACTGCGGAGACCAGTGGAGTCGCCTGGACCACCGTTCCATCCGCCGACCCGGGAGAGTCAGGGAAACGCCGCCATCTTCTGTGGGCACTAGCCACGCCCCCTCAACACTGTCGTTAATATAAGACTGTAAATAACTTTAAGTTATGTCTACTTCACTTTCTGATAATTTGAGTGTACGTGGTCTACTACTTAGGATAAAAAGACAGTGTATAGTAATAGCAGACCACTTTCTCCTTGCTGTGGTTCTTCTATAGGGTTGCATGACAATTAAACACAGCTTCATATTCACAATATAAGATTATATTCTCCCGGGCTTAGGGCCAGGTAAGACAGCACTGGTTGAACCACCCTAAAGCCCGTCCTGCCCATACATCATCCCACCAGGAATGTAGCAGGCAATGATGTGGGCATTCAGGTGATGGCTGGCTGTTCAAGAGGCAGTGCAATTAGGAGTCGGTGTTCTCATAAGGTGCAGGAGTTTATTGGTCTCGCAGGAATAACAACTCTTGGCAGCCATTTTGAATTAGACGCTATTTTCCACACCCCATTCTTAATTACCTACTGGAAAGGCAATAGTCGGAAGTAGTCTCTGACCCACTGCCAGTGCCAGTTTCAACTAGAACATATCTGCATAGAGAGCACTTCCGTACAACCTGGACCTGAGCTCCTTCCTGTTTTCACCACCTTCAGCAAACAGAGATGGAAAGTAAAGGCAAATAAGAGCAAACAGTGAACCACTCATATGCCCACACACAGCTAGAGCGAACTCATAACTATTCAAATAAATAATCCTCTGCACAGAGAAATTGGTGTGCAGTGCTCCATGAAACGAACTAGCAAATACTGCAAACGATTGTGAAATTCTACTAACTCAGTATTGTGTGATTTAACACAGATAAAACCAATTATAGCCTGTGATGCAAGACGAGAAGCATGAGACCTGACGTGTGCATGAAAAGGACCCCAGCGTAAACCAGGGTCCCCAACGTGAGAGAAGAAAGGGAGATAGTATTGGAATAAAAAAAGAAACATGCGGTAGGCCCTCATTGTGAACCATTTCATGCTTACAAATGAATCAGCAGAATAACCAGTATACATCTTGGTTTAGGAACATAATGAATCCAGAATGTCAGTGCCAAGTTGTGTGTTGTGTACTATTTGTATTATTGTTGCACCACTTGATACGTATCTGCTTACAAGGAAAGGAACATGTGACCAAGATGGAGTGGATATTATTTACAACAAGGGGTGGTGAGGGACAGAGTCTCTGAATTAAACAGAACGCTCTCACCCAGTCAAGAGATCAGGGCTAGATCCAACACCGTTTTTTAGCTCACTGCACCATCCCAGTTTCAGAACCTGGCTGTATGCAAATTAGTCTGTTCCTGTCCCAGTGCATGATGGGAACAGGACAAACCAAACTACAAAAGCCAATTCTTACACTGGGAAGGAAACAAGCTCCCGGGGACCGGTTTCTGGCATTACAGCCGTCTTCGGCCCGGTTTGCTTGAATCCTGATGGTGCAATGAGCAAGGGTCTCACATCTGAGAATACCCTTCCACGCTTAGGGTGGACAAAAATATTTACAACAAGGGGTGGTGAGGGACAGAGTCTCTGAATTAAACAGAACGCTCTCACCCAGTCAAGAGATTAGGGCTAGATCCAACACCGTTTTTTAGCTCACTGCACCATCCCAGTTTCAGAACCTGGCTGTATGCAAATTAGTCTGTTCCTGTCCCAGTGCATGATGGGAACAGGACAAACCAAACTACAAAAGCCAATTCTTACACTGGGAAGGAAACAAGCTCCCGGGGACCGGTTTCTGGCATTACAGCCGTCTTCGGCCCGGTTTGCTTGAATCCTGATGGTGCAATGAGCAAGGGTCTCACATCTGAGAATACCCTTCCACGCTTAGGGTGGACAAAAATATTTACAACAAGGGGTGGTGAGGGACAGAGTCTCTGAATTAAACAGAACGCTCTCACCCAGTCAAGAGATCAGGGCTAGATCCAACACCGTTTTTTAGCTCACTGCACCATCCCAGTTTCAGAACCTGGCTGTATGCAAATTAGTCTGTTCCTGTCCCAGTGCATGATGGGAACAGGACAAACCAAACTACAAAAGCCAATTCTTACACTGGGAAGGAAACAAGCTCCCGGGGACCGGTTTCTGGCATTACAGCCGTCTTCGGCCCAGTGCCAGTTTCAACTAGAACATATCTGCATAGAGAGCACTTCCGTACAACCTGGACCTGAGCTCCTTCCTGTTTTCACCACCTTCAGCAAACAGAGATGGAAAGTAAAGGCAAATAAGAGCAAACAGTGAACCACTCATATGCCCACACACAGCTAGAGCGAACTCATAACTATTCAAATAAATAATCCTCTGCACAGAGAAATTGGTGTGCAGTGCTCCATGATACGAACTAGCAAATACTGCAAACAATTGTGAAATTCTACTAACTCAGTATTGTGTGATTTAACACAGATAAAACCAATTATAGCCTGTGATGCAAGACGAGAAGCATGAGACCTGACGTGTGCATGAAAAGGACCCCAGCGTAAACCAGGGTCCCCAACGTGAGAGAAGAAAGGGAGATAGTATTGGAATAAAAAAAGAAACATGCGGTAGGCCCTCATTGTGAACCATTTCATGCTTACAAATGAATCAGCAGAATAACCAGTATACATCTTGGTTTAGGAACATAATGAATCCAGAATGTCAGTGCCAAGTTGTGTGTTGTGTACTATTTGTATTATTGTTGCACCACTTGATACGTATCTGCTTACAAGGAAAGGAACATGTGACCAAGATGGAGTGGAGCATGCAAGATGACATACTGTGCCAGACACCTTCCATCTTATCTTCTCCTAGCAGGGTGCAGTCTCCATGTGATATTCTTGGGTATGTTATGTTATGTTATATGGGACTTTTATAGCGCAACGGCTACTCCAAAGGAGTGTCCCGGCGCTTTGTGCTCCAGACCTAGGAAAAGACTGGAAAACATAACAGTAATAAAAAGACCGAAACCAATAGAAAAGAAAGACGCATTAACCAGAGAACAGCCAGGTCTTTAGACCCTTCCTGAAGGTAAGCAGATTAGATGTGGCCCACAAGGACAGCGGTAAGGAGTTCCATAGCTGGGGGGCAAGGAATCTAAAGGACCGACCTCCCAGTCAGGCCCTTTTTATACGTGGCACCACCGCCAGAGCCAATGACTCCGATCTTAAGGATCGTGCAGGCCGGTAGAAGTCCAGCCTCTTCTGAAGATATTTTGCACCATTGGCATGCAGGGCTTTATGGGCTAGGGTCATAGCCTTAAACATTATCCTCTTCCGTATAGGAAGCCAATGGAGGGATAGAAGTAGATTTGAGGCACTAGAATGGCGATGCAGGCCAAAAATCGCTCGAGCAGCAGCGTTCTGGGTCACCTGCATGCGCTGTAAGAGATATTCTGGCAGTCCCAGATACAGAACATTTGCATAATCCAATCTGGATCCTATGAGTGCCTGGACATTTATCCTCCGATGTTCCTCGGAAAGTAGAGGAAAGAACTTACGAAGCATCCTGAGGATCCCGAAACACGTTCCTGTAAGAGTAACCACCTGGGATTTGAGCGAGAGCTCATTATCAATTTTAACTCCCAGGTTCTTAGCCCATTTAGATGACTGAGCTGGGGGGAACATGTCAGCGGGCCACCAGCCATGCCAATACGGTTCCGATGGGCATCCGAAGAATAGTATCTCGGATTTATCCGAGTTGCACTTGAGGCTGTTAAGTTGGAACCAATTAAAAACAGCCCCAAGGCCCTCACGGATACTTTCTCCATCGAAATCTTCGCTCTTGCGGCAGGTGAACAGAAGCTGGGTGTCGTCAGCATAAGAGACGATCCGGGCCCCGTAGGATTCCGCCAATGTCGCCAGAGGGGTCATGAGGATGTTAAATAGAGTAGGGCTCAATACTGAGCCCTGAGGGACTCCAACTCCCAATGGCGGCATTTCGGCAGATCCAGATGGGACCCAGACCGTCTGTCGGTGGTTGGCTAAGAAGGAGCGAAACCAGTTGAGCGCCGCCCCCCCTAGACCGATGTCATGTAGCCTAGTGAGGAGATCCTCATGGGGGACGGTTTCGAACGCCGCCGACAGGTCTAACATATGGGGGAGGAGGTCAGGCATCATCATTCCTGCCAGAACTGGTTGCAGATGTTAATGAACAAAACATACCTTAACTGATCTTCCTGCTGCCTATAACGCCTTAGTTTCAAAAACACTGTGGGCCATTTCCAAAAGGTAAACCTACATGTGAGTCATCCAACATGTGTAGGTTTACTCTTACACTTCCGAGTAACCGTACCACCTATTGCGGTGCTGGAGACAATTAAATCTACACTTTTGAGTGAAAAGGTGAAGAGTCAATAGTGGTAAAGTTACTCAAAAGTGTGACAATACCTACAAATGCTCTGCAAATCTTCCCATTATCTCAACAAACCTTTGTTGTAGAACACTATCCAACCCACCAAGGTGTAGAAATCCTTTACAAAAGGAAAAAAATAAGGATAACATTTCCCATAGATTTTTATTTAAAATAGACTCTAGCACCAAACAGCAGATGGTCTTTGTTTGGACTTGCATCTAAAATGTCTTGAAGTTTTCACCTTATGCTAGCCAACGATTCACTAATGTAAATAAGGAGCTATTTTTTTTATAAGATACCAGATTACATTCTTTGTTATTACTGTATGTTAGGAACAAGCCTCCAGTTCTAAAGGTGTAAAATAAAGTGGTAAAGAGGCACGGTATTGTAAGGGGAAAATGAAATGTTCCAAAACGATGAAGGCAAGGAAGAGGAGATGCATACAATCTTGGTGTGTTAAAATAAAATAATTTTAATTAGTTGCTCTTAGGGAAGTTGAGGGACAACTAGTCAGATCTGGAAAGTAGATGGAAGGTGGTGTTTGGGAACATAGATAATGAGCGACAAAATATATGGTTGCATAACGTTTTTCATACACTTGGAAACAGCTGTGCAATTGCTAACGAGCACACACAAGACAGCAAAAGTAAAGTGGCAAGAGAAGCAGAAATGGGAGCAGCCAGAGAATACTTTAAAATTTGTTTGGATTGATAAATTTACTACAGGAGATGGTAATGTATGAAGACAGAGAGACCATCTAGAAGTGAAAAGTAATAGTCCACATGGGAAAAGATAAGAGTGCAGTAATACTCTCTGGAAGTGGAGAGAGCCAGGCACTGCTATTTGTAAATTTCTGTGGAAAGTTAGAAGATTTATAGGTGCTCTCAGGTGTCGCCCATCACTCTGGGCGAGTGTGAATAAATCAAAGTGAGTGTGGCCAATGGGTCATTGGAAACATCCCTGAGGCACTCAATATGATATCGTTCAAAGCAATTAACTAGGCAGTCTTAATTCTTTATCCATATAGTTCATTTTATTCCATCATTGGTATTAATTTCATATCCATATGACGTGATATTTCCCAAATGAGTCTTTCACTTTCACAAATGAAACTTTTTATAATCCGCTCCAATGCATTTCGGGCCACCGCCCTTCATCGGGGAGCATCTACAACAAAACGGTATATAGGTGTAATCCTTATTCCAACAAACAATAAAAAAGCATAACAATACGTACTGGTGAACCGGTTAAATAAAGTACCCATGTTTAACTTTCACCGACTTGTGCTTTGTGTGATGGGTATAACTCTGTCTCTGGTTTGTGGAGAAAAGTGTGTTGTTTAAAACCAAAAAACGTAGGTACGTTAAGAAGGTGGTAAAGGCATGCTAGTCAGGCGGCGGTAAAATAGTTTAAGCGCGATGTGTCTATCCGAAGAGATATCAAGGTTACTGATTAAACGATCCCAAACGGAGGCTGACCCTGGTGACTGCGCGCGCTAAATGCGTTGCTTTACGCTTAAGAGTTACTTACAATGAGTTGTGATTCAAAATCTTCCGGGCGCCGGGAACGGCTGTTATCGGTGTGTGGGTAAACGCGCCAGTGTTTTGTAAGCGTCATGTGATCGCTAGCGGTAAACATAATGGAAGGACTATGTGTCCCTCATAGACCTAGATGACAGACTACGTTGTTTGGTGTTGCATGCAATGCGGTGGTGGTTAATTAAAAGTATGAGAAATATGAAATTAAAATAAAACATCAAGTAAAGTAAACCGGGTTAAAAAAGATACAATGAAATGTGTAAAATTCAGAATAAGGTGAAAAGAGCATACACGAGCTGGGTTCAGAACAAGACAAGAGGCATGGGATTGCCTTAGTTATAGTTTATAAGTAACATGCAAATTCCACGCGTTCATTTAAGCCCGCAGGCTTGGTCGCATTCAATTTGTAAATCCAGTAATTTTCTCGTTGTAGCAACATTCTGTTGTTGTCTCTGCCTTCTTTTTTCTGGATGATTTCCAATGCCATAAATCTCAGTTGAGAAATATTATGGTTCATATCCAAGAAATGAGCTGCAACTGATGATTTGAGATTGTGAGTGCGGATATTAGATTTATGTTCGTTTAACCTGGTCTTTAGTTTACGTTCTGTCTTTCCAACGTAGACTTTTCCGCACGGGCATTTAAGAAGATATATCAGGTTGTTGGAGTCACACGTTGCTGTCACTTGTAATTTAATGTTATTTCCTTTCATTGGATGGGTTATTATGTTTCCTGGTATGATGCTGTGACAGTTATTGCAATTATTGCATGGTCTCGTTCCTTTTGCAATAGTATTGGGTTCTGTAGGTTGTTTCAAAATTTCACCCAGATTTTTGCTCCTAGTGTGGGCAAATATTGGTCTGTTTTTGAACAAGTCTTTGAAGTCCGGTTCTAACACTAACATTGGCCAATGTTTCATTATTATGTTTTTGTACTCAGAGGTTACATTAGAGTATCTTGACACAATGACCATCCGGTCACTCTTTTGTTTGCTTATCGTCGGATGTAGAAGGTTATGGCGATTTAATTTCTCCACATCTTTAGTGGCTTGTGCTAGAAGTTCTTCTGGGTATTTTCTGTCTCTGAATCGGTCTTTCATTTCCTCCATTCTCATTTTTGATAAATCCGGATCTGACGTGATGCGTTTGACTCTCATCAATTGAGATTTAGGTAGATGTTTTTTTAGGGAGGGTTGATGAAAACTGTTATAGTGTAACATGTTGTTACGATCGGTGGGTTTACGGAAGATATCCGTTGTTATTTTGTTGTTTTGTACAGTGACTTGTACATCCAAAAATGTAATGGTTTTAGAGTCTATTGTCCAGGTAAACTGTATTCGTGGATTGGCCACGTTGAGAGTTGATAACGCCTGCTCCAAATTCTGACGTGTGTTGTTCCAAAGAATAAAACAGGTCGTCAATATACCTGCCGTACATTTTTAGGTTGTTTTTCCATTCTGGATTTGTCCAAATGTGAGACTGTTCAAATTCTCCCATAAAGATATTCGCGTAGGTTGGGGCAGCGCTGTTTCCCATGCTGGTGCCCACTAGTTGTAGAAACCAATTATCTTTATATGCGAAATAGCTGTGATATAGCGTAAACATGACTAACTCCATTAGGAATGTTTTCATCGAGTCGTCTACTTCGAGTTTCAAAATGGCTTGCTCCATGGCTTCAATACCCTCTTGGTGTGGAATGGTCGTATACAACGAATTAACGTCGGCAGTGCATAGCCACAGTTCTTCATTTGGGTCTATGATGATGGTCTCCAATTTCTTTAAGAAATCTGTTGTGTCACGAATGTAACTCGGTAAAGATTGGACAGTAGATTGCAGATGACGGTCCAGAAATTGACCTATAGGTTGATGTATGCTGTTGCGGGTTGATACAATAGGTCGGATTGGGGGATCCATTAGATTCTTATGTATTTTAGGAACAGCGTATATATTTGGGCTTCTTGGGTTGGATTTCAATAAGAAGTTCTTGGTCTTCTGGTTAATTACTCCCTGTGTGGTTGCTCTATTCACTATTTCAGTCAAAAGTCTCGTGTATTCTGAAGTAGGATTTACTGGAAGCTGTAAATAGGTGGAGTCATCTGATAAGTGCTGTTGAATTTTCTGATGGTACATATTTGAGTTCATGATGACGAGGGCGCCGCCCTTGTCTGCCTTTGTGCAAATTATGTTGTCATTGTTTGCTATTTTCTTTAACGTGTCACGATCTTTTTGTGTGACATTCTTGTGTTTGTTTTTCTCAAAGTTAATTGTTAACAGGTCTTGTCTGACCATTTGTTCGAATAAGTCAATTGTTTTATGGCTTTGGGGAGCCTGGAAAGAGCTGGAAGTTTTGAGACCCATTATTGGATCCGGTTCGTTTTCTCCAGTTGCTGGCATTATGTTGGTGAAGAAGTGACGTAGTCTCAATTTTCTGGTCAGTTTGAATGTGCTAACTTCTAGCTCAAGTAAATCGGTTCCTGTTGTTGGTACGAAAGAAGTGCCTTTTTGTAATAATTTCATTTCTTGATCTGTGAAGGAGTAATCTGATATGTTGATGACTAGTTCGGTTTTTTCTTGTCTTTTTGTGTTGTACTCCTTGTTTGTGGTGGAACTGTTTTTTGCTTTGCTCCTCCTGGATCGTCGGGTTCTCCGACCTGTTCTAAAAAATCCGTGTTGAGTGAACTGGTAGACGTACTTGGTGTCTGTTCAGTTGTGGTTCCTAATGTAGTAGGACCACTTTTCCTCTGTCGGTGAGTGGTATCACTATCTGAAGATGAGGTTTCGGTATTCTGAGTGTAAGGGCGATTCCTTCTTTTTTGAGCGTACACCTCCGCCCAGGTGTATACCTCGCCTAGTTTATAGTCCAAGGTGTCCCGCCGATATTTCCTCAATTTCCGTTCATTGATATCGTTGGTATGCTTCTCCAACTGTTTTTTGATGTCTTCCATAAAGGTATCCATTTCGTCTGTAGTCATCATTTTACTCAGTTCCTCTGTGGTTTCTGTTATCTCCTTTTCTAGATCCACCGCATTGCATGCAACACCAAACAACGTAGTCTGTCATCTAGGTCTATGAGGGACACATAGTCCTTCCATTATGTTTACCGCTAGCGATCACATGACGCTTACAAAACACTGGCGCGTTTACCCACACACCGATAACAGCCGTTCCCGGCGCCCGGAAGATTTTGAATCACAACTCATTGTAAGTAACTCTTAAGCGTAAAGCAACGCATTTAGCGCGCGCAGTCACCAGGGTCAGCCTCCGTTTGGGATCGTTTAATCAGTAACCTTGATATCTCTTCGGATAGACACATCGCGCTTAAACTATTTTACCGCCGCCTGACTAGCATGCCTTTACCACCTTCTTAACGTACCTACGTTTTTTGGTTTTAAACAACACACTTTTCTCCACAAACCAGAGACAGAGTTATACCCATCACACAAAGCACAAGTCGGTGAAAGTTAAACATGGGTACTTTATTTAACCGGTTCACCAGTACGTATTGTTATGCTTTTTTATTGTTTGTTGGAATAAGGATTACACCTATATACCGTTTTGTTGTAGATGCTCCCCGATGAAGGGCGGTGGCCCGAAATGCATTGGAGCGGATTATAAAAAGTTTCATTTGTGAAAGTGAAAGACTCATTTGGGAAATATCACGTCATATGGATATGAAATTAATACCAATGATGGAATAAAATGAACTATATGGATAAAGAATTAAGACTGCCTAGTTAATTGCTTTGAACGATATCATATTGAGTGCCTCAGGGATGTTTCCAATGACCCATTGGCCACACTCACTTTGATTTATTCACACTCGCCCAGAGTGATGGGCGACACCTGAGAGCACCTATAAATCTTCTAACTTTCCACAGAAATTTACAAATAGCAGTGCCTGGCTCTCTCCACTTTCAGACTATAACAATTTTTGATCACTCAAAGAACCAGCAGCACGCAACTCGAGTTTCTCCATTAACTATTAAACTATACATTGTCTACTCAAAATCACAATATGGAATTTGAAGACATAGCACGATCAACGGAAGCAAGAGCTGATACCTTTGCATTTGCCAATGAAGAGGCCACAAGAATATATGCCTTGATACAAGACGATATAACACAGTCATCCACTAGCAGGAGCAAGGAACAGAACATAAAACAGTTATTATATTTGTCTAAGCGCCAAATAAATCAAAAACTACATGCAAACACGTTGGTAAAATACCATAAAACTCAGCGCATACCCCGTGGCCTGCGAATTGCATTGAAACCATCATTGTGCAAAAATTCTAAATCATTCCAAGACCGTTGGTACGCCATTTTAAATAAATGTAGCCTCGATTTGATCCTCCTGATCATTGAGGAATTGTCCAACCTACTGAAGGATCTAGAAAAGGAGATAACAGAAACCACAGAGGAACTGAGTAAAATGATGACTACAGACGAAATGGATACCTTTATGGAAGACATCAAAAAACAGTTGGAGAAGCATACCAACGATATCAATGAACGGAAATTGAGGAAATATCGGCGGG
Source organism: Lissotriton vulgaris (assembly GCF_964263255.1). NCBI lineage: Eukaryota > Metazoa > Chordata > Amphibia > Caudata > Salamandridae > Lissotriton > Lissotriton vulgaris. The sequence goes on along the minus strand of NC_141695.1, from coordinate 280,966,779 downwards.
ACACCTTGGACTATAAACTAGGCGAGGTATACACCTGGGCGGAGGTGTACGCTCAAAAAAGAAGGAATCGCCCTTACACTCAGAATACCGAAACCTCATCTTCAGATAGTGATACCACTCACCGACAGAGGAAAAGTGGTCCTACTACATTAGGAACCACAACTGAACAGACACCAAGTACGTCTACCAGTTCACTCAACACGGATTTTTTAGAACAGGTCGGAGAACCCGACGATCCAGGAGGAGCAAAGCAAAAAACAGTTCCACCACAAACAAGGAGTACAACACAAAAAGACAAGAAAAAACCGAACTAGTCATCAACATATCAGATTACTCCTTCACAGATCAAGAAATGAAATTATTACAAAAAGGCACTTCTTTCGTACCAACAACAGGAACCGATTTACTTGAGCTAGAAGTTAGCACATTCAAACTGACCAGAAAATTGAGACTACGTCACTTCTTCACCAACATAATGCCAGCAACTGGAGAAAACGAACCGGATCCATTAATGGGTCTCAAAACTTCCAGCTCTTTCCAGGCTCCCCAAAGCCATAAAACAATTGACTTATTCGAACAAATGGTCAGACAAGACCTGTTAACAATTAACTTTGAGAAAAACAAACACAAGAATGTCACACAAAAAGATCGTGACACGTTAAAGAAAATAGCAAACAATGACAACATAATTTGCACAAAGGCAGACAAGGGCGGCGCCCTCGTCATCATGAACTCAAATATGTACCATCAGAAAATTCAACAGCACTTATCAGATGACTCCACCTATTTACAGCTTCCAGTAAATCCTACTTCAGAATACACGAGACTTTTGACTGAAATAGTGAATAGAGCAACCACACAGGGAGTAATTAACCAGAAGACCAAGAACTTCTTATTGAAATCCAACCCAAGAAGCCCAAATATATACGCTGTTCCTAAAATACATAAGAATCTAATGGATCCCCCAATCCGACCTATTGTATCAACCCGCAACAGCATACATCAACCTATAGGTCAATTTCTGGACCGTCATCTGCAATCTACTGTCCAATCTTTACCGAGTTACATTCGTGACACAACAGATTTCTTAAAGAAATTGGAGACCATCATCATAGACCCAAATGAAGAACTGTGGCTATGCACTGCCGACGTTAATTCGTTGTATACGACCATTCCACACCAAGAGGGTATTGAAGCCATGGAGCAAGCCATTTTGAAACTCGAAGTAGACGACTCGATGAAAACATTCCTAATGGAGTTAGTCATGTTTACGCTATATCACAGCTATTTCGCATATAAAGATAATTGGTTTCTACAACTAGTGGGCACCAGCATGGGAAACAGCGCTGCCCCAACCTACGCGAATATCTTTATGGGAGAATTTGAACCGTCTCACATTTGGACAAATCCAGAATGGAAAAACAACCTAAAAATGTACGGCAGGTATATTGACGACCTGTTTATTCTTTGGAACAACACACGTCAGAATTTGGAGCAGGCGTTATCAACTCTCAACGTGGCCAATCCACGAATACAGTTTACCTGGACAATAGACTCTAAAACCATTACATTTTTGGATGTACAAGTCACTGTACAAAACAACAAAATAACAACGGATATCTTCCGTAAACCCACCGATCGTAACAACATGTTACACTATAACAGTTTTCATCAACCCTCCCTAAAAAAACATCTACCTAAATCTCAATTGATGAGAGTCAAACGCATCACGTCAGATCCGGATTTATCAAAAATGAGAATGGAGGAAATGAAAGACCGATTCAGAGACAGAAAATACCCAGAAGAACTTCTAGCACAAGCCACTAAAGATGTGGAGAAATTAAATCGCCATAACCTTCTACATCCGACGATAAGCAAACAAAAGAGTGACCGGATGGTCATTGTGTCAAGATACTCTAATGTAACCTCTGAGTACAAAAACATAATAATGAAACATTGGCCAATGTTAGTGTTAGAACCGGACTTCAAAGACTTGTTCAAAAACAGACCAATATTTGCCCACACTAGGAGCAAAAATCTGGGTGAAATTTTGAAACAACCTACAGAACCCAATACTATTGCAAAAGGAACGAGACCATGCAATAATTGCAATAACTGTCACAGCATCATACCAGGAAACATAATAACCCATCCAATGAAAGGAAATAACATTAAATTACAAGTGACAGCAACGTGTGACTCCAACAACCTGATATATCTTCTTAAATGCCCGTGCGGAAAAGTCTACGTTGGAAAGACAGAACGTAAACTAAAGACCAGGTTAAACGAACATAAATCTAATATCCGCACTCACAATCTCAAATCATCAGTTGCAGCTCATTTCTTGGATATGAACCATAATATTTCTCAACTGAGATCTATGGCATTGGAAATCATCCAGAAAAAAGAAGGCAGAGACAACAACAGAATGTTGCTACAACGAGAAAATTACTGGATTTACAAATTGAATGCGACCAAGCCTGCGGGCTTAAATGAACGCGTGGAATTTGCATGTTACTTATAAACTATAACTAAGGCAATCCCATGCCTCTTGTCCTGTTCTGAACCCAGCTCGTGTATGCTCTTTTCACCTTATTCTGAATTTTACACATTTCATTGTATCTTTTTTAACCCGGTTTACTTTACTTGATGTTTTATTTTAATTTCATATTTCTCATACTTTTAATTAACCACCACCGCATTGCATGCAACACCAAACAACGTAGTCTGTCATCTAGGTCTATGAGGGACACATAGTCCTTCCATTATGTTTACCGCTAGCGATCACATGACGCTTACAAAACACTGGCGCGTTTACCCACACACCGATAACAGCCGTTCCCGGCGCCCGGAAGATTTTGAATCACAACTCATTGTAAGTAACTCTTAAGCGTAAAGCAACGCATTTAGCGCGCGCAGTCACCAGGGTCAGCCTCCGTTTGGGATCGTTTAATCAGTAACCTTGATATCTCTTCGGATAGACACATCGCGCTTAAACTATTTTACCGCCGCCTGACTAGCATGCCTTTACCACCTTCTTAACGTACCTACGTTTTTTGGTTTTAAACAACACACTTTTCTCCACAAACCAGAGACAGAGTTATACCCATCACACAAAGCACAAGTCGGTGAAAGTTAAACATGGGTACTTTATTTAACCGGTTCACCAGTACGTATTGTTATGCTTTTTTATTGTTTGTTGGAATAAGGATTACACCTATATACCGTTTTGTTGTAGATGCTCCCCGATGAAGGGCGGTGGCCCGAAATGCATTGGAGCGGATTATAAAAAGTTTCATTTGTGAAAGTGAAAGACTCATTTGGGAAATATCACGTCATATGGATATGAAATTAATACCAATGATGGAATAAAATGAACTATATGGATAAAGAATTAAGACTGCCTAGTTAATTGCTTTGAACGATATCATATTGAGTGCCTCAGGGATGTTTCCAATGACCCATTGGCCACACTCACTTTGTAATACTCTCTGGGGCATATTCTCAAGGACTTAGCGTCGAGTTAACAGTAAGCATGGGTGAATTTTGCGAATTCGCGATCTGCGAATTTGCGGATTTGCAAATTCGCGATCCGCAAAATTCGCGAATTCGTGCGAATTTGCAGATTTTTTATTTTTGCGTGTTTGCGGGTGTTCGCGGGGAACTTTGCATATTCGCGGGGCGGTTCTCGTGTTCTCAGGTTTTTTTTTTGCCTGGTTCATCACTGCCACCCTCTCGTTTTTTATGCCCTTCTGCCCTCTGTACCACTTGTTTTTGTGCCTTTCTGCCCTATTCATATGTCAGCTTCAACAGGAAGCACTAATAGATAAAGTAAAGCAGGTGCTTGAGTTGATGGTCAAATTAAGTTACACAGTCATTAATCACACCAAGTTTGGGGTGATAAATGATTGTGTAACTGAATTTGAGATTCAACTCTAGCACCTGCTTTACTTTATCTATTAGTGCTTTCTTTTGAAGCTGACTTTTGTAACTATTTTAGAGGCTCTGTCAGCTTGCCGGCGCCATTCTAAAAAGTTAGCTTGAACTTTTGTCCCAATCCGTTCCGCTCGCGGATTTTTCAGGAAATTTGCGAATCTCACGGATTGCGAATTTACGGAAAACCCGTAAAATCCGGGAGCGGAATGGATTTTCCGCCCATGCTTAGTTAACAGCACTTTATAGCAGCCAAAGTAGCAATACATTTATCGCCCGATACTCAAGCTGGGGCAACAGCCCATATCACCAGTTTACTTGCAATAGCAGCCGCAAAAAACATCACCACAGATGAACCCTGCAACTATCGCTAATGAGATGCAGAGTAGGCATTCAAGTGCCAAAAGCCGCGACAACACCACTCCGCAACATTCTCAATGACCAGCCAGATAGGCGATAAGAACCCAAAAAATGCGATAAGGCACATTAGCAGTAGGAAATTAACACCTGCTCTGACCTGGTGTAAAGTCGGAAAGTCGGACGACAGCCTGCGCCACAAAAGGGAGCCTAGCCCAGAGCCACATCTGAAAGGCAACAGATGCCATGGAGCCAACGAACATACAGGGCCACAGTACCCACCGCCACCACCCACAGCTCCCCCCTCCGGACCAACACTGAGTTAGCGCAGACAAAGACAGTGACGCTCAGAAAACGCACCAACTTCACAGACCCAACACAAGAGGAGGTTGTTGCCCACTACAGCCTCAAAGGGGCAAACATCCTCAACATCCTGACCACCATTGTCCACAGGCTGATGGTACCAAACACAGCGGACAACCAACATCCCACCTCAGACAAAGCTGCTGGCTGTGCTGCACATGTTGGCCTCTGGTACCCTCCAACCAACAACCGCCTGAGTCGAAGGAGTCACACAACCAGCCCCATCCAAGTCCCTCACAAGGGTCATGGATGAAACCATCAGCTTGGTACCCCACTATCCATATTTCCCCAACACTGCACAGGAACTGCCGGAGACCAAGCAAGGCCCCTATGCCACAGCTGGCTTCCGGCATGTATCAGGGGGCAGTTGACTGCACACATGTCCTACTTTTTCCCCCTGGCAGCACTGCACACAATAACCGCAACAGAAAGCACACATATTCCACCAATGCCCAGGCAATATTGGATCACCGGGGAATCTGCACCAACATCACCCAGGCAGTGTGCATGATCCCCACATCTTCTGACAGTCCATCATCAACCAACGCTACCAGGATAGCACCCACGGAAATGCACTGCTCATTGGCAAATACCAAATGAACACACCACACACCTCAAATCCACAATCATGCAACTCACAACACTGGGAATTCACACGTCACAAGCTCACATACAGCATGCCAAACAACATACACACCCACCAGACACAACAGCACAACTTACTGTGGGAACCTGGGCCAGCCATGTGCATTAGCCATCAACGACATGGCACCTTAGCCACACAATAGAAGAATGTGGGAAGAGTTGGGGTCCAGGCACATGCGAAGGAGGCAAAAGTGCCTGATGAATGAGAATGTGCACAATGCCAAGTGTGGCGTGGATGTGCTGGACAAACTGCAGTATGCAGACCACACACATCCATGTCGACACACACCGCTGGTGTTTGGAGTGTACTGGACAGTGGACACAACCATGTCACCCCAGCCAGTGGGGAAGGTAGAGGAAATGTAGCTTGTTAGCCCCCCGTAAGAGTGAGCGGAGTGGGCTGGCCCTGCGTACACCAGACCAGCGTAGGGTTGTGAATAAAAGGCACGCAACTCTGGGAATGGTCCTCTTCCGGAATGCCCAATGTCTCTGCCGCCTCTCACCCTGCCTTCAGGCTGACCCGTGAGTGGGGTTGCCTGCGATCCTCTGCACCTGCTGGTCCCTGAACCAGTCTTGCCCGCCCCGGCGTACCCATACCTCAATGCCCACCTGCCGACACCGGCATGTGTCGAAGAGGGCCCACCACGTGCCGGTGCAGGCTTCAAGCAAGAGGCCCACGACCTTGGCCCCCTCAGACCATCACGGTCTCCGCAACACCGGCCCGCCGTACTCCTTTCTTTTTGACGTACTTCACCGGCAGACACAGCAGACAAGTGGGTCACACATTTGGAACTGAGTCTTGATTACACCATGGCAGAGAACATTAATTATGGCTGAGTTTATATCACTACCGAAACGTGGGCAGATGAAGCATCTGACGCCGATTTGACCCTGGCGATTCCAAAGGGCCACTCCATATACAGAGCTGATAGAAGAATGAAACGCGGAGGAGGTTTAGCGATTATAGCTAAAGAGAAATTTATGACCAAAAGCTCAGACAAAGGAAGCAACCCAGATTGTGAAACGTTAACTTTTCAAATAAAAATTACCAACAATTATACATTTAATGGCCTATTGATCTATCGACCACCTAATGCTAAAACGCCTTTAATTGAGTTGTTAAGTCCTTTTCTAGAATCAAGTGTGATGAATCTTGATTATACAATTCTAGGAGACTTCAACATACACCTGGAAAAAACATCTGACCCCAAGGTAATTTCTTTCATAGATGAAATGACAAACTTTGATTTAAAACAAAAAGTACATTTAGATACGCATTGCACCGGCCATACCCTGGATGGTATATTTACATCATGTCAGAAGATAAATAAAATTGATACGCTTACAGACCCATGGTCAGATCACAAGATGGTCTCATTCATTTTAGAAACCACACAAGATACAGGAAGACCGGTTGAAGCTATAAAAAAAAAACACATATCATGACTGGTCCAAAATCCAACCCCAGGCATTTATGGATACCCTATGTTCGTCGTATCCAACTCTAGATGCAGACAGCAATAAAGCATGTAAACAACTCAATAAGTGGCTGGAAGATGCAGTCCAACTTACAGTCCCACAAAAGAAAGTTACTTTTAAAAGAAAGACCCCATCACAACCATGGTTTTCAGAAGCTTTGAAGGAACAAAAACAATCGTGTAGAAGAGCGGGAAAAAAAGTGGAGAACCAATTACGACGCAGAGAAAAGAAAAGAATATAAAGCAGTTTTAGCTAGTTATGAAAAATTAATAACATCAGAGAAAAGTAAATACTTCATTCAAAAAATTAATGAATCAAAAAACTCAAGTAAAACTCTTTTCTCTACTGTCAAAAAACTTTCAAAAATAGAAAATAATACCCTAGAAGAAATGACATCAGACTTCTGTAATACTCTAGGAGAATTTTTCGTAAAAAAAGTTTCCTCAGTATACGATTCTTTCAAAAGCCACAATATAGAAAGCTCTAATCAGTTAGACCAGACTACCTCAAAATTAGAAAATTTAACGGAACAGTCAGTCCATATTACATCGTTCCAATTTACTTCTCCAACAAAGGATCAAATTCAGAAAGAACTACTTAGCATTAATTCAGGTAGTCCAACTGACCCCTGTCCACCCAAAATAATGCAAGTCTGTTCAGAACAATTAAGCCTGCTACTAGAATCATTATTTGACCAAATACTCAAAACTAGCACTTTTCCGGAGGACTGGAAGAAGATATCAATAAGACCATTACTCAAAAAATCAAATTTGGACTGTGAAGAACCAAGTAACTACAGACCGATAGCCAGGATTCCTTTCGCCGTTAAAATATTAGAAAAACTCTTAAACAAACAGCTAACCCGCCATCTGAGGGATGGCAACTGGCTGGACCACTCTCAGTTCGGGTTCCGCGAAGGACACGGAACAGAAACAGCTCTAATTACAGCCGTGGAAGAACTCAGAAAAGTGATGGACAATGGATCGAAGGCCGCCCTGATACTACTCGACCTATCGGCGGCCTTCGATACGGTCAGTCATGAGATTCTTCTAAATCGTTTAAAAAGAGCAGAAATAAATGACTCAGCATGTACCCTCATCGAATCCTATCTAGCCAATAGAACTTTTTCAGTAGAAGTAGGCGAAGCAAAATCCAAATCCTTTAATTTACCATGCGGGGTCCCACAAGGATCCTCGCTGAGTCCTACCCTTTTTAACCTTTACGTTGCCCCTCTGGCTGAAATAATAAGAAACTGTGGATTCACCCCAATATCCTATGCTGACGACACTCAAATTGTAGTGACCATCAGCAAGGAAGTAAAGGAAACAGCGGAGAAATTCCAACATTGTATGATACAGGTCAGTCAATGGATGGAAAAAAACTGCCTAAAGCTCAACGGAGATAAAAGTGAAGTGATGATACTAGGGGGTGACACAAACATCTGGTCCCCTACCTGGTGGCCCAAAGACTTAGGTAGATGTCCAGGATCATCAGAAAAAGTGAAGAATTTAGGCTTCACTCTTGACATGAATCTATCTTTCGAAGCCCAAACCAGTAAGCTGTCATCAACACTCTGGTACATCCTAAAAATTATAAAAAAATTATTTCCATATTTACCACAGGACTCACGTAAAACAGTAGTAACAGCATTGGCCTTGGCGAGACTGGATTATGGAAACGGTCTATATGCCGGAGCTAGGACAAAAGTCATAAACAAATTACAACGTCTGCAGAATGCAGCCGCCAGACTGGTTCTAGGCATTCCCAAATTTGAGCCGATCAGTCACAAACTACAGACTTTGCATTGGTTGCCAGTTGCAAAGAGGGTGAAATTTAAAACACTCTGCCTAACCTATAAGGCATTTCAGGGAAAAGGATCACAATTTTTGAGACATCATCTGAAACAATACGAACCAACGAGACCTTTGAGATCCGGTCAATTGAAACTAATTACCGTTCCCAGATTCAGACGAGCAAACTGGGGCGGTAGAAGCTTACTTGTACACGCAGCACGCACCTGGAATCAGCTACCTTTTGCCATAAAAACTTGCGCATCCTTAGAATCCTTTAGAAAGGAAGTAAAAACATGGCTTTTTTCTTCATAAACTCTAGACACCGTTCAAGGAATGGAAGGATATATCACAGCGCCAAGACGCCCATGGGCAATCACGCGCTATACAAATTGATAAATCAAATCAAATCAAATCAATCAATCAAATCTATACTCCCTTTGATGTGGTGACACCAAGTGTATGCACATCATTACAACCACACGTGTTTGTTGACTACTGTCCACGGCCTACGCTGCGCTCGCGTAGGTCACACAATTGGAACTGAGCATCGATTTTTCAAAGGCATAGTACATATAATTGCACGCAAGAGGATGACGAGTTGCAGTCAGGAGGAAAAAAGGATCATCGTTACAGAGGTGACGGAACATTACCGACAACTGCCCTAACTCTGTGCATCGCGATCCAATGACACGTGTCTATGGGCCACTGCTGACTGCTGCCTCCAGCCTACACTGCAGTTGAGTAGGTCACACAGTTGGGACTGAGTCTTGATGCAGCAATTGCGAGGTTCATATCATTTTACCAGAATCATCACAGACTGCATCTCTCAGGCCCGGTGCCACTAAGTCTGTTCCCCGACATTAATGGACACTCTCTGGTTGAACTCTGGTGGCATCTGAGTCTATAAACTAAGGGGTTTGCTGCTTACGGACGGCTACTGCCCTCTGCATCATGCCTTGGAGGACACCTTCCACTGTCCCCCGTGACCGTCTGCCACAGTCCCCTTGGACATCGTCGAGGACCTGCTCAGTCTGCATGGCCCTACCTCAGTGGACTGCAAGTCACCGTCCTGTGGCGGTGTGCCTGTGCCGGCCGCTGTGCATCCGGGGCCAATAACTGTGCAGCTCAAGTCAGGGACCCTGTCTGATTGAGTATTGAATGGCCTCTGAGAAGATGGCCTTAGAGTCGCCAATGCCATGTGTCTGTGGACCTGTGCTGTCCGCTGCCTCCGGCGTCAACTGCGGTCTAGTATAGGAATGAATGGGAATGCATTTGCAAATTGAAATTACCAAATTGGTAATCGCAAATTGCAAATGCAATTCCAAGGGTGCCAGGGGTCCTAAGGCCCCCATGATGCACCCTCCCAAAGGTAAGTGTGCACATGTGGCTCACACACATGTCCTAAGGGCATGTGTGTGCGCTAAGTGTCACTTTGAAAAATGCACTTTTGTGCATATTTCAAAGAATGCGCAAATTGCCATCAACTTGAAGCTGATGGTAATTAGTGTTTCCTAAATGCACAATTTGCATTTATGAAAGGCTTGATGCATCGTCTTTAGAGATTCCCTGAATGCATTCGCAATTTAGGTAATTGCAAAAAATTTGCAATTACCTAATTTGCTAATGAAAATGGGTTAATGCATTAGAAAAGGCCTTTTTCCATTCGCAAACGGGCCGATTCTGAGAATCGGCCCGTTTGCAACTGGAAAAAAGGTTGTTGCATGTGTCCCATAACTACGTATGAGGATCTATGAGGTCTGCAGGTAACTTGCAAAATGTGTTTTTGGTAAAGTCCCTGGTTAAAGCTGAGTTTTATTTTTGAGATAAATAACTCACTGATTTGCTTGTCTGATCTAGGTGTGTGTGCGTGTTTCTCTGTGTGTGTGTGTGTGTCTGTAGCAAAGTTTACTGGGCATTCTTGTGCATTTTCACCAATTTTAAAAAATCTCCGGGGCCTCTTGTTCTCATGACACAGATATATGTCCTAAGGGCATGTTGGGTACATCTTTTGATGATGTGTAGATTCTTCAAGATAGCAGTCAATATTGTGCCATGTAGGGGAGGACGCATATATACGAAGAGCCATAGATTCTTCAGGACTAGAATTGGGGGCAGAGGAAGATGGGAAGACTGGTGTTTTAACCTTTAACCTTTCTTGCTTCCTGTGAAATGCACAGTCAGCATTTCTATGAACACCAGGTGAGCACACCAAAGATAGCATGCTGCAAAGTATTTGCATGATCTTCTACTCTAAAAGGTCCTACAGCACTGGCCCATTCTTGTAGATTTTCTCTCTTTTCTCTCCTCTTTCTAGAAGTCTGATACTAATGCTGGCAATGCCATTAACATGTGTAGGGGCCAGATGTACGACCATTGAATTTTGCGAGTCGCAAATTGCAACAAATCGCGAGTGACAATTTGCGAGTCGCAAAATTCAATGTACAACAGTGTCTCAGACACTGTTTGCGATTCCCAAAGGGTCGGAAATTGCATGCCTCATGAATATTAATAAGGTTGTCACAATTTGCGACCCCATTGCAGACCACCATGTCTGGGACTGCTTTGTCAATAAAGGTTTTTTTTTTTTTTTTTTAAATGCAGCCTATTTTCCTTAAAGGAAAACTGGATGCATCTAAAAAAAAAAAAATTAAACTTTTCAGTTTCATTTTTTTAAGAGCAGGCAGTGGTCCCTGGGACCTGTGCCTGCTCTTAAAAAATGTGTGTGCACCCATTCACAAAGGGAAGGGGTCCCATCTGGACCCCTTCCCGTTTGTGAATGGTTTACCACCTACTTGAAGTAGTGTGAGTTTTTTACGACCGCAAATGTGGTTTCAAAACACTCATACATGGCATTTGCATTCACTATTAGTAAGGGGCGCCCTAGGAACTCCTCTTTCTAATTGCGAGTCGCTAACCCTATTTTGTGAGTCGCTAATAGATTAACAACTCGCAAAATAGGGTTAGTACATTGTGCATCCATTGTTTGGGGTCGGAAACAGGCCAAATGCCCTTTGTGACTGCAATAAATGGTCGTATATCTGGCCCTAAGCGTATTACTCAGTTTCTCAATGTTACTTATCAAACCAATGACACAAGAACAGCTTCAATCACATTTTAAGTTTTTTTGCGAGTTTTATCTTATATATTCCAAACATTTTCTGGTATCTTTTCTAAAGAAACAAGATCCTGAATTTGTCTGATAACAGGGGGGAGAGCATTCCACAGCCGTGATGCTGCAGACCTAAAAGTTCTGCCGCCTGTCCTAGCTCTTTTAAATCGCGTGGTGTTCACCAGATTTGCAGTTGCTTAGCGGGGGTTTCTTGAAGGAGCATACTACGAGAAATTTTCTCTGAAGTGGTTTCGGTCCCAGAGCATGAGCTGCTCTAAAGACAATACAGAGAGATTTAAATGGTATTCTCTGATGAATCAGCGGCCAATGGAGATCCCTCAAAGCTAAAGACATAGAGAAACTCAGGTGCCTGTTTAGAGCTAGTTTTGCTGCTATGGCCTGGATTCTTTGCAGATTTCTTACCAGTATATTGGGTTCTTCCAAGTACATGGAGTTGCAGTAATCCAGCCTACTCAAGATCACACACCTCATCACTTGTATCCTGAAGGAGACTGGTAAAAGTGGGAGTATATTTTGCAAGACTCTGATCAGTGAAAAGCAAGTACCAACTACTTTGTTAACTTGTGAATCCAACTGAAGGTTATTCTCCATCAATACCCCCAGGTTGCGCACTGTTTTGGCTGGGATTAGTGATTAATCAGAAGGGGAAAGCCGAAACTTAATAGATAAGGGGCAGGCTATTTTATTTGTGGTGCAAAACACGATTTCCGTCTTGTCACCATCAAATTGTAAAAAAGGATTTCTGAGCCAGTTTGTGGTGCGTTGCATACATTCATGGAAGTTATCCACGGTGATTGCCTGATTCCCCTCTATCAAGAACACAAGTTATGTGTCATCTACATGATTTATTAATTCAATGCCAAAAGATTTAATGATAGGGATGAGTGGGCACAGATGTATAATAAATAGGATCAGACTTATTGCTGACCCCTGCGGTGCCCCCTGTCGAACAGTGCATTTTGTAGATCTAAAAGGAGGAATCATCACTGCCTGCTGCCTGCCCGTCAAATAGGACTGAAGCCATTTGAATGCCTTATCCTTGATTCCTACATTCCTGAGTCTTTCCAACAGAATGCTATGATTCACTGGATCGAAAGCGGCTGATATATCCAGTAGCCCGAGTACAACCGGATTACCATTTTTAGCACACATTCGTAGGTCATCAAGAACCTTGACTAAGGCTGTTTCTGTTCCGTGCTCAGGGCGGAATCCAAATTGAGCTTCATTTAGCATTGATTTCCTTCTAAGAAGAGAGAGATGGATTTGCTAACTACTCGTTCCAGAATTTTTCTGGGTACGATAGCAGTGAGATGGGTATATAGTTGTACGGACAGAGAGGGTCAAGTGAAGGTTTCTTAATCAATGAGTCACCATTGCCTGCTTCCACCCTTCCGGTACTTCTCCTTTGTTCAGTGACTGGCTACAGATTTGATATAGCTGCCGGAAGAGTTCTAAATTAAATTCTTTCCATATTCTCTGAGGAGGGGGATCCAGCGGTGAGCCGGAGGTAACACTCAGGGCTAATTTGTTGAACATTTCCTCAGAAAAAATGTTTCAGTGTAGCTCATTGATTTGTGTCTGCTCCCTCCTCCTGTTTCTCCAGCAACAATGGTATGACTGGCATATTTGTTCCATCACACATGGTAGATGATTGGTTCGATTTAAGCCTGTCAATAATTGAATTAATCTTTTTGTCAAAGTAGACAGCAAGATCATCACAGAGCTTTTGTGTTGCTGTTATCTTACTACTCACACGAGCAGGTTTAGATACGTTTTTCACTATGCTAAAAATGGTTTTAGCATTGTTAGGAGCCTACAAGATTTCTTGATAGTGCTTAACTAGAGACCTGGCATTCACTAGGCCGCATTTTGATATGTTTTCCAACATCAAACTCTTTCCCCTTTCCAGTATAGTTACATTTAACTCTGTATCATCCTGCTCTCCTAAGTACATGAGTTGCTCCTTGGAGTTTCAGAGTCTAGGGTATCCTGACGAGTGACCAGCAGCGTGGATGGTGCTGTGCGTGGTCGGTGAGCGGACGGGCGCAGATGGGCTTGCCTCTGGCGCACCAATGGCGCACCCACTGCTCACCGACCGCACACAGCACCATCCACGCTTCCGGTTCCCCTTCTTTAAGTAGGCGGCGTGTTCAAGGATCGTGGGTCAAACTAGAACGCTGACCAAGATGGCAAGTAGTTGGTGACCCTCTCTTACAGACACTTACAGACGGAGTACACCAGCTTACCTCGGTTAACGTAATTAAAGTGCAGGTGCGAGTGCGGGTACATATTGGGCAATGTTCAGCAATATCTCGTTATTTTCACTCTAAAAACAATTATTACACAATCTAAGAACAGTTACTAATGATTTTAAAACCAATATTTTTTAAAATCTGGATGCTTTACTGACTCGCCCTTCGCTAGAAGGAGGAATCTGTCAGGTGGTAAACATTAAATGCACAGCGGGTAAGATGGGACTGCATTCATTTTGTACATCCTGTAGTAATTGTTGTCTAGTCCTATGTACTACTGTATGTGGGAGGGGTTGCCAGATATTTGAGCAGAACATTCGTTCAGCTGTGTGGATGTGATGGCTGAGTACAGAAAGATCACAACACAACCTGTTGGAAAGGCTCTCACTGATGCCAATAGCCAAGCTCTGAGTGCTGTTCATAGCGTGGAGGGCTCCCGGGGAAAGAGGATAAAGGGCAAACATTTGATGGCATATTTTATGTACTTTTGTAGCATTCTGCCAAACGCCTTTAGTCTTTGATAATGATTGCTCTACACAGAATGAAAACTCAAAGTTTTCTGTGGGTTATTAGGAAATCCCAATCCTAAAAAAAACTGTCCATTGATGCATATGTTCTATAAAACTATTTGGGGGTCAAATCTGGGCCACAGGAATGTAACCATTTTAATGTTGTGGTTTTCCGGGCAATAAATAAAGATCTACATCGTTATTTTGTTTTGGCAGCTCAACCTATGATCCAACATGTGGCAGATAGAGCCATTCCCGTTACTCCGGCAGCGGACCGGTTGTCTGGTTTAGAACTCCAGACTTCATGGTTGGGCTTTCTTCTCACAGGAGAGTCCTACTGGAACGGAGAATGCACGGAAACAAATATTGAAGATGCTACCTCCATCTTGCTTATCTAGCACTGTGAAGTTGTAGTCACAAATTTGGGTGCTGGAAATGTACCATTCTGAGGAAGATCCATTTCCACTAACCACATTAGATATGTCCCTGATATACTCTTGAGTTTACTGCGATCATTTTAAGTGCAATACATGCATACCTTGTTTACAGGCTTTGCACGGTGGCCTTACACAGAACTTTCACCTCTGCAACTTTGGAAATGGTATGGGACCAGCAGTACTAAACTGGTTAGCGAATCCAATGACATGACAGGAGTGTTGTATATACCCAATGGCTTTCCCCAGTGGTAAAACGTGTGGTGGCTTTGCTGTTTGAAACAATAACCTACTGACTTTCATAAAGGGTGGTGCACAGAGCAATGCTAAATTCAGAAAGATTTGTCAGAATATCAAGGTACAAAGCAGACCTTGATCAACTTCCCGATCTTTAACCGCCCAAAGCCAGCAGTCAAAGCCAAAGTTGGTAATGAAGAGGGGTTACACCCCCTATCAATATCAATAACACCAAAATTCCGGAAGCAGAGCTCAAAAGCAGAAGGGCAACAGCACACTGCCAAAGAGGAATGGTGTAACGACTTAGCCCAAATAAAAAGATCACGACCAACAACACAAGAGGAGATGATCCATGTCGCAAGCTCAGATACAGATGACTCAAAAAAGGATGAGCATGCAACCCTAGCCACAACATCAAGTAGTGCGGATTGGAGTCTGGAAAGTATCGAGTACGACCACTCACTATTGAACAGAGTACAAGTGAGTCCGAAGGAAAAGCCATATAATGATGGGAATAAAAAACAACAAAGAACCTGCGTTAAGCCGCAAGGCACTAACCACCAAGGAATGAAACAAGAACTCAGTAAATACGAGTTCAACAAGCAAGGAGATCAAAGGGTAGTGACTAACAGTTTTGATAATAAACATAAAGTTATGCCAAATCCTGATTCAACTAGGAGTACCAACATTACCTCCAAAAGGGACAAAACTAACACAAGACAAGTTACAGCAAGAATCGATAGAAGTAAGCAGGACCAACTACAAGTAAAGATTATTACAGAGCGGTATGACAAACATCAAAGCATAGGACCGGAAAAAGCAACAAGGCCAATGCCTTCTCTTGTGACCACCATTAACGATTCTACGCCTAACACAAAATCATGCGGACAGAAAAGAACAATTCTGGAAGTAAAAACTAAGACAAGAATGGCAACAGAGCAATTAGTGAATGTTGACTATATCCAACAGGACAAAATCATAAAGGATGAGTCGAGGGACAATGGAAGTAATAAAAATGTGAAAACTCGGCAACACCGCAATGTGCATGATATAAAATCAACAACAACTGGAAGGCTACTTTTTATACCTAACTTTACAAAGCGAGACACACAAGACTATTTAAACCGAGGAAACATCTTACACCTGATCTCGGCTATCCCGAGCCTCAACCATATAACGCCTGCAGACTTATTGACAATTGAATTTGTTAATCTTGGGAACAATTCAGTCAAGGAAGGCACCCTCTCAACCTAGAGGAGCGTGGAAATAGTTAAGCAGTTACTCAACGAAACCACGAAATTTGAAGTAGAGAAAATGGCAGGCTATCCCTTGCCCCTATTAAGAAGGCACATCAACGAGAAGATCATACCGGTACAAGTCGAAAACAAACATACTCGGTATTGCAAGGTGCCAGGGGTGCAAAACTTATAAATGCTGAGCAACAGAGGCCGATGCAATGTCCAACTGAAGACTGATTTAGCAACAGGGTGTATAACATCAAACAAACTATAGTAAAAGTCCTCTCCTGGAACATCGCTGGAGCAAAAGAAATTTTAAACAACAACTGGAAAATGGACACTTGGGACACTTATGACATTGTTGCCCTTCAGGAAGCATGACTAACAGAGCCAATTGATGTCCCAGGCAGAATCAGTTTTCATGTTAATGCAACCCGCACCCAGCGCCATTGACGAGCGAAGGATGTATGATGTTACATCGCATACTTTTACAACGCCTACCTTTACAACACATTTTTTACAACGCAACATCCATTACAACGCATACCATTACAACGCATACCATTACAACGAATACTTTGAAACTACCTTTACAACGCATTCCACTACAACGCATACTACATTTACAACGCATACCATTACAACGGCTACATTACATTGCATGTAAGGTAAGTATTGGATAGTGTAGGGATAAAAATTACTATTCTAACTCCAGGCGGTGCAACAGTAGGTTAAGTGTTGGATAGTGTAGGGGTTAAAATTACTATTCTAACTCCAGGGGGTGCAACAGTAGGGTAAGTGTTGGATAGTGTAGGGGTAAAAATTACTATTCTAACTCCAGGGGTGCAACAGTAGGGTAAGTGTTGGATAATGTAAGGGTACTATGTGTTGTAATGCTATTCGTTGTAATGGTATGCGTTGTAATGACTGCATTGTAATGGCATGCGTTGTAGTGTCGTGCGTTGTAGTGTCATGCGTTGTAATGGTTGCGTTGTAAATGCATGCGTTGTAATGGATGTTGCGTTGTAAAAGTTTCGTTGTAATGGTAGTGCGTTGTAAAAGTTGCGTTGTAAAGGTTGTTTCCCACGAGCGAAAGGCGGTTTGTCGTTCTACATAAACACAGCATTAAACATCAAAGCCTCCCAACTGGCAAACTCTACGACCGACATGCAAATAATCAAATTTGAGAGGTTATCCCAGGCTGGTATTGGAACCATAATACTAATCAACATATATGCTCTCCCAAAAATGAAGGTCAAAAAAGAGCTATTTAAATTAATTAGCAATGTAATATCCGGGTTTCATCTAGATCAACCAGCATGGGAGATAATCCTCACAGGCGATTTCAATACTAATCTTATACACCACCCAGAAGAGGAGGATAACGTCATCGCTGCAAATGAATTTTAGGCGGTTGAAACACAGGAGATCCCGCTCGCCAAGAAGGCCGACCAAGTGGGAAAACAGTTGATGTGGGCCCTGGAAAATCATGGGTTGCGAGTACTTATTGGAAGAATCAAACAGGATAAACTCCCTTCAAACTCCTACATAGGCCCTAGCGCAAGTACAATTTTGGATTATACCATCGTCTCGCTCCCTCTGCTGGGATTAATCAAAAATTTCCAAATTCTATGTTCGGCTGACAGCGACCATTGAATGCAGCATATTGAAATCAGCCTGGCACTGTTTAAACATTTAAAAGCTCAATCATTAGCTGGGGAAACATCGACAATCAACCTGTAGCGTTTAAGATGGACGAGTAATTCCCTACCGCAAATTGCACAGGATGCAAAGCACTTACTCCAAAATATAACCAATGGAAATGAAATGTGTTCAGAAACATGGACTACCTTTTTGAATAAAATATTAAAGACTAGAGCCAACTTGAGCGTGAAATACAACCAAAGGAATAAAGGACAGCCCAGTAAGATCATTCTGTCCTTAAGAAGGCGTTTGCGGAAGTTCATGAGGCATGCAAAGGGTCGCAGTTCAGATTCGCATGTTTGGCAAACAATCCGACATGTAAGGAAACAATATAATAGACAAATATGGATTGAAAAAAAAACGGAGTTACTGATTTTTGGACCAAACTACTGAACAACATAAAGAAATCCGATTCCAGAGCGTTCTGGTCACAGGTAAATTCATTAAGCAGATCAGCACAAATAATAAATAAGACCTGTGTCACAGAACAGGCATGGGTTCAACATATACTTGACACATTCTCAGTAAATTTATCGATGCCACCCATAACAACAACTAACAATACATCAAATGTAGTGAACCTAAATACCTCCGTCTTAGCACAATTAAACAATCTGTGTACCAATCAGAAAGGGGGGGGCTCAGATATCCAGCTCTTACGTGGAATCAGAAATATTAAAAATAATTAAAAGAAGCAGGCAAGATAGCGCACCGGGACCAAATGGAGTTCCCTAGGCCATCTATAAGGAGTACCCCCAATATTGGGCATGCAAATTAAACATTCTATTTCGGTCAATAAATGGCACAAGTAGGCTCCCTGAAAGCTGGAGAGGGGCAATTATAAATCCAATTTACAAAGGAGGAGACCGAAAAAACCCAGCAAATTACTGTCTGATAGCACTTATTGATGCTGAAGCAAAATACTACACATCCCTTGTGCTAATCAACCTTACCAAATGGGCTGAAGATAATAAGAAGATTCTGGTTAATCAGACAGGGTTTCGCAGGGGTACAGGCACTATGGCTAATGCCTTGGCGATAAGTTTAGTCGCCGAAAAGAGTATACAAAGCAGTCAAGCACTGTACGCCTGCTTTGTTGACTTCAAGGCGGCTTTTGACCGTGTCAATCGTCAGCTACTATGGTCCAAGTTAAAACAACAGGCACTGCCGGACACAATTCTAAATCCCATAATGGATTTATACACGGATACCTGGATGCAGGTAAAGATCGCTAATGGGCTCCAACTAACACGGAAGATCAGGACATATGACGGATTGAAACAGGGCTGCGTCTTGGCGCCCCATCTTTTTAATCTATTCATGGCAGACCTAACAACAAGTCTGGATGGGATTAACGCCCACCCACCGCGGCTAGGAACATTACGGATGACACATATCTCCTATGCCGATGATGTGGTGCTCCTTAGTCAGACTAAAATAGGTCTGCAACGCCTCCTGCATGAACTGGCTGAATACACTAAACAGAATCTTCGAGAAATAAATAGCCAAAAAACAAAGATCATAATATTAACTCTCCAGCGCAAAGCCCTGTCACTTTTTGTCATAGACAACAAGAAACTGGAGGTAGTGGATAGCTATATGTATCTGGGAATACAACTGGACAGACGCCTTAACTTTTCCTTGCACTTTGAGGCCATCAAAAAAAAGGGAATAGCACTGCTACATGCATTCAACAGTATTTCCAAGCAGTTAAAGGGCCCTGTGTTTAATCCACTTCTGGCTGTTATTAATGCCAAGCTACTCCCTACAATAGCCTACGGCAGTGTGTTACACCATGGGAGAAGTGCACAACTATTAGACAAGATTCAAACTAGAGTCTACAAGCGTATATGCAGATTACTGTACAATGCCTCTCCGGCACAGGTCCGACTCGAGTTTGGCCTGCAATCCCAAGATCTGCAAAAAAAGTATGAGACCATTACGTTCTGGTATGACATCTGGATGAACAGGCAAACAGAGATCAATTCTGCTACGTGGGAGGCAATGCAAAATAGTCCCAATTCCCAGTACACCAAGTTTTTAAATCTGTCCCTTGATACTACCGAACTTGCATCATTGTGGCAAACTAAGCTACCGGTATCATCGTTCAAGCAAGTACTTAAAAAGGCGGCAAACAGGCATTCGCTGACTAATTACAAGCCTGGATGATAATTCAGTCATACACTATGCTCAAACCCGCAGTTTATTTCGGGTCATCCTTCTCATCATTTGTCAAACTGAAATACCTTAGTTTAAGGATGGGAACCCTGCCGAAAAATGCAGATCAACCAGCTAGGAGGAAACCGGACACCAAGGAGTGTGACTTATGTGGTGCCACAAAACAAGACCTCATCCACCTATTTTGCATCTGTCCAACATTGGACGAGGAAAGACGGCGCTGGTTAAAGGAAAAATGTAATGACTATGGAATACGTACTTGTCAAACTGCGATCATACAAGTTTTTTGTACAGCGGATCCACAATTTATCTGCAGAACAGTCAAGTTTGTTATGAACTTTGAGAGCAAAAGAGGTGTCATTGTAAAGGGTCGTTAATAATTCAGATCAAGACGTAACGTTAAGAGGCTATTAGAACTTTTGCTACTCTCACGCAAGTAATTGAACCTGCCGTCTTACGCCACTCAATGGCTTCACAGAACTCGCAGTAGATCGACCCAAATCAACTTTGATGTTGAGTAGGAAGAGCTGTGCGATCCGTTTTACACTAGCAAATGGATCGATGTAATTTGGCATTGAGCTCCTGAAATAAGAGCTATTTTGTATATATTTAATATATATGAAATTGTATAATGTAGTTCAGTAATATTCTTACACTTGATATTTTATGAATATAATTAGTTATCAATGTTTTTTTAAACAGGAATGTATACTGACCAATTTTAAACTAATGCATTTTTATTTTTGTAATGGTTTTTATTAACTATACAATAAATTTATTCAGTAAGGTACAAAATATTCATCTGCCACAATATTGACTTCGGAATATCAACTATTATTATATCATCAAATCACATATATAGGTAAGTATAGATTACTTATCTTGACTCCACAACAACTAGCTTTGACAATATGGTCAACAATTCAGCAGTTTCTCTGCCAGCAAACTGAACCGGCCGCAGTGACCTTGCCTGAACGGCTGAGGTGGGACTCGGTCCCCCAGCACACCATGCGCCCAAAGGGGCAGGGACAATTCCAACTGAGCTAAAAGCACTCACACCAGCCTGCAGCGCAGGATCAGCAATTCAGCAATTTCCCTGCCTGCCAAGCAGCCCGCAGTTACCTTGCCTAAATAGCTGGGGTGGAATCCGGTCCCCCAGCCCATTGTGCGCCTAGAGGGGGTAATTCCTGTACACACTAAAAGCGCTGATGCTAGCCCACAGCATGGGACGCACCCCGGGAAAGACCATGCCAAGACGGACCAGTCTTAGCCTGTCATAGCCTGGAAGAGGCTGGGCTGGGCAACTCCTCTTGCTCTTTTCCTCCTCGACTCGACAGCTGTCATTTTTCTTTCCCGAGGTCTTCCTGTAAGTGGATCACTGCCTGCATCAAGCCCACACTTGTTTTTAAGGATCCATGTGCTGGGGAGGGAATCCGTCCCTCAGTGTCCACCATGGCCAGTGGCTGATGGAGGCTGGACTGGCCCAACCTTCTAACGCCCATCTTTCGAAGGTGAGAAGCTCTCTTTAGACCTAGCCTGAATTGCATGTTACCGCGAAATGGGGAAATGAAAAACTAACCCTGTACCCCTGCACCTGGCACAACCATGGACAGTTTCTTAAAAAAGGCAGTGAACGTCACCAATAAAGAAATTAAACTCACTGAAAGGCATTTATTCCTGAAATCCCCACAGTATTCGTCACCTCAAATGTTCCAACTGAAGATTCAGCCTCCAATTGCTGTATAATCGGGAAGACCACGACTGAGGTACCTGTAGTAAAGGGTATAGAAACCACTCTTGCTATAAAAAAAGACATTCCGGGGGCGAATATGCAGTCAACGAATCCAGCCCCAGTGAAGAGGAATAAGGCATAACCATTGAGAGGGAAAAAGAAAAGAGTGAAGGAGGGTTAGAAGTCGAAAGAAACTTGCCGTGGTGTATCAATACATGATCACAGTCCATGCCAAAGTATAGATTATTCCACCCTGCATCAAGATTGGGAGCATACCATTCTTTTGGTGGTAGAGATCCCTAGGGAAGTGCTTCCATCATTTGTACTTTCATTTATATAGCGTTTACTACACCTGATGAGGCGTCAAGTCACTTTTTTTGGTGAGTGGCACTCTACTCCAGAACCCAAAAAGGATTAGTGGTGAATTAGTATAGAGAAATATGAAATTGATTTGAGCAGTATACATGTTAGTCTGCTATTTGTATTGAAAAGGACAGTGGAGGGATAGAAGAGGCACAGTTCTGAAAAGTTATTCATTTTTGGAGTTCATAGAAGTAGGAGGGGGTTTGGGATGAGTAAGGGGGAGGTGGAGGGGGAATAGTCAGAGAGAAGTGCTTACTAAGTATTGATTGGGAGAACTGAATAGTAAAAGAGGTATGCAACGATGCAAGGAGAGGTAGAAGAGGGAAGAGTCTAGAAAGGTTTATTTCGGGGATCATAGTAGTGGTTATGAGGTTTGGGAAGAATGCGAAAGTGGAGGTAGAGGATATATTGAGAGAGGTATAGGGTGAGAAATAGGCTTGTGCATTGGAAAGAGTAGTAGAATGAGATTTGCGATGAGTCAGAGAGTGTGGTAGAGGATATATTGAGAGAGGTATAGGGTGAGAAATAGGGCAGTGCATTGAGAGAGTGGAAGAATGAGGTTTGAGATGAGTAGAGTTAGAGGATATGTTGCAAGAGATAAAGGGTGAGAGATAAGGTAATGCACCTGATATGCTGAATTAGACGCAAAGTAATAAATATAATTATACATTAGGTAATATATGTAGATTAAAGTTGTATTTAATAAACTCAGACTTTCAAGAGCAGATGTACTTAGTTATTTTTTTCCCTTTTTTGGTAATTCAATAGTGAAGCAGTTGTAGATATAGAGTTATGTTAAAATATTTACTTATTTATGCAGTCACCTATATAGACCTTAACCCGTTGGCTGCTGCCGTCGGCACTACCTCGCTGGTGCTGCCGTCGGCCAATGGCCGACGCGACCGCGCCCGTTTTTTAAAACGGCCGGACTGCCGCAAAAAAGCGGAAGCAGCCAACGGGTTAAATATTGAATGATGTAACTATAAGTAATGTGAACAATTGTTAAGCAGAAGTAGCGAATATCTATATATTTAAAACACATTTATTATGCACATTTATACAAAGCAAGGTACATATCTATAGTCCAAATAAATGCATTCATATACGGGGATATGCTGTATGTATATGTTTGAGTATGGTGGTTATGTGGGGAAGAGCCAACTCTTGAGTAGTCTTCTGAAGATAAGGTGGTTACCCATGGATCTTACGTTTGGGGGTATAGAGTTCTATAGTTTGGCTGCTTTGAACAAAGAAGGATGTGCAACCTATGTTTTTTTTCTTGTAAGGTGGGATTTTGAGGCGAGGTGCCAATTTTGAGCAGAGGTTCCTTTGCTGAAGGATTTTGGTGATTTCATGCCTGATGAAGAGCAGTCCTGTTCCATGTATTGCTTTGTGGGTGATACAAAGTAGCTTGAGTGTTGATCTTCTGTCAACCAGTAATCAACGGAGGGCTTTCAAGGCATGGGAAATGTGGGCATGTGGCTTATATGTAAGAGTAGTCAGGCAGAAGAGTTCTGAATCCATTGTAGTCTTATCATAGTTGTAAAAGGTGATCTGTGGTAGAGGCTGTTGGTGTAATTTAGTTTATACAGAGAGAGAGTAGCCTGGACCTTGTGTGGAAATCCCAGGTGGGCACAGAACTTTTATAGTAGCGCAGCTTGATCTTACTAGTTTGTCTACTTGGGCATTCATTGATAGCTTGGAGTCCATGGTCATTCCAAGGTTACTTACTTCTTTTGGTACTTTAGACAGTGTTGTCCAGATCATCAGGCCAGGCAGCAAGTGGGTCATAATTTTTGCAATCGCAACTCGTGAGTATTTCCTTTTTGGAAGCATTCAATTTGAGATGGCTCCATGTCATCCATTGATCCATGGCTCTGGAACAACTGAAAATTGGAGAGTTTCCAATGTTTTTTGGGCTTTCCAGTTTAAGGAGTATTTGCATGTCACCTGCATAGTTATAGCATGTGAGGTGAAACTGATTGATCAGTACCCATGATGACTTCTTATAAATGTGAAAAAAGCATGGGTGAGATGATAGCACCTTGAGGTACTCCTGCTTTTGTGAAGAATGGTTTGAAAGAGAAAGGGGTAGTATGGATGACATAAATTCTGTTGTGAAGGTAGGATGTGATCCAGTCTAGAGCAGTCCTCTCCATGCCGGCCTCGTCGAGTCTGTATATGCGAGTCAACCATGTCATTGGCGGCCGAGAGGTCCAAAAAGTAGTGCATCAACCCCGTTCTGGTCAACTGTGGTCATGCCAGATGGCATGCTTCTTCCTGGATGAAATCCTGTTTGGAAGTCTGAAAGTATTTAATTATCTTCAATGAATTGTGACATCTGGGCGAATGCTGCTCTCTCTATCACTTTGCCCAGGAAAGGTCCATTTGTAATCAGTCTATAGTTGTCGGGGTTAAGCAGGTCCAGGTTTTCTTTCTTTAGTAATGGGCAAATGTATGACTTTTTGAGCTCTTCTGGAAAAATTCCCGTAGTTAAGGAAATGTTGATCATTCTTCTTATTGATGTGGAAGCAGAGGTAGTTAGAAGAATTTTCTTGAAGGTTTGTGATGGGCATGGGTCAGAAGGGCTGCCGGCAGGCCTGCTTGTCTTGAACAGGTCTATAAAATCATTTTGTGAAATGTGTTTATAAGGAATCAAAAGCATATTCTTGCATTGTTGTTTGGACAAGGGTCGGTACTGGTGTTTTTTCTTTGTTTTAAATAGGAGTCCAACGTTTCTGCTTCGGTCTTGTGTTGATTTACCAGTTTGTCGGTGAAATCTTGAGTAATGGGATGAGCTCCTTCTAGGTAAATTGATATCTGAAATTCTGTGAGAATTTGATAGAATTCTTTATTTGCAGACTTAGCATTTTGAATTCTGCCTGAATAGTATCTTTTGTTAGCTTTTTTGATAGCTGACTTGTATAATCTGTTAGGTTTCTGTAGTTGAAGTTTGTCTTGATTGGTGTTTGTTTTGAGCCAGGTACATTGTAACTTTCTATTTTTCTCTTTTATCTCTTTTAACTCCGTATTTTCCAAGGTGCCTGTTTTATTTTGTTCTGCTGTGTCATTCATAGTCGATTTAGAAAAGGGGGTGGTGATGAACAGAGTGTCTGAGTTAAGCAGACCACTCTTACCCAGTCCAAAGATCAGGGCTTGATCCATCACCGTTATTTATCTCACTGCCCCATCCCAGCTTAGAACCTGGCTATATGCAAATCAGTCTGTCCCTGGCCCAGTGCATCATGGGAACAGGGCAGACTAAACTACCAAGCCAATTCTTCACCAGAAAGGAGACAAGCTACCGGGGACCGGTTTCTGGCATTTCAGCCTTCTTCGGCCCGGCTTGCTTGAATCCTGATGGAGCAGTGAGAAAGGGACTCATGTCTGAGTATACCCTGCCACACCTATAGTGGCCAAAAACGATTTAGAAAAGGGGGTGGTGATGAACAGAGTGTCTGAGTTAAGCAGACCACTCTTACCCAGTCCAAAGATCAGGGCTTGATCCATCACCGTTATTTATCTCACTGCCCCATCCCAGCTTAGAACCTGGCTATATGCAAATCAGTCTGTCCCTGGCCCAGTGCATCATGGGAACAGGGCAGACTAAACTACCAAGCCAATTCTTCACCAGAAAGGAGACAAGCTACCGGGGACCGGTTTCTGGCATTTCAGCCTTCTTCGGCCCGGCTTGCTTGAATCCTGATGGAGCAGTGAGAAAGGGACTCATGTCTGAGTATACCCTGCCACACCTATAGTGGCCAAAAACGATTTAGAAAAGGGGGTGGTGATGAACAGAGTGTCTGAGTTAAGCAGACCACTCTTACCCAGTCCAAAGATCAGGGCTTGATCCATCACCGTTATTTATCTCACTGCCCCATCCCAGCTTAGAACCTGGCTATATGCAAATCAGTCTGTCCCTGGCCCAGTGCATCATGGGAACAGGGCAGACTAAACTACCAAGCCAATTCTTCACCAGAAAGGAGACAAGCTACCGGGGACCGGTTTCTGGCATTTCAGCCTTCTTCGGCCCGGCTTGCTTGAATCCTGATGGAGCAGTGAGAAAGGGACTCATGTCTGAGTATACCCTGCCACACCTATAGTGGCCAAAAACGATTTAGAAAAGGGGGTGGTGATGAACAGAGTGTCTGAGTTAAGCAGACCACTCTTACCCAGTCCAAAGATCAGGGCTTGATCCATCACCGTTATTTATCTCACTGCCCCATCCCAGCATAGAACCTGGCTATATGCAAATCAGTCTGTCCCTGGCCCAGTGCATCATGGGAACAGGGCAGACTAAACTACCAAGCCAATTCTTCACCAGAAAGGAGACAAGCTACCGGGGACCGGTTTCTGGCATTTCAGCCTTCTTCGGCCCGGCTTGCTTGAATCCTGATGGAGCAGTGAGAAAGGGACTCATGTCTGAGTATACCCTGCCACACCTATAGTGGCCAAAAACGATTTAGAAAAGGGGGTGGTGATGAACAGAGTGTCTGAGTTAAGCAGACCACTCTTACCCAGTCCAAAGATCAGGGCTTGATCCATCACCGTTATTTATCTCACTGCCCCATCCCAGCTTAGAACCTGGCTATATGCAAATCAGTCTGTCCCTGGCCCAGTGCATCATGGGAACAGGGCAGACTAAACTACCAAGCCAATTCTTCACCAGAAAGGAGACAAGCTACCGGGGACCGGTTTCTGGCATTTCAGCCTTCTTCGGCCCGGCTTGCTTGAATCCTGATGGAGCAGTGAGAAAGGGACTCATGTCTGAGTATACCCTGCCACACCTATAGTGGCCAAAAACGATTTAGAAAAGGGGGTGGTGATGAACAGAGTGTCTGAGTTAAGCAGACCACTCTTACCCAGTCCAAAGATCAGGGCTTGATCCATCACCGTTATTTATCTCACTGCCCCATCCCAGCTTAGAACCTGGCTATATGCAAATCAGTCTGTCCCTGGCCCAGTGCATCATGGGAACAGGGCAGACTAAACTACCAAGCCAATTCTTCACCAGAAAGGAGACAAGCTACCGGGGACCGGTTTCTGGCATTTCAGCCTTCTTCGGCCCGGCTTGCTTGAATCCTGATGGAGCAGTGAGAAAGGGACTCATGTCTGAGTATACCCTGCCACACCTATAGTGGCCAAAAACGATTTAGAAAAGGGGGTGGTGATGAACAGAGTGTCTGAGTTAAGCAGACCACTCTTACCCAGTCCAAAGATCAGGGCTTGATCTATCACCGTTATTTATCTCACTGCCCCATCCCAGCTTAGAACCTGGCTATATGCAAATCAGTCTGTCCCTGGCCCAGTGCATCATGGGAACAGGGCAGACTAAACTACCAAGCCAATTCTTCACCAGAAAGGAGACAAGCTACCGGGGACCGGTTTCTGGCATTTCAGCCTTCTTCGGCCCGGCTTGCTTGAATCCTGATGGAGCAGTGAGAAAGGGACTCATGTCTGAGTATACCCTGCCACACCTATAGTGGCCAAAAACGATTTAGAAAAGGGGGTGGTGATGAACAGAGTGTCTGAGTTAAGCAGACCACTCTTACCCAGTCCAAAGATCAGGGCTTGATCCATCACCGTTATTTATCTCACTGCCCCATCCCAGCTTAGAACCTGGCTATATGCAAATCAGTCTGTCCCTGGCCCAGTGCATCATGGGAACAGGGCAGACTAAACTACCAAGCTAATTCTTCACCAGAAAGGAGACAAGCTACCGGGGACCGGTTTCTGGCATTTCAGCCTTCTTCGGCCCGGCTTGCTTGAATCCTGATGGAGCAGTGAGAAAGGGACTCATGTCTGAGTATACCCTGCCACACCTATAGTGGCCAAAAACGATTTAGAAAAGGGGGTGGTGATGAACAGAGTGTCTGAGTTAAGCAGACCACTCTTACCCAGTCCAAAGATCAGGGCTTGATCCATCACCGTTATTTATCTCACTGCCCCATCCCAGCTTAGAACCTGGCTATATGCAAATCAGTCTGTCCCTGGCCCAGTGCATCATGGGAACAGGGCAGACTAAACTACCAAGCCAATTCTTCACCAGAAAGGAGACAAGCTACCGGGGACCGGTTTCTGGCATTTCAGCCTTCTTCGGCCCGGCTTGCTTGAATCCTGATGGAGCAGTGAGAAAGGGACTCATGTCTGAGTATACCCTGCCACACCTATAGTGGCCAAAAACGATTTAGAAAAGGGGGTGGGATGAACAGAGTGTCTGAGTTAAGCAGACCACTCTTACCCAGTCCAAAGATCAGGGCTTGATCCATCACCGTTATTTATCTCACTGCCCCATCCCAGCTTAGAACCTGGCTATATGCAAATCAGTCTGTCCCTGGCCCAGTGCATCATGGGAACAGGGCAGACTAAACTACCAAGCCAATTCTTCACCAGAAAGGAGACAAGCTACCGGGGACCGGTTTCTGGCATTTCAGCCTTCTTCGGCCCGGCTTGCTTGAATCCTGATGGAGCAGTGAGAAAGGGACTCATGTCTGAGTATAACCTGCCACACCTATAGTGGCCAAAAACGATTTAGAAAAGGGGGTGGTGATGAACAGAGTGTCTGAGTTAAGCAGACCACTCTTACCCAGTCCAAAGATCAGGGCTTGATCCATCACCGTTATTTATCTCACTGCCCCATCCCAGCTTAGAACCTGGCTATATGCAAATCAGTCTGTCCCTGGCCCAGTGCATCATGGGAACAGGGCAGACTAAACTACCAAGCCAATTCTTCACCAGAAAGGAGACAAGCTACCGGGGACAGGAACAGACTAATTTGCATACAGCCAGGTTCTGAAACTGGGATGGTGCAGTGAGCTAAAAAACGGTGTTGGATCTAGCCCTGATCTCTTGACTGGGTGAGAGTATTCTGTTTAATTCAGAGACTCTGTCCCTCACCACCCCTTGTTGTAAATATTTTTGTCCACCCTAAGCGTGGAAGGGTATGCTCAGATGTGAGTCCCTTGCTCATTGCACCATCAGGATTCAAGCAAGCCGGGCCGAAGAGGCTGAAATGCCAGAAACCGGTCCCCGGTAGCTTGTTTCCTTCCCAGTGTAAGAATTGGCTTTTGTAGTTTGGTTTGCCCTGTTCCCATCATGCACTGGGACAGGAACAGACTAATTTGCATACAGCCAGGTTCTGAAACTGGGATGGTGCAGTGAGCTAAAAAACGGTGTTGGATCAAGCCCTGATCTCTTGACTGGGTGAGAGTATTCTGTTTAATTCAGAGACTCTGTCCCTCACCACCCCTTGTTGTAAATATTTTTGTCCACCCTAAGCGTGGAAGGGTATGCTCAGATGTGAGTCCCTTGCTCATTGCACCATCAGGATTCAAGCAAGCCGGGCCGAAGAGGCTGAAATGCCAGAAACCGGTCCCCGGTAGCTTGTTTCCTTCCCAGTGTAAGAATTGGCTTTTGTAGTTTGGTTTGCCCTGTTCCCATCATGCACTGGGACAGGAACAGACTAATTTGCATACAGCCAGGTTCTGAAACTGGGATGGTGCAGTGAGCTAAAAAACGGTGTTGGATCTAGCCCTGATCTCTTGACTGGGTGAGAGTATTCTGTTTAATTCAGAGACTCTGTCCCTCACCACCCCTTGTTGTAAATATTTTTGTCCACCCTAAGCGTGGAAGGGTATGCTCAGATGTGAGTCCCTTGCTCATTGCACCATCAGGATTCAAGCAAGCCGGGCCGAAGAGGCTGAAATGCCAGAAACCGGTCCCCGGTAGCTTGTTTCCTTCCCAGTGTAAGAATTGGCTTTTGTAGTTTGGTTTGCCCTGTTCCCATCATGCACTGGGACAGGAACAGACTAATTTGCATACAGCCAGGTTCTGAAACTGGGATGGTGCAGTGAGCTAAAAAACGGTGTTGGATCTAGCCCTGATCTCTTGACTGGGTGAGAGTATTCTGTTTAATTCAGAGACTCTGTCCCTCACCACCCCTTGTTGTAAATATTTTTGTCCACCCTAAGCGTGGAAGGGTATGCTCAGATGTGAGTCCCTTGCTCATTGCACCATCAGGATTCAAGCAAGCCGGGCCGAAGAGGCTGAAATGCCAGAAACCGGTCCCCGGTAGCTTGTTTCCTTCCCAGTGTAAGAATTGGCTTTTGTAGTTTGGTTTGCCCTGTTCCCATCATGCACTGGGACAGGAACAGACTAATTTGCATACAGCCAGGTTCTGAAACTGGGATGGTGCAGTGAGCTAAAAAACGGTGTTGGATCTAGCCCTGATCTCTTGACTGGGTGAGAGTATTCTGTTTAATTCAGAGACTCTGTCCCTCACCACCCCTTGTTGTAAATATTTTTGTCCACCCTAAGCGTGGAAGGGTATGCTCAGATGTGAGTCCCTTGCTCATTGCACCATCAGGATTCAAGCAAGCCGGGCCGAAGAGGCTGAAATGCCAGAAACCGGTCCCCGGTAGCTTGTTTCCTTCCCAGTGTAAGAATTGGCTTTTGTAGTTTGGTTTGCCCTGTTCCCATCATGCACTGGGACAGGAACAGACTAATTTGCATACAGCCAGGTTCTGAAACTGGGATGGTGCAGTGAGCTAAAAAACGGTGTTGGATCTAGCCCTGATCTCTTGACTGGGTGAGAGTATTCTGTTTAATTCAGAGACTCTGTCCCTCACCACCCCTTGTTGTAAATATTTTTGTCCACCCTAAGCGTGGAAGGGTATGCTCAGATGTGAGTCCCTTGCTCATTGCACCATCAGGATTCAAGCAAGCCGGGCCGAAGAGGCTGAAATGCCAGAAACCGGTCCCCGGTAGCTTGTTTCCTTCCCAGTGTAAGAATTGGCTTTTGTAGTTTGGTTTGCCCTGTTCCCATCATGCACTGGGACAGGAACAGACTAATTTGCATACAGCCAGGTTCTGAAACTGGGATGGTGCAGTGAGCTAAAAAACGGTGTTGGATCTGGCCCTGATCTCTTGACTGGGTGAGAGTATTCTGTTTAATTCAGAGACTCTGTCCCTCACCACCCCTTGTTGTAAATATTTTTGTCCACCCTAAGCGTGGAAGGGTATGCTCAGATGTGAGTCCCTTGCTCATTGCACCATCAGGATTCAAGCAAGCCGGGCCGAAGAGGCTGAAATGCCAGAAACCGGTCCCCGGTAGCTTGTTTCCTTCCCAGTGTAAGAATTGGCTTTTGTAGTTTGGTTTGCCCTGTTCCCATCATGCACTGGGACAGGAACAGACTAATTTGCATACAGCCAGGTTCTGAAACTGGGATGGTGCAGTGAGCTAAAAAACGGTGTTGGATCTAGCCCTGATCTCTTGACTGGGTGAGAGTATTCTGTTTAATTCAGAGACTCTGTCCCTCACCACCCCTTGTTGTAAATATTTTTGTCCACCCTAAGCGTGGAAGGGTATGCTCAGATGTGAGTCCCTTGCTCATTGCACCATCAGGATTCAAGCAAGCCGGGCCGAAGAGGCTGAAATGCCAGAAACTGGTCCCCGGTAGCTTGTTTCCTTCCCAGTGTAAGAATTGGCTTTTGTAGTTTGGTTTGCCCTGTTCCCATCATGCACTGGGACAGGAACAGACTAATTTGCATACAGCCAGGTTCTGAAACTGGGATGGTGCAGTGAGCTAAAAAACGGTGTTGGATCTAGCCCTGATCTCTTGACTGGGTGAGAGTATTCTGTTTAATTCAGAGACTCTGTCCCTCACCACCCCTTGTTGTAAATATTTTTGTCCACCCTAAGCGTGGAAGGGTATGCTCAGATGTGAGTCCCTTGCTCATTGCACCATCAGGATTCAAGCAAGCCGGGCCGAAGAGGCTGAAATGCCAGAAACCGGTCCCCGGTAGCTTGTTTCCTTCCCAGTGTAAGAATTGGCTTTTGTAGTTTGGTTTGCCCTGTTCCCATCATGCACTGGGACAGGAACAGACTAATTTGCATACAGCCAGGTTCTGAAACTGGGATGGTGCAGTGAGCTAAAAAACGGTGTTGGATCTAGCCCTGATCTCTTGACTGGGTGAGAGTATTCTGTTTAATTCAGAGACTCTGTCCCTCACCACCCCTTGTTGTAAATATTTGTGTCATTCATAGTGGTATTAGGATATCAAAAGCTTCCTGTAGTCACTCAAATAGTCTAGATCTGTACTGGATGTTAGCTGTGTTTCAAAGTGTTCAAAATTGAGTTTTTTCCACGGTCGATAGGAGGATGCATTTAAGGTGGTTTTAGGTGTGTTGCTGTGTTTTGTTTTATGTTGGAAAACTAGCAATTGGTGGTCTGACCATGAGATTGGAATCATTGTTTGAAAGATAACTAGTTCTGTATTTGCAAAAATTACATTTAGCATGTGTCCAGCGGTGACTGTGTCTTTGTGGAAGATCTGATGTAGATTCAGTGCGTCTAGGCCAGTGATGGTTTTTTTCGGATGGGGAATATTGGGTTTGTCAAACCAAATGCTTAGGCCACCCAGAATGCATAGGTTGGAGTATAGTATTATCAGGTTTGAAACTTTGTCTAGAAGTGTATCTGAGAATGTTGCATTGCTAGGTAGAGGTGTGTAAAGGAACAGGAAGTTACAAGAGGAAGATGGTCTAGGGTTGCATCTGTTGAAGAGGGCCTCACAACCTTGTGTGAAGACGTCATCAGCTTTAGCAACATTTAATGTGTGCTTGAACACAACAGCTAGGCCACCTTCTCTTTTGCCAATACAATTTTGCGTGATAGTTAGATAGCCTTGAGGAACAGCTTCATGCAAGACTGGAGCTATATTATCTCTCATCCGTGATTCAGTTATGAAGAGTATGTCCGGTTGTGTGTC
This sequence comes from Lissotriton vulgaris, assembly GCF_964263255.1. Taxonomy (NCBI): domain Eukaryota; kingdom Metazoa; phylum Chordata; class Amphibia; order Caudata; family Salamandridae; genus Lissotriton; species Lissotriton vulgaris. The sequence continues at coordinate 280,933,662 of NC_141695.1, read as the reverse complement.
AGAGAGAAGGTCGTAGATATGATGCTTATTTTTTTTAAGTGATCTAGCATTTATTAGTAAGCAGTTTAAAGAATGAGCTTTGGTGATAGTGTGACATTGTTTTGTATAAGACTTTGTGGACTTGTAATAGGTGTGGCCTTAGTGTTTGTATTCGCTGTATAAGGATGACAATAGTGTAGCTGTTCTGTATCCTTGTTCCTCATCCAGCAGGCTCAGAAGGCATTATTATGAGTCTGTGTGTGTAGGTGGTGAAGATGGTGGTTGAGGGTGATTTAGTGAGCTGTTTTTTTTTTGTGTAGTAGCCCCGCTGTGCAGTAGACATGGAGATGAAAAGTTATAAAGAGTGGCATGTTGCTTATTCTGTTTGCGTCTATTTAGGGTGGAAGGTGCATTAGTTGGGGTTGGTAGTGTAGCACCCCTGATCCCAGTCCTGGAACGTTTAACTAAAATCAAGGAAGCACTCTTAAAACTGGAGCTCATTGCAGGGGAAAATTGGAAAGTGAGCTAGCCTTTCAAGAATAGTGCAGACAGTGCCCAGGATTTGCCAAACCTGAGGCGGGACATCTCATGAGGGAGATATTACAAAGGGGGGTGGGGGGCACCGAATGCAAGGTGTCTAAATCTCTGCGGGGCATAATATACCAGAACCCTGGGTAAGTCACACTATGCAGAGAAGGGGGCACAAGCTAATGCTTCTAATAATGCTCAGATGGAACCTGCAGGTCGCAGTCGCCTGGATGTTCGACCAAAGGAACTCTGTTTCACACGTAAAAAATGTAGTAACTGCCATGCAGAACCCTCATTGCTTCCAATGTTGAAACTGCCTCCACAAGCTACACAATACGTAGTGATGTTAAAGGGAGTTCCTCCTCTGAGGTGGGAGGAAAGGGAAGATCATGATCAGCTCCTAAACAATGAAGTTCATTGGATCAATGGCAAAATAGAGGGACAAGCCCTTTTACATGATAAGATCGAACTTGTCGAAGGGTGGGCTGGGTGGTCACAGTCAGTGAAAATGGAAAATTCAGATTGTGAAGTTATCACATTAAAGACAAGGAAACAACAAAGGACATCTTAACAAGAGCTAACTGGTTTGCCACCTTCTTCAATTGAGGCCTTACCACTCAGTTTGCTCTACAGGTCTACCAGAGCCCAGGACCTCCGATCATCTCTCTATTCAGTGTCTATTTCAAATAGTTTTCTTTCACTTACTTAACTAGCTCATCAGGACTGCCTAACACCTCAAGCCCCCCTCGCAGACCAACAGCAATTATCAGTTTGTCCAAAGACAATGAACTGCCTAGAACTTGAGAGGGAGAAAAGAGCGACCAGGGTCACCTCAATCACCAGTATCACCAATAAAAGGGACATAGTGGACTGGCCAAATTACGTAAATTCCATTGACATTGCATGCAACCAGGAAACCTAGATGATACATCTGATTGACCTAGATGGCTTTGTGTCCTTTAACTCTTGTGCAAATCCTACTGGCATGGGCAGCAAAAGGGGGGCTGATTACTTTTGTTTCCACCAGCCTAACTCCACAAATCAAAAACTTCTTATCACCCCTATGAAAGGTTTAGGCAGGAAGTTGGACATACTTGTCTTAACCCCTTGGTCGCGGGGGTAATTCCCCCACTGTGCTGGGGGAGGAGGGGGCGCACAGCGCCCCGGTGCTCGTGACGACCTCAGCTCATCATGAGCCGTGGTGGCCGTGGGTTCATGACGAGCCGAACTCGTCACGGCTGGAATTAGCCCCGCGTGCGAGCGTTGCATCCGTTATGACGAGCTCAGCTGGTCATGAGCACATGGCAACCGTGGCTCATGACAAGCTGAGCTCGTCATCAGCATGGGAGGAGTTAAACTTCTTCACCAATGTATTTGACCATACTAGGACGGACACAGTTAAATTCCAAGAAGCATATTTGGATCAGTTTATGGATAGGCCCAGTAAAGATATCTATCTTATTTGGGCGGGTGACTTTCATATAGCAGCATGTCGCTTTAGGTCAAAAACAGTATGTGGGTACAGGGATTTGAGGGGGAGTAGCTTGGCTCATTTCAAACATAGCTCATATGGCCTAGCTCTTAATGACATATTATTAAAACATAAATTGGCTCTTGTTGAACATGGAAGATTCAGTAATCATCCCCAGGTACTCAAATTTATAGGAATATGATGTAGAAGCTATGTCGATCACTTCCTCACCTCACACAGCGATAATGCTCATTTACTGGGACAGCAGAAGGGAACAAATTGTGTAAGTGATCACAATCCTGCATCCTGACTATAAGGCTCATTGTGCCTAAATGTCTCGATACTTGGAAAATTAACAACATTGTCCATTGTTGGCATGAACTGAATAAAAATAAAACTACTGTCAGGAAATTTAGACCATTTTATACCAGATTTAGCCACATACCCAAACCACTTAGAGTCTCGGATTGTCTCTATTTATATTTCAAAATCTATGAGCCTTAACCTGAGGGCAAGGCAAAATCATCGAAATAAAGACCCTACGGGTTGGTTTAATCATCAGCGCATGAAGGTGCGCAGTCATCTGGTTAATCAAGGCACCAATATGCCTTGATGAAACAAAAAGCAAGATCCTACTATAATTAGATTATTAAGAATAGAAAGAAAAAACTTCAGGAGGAAGCTTGGGCTAATCTCCTAAAAGCAAAAGAGACCAAGGATAGTCCCTTGTTCTGGAAAATGGAGACCAAGGATAGTCCCTTGCTCTGGAAAATGGTAAATGATCCACTATTCTCCAGTGGTAAAGGTTCTAACACACTCACTAAAGCACAATGGACAGATTACTTTGGCTCAACTGTCTCCCATCTCAGATCAGAAGAGGGAATAACTATCCCGCTTAGTAGGGGAAGCACTAATACAGATAGTCTTCACCCATGAGAGGTGCAGACGGCCATTTTTTAAATGAAAAGGCTTCTGGCCCCTTTGAGGTACCAATGGATATCTACAAGTCCCCCCCCAAACTCTGGGCCACGCTGCTAACTAGGGGCTTTAATGCTGCAGGAACTGGGCACACTCCTCCATCCTTGTCTACCTCCCTGATCACACCCATCTTTAAGAAGGAACTAAGGGACAACCCCGAATGCGATTGTCCGATGTCTTTACTCGACTCTTCTACCAAATTGTTGGGGGGAGTCTAGTTAGAGAGATTACAAGAGTGGGATGATGATGATGAGATTCTTTTGAATACCCAATATGGGTTCTGGAAAGGTCAGGGGATGATTGAGCAATCGCTCAACCTGAAGCACCTGATGGGGAAAACTTTCCGGCTAAGGAAAGCCATTATATAAATGCTTCATTGACCTTAGCTGTGCGTTTGACTTAGTCAAACATACCAGTCTGTGGGAATGTATGGATAAATTGCGGGGCACTCAAAAAGATCATTTCACTCCTGGCTCATCTATATAGCAATCTAACAGCTAAGTTTCGCTTTGGAGCTATTGGGGAACTAACCCCATCCATTATCACTTGAAGAGGGGTGAGGCAGGTGTGCGTATTGGCACCCTTCCTCTTCTCCCTTTACATCAATGGAGTGGAACAACCGCTTCACGCTTTAGGCGCAGATACTTCTAGGATTGGGAGACGCCAAATCCCAATATTGTTGTACGCCGACAATGCGGCTGTACTGGCTGTTACACCCAACAGCCTGCAGGTTCGGATCAATTCCTGTAAAGACTAAAAAGAGGGAAAGGGTATGTGGATAGGCATTGCCAAAACTTAACACATGAGCTATGTATGACCCAGGGTTAAACACAGCCCCTTTTACATTAAGGGAAAGAAACTGCAATGCACCAATGTGTTCAGCTATTTGGGGATTCAGAAATCCTCCACCTTAGAGTAGAATCATCACCCAGAGACCTGCGCCTCTAACATGGTAAGGAACAATGAAGATCTGGTTATGTACTTACATTATGTTATGTTATTTACCTGAGGATAAAGTAGTGTATATGTTGGTTCTGAAATCTTATTATACCCAGGTCTTGGATGCCAAGAAAAACTATCTGGAGAATAAAATCATAACTTCCAACAAAAAGGGAAAGGAGATTTTTTTAATATCGTAAAACTATTCACAGCCCCTAAGGTGGCAATTGAGGTGCTCCCACACTGCAAATTGGACTGGCCTCCTTGCATAATTTTTTCATGAAAAGATTGTGGCTATCCAGAAATCCTTTTTGGAGGGGCCTCGGGGTGACCAAGCACCTTGCTCCTGTTATGGAACGCTCCACCGGGGAATCCCCCACGTTGCTGCAGATAATTTTTCTTCAGCCTGAGACATCACTTGTTATCTTGAAGGATTTAAAGTCCGGCTCGCCCACAGACTCGTGTCGTGCTAAACTGCTAGCCTCTGTGGCCGCGAACTTCAACCCTATGGTCACTTAGGTGCTGAATTCTTCTCAATGGGCCACATGCCTTCCATTTGGAAGCAGGCAAAAATTCTTCCTCTTCTGAAGAAACCTCCAGCTGAGCCTAAAGTGCTGGCTAATTTCAGACCCGTCTCTCTTCTACCGTTTCTCCCTTAGGTGTTGGAGAAGTACGTAAATAGATTCATCTCTTACTTTGCAGAGAATAATAACCTGCTTCATATCCGTAATCTAGTTTCAGGGCTAATTTCAGCATGAAAACAGTCCTTTTGGAGGTCACCGAACGCATCAAAGGAAAGCTTAATCATTGTGGTGGAGCCATCCTTATTTTTATCCATCTCCAGGACGTTTTCACTTAGACCCCTTTTCTAAAAAGAAAGAATGATACATCATCACCAGCTTTTAAGTATTTGTACGATTTGAGCGATGGGAATATCTGCTTCAGGGTCGCTTTGTTTCTTTTGACTGAGCTCCATTTTAGAGACTCCTTTGGTGACACGGGACATGTAATGAATTAGCCCGTAAGCCATAATACAAAATAAATGACTCATATTGAGTCTTTGACCGTGGCTGATTAGAGTCTCCCCATATTACACATATTTCTTTTTAATAAGTCTAACTGTTACATGTGTTTTAAGTGTTTGATATTTGGGATGGAATTGTGTGTAACTCAGTGATGCTTTTATGACTAATTTTCACGAATCGAATAAAGCCTCTATGATGATGATGAGGATGACACTATGCATATGTGGTTAAGGGAGCATTTCAATCCTGAATCCCACTTGAAGGAATTCTCTTCCTCTTTATTTACACTCCATTGAAATGTACCCACATTTAGGAAAACCTGTTTTGTTTTTCTCTTCATTTGCATAATCTAGTTTATTGCTCTTCCAGTATCTCCTTCTACCCATTAGCACAATGAAGCCCTAACAGGTGTCAGTGCACCCTAAAATTACTTCATAACAGAATGTGACACGACATCACATGACATCATAAACCAGCTTTCCCAGCAGCAACATGGGTTACATACTGTGGGCCATCTCAGAGAGAAGCTGGCAACAGAACAATAAGACCTAAAGGCATGTCTGAGATCCTGATAAATCAGTGTTGCCTCCATCAGTAGAAAGGACATGACCACCGATGTGAGGCCACAGCTGATGCAGACCACTACAAACCATAATATTAAAAATATTCTAAATTCACACGTTCATTTAAGTTTAAAGATTAGTTTATTTGCGTCGCTAATTAAAACCATTGCAATGCAAATAATTCGTGATTCGATGATATTCATCTTGTTCAACGTTAAAACGTATGCATGCTTCCCTTTGTTCATTATTAAAACAAACTTAAAACAGTGGGAGGGTTTCTAATTAAAAATTCAATTCTTATAATACAAAAATTCAAAATGCTTACCCTGCCCATATAGACACAACAATTTATAACAAAGCTTACTGACCATTCACCAAGGCCTAAATGCTGAGATATAAGGTAGTGGCCACACAGACGGTGTGAATTAGTTCTTGTAGCGATGGAAAAGGGTCCTAACAGACTCTGCCTTTGCTATGGGGCGGGATTGATTAAAATGTATTAGTGTCTTTGACCATCTCCCAAAGAGTGTCATGTCTCCTTAAGAACATTAAGAAGAATGGAAGAATTGCAGAAATGTGACAAAGCTGTTGTAGTGTCTCTGCTTGTCTCCCCTTTAGTTATGCTAATCGGCTACACTGCTTCCTACCTGCTAGGCCTTCTTATTTCATCACAATTCTACCACCAAAGAGTAAAAATGCAAGGTCTGCCAGTGCTTTATAGTGACCCCACTTGTCTCCTCTAATGGTAGGGCCTCAATAGCTATGCCTTATCTTGCTAGCTAGACCTCATCTGCTCCTTTGCGTTCTACAACTATTCCCCTTTTCTGCACAATCCTGAGAACTTTTACCAATGCACAGTTAAGTCTGAGGTTCATAGGCTTGAACCACAACACAGCAGCATCTCTACATGACCTTACCCCACACTTGATGAACTCTTAGTGTAGAATTTTACGACATTCACCTATGGTGGCTTTGCAGAGTCAATGCATGTGAATGACGTTCTCGAGCGCTTCATTGCAGGGCTTGCATTGTTCCCTGTCCACTCGATTATATGGCTCCAACCCATTATATATCCTATATGCTATGAACTTTTAATGATAAGAGCTCTCCGACACAGGGATAAGGAAAAATGTATCCAGGGCTGCACAACGTGGTGTGAAAGTCACAACCTTAAATCTTGTCACTTGGAATAAAGACTATGGGCCATATGTATCATCAACCTGATTTTCGATTCCCAAATAGCGATTTTTAAGAAATCGCTATTTGAGAATCGCAAATAGGTATGTATGTACAAAATCGATTTTTTTGGGCGATTTCTTTAAATTTCTTAATTGCGATTAGTAAATTGCGAATTGTAATTAAGGAATACTTTCCCATTCATTTCTATGGGCCAGGAGGCCCATAGGAATGAATGGGAAGTTACTCTCAATTTGCGGTTCGCAAATTGCTAATCGCAAATTGAGAATAATTTCAAGGGTGCAGGGGTGTCCAAAGGACACCCTGTTGCACCCCTGAAATATGCATGGGTGCACATGTGGCTCACATACATGCCCTTAGGGCATGTATGTGCGTCACATGGCACTTTGAAAAAAGCAAAAATGTGCATTTTTCAAGGAATTCGCAACTTACCACCAACTATAAGTAGGTGGTAATTTGCGCTTCCTTAAGGACATTCTGCAAATTTTTTTTGCATCATACATTGCATTTAAGGAATTGCAAAATTTGCGATTCCTTAAATGCAATTGCAAAATAAGGAATCGCAAATTTTGTGATTCCTTGTTTTGCACCACATTTTGCTTAATACATACCATTTAGCAAATTCGCATTCGCAAAGGCCGAAATTCTGCGAATTGCGGCCTTTGCGAATGCGAATTTGCTTGATACATATGGCCCAATATCCCGCATTTAGCCGACACCTCCAGAGCATTTGATATTTCGCCCATCACCCACCACCCTGCAGTAAAAGCGAGTCAATCATACATAAATGAAAACTCTAATCCATGTATTCCAGTGGTATTTCGATTAACATTGTTTCCGTTGAGAAAGGTGGGAGGCTCTTTGATTTGTCACTCTTCCATGGCATATTGAAGGTGAATCTAATTATGAGTAGTGTGCATGGTTAGTTGGGGTCTTTGCCTGTATTCAATTCTAATTTGCCACTATTTATTCCTTCGTCCAAATTAAATTGCAATCACCATTTAGGCCCTCAATACAAGTTGCCCGGAGAGGTTTGTCCTGGTTGGTGTGGATACCGTTCTAGGCAACTACAGGCTTTTGGTGTCTCTGGGCCAGGAATTATCACGTCCTCAAAGTCTGGACTCTTAAATTTTGGGTCCAAGATTCTGGGCCCAGAGACTTGTGACTACTGCGGGGGCTGAAGTCAGTTACTTGGCCCAGCTCCTGCTTGATACTTCAGCAAAAGGGGTGGGGGTGGAGGGGGGCAAAAAAAGCTTCCTTAAGCTGAAGTAAAAGAAACTGTGCCCCTCCTACCACTCCAACCCTTGCCAATTGCTCCACTCATTACTGTGTCCCTACTCTGTACCAGAGTGAAGTATCTCACTCAATGCACATACTATACATCTCCAGATTATTCAGCCATGTGGACCTGCCCTCTATATTCAGCCTATCAGGGTGCCGTTAAGGCCGGACTGGCCCTAGCTGGCACCGGATATTTTCCCTGTGGGTCGGAAGGGTGGGGCCAGTTTTTGACCCGTGGGGGTGGTTTTGTTAGTGGGGGCCGGTTTTGCAGCAGTGCTGCAATATCAGCCCCCCTGTAACAAAAGCGACAGCGGTGCTTGACACTAGCTTCCCCACCCCCATGGCCGGTGGAGCAGATTTGCTAGGGAGGTTTTCTGTTCCCAGTCCGGCCGTGGGGCCCGCTCATATACCACGGTACAGTCACATGCGCCACCCCTGTGAGCGGTAGAGTTAGGCATCCCCGCACTCTGCCCCACGGTCATAAACGTCGAGTGAAATGCTCGCTGGCTCGGTACACCCCTCCCTCTCTGCCTAATTTCGTGAGGGGACCAGTGCTCCGCACTCATTGACATTAATTTGCTACGTGTTCTGCAACAGAGTCTCTCGGGTCTGCGGCTGCCCCCTGTCTGTCCCAGGGCAGAACTGCATGATGTCGTTTGAGCCAATGACGTGGCTGATTCCGCTGCTGTACAGCTGTGCAAGCCTTGTGCCAGCGAAAGCAAAGAGTTCTTTTCTGACAAGACTTTCTCTAGAGCCACACTGAGTAATGGTGCTCATCTGTGAGCAATCAGTGCAGCGCCCTGGCTACTAAACTGATGATGCTCATGTGGTGAAATGTACTAACAGCTGAGACCACACATTCAGCAAAAAAAGAACGATGTGGTTTACACCAGAATGTTTGATGCTGCATAAAACTGCATTGCGTCACATCTACTGCTGGAACACAGCATCAGCCGTGCACACATGCTTCTGCTGAATTCGCGTGTGTAAAGTCAGGGGGGTGGGGGGGCACACTTTCTCACAGTCTATGATCATTGTTTCACAATTGGATACTAAGCACATTTAACAATAATGAGGGCTACAAAAGCCAGAACCCTTTCAGGCTTTTGGACTCTGTGCTGCCATGTGCTAAAAAGAGTGACTGTGATGAAAGTTTTTCTGTCCACTGGGAAAGGGAGTTTTGGCTTCTCCAACAGATCCATTCCTCTATGTACTGTTTCTTGGCTCTTAATGCTAGTTTGTAGATGGGTTTTGGCAGGGCTTCTTCAGTGATCTCATTCAATATCAGATCTAGGTCGTTGCCAAGTAACACTGAAGTTATTTCATAGTCCTACAGCCCCTGTTACTGAGAGAGAGTTGTATGGCCAAAATGATGCATGTTTGACAGCATGGTGTGCGAGGAGGAAGGCAGTTACAAAGCCTGCGGCGCGAAAAGGGACATTATTTGTTCTCTGCCTACATATTTAGGCCCGGCTTCTCAAAGGTTTAGGGTCGGGTTTGCTTTACTTTCGTAATGCTAAACCTTTTTTGAGATTCACAAACCAGCGTAAGTTATTTGCGTTGATTTGTTTGAAAAAGTAATGCAAAGCTGCGCGAAATGCTGCTTTGCATTACTCTGCGTCAAGGGGGCGTTGCATAGGTGGTACATGGGCATCCAGTGCTATAACCCATGCCTTTTGACACTAAACCTATTCTCAAACATCAGTAGAAAGGGTTTAGCACCAAAAATTAACGCTGCCAAAAAGCAGGCGTTAAACGGAGAAATGTTTTAATTTCTCCGTGCTTTTCCGAATTTGCATGCTTGCTGCACTGTGCAGCCCATATACAATGTAGGAAAAGCTTTTTCACTTGTCTAAGCATAGCATTTTGTACAGAAAGCATTACCTTACAGTACGTAGCATATGCTAGACTCATGCACACACCCTAGTTCACTGGCTTTAAGGTTTGTGCGTGGCGCTCGGCAGCTGAAATCAGCACTGGGGCTAGGGAGATGGGATGGAGAGCCATAGCTTTGTGAACATGGCGATCTCCTGCTCTCTTCCAGTCACGCAACAGTGCACAGTATTTTTGGCTGCTGCGCTGCGTTCCGTGACAGCTACGAGAATCTGGGCCTATGTGTCAGAAGCTGTAAGCCTTTAGAGGGTCGCTGAATGAAATTGTGAGTTGTCTCTAGGTGTAATCTTGTTACAAAGAATGGAGGAGCGCAAGCAGAATAGCCTTTATTTCGATGGAAAGGATTGGGGGCATATTAGCAAGAACCTCGTTAAAATGTATCGCAGTTTTAGTGGCAGGAAACTGTCTCTAACAAGCATTTACAATGCAAGGGTTTTGCCTTTGTTAAAGTTAGAGCTATTGGCATTGCTCTTGACATTTTTATTTATGTTTTTTTAACATAAATAAATGGCATTGCCATTTACAATGCCACTAGCTTTATCTCTCGCAAATGACACACACAAACACACACAGAGCCCCCCCCTACACACACACACAGAGCCCCCCCACACACACACCCACACAGAGCCCCCCCCACACACACACCCACACAGCCCCCCACACACACAGCCACACAAAGCTTCCCACACACACAGCTACACAGAGCCCTCCACACACACCCACACAGCACAAGCAGGCAACAGGGGCACACGGAGGCACAAGCAGGCAACAGGGGCACACGGAGGCACAAGCAGGCAACAGGGGCACACAGAGGCACAAGCAGGCAACAGGGGCACATGGAGGCACAAGCAGGCAACAGGGGCATGAAAACGGAGGCACAAGCAGGCAACAGGGGCACGAAAACGGAGGCACAAGCAGGCAACAGGGGCACACGGAGGCACAAGCAGGCAACAGGGGCACACGGAGGTACAAGCAGGCAACAGGGGCACACGGAGGTACAAGCAGGCAACAGGGGCACACAGGCACAAGCAGGCAACAGGGGCACGAAAACGGATGCACAAGCAGGCAACAGGGGCATGAAAACTGAGGCACAAGCAGGCAACAGGGGCACGAAAACGGAGGCACAAGCAGGCAACAGGGGCACACGGAGGCACAAGCAGGCAACAGGGGCACACGGAGGCACAAGCAGGCAAAAGGTTCACAAGCATGAATTGTAATTTAGACGGGGCTGAAGTGGAGAACGGTCAGTAGGGAAGTAGTGCGGCTGGTGCAGTGGTACCAGGCCGAAAGGTGAGAGGGGCTGTCTGCACCCCAGTTTGGACAGTTTCCACTACCTAACAGGGATTGGTGGGAGGGGGGCGTACTTCTTGCTTGCTTTAGAGCTGTTACTTCGGGGACGCAGTGCACGCTCCTGCCTGCTGCCGCCGGGACACGACAACAGGCAGGGAGAGGACAGGCTGGGAGAGGGCAGGGAGGGGACAGGCTGGGAGAGGGCAGGCTGGGAGAGGGCAGGGAGAGGACAAGCTGGGAGAGGGCAGGTTGGGAAAGGGCAGGCTGGAAGTGGACAGGCTGTGAAAGGGCAGGCTGGAAGTGGACAGGCTGGGAGAGGACAGGCTGGAAGTGGACAGGCTGGGAGAGGACAGGCTGGGAAAGGGCAGGGAGGGGACAGGCTGGGAGAAGGCTGGCTGGGAGAGAACAGGCTGGGAGAGAGCAGGTTGGGAGTGGGCAGGCCGCGAGAGGACAGGCTGCGAGGGGACTGGCTGCGAGAGGACAGGCTGCGAGAGGACAGGCTGCGAGAGGACAGGCTGCGAGAGGACAGGCTGCGAGAGGGCAGGCTGCGAGAGGGCAGGCTGGGAGAGGACAGGCTGGGAGAGGGCAGGCTGGGAGAGGGCAGGCTGGGAGAGTGCAGGCTGGGAGAGGGCAGGCTGGGAGTGGGCAGGCTGGGAGAGGACAGGCTGGGAGAGGGCAGGCTGGGAGAGGGCAGGCTGGGAGTGGCTATGAAGGAGATTTGGAAAAAAATTGGTTCAAATGAATTTCCGTTAAGAATGGGATGGTGGGAATTCTAAGCAAGTGCATGCTAAAATGAAGCCTGTTTCTAGCAAAAAAAATATGAGTCTCCAGTTTGAATTGGGAATTGGGGCATGCATGCCTTTTTCCTCTTTTCTAGCAGAGCTGTCCTGGATCCTTAAACCATTACAGCTTTTTTATCCAACAACAACTGCATTCTGAGATTTGTAGTTTAATGCTTATACATTGCAAGAATGGGCTGTTGGCTAAAAAGGCAGCACTAACTGAAGGGAACACATGCCATCTATTTGGTTTATAATATTTCCTTAACTTAACTACTAGGCACAATTTGGAAGCTAAGAATTCAGCTAAATGCAGCCTTGATGAATTCAAACGCTGGGAATTAGTTAGGGCTCATACATGTCAATCTAAACTTTGTTAGCTTTGCTGTTAAAGTGCTTGCTGCTATATTGATTCTTATTGGTTTCTCATCTACTCCTTTGGGTCATTTTCTAGCCTCCCATTTGCTGAAGGTCTCTCATCTGTCCCTCCCAACCCCTGACGGGTCTTTCATCTGCCCCTCCCAGTCCCAAACAGACCTCTTATTTGTCCTGCTGGTTCCCCCCTGTAGGACCCTCATCTCTCGCTTCGGATCTTTGCCTTCTTCCAGCTCCCTACAGGGCCACTTACCTAACATCACAAGCCAAAAGCGAGGGGACAAAATAAATTACTTATCCAGCAAATAAGATTAGAGCAAAAATAGAGGTAGATTGAAAGAGAAAAAAGAGAGAAAAAAAATATAATGAAAAATATATTTTCCCCTCTTTTTCTCCCTCCCTTTATGTCTCTTTGTTCCAACAAATCCAAAACAAGGAAAATGCAAATCCATATTATACATAATAAGTGGATAAGTTGGGGAAAGCATTGTGGAATAAACAAATAAGGGGGAGCTACACGGACAAGTCCTCAGAAGCAGCCTCAGCAGCCAACCAACCCCGGACAAGGTCACAAATTCGGCCAAATGTTTCCCTCAGAGGATCGTTGTCAATTAGCACCATCTCCAAGCTACTTATATTAAAAATTACCCGTTACCATATCCACGGATGGGGAGGCTCACTAGAAAGCCAAAATCGTGCCAAGACCCGCCTTGTAAGCAAAATAGAGAATAAATATAAACCATATAAATGAGACGGACTAGCTGGTGAGTGTCCCAAAATAATCAGCTTAGAGTCAGCCACTACCACCAGGTTAGTGATGCAATGCAGTTTACCAAAAACAAATTCCCAATACAACAGCAGAATAGGACAAAATCCGAAGACATGAACTGAGTTGGCTTCAGCAAGACCAAATTGGAAACAGCGGAGAGGGGGAGGGGTGGGCGGGGGGGGCCTGAACGGACACACGGGTAGCGGGAGGGAGCCTCCCCTAGCCCCAGCACGGAGGGTAAACAAACAAAGCACTCACCTGGACTTCGTTCTGGGGTCGAGGCGGGACTTGCTCTTTCCCTGGGGCTCCTCCTTCGCTCGGGAGCCTCGGGACAGACGACGAGTGAAGTAGTGTGGCTCACTGGTTAGAGGCGGCAGACCCGAGAGCAGAGGACGGCCCGGGACCAGGGTTCGATTCCCGGCGCGGCAGGTTTCTGGACCAGGGTCAGCGGACTCGATAATTCTCTCGCCTCGGTGCCCACTCTGATCAGCGATCACACTCGGCAACTCTGGGCATTAGCTTGCCTCATCTTCACTAACGGCCCCACCAGACCGCCGGGGATGCCTGGTCTCACCCTGGAGATACCCATTAAGGGACCATCTCTCAGGGAAGCCAGGAAGGGTTTTGCAGCGGTTGAAGCGCCTTGGGACCCTACGGGTAAGTAGTGCGCTATATAAATGCCAATACATTTACACATTTACATTTACATTTACATACATTTACGCAGGCTGCTTCCTGCTCTCCACTCCTCCTCCTCCCGATGACACGGCGGAGGCTCGGCCGGCTGGGCCAATTCCAGCGCGGCCAAAAAAAGTTTAAAGCAAATTGTGAAGTAACGAAAGGAAGAGGAGGACGAAACTACAGAGATATGGGTGGGAGATCAAGCGACAGACCATGTCTGTGGGAGACAGAGTAAGGAGCCAATAGAGAGGTATTTATTCTAGTCCTGCGTGGCAAGAGCACTTCAGGTGTGTGACTCTCCCGACCCCAGCACTAAAGCACGCAGTGACATGACCTGCAGCGTATTCTCGCACTGCAGAAACTCTTCAGGCGATTGGGGCTCCAGTGCACGTTTCGAGCAGCAACATTTCAGGCGAGGGTAATCCTCCGGACCGCGCAGGCGTACTGCACTCTAGGTGGGAGGGTGTCTTCTCTGTGTGACCTCAGCTCATATGTGCATTTCCTCCCCCTGCGGGCAGTGCTTTAGCTGGGCATTCATGGCAACATTTAGAGTGCCGTCAATGGCGGACCAGATTCGGGGGCGTTCTCGGCTTTTGGCTGACGTAGCGTGACGTCGCCAAAAGCCAAAAATTCTCGGGAACGCCCCCGAATCTGGTCCGAGATTGACGGACAGAGCCTTCTCCCAATGGCTAGCCTCCATTTATGGAGCTAGCCAATGGGAGACTGGGGCGGATACACGACCCCACACACAAATCATAAGGTTTTTTGGCGCATGCGCACTACGTGCGCATCGCCAGTCAAAACCTAAAAAGGCGATAATGGGCTTGCTAATATGCGTTATAGAATTCCAAAAGAAGCCCAGGTTAGATGTCCTCCACATCTAACCTGGGCTTCTATTGGAATTCGATAATGCATATTAGCAAGCCCAATATCGCCGTTTTAGTGGCAGTTTCCTGCCGCTAAAATGACGATAATTTTAACGAGGTTCTTGCTAATATGCTCCAGGGTCTCTTGTAGGCAGTCAGTTGGATTCTTAGTATAGGAGCCAAAGAGTGTTCCGTACCTAGCTTTCCTTTACTGCTCTGGATCTGTTTAAGATGGTTTGATGGATTCTGCAAGGCTGGGGTTGTGCCCAGTTTAGTTTGTAATTAGTACTTATGTAATCAACATGGGCCCATAGCCCAGGGGCAATGAACAAGGGACTTCTTTAGAAAGAGAATGTTTTGGGGATTAATTCCACTTTTCTTAAAGCCTTAGTCTTCTGATGAGTTTAACAAGAGTCCAACTTGTGAGTCTTCCAAATGAGAGATTGAGGAGTTGCTAAATGAAGTGGTGAATATTTAGAATATCATCTTAAGAAAATTGGATAAGGCTTACAACCCAGAGGGGACTACAGGTTGGAGAAGTGCCGCTTTAGTAAGAGTGAAGTTGTCATGAAAGTATGGACTTTGGGATAATGTTTGAACAGGTGTTGGCTAGGATACATAAAGCAAACCTGACCATCAAGCAGACCAAGTGTCAGATGGGGCAGTCCTCTCTAGTCTAACTTGAGCATGAGGTTGGAAATGGGAAGATTTGCTCATTGTTGCCAAGGTACAGACTGTGATGTAGTGCGTAATGCCTCCTACCCAGACTGAGGTGAAGGTCTTTTTAGGACTTACTGGCTATTACGGGAACTTTGTGGCAAACTAATGAACTATAGCTGCCTCATTGACTGCTTTGACCTCCAAGAAGCCCAGGAAACTGATATGCACTGAGGAGTATCAGAACTCATTTGACGCACTGAAGAAAGCACTATGCACTATTGTCAGCCTTTCATTGTACCGACGGATGCCTCTGATTAAGGCTTCTGAAGATGTCTTTAATGCTTCTACAGAGTAAGTTTCCAAGTCATATATGGTGGCTATCCAAAAGGATGTGGGCCCAAGGTATTTTGAATTGTGCTGTTTAGGACTTGCTATTCATGCCGTGCAGGTGATCAAAAGAATGCAAGTTCTGCCCCTTGATAAGACCTTCAGGCCTTAATTTGGATTTTGTTTTGCAACACACAGCAGTTTTCAAATCTGCCGATTTGCAAAAAGGGGTAGCACTGATTAGCACCCTGTCTCAAAAGATTGGCATAGGAAATTGGATTACTGGTTGAGGGGTTGAAAACCTACTCAAACAGCAACCACAAGTTTTGTTAGTGTGAAACACAAGCAAACCCCCAAATTAACTTGTGCTCAACCCACTGATAGCTTGACACAAAAGCAATCAGGCTTAAGTTAGAGTCAATGAATGATGTATTTATTCAGCACTCAAACTGTAATAAAGTGAAAACACAACAAAAATCCCACATGAATTCTGAAAAGCAGATAAAAATGTAATAAATTATTTGAGACCAAATCAATAAAATTCCAATCAAGAGAACTGGAAATATGAAATTTAAAGATTTAAGTAAAAACTGTACTTAGAAGTGCAAAGTGCCAACTGTGGTTAACTAGTCGTGCAGGACCGGGACTAAGTTACAAATTTAGGCTGCAGGAGGACAGGCCAGACACAGGGAACAAGTGAGGTAAGCTGAATATAGTACCCTAAATCCTAGGTGGGGAGCATTGCAAGGTCTCAGGTTGAGAATATATAGCCCAGCGCTGGTTCCAAAGAAGCTGCTGGCTGTGGTGCGAGGTCCTGCTTCGGATATACATTGTGCAGCAGCCGCTCGATGAAGCCTTAATCAAGTTTGTGATGTCAAGCCCGGTGATGTTGTTGAGGATGCAGCTGATGAAGTCTTGCAATGCAAAGTCCTGCATGAGAGTTGCGTCGCGCCACATTTGTTCCAAGAGGCTGAAATGCAAGGTCCTGCGTTGGGATGCGTTTTGCTCAGCAGCGTTTTTAAAGCAGAGCTGCAAGGAAATGCATCCGGCTACATCAGTTCTGTCAAAGAGACCACAGCTGGATTGGCATAACACCTTCCGGACCACTTCCAAGGGTGCACATCTTAGGTGGCACAACTTGAGGGGCAAGACTCACAACAGACAGAGTCCAGGTGCTGGTTTCAGATGGTTAGACCATTTAATGTCTCTTAAGGATCTAATCAGGATGCCAGCCAACTAGCCATTGGAGTCACTCCGGTGGTTCTGAAATCAGGATGCAGGGCAACAGGGCAGCAGGGCAGCAGTCATTCTTATAGCAGAGTAGCACAGCAGTCCTTATGAGCCTTCAACAGGTCCAGTGGTGATCTGAGGAGTTAAATTTGGGGGTCCAATATTTTCTGCCTGGTGCCAGCTTTGAAGTAGGAAAAAGCTCTGGAGGTTTCCAACCTCAGAAGTGTTTGGAATTTCCTGCTTCGCTGCTCCGGCCCTAGCTTGTCTGGGGGCACAATTGAATGGTGTTAAGCCCTTTGTGAATGTACTGGACAGAGCCTTTGTGATGTGCAATTATGATGGATGACAGCTTCTCAATCTCGTCAAGTCGGAGATGACCCATTGCACCAAAACATATTCCCACCATTGTCTCACTATCTGGGAGCAATAATAAAAAGCCAAACCTTTAGCTACACAAAGCCATGTCACCCTGGATGCAGGCTGTAGGCACATTAAAGAGAGGTTTATATTGCAATTCTTAAGACCCT
Source organism: Lissotriton vulgaris (assembly GCF_964263255.1). Classification (NCBI taxonomy): domain Eukaryota; kingdom Metazoa; phylum Chordata; class Amphibia; order Caudata; family Salamandridae; genus Lissotriton; species Lissotriton vulgaris. Next base: position 280,916,304 of record NC_141695.1, on the reverse strand, counting down.
ACACTGGATATTCCTACCTGCTCCCAATGGAAAGTTATTTTTTATAAAATGTAATAAGGTATCCCAATGTTATCCCATAGGAAAGGTAGGCTTTGCAGTAGTAAAAGACCCATTTTGTTTTCACTATCAGGACATGTAAAACATAAAAGTACATGTCTAACTTTTTAAATACACTGCACCCTGCCCCCTGGGCTGTTTAGGGCCTACCCTAGAGTGATGTACATGTATTAAAAAGGGAGGTTTTGGTCTGGCAAATGGTTTATTTTGCATAATCAAGGAAAGTGAACCAAGGCATAAAACAGAGTGTTCAAGAAAAAATGTAGAGGACTTTATTCAAGACCCTCATCCATGTGTTCAACCTTGAAGCATTATGTTTTGCCCCACTAGGGTTAATTTCGTGGTTAACATCATCATCAAGTCATCTTGAGTTGAGTGTCCCATTTTCCAAGTGAAGAAATGCCCTCCTTCCTGGGGGTCGACCGTCTGCCTGGAGGCACTGGTGAAGTGTGAAGTGAATTTACAAATTATCTCCAATCCCAGAAGGAAACGAATTCTAATTTTGACAACAAATAAAATGGGAAAGAGATATGGGTAAAAGCAAGAAGCAATGTTGTTAAGAAGAATTCCTTATCCCATACATGTGGGGTTGGAGGTCTGGTCGACATGTTTCAGCCATGAATATCCTTGGTGTATCTGTGGCTTTCCTCAGGACCAGGTAAAATGGTAGCTTTCAGAATTTGAAGGAACTATGTAAGTCAATTTCCCTAACCTGCAAGTTTGACCACGGGATTGCTCATAGGTGGACATGTTGAAAATGTAAACCCAAAAGTGGCCTGAAAAAGATAAAAAACAAACACAACAAGGAGAGCGCAGAAGTCACAGAAGGGAATACATTTTCGCAAGGAATAACAATCCCCTAAAAAACTCCAGTCAAAAATCCAATCCCAGTGACATGATGCTGAAATGTACCTTCAGTATAGTGCTAGACAGTGAGGGAGATATTTCTTCTTAATCCTTCTGTGTTAACAAAGAAAAGGATAATACAAGGCAGATTTGTCCTCTGCTTCCTTGTGTATTAACAAATATAGTGATGATACGAGGAATTGTAGCTAACATAATCACACAGTAGAGTCATGTTTTAAGGATTGGTTCATTGGAAAATGTATGTGAGAAGAATAAATTATGTATTTCTAAAATTACAAAAAAGTACCTTATTAAGGATATTGCCTAATGGAGTTGAGGAAGACCTACGGGTCTGTTCACATCTGAGTTGTAACAAAAGGGGGATAGGCAAGGTTTTATTAGCAAGGAAAAACGTGAGCTGGATTACCAAAGAAAGATTGTTTTTTTTTTCTATGACTGTTGCCCATCTTTGTATCGTAGCTGAATGGTTGCAGAAAAACCTGCAGGCATTCGAGCAAAAATGTACAATTTATACAAATTGGAATGGGGTTTATTCTCGGTTAAAGGTCTCAAGAAGCAACAAATGGGTATACATATTTGCGGTACTTTTCATGACTATTATGAGGGCTGATTTTGAAATGAATTGTGTATCAGTTATATATGTAATTTTTTGTGATGAATGATTATTGATCTAAGCTGCCTTCTTCTATATGTATGTTTGTATCATTTGGATTATGAATCATACAAGGATTTATGTAATCTTGCTGCTGTGAAATTATAAATAAAAAAATAAAAAAATAAAGATTAGGTGCTTATCTTAAGGCTGGTGGACATGACACTTACTTTGAAATCGGCCATTTGCATGAGTGTTCTGGTCTCTCCCGTCTCATATGCGTAACGAGAGCAGGAGAACGGGGCTATATATATACATATCTCATGGATGAAGTAATCAAGAGAGGGTTGAATTCAGCTGCATGATTGTAAGCAGCGCAGGTTGCCTTCGGTGCCTAAAAAGGGACTAAAAGTTTTAAACAATGCTAATAGTGAGTAACCTCGGGGGTCTCAACCTTGAGGCAAGTGGCCTTTAATATTAAAAAAGGCCCTAACGTGCAGAACCAAGCGGATGATACGGTGATCTTGAGAGTTCAAATGGAGGGAAGGGAAAAAAGACTAAAGGACTATAACCTGTCAAGACCAGGTTGAAAAAAAGAGGACATATTTATGGACTGGGGGTTTCTTATATTTATATGTACTAATGGAAGGTATTGTCCTCCAAAAACTGATAAGTGGTATATCTAAAAAATATAGATCGTTGTAGTGTCTCAATATTTTTAATGATTCAAATTATTATGGCGAATGAATTTCAGGGGAAAGTTTAAAAAAAACTGTTCCTCTTATAACCTGTTTTTGGCACAGTGCATAAATTAACCGCATAGATTGCGGTGGGTAGTCCTTCTGTCATTTATGTGTGCAAAGGAACCTATTGAGGAGCAGAGGCCAGCTTTGGGGATAATGAGTAGAGATGTTAGGCCCTCTATTATGTTTTGCAGAGCTATACTCAGGGGTATACTTAGAAGTATATCATAGGTCTGTTAGAGTAAGGAAAAGATGGCAGTGATAGAGCAAGATTATCGTAAACTAATTACATGGTATTCAGTTGAAACATGTGAAACCAGTGTTGTGAATGGTGGTAAGGGTGTTAATGTAGGAGTAATAAGTGCACAGAGTCAGTTGTGTTTTTGTCGAGATTGTCAGGACTCAGTCTGGGACATCGGCATGTCTCAGGGACTCTGGCAAGGACTGGAGGAAGGGAAGACAAAGTAGGTTAAATATCCAAGATCACAAAGAGAGTCAGAGGAGAATGGGAATACAAAGAGTAAGCTCTGTACAAGGGAATAAGGGCCCGATGTAGGTGGCAAATACCGGTCGGAAACGGCCGAATTCGGCCGTTTCCGACCGGTATTTGGCATCTTGAGATGTAGGGGGCCAGATTTTACAGATTCTGTAAATTTACCGAATCAGTAAATTCACAGAATCTGTAAAATACCGAATCGGTATTTTTACCGATTCGGTAATTCCCAGATGTAGGTGGGACTCTTCTGAGTCCCAAAGGCCCTACAAATTCGGTATTTTACCACCCAATCCAATTGGGTGTTAAAATACCGAATTCAGGTGTGCATGCACCTAGCCATGTGACAGACAGACATGCCCTTAGGGCATGTCTGTGTGCCACATGGCGCACATGCCTATTTTTGGGGTGCCAGAGGGTGTCAAAGTGACACCCCCTGCACCCTTGCAAAATTCGGTATTTACCAATTCTGTAATTACAGAATCGGTATTGCCCATTGATTCCTATGGGCTTTAAGGCCCATAGGAATCAATTGGCAATACCGATTCGGTATTTACAGATTCGGTAAATACTGAATCTTAACGATTCGGTATTTACAGAATCTGTAATACCTACATCTCCCCCCTTCATATTTACCAACTCTTAAATCCCGAATCAGTAAAATTCGGTATTTAAGAGTCGGTAAATATGAATTACCTACATCTGGCCCTAAGAGAGTTAAGGCTCAGAAAGGACAGGAACTCAAGAGGGTAATCAGACAATCAGGCTAACTATTCCCAGGATGGAAGTTATATATGTACATAAACCAACATTAACAATGAAGGGAATGTGGGGTAAAGCACTCAGGAGCTCCGCACGGTAGGACTGCAGCATAATAAGTTCCTCAACCACAATTTCTGTTACAGATACTGACTGCGAATACTCATATATTGGATATACATACAAAGGCAGGGCCTGTGGAGCTGATACCTCTGGTGATTTTATAAAAGTAATTCAAAGACAATACACACAGTGGACAAGACAAGCCACCTAGGTTGTCAGTAAGCCTACGGATCCTGGCGATCAAACAGAAACATGCACAGTGGTAACAGCAAGAGTGTAGTACTAAACAAACAGCCATGATAGTCAAGAAACTAGCAAGGAGGAGTGCTTAACAGGAAAGGAGGGAAAATAAAGGGCACACTTGGCAGAAAGCAAGTAGCAAACATACAGGGAAACTAGAAGCACGACAGCAGGAATAGGAAGACAGCCAACTAGGAAATGGAACAAAGGTAACAGGAAGACAAGCAGGGTCTGGGAAAAGGTAAACACAGAAGGATAGAGGCTACAGGGGAGGGTGCACTAGTATTGTGCTGGTTCAGGATCCAGGAAACAAGGTAACACCGCAGGCAATGCTAGATCAGAAACATAAATTAGCTAAGATCAGGAATCAAGGTTGCACTGAAGGCAGTGCTAGTTCAGGAACAAGGAATAGCAATAGCTTTGGAATATAAGAATCTATGAGGCACTGCCAGAAGTGCTAGTTCAGGAACAAAGTGTCGTGCACGCACCTTATTGTCTCAGGAGTGTCGTGGAAGCTCGACATAAGTACCCAATTTCACCCCTATTACCGTCGGGTGTCAGGAATTAACACTAACACTCAAGAGGTGACCAGGGGAGTAGTGTGTTGCCGGTGGCAGAGGCAGCCCCCTTCACTTTGCGCTAACAATTGCAGTTTTGTGGGACACATTGTGTGCGCTGTTGTAACAGCGAATGTTTTTAAGTAGCGATTAGGCTATTACTTTTAAAACGCTCAGTGCGGGTGAATCTCTGTATATTTACTTTCCTGCTTAGTTACTCTCCCTCTCCCACCCCGGTCCGCCGCGTCCAATCATGGACGATTGATGCGGAGGGCGAGGAGGAGCCTTGTACATCCGGGCTCTGGGAGCTGAGGTCAGCGCTCTAGCGACGCTGAAGGTAACGAGGGTATTTAAAACAGCTGTGATACCGCGCTCGCTGTGGAGTAGTGTGTTGCCGGTGGCAGAGGCAGCCCCCTTCACTTTGCGCTAACAATTGCAGTTTTGTGGGACACATTGTGCGCGCTGTTGTAACAGCGAATGTTTTTAAGTAGCGATTAGGCTATTACTTTTAAAACGCTCAGTGCGGGTGAATCTCTTACTTTCCTGCTTAGTTACTCTCCCTCTCCCGCCCCGGTCCGCCGCGTCCAATCATGGACGATTGATGCGGAGGGCGAGGAGGAGCCTTGTACATCCGGGCTCTGGGAGCTGAGGTCAGCGCTCTAGCGACCCCTCCCCTTTCAGGATAAATGTGCTTAGGGCAGCGACCGCGCAGCGGACGCGTGCAGCGGGCGCGCCGGAAGCGCGCCGAAGTCTGCGCCCGTCTGCGCCCGTCTGCGCCCGTCCGCGGCCGGACGGGGCGCGGGGCCACAGACCCTGGTAGCCTGACACAAACTTCCATAAGGTATGACAGACATACATTATTGGCACTACAACCCGACATGCCTGCCATTTGCAAGCACACCATGCCAGCCCAGTCACTCACAAAATGCTGGAGGTGCCGCTTTGATCCCTTCCCTCAAGTCCCTGACATTAGCACTGGGCTTACCATCAAAGCAGCATTACTGAATTGCAGATCTCTTCGCAAACATGCTCTGGAAATCTATCATTTGTTTGAAGACCAGAATCTTAACATCCTCTTCTTAACGGAAACCTGGCTTGATGAACATTCAGATCCGGACATTATCCAGGCCATGCCTAACGGATATTCCATATCTAGGCTAGATAGAAAGGACGGTAGAGGAGGTGGCATTGCTATTGTTACTAGAGATCCTCTTGTCTGCTCCCTTGCACACACACAGGTTGATCATAGTGAAGCTGGCACCTTTACAATCAACACTGGTCCCAATCACTCGATATCTGGTATCTTGATATATCGACCACCGGGTAGACTATATGACTTCACATCCACCCTAATGGAAGCGGTCACCCATCTAGCACTAAGGAAATCTAAACTGATAGTTCTAGGAGATCTTAATGCCCATTTCGAAGATCCTTTAGATAAAGATGCGGATGATATTCGGATGGAACTGCAATCGGTTCAACTTGACCAAAAAAATAAAGATCCATCACACCAACTAGGACATTTGTTAGACCCCGTCTTTGGAAATTGGCTAGGAGTACATACCTCTGATCCTATACCCATACCCTGGTCGGATCATTACATTATTCCCATTTCAATTCAACTTGACAAAGCAGAGCTCTTTCATCATCAATCCCTGAGATATAAACGCAGGAAATGGAAGAATTTTACTTTAGACTCCTTCAGTCAAATTGTTCTAGACGAAGGTCCTCCCAAAGGAGCTGACTGTGAGGTAGCTAACGAAAATTTGAACAATATCGTCACTAAGGCCTTGGACATTACAGCCCCTAGCCGCAACATGTCCAATGTTAGGAGGCCTCAGAAAACTGCCCCATGGTTCAGCCAAGAACTACAGACCTTAAAAACGGCTTGCAAGAAACTTGAGAGAGCCTGGCGCCACAACTTCTGTGCAGATACTAAAATACAATATAAAATAGCACAGAAAGAATATTACAAATCAGTTCGCCTGGCCAAAGCCGAACATTATCACACTCGCATCACGGAAGCAGGCAACTCCTCAAGGGAACTGTTTCAAATATATAAAGAGATATCCATAGTGGAGATGTCATCCCCCACCCAAAATGATTCTGTGGAATCGTGCAATAAGATTGCTCAGTATTTTGCTGGCAAAATTAGTAAAATTTACACGAGCTTCTCTAAACAGGGAGCCCCGGCCACGGACTTTACTGAAAATGATAAAATTGTAACTACTCCTGTGTGCCTTAAGTCTTTTTTAGTTCCCTCCTATGAGATTCTGTCCAAAATGTGTAATAAAATCAAATCAGGATCGCCCCGGGACCCGGCGCCACCAAAAATTTTAGCGGAAGCCTTCTCAGTATTGGAACCTCATCTGAGGCACATACTTCAAACCTCCTTTTCAACCTCTTGTCTTCCGGAGGAATGGAAACAGGCTATAGTGCTACCCATTAAGAAAAAACCCAACATCAGTGTGGACACTATGGATAATTTACGACCTATATCCCTGCTACCTTATGTGGCCAAGTTAGCAGAGAAAATTGCTAACAGTCAACTGATGGAACATCTTGAGACCCACAATGCTTTCCATAAATCTCAGTCGGGTTTCAGAGCTGGTTTCTCTACGGAGACAGCTCTTCTGAGGGCCACAGAAACCCTACGTGAGGGAGCAGATGAGGGAAAGACAATGGCCCTCATCATGCTTGATCTCAGTGCCGCTTTTGACACTGTAGCACACTCCATCTTGCTACAGTGTCTAAATAAAGCGGGAGTCATCAATAAGGCACTGGGATGGCTGAAAGCTTTCTTGCTCAACAGGAGCTTTCAAGTCCAAAGGGGGACTTCTCTCTCTGATAGGGTGATGCTTGAGCAGGGGGTTCCTCAGGGCTCTGCCCTGAGTCCCACCCTGTTTAATCTATACATGGCCCCTTTGGCAGAGGTAGTGCAGTCGTTCGGCGTGGAGCTTGTCTCCTACGCCGACGACACGCAACTTCTGATATCTCTGACCCAAGCCCCCTCTAAGGAAGCTGACAACTTCAATGCCTGCATGACCAAACTTGCCACATGGATGAATGACCATTGTCTGAAACTCAATGGGACAAAGACGGAGGTCCTCATTATTGGTGGCAATGAGGTCAAATGGACTACTGAGTGGTGGCCCAGCTGCCTTGGTCCTTTGCCCTCCCCCTCTCAAGAGGCGAAGAATTTGGGAGTGTGGGTGGACAATAAACTGTCCTTTGATAGCCACAGAAGAAAAACTGTAGGCAAATGCTTTGGGGTGATGAAAACTCTGACCCGTACCCTTGACCTGTTACCCATCAGTTCTAGGCGTACCATGACGCAAGCACTGATAACGTCCCGTATTGATTACGGAAACGTGCTGCTCATGGGGTCAACTGAGAAAAACATCAAAAAGCTACAGGTTCTACAAAATTCGGCAGCTCGCCTGGTCTTAAGGCTTCCCCGCAGAGCTCCATCACGCCCCTCTCTGGAAGCCCTCCACTGGCTACCAATCAGGAAGAGGATTGATTTCAAAGCTATGCTATGGTGCCATAAAATAATTCACAACAGAGCACCGGCTTATATGTCGGACTTGGCATCTGTTTATGAACCTAGCAGGTCACTTAGATCTAAAGGAATGGGTCTGCTCAGAACTACATGCCCCAAAAAAGCTAGAATGGGAGGCAGATCATTCCGTACTTTAGCTGCTAGGAAGTGGAACCTTCTTCCTTTGGATATTAGGATGGAGAATAATGAAACCATGTTTAGGAAGAAGTTGAAAACCTGCCTCTTTACCTTGTGATTGGTTCCTATACACTATCTCACACTCTCTCCACAGCGCGGGGACACGCCGGGAGGCGTCACCAGGCGCTCTACAAACTCCTTTAAATTAAATTAAAATTAAAGGGGGGAAAAGGGGGAAACAAAACAAGGGTAGTAGGGGAAGAAACAGCACTCCACAATCTTCACCAGGGTCAGATTCTTGTCAATCTTCTATAACCTGGAGCTAGGTCAAGAGAAAGCAGAATTTTAGTACAAACCCCTTCCTACTCTGTTTTATAGCTTATGTGCCCAGAAATAATCTACCTTCAGATTGCAGGGGTTATGCAGGTTTCTAAGCCATAAAAGTGCAGAGTAAATCAGGACTCGCAAGATGTATGAAACTCCTACTTCCTACAAGTGAACAGAAGTGTATAAGCAATAATACCAATTGATAGGAATATTACTACTGTCCCATCCATAGGCTCACCGTATAAAATCAGGTAACAAATCCTAAACTAAACAGGCAACCAAAGTTCTATAGTTGGTAAGAAAAACCTTGTTTCAAAATCACAAGGTTGAAGTTCACGCCGGAATATAGAATTTGAGAAGGAACTTTTCCTTCTATTAATTATGTCAGAAATAAGAACACTAAGTCATGAATGTGGAAACTCCACACTCTTTCAAAGAATGTCCGACTTTATCGGTGTGCACACACAGTAAGCGATATTCAATATTTGCTCAACTAAAATAGGTTAAACAAATAGTACAAATAAAGAAACAGTCAGAAGGAAAGCGGCAGCAGTACTCACAAAGTACCACAATGCTTAGAACCGCAAAGAATGCCGAAAACAGGCTCCGAGCACTAACTCCTCGGACGACACCACACCGTGACCCGGAACGAATGTTCTGAAGCTGGCTGATCGCAAAGCGTATCCGGAAAAGTAAGGCGGGTCTAAATACGCTGTTATGTGTAATGCACATGCGCATGACACAGCGCATGCGCAGTAGAGTGTCATCCTGTAATTTGCCAACCATTACTTTGCCAACCCCGTGATTTGAATCGGCGGCTTGCACGCAGGCACGACAGAACACCGCCCCCACAACACCCCCCACTGGTTTGGGCTTGTGAGGGTATCTTCTGTGGAAGGCCCTCAGCAAACGAGGAGCATGTACCTGGCTAGCTGGTTCCCACGATCGCTCTTCTATACCATAACCCTTCCAGTGTATGAGATATTGAAGTCAACGTCGTACACGTCTAGAATCAATGATAGCCCCAAATTCGTATTCTTCATTGGCATCAATCAGTGTGGGAACAGGAATGGTTGGAAGACGAGTACCGGGCATGACCGGTTTCAAAAGGGATACATGAAATACAGGGTGTATTTTCATGGGCGGAGGTAGTTGCAATTTCATGGCCACAGGATTGATTACATGAGAAATAAGAAAGTGACCCACATATTTGGGTTTGAACTTGCAGGATCCCTTCAAGGCCAAATGTTTGGTGGAAAGCCATACTTTGTCACCCTTTTTATAAGCTGGTTCGGTTTTGTATTCAGATTTAGCTTTGTTAAGATTGTGGTGTATGTTTTAATGCACTGTCTGGAGGTGGTTGACCAGATCTTATACAGCAGGAGTGTTACAGGACCGTAACGGAGAAAAAGGCAGAACTCTAGGATGGAAACCATATGAACCATAAAAAGGAGTGTACAAAGTGGAAAAGTGATGACTATTGTTGTAGGATAATTCTGCTAACCACACCAATTCATCCCATTCACCGTCGGGTGTCAGGAGTTAACGCTAACACTCAAGAGGTGACGAGCGGGGAAACGGGGGAAACAAAACAAGGGTAGTAGGGGAAGAAACAGCACTCCACAATCTTCACCAGGGTCAGATTCTTGTCAATCTTCTATAACCTGGAGCTAGGTGAAGAGAAAGCAGAATTTTAGTACAAACCCCTCCCTACTCTGTTTTATAGCTTATGTGCCCAGAAATAATGTACCTTCAGATTGCAGGGGTTATGCAGGTTTCTAAGTCATAAAAGTGCAGAGTAAATCAGGACTTGCAAGATGTATGAAACTCCTACTTCCTACAAGTGAACAAAAGTGTATAAGCAATAATACCAATCAATAGGAATATTACTACTGTCCCATCCATAGGCTCACCGTATAAAATCGGGTAAAAATCCAAAACTAAACAGGCAACCAAAGTTCTATAGTCGGTAAGAAAAACCTTGTTTCAAAATCACAAGGTTGAAGTTCACGCCGGAATATAGAATTTGAGAAGGAGCCTTTCCTTCTATTAATTATGTCAGAAAAAAGAACACTAAGTCATGAATGTGGAAACTATATACTCTCTCAAAGAATGTCCGACTTTATCGGTGTGCACACACAGTAAGCGATATTCAATAATCGCTCAACTAAAATAGGTTAAACAAATAGTACAAATAATGAAACAGTCAGAAGGAAAGCGGCAGCAGTACTCACAAAGTACCACAACGCTTAGAACTGCAAAGAACGGTGAAAACAGGCTCCGAGCACTAACTCCTCGGACGACACCACACCGTGACCCGGAACGAATGTTCTGAAGCTGGCTAATCGCAAAGCGTATCCGGAAACGTAAGGCGGGCCTAAATAAGCTATTATGTGTAATGCGCATTTCATGGAGCAAGTATTCGCACGTTACGCGACTTGCTTGAATCAAGAACCTCAAATAATGTTAATAAAACTAAATCAACAATGTTTGTCTTACTAATATTGCACATTATACACTACACGGGGGTGTCCCAGTGGCGCTTGCCTATGTGTTTACTAAAAGTAATGAAGCTTGCTTCTAAAGTGATCGCTGCTTTGTGGGAATACAGTCTTCGCATGCGTCGGTCATACCCATGTGATGTGACGCACTCGCAGTTCTGGTGGCAAACTGTTGCTCATGCGCAATACAGCTAAAATGGCCGCTTTGTTTCTCACATGCTCTTCGCTTGCAACGCTGCTTTAGCAAAGCTGTGTGTTCTGCTTAACTCCTAATGCTGTAGTTATAATAAAGTAAGGGGTGTAGTATAGCCAATCATGGTATACAGTGTAATCATTTTTTCTGTGTTTCTAAATTGTTTTCACTTACTTTTCATGTGCTGTACTCTTTGGGCCGGGGAGACGCTAAACACTTCATCTTTGAAGTCCGTGTGGGACCAATCACGTGATGGGGGGAAAAGAGAGTCATGCCGCAGTGGAACTCAGCTGGCTGCCGAAGCTAAGATGCTCCTGGGAACCTGAACCATGCCCCAGAGAGGAATGACTGATTCGTACCTGCAATTGTTACATTTGTAATGTTTTACTGTGTACCCTATTATCTTCTAAAACTCTCATGCCATGGGAACTGGAATGTAAGGGGTGGGTTCGAGAAATGAATATTAAGTCTGAGAAAGTCTAAAATTTAAGTTAAATGATGATCTAACCTCCTCCTTTGTCCAATCAGAATTTAGGGAACCGTGCACTTGCAACATTGGTGGGTGGTACAATGACCCGAAAACAGTATAACTAGCCTAGGTTTAGCTAGAGAAATTGTCCGACTTGTCCGAATAGCTGACCTGTCTCTGACCCTACGAACTCTATAGGTGATTGATACAGAGAGCTGCGGAGCACTCTGTCCGTAATTTCCACAAACTCAGTCGGAGTTTGGAAACCTTAAGTGCTGGCGAAGCACTTTGCTGGGAGATTCGAGAACCCAATCTGGGTTATTGGCAGATTCCTTGCAGAGAGGGAGTAGCGCAGGCGTTGCATCCGAAGCTGCAGGTGTTGGTCGTACCCATTGGTGAGCCCGGTCCTGATCCAAATCCTGGGGTTATCCTGTCCTGACTGTCCATGAGCTGTACCTGCTCGCCTACTGGCAACCTAAGAAAGTCCTTGAGGGTCCTTTCCCGCCTTTTCCAACTGACCCGTGGCCAGGGTTAGTCTCCATTCTGTTCTAGGTAAATATATTCCGTGTGGGTGTTTGTCTATCTAAACCTTTTCTCTCTCCCGTCTTAAATAAAGCAAAATTGCTTATGTCATTTTCCCTGTCTTTCTATAAACCAGACTTTCATGCAAAGTAGTCTGTTAGTATATTCCACTTTCTCCCCTACCTTTAGTCAAATACTGAATCGTTGCATATATAGTATGTTCCATTCTTACCTTCCCTATAGAGATTAAGCATCAAATCCATGAGTTTCGTTTCTTCTCAAATGTTATTATATTTTGAAACTGACATTGACTAGTATGTTCCCTTTCTTTACCCGCCTTTAGTGACGTTGTGAACGTCCGTTAGACTAAAATAGCGTGTTCCTTATTTTTCCCCTTCCCTTTTATTCTTCAATTTCTAGATGATTCTGGCTATTATTCATAGCTACACTATATTATTAATTCTAGTAATAGATTGTTTGATCTGTGTAAATTTCATTCTCATGTCATTGGATGAAGAAGAAGAATTAGATAAAGGTGTTGAAAACTTCTTGCATTTGTGGTTATTACAAAAGTATAAACATTATTCAAATGTATATGGTATTTGTGTTGTCTATTTACTCCCACAGCTAGCTCCTGATCCATTGTGATCTTATTTTCCTGTTTCGAGGATTGGTAAGTCAGGTACGCGGAAATAACTGAAAAGGAACAAGGGTTACTGATAGTAGTGTGTAGGTTACCTGATTATACTATAGTGAAAATATATACTTTATGGGCCCAAGTGTGCATTGTCCGATGACAAACGTTAGTCGGGTGACCTGCGCCCTCTATCACATTCGCATGACTCAGCGCATGCGCCCTAGAGTGTCATCCTGTAATTTGCCATCCATTACTTTGCCAACCCCGTGATTTGAAGCGGCGGCTTGCACGCAGGCACGACACAAAGGATACCTATAGCACTGGTAGGTAGTTCGATTTCCGGAAACAGGAAATAGCTACAGCTCAAGAATCATGGAATTGTTAAAGCTCAGGAATCATGGTAGAAGTGGCAGGTAGTGCTAGTTCTGGAAACAGGAACAAGAAAGAGCTGCATCCCATGGAACAGGAGCCAGGAATAACTATATCTCAGGACCTCAGGAAAATAGGAATACCAAAAGCTCAGGAAAAAAGGGTTGGTCTCACCGGAACACAGCTACAATGACCAGCACAGGACTGAAGGGTGCTGGGGCTTAAAATAACTTAGAGTAGCCACATGCATCAGGTGTGAGCAGGCTAGCAGGTAATGGAATTACAAGCATGAGCAGACTGGCTTCCACAAAACCCAACATGGTTTGGGAATGGATGACAATTTTCATATATTGTCCAAATGGCTGGAAGTCAGGATATGCATGCAGTGGAGTGTCCAGAAGCTTAATAGAACACTGGAAGATCCCACAATGTGACCCCTTGGTGGAGGGTACAAGAGTGCAGAAAGTGAATCGCGACAGAGATATACTTAGAGGTATTTCAAGGGTTTTGCTAAAGCGTGAAAGGAGTTACAGCAAGGAAGAGTGGTACATCAAACATATTGTATTTACTCGATAACTGAAAGCCATGGGATGTTGTTGTTCAGTCCTTCATCAAAGGTTCTTAGGCCATACACCCATTTTTATTCTTTTTAAAAAGTTCTGCGCCCTTTTTGTCATTCACTATCACCAGGACAGTCCATTGAAGATCATTTCCTGTGTGGTTGGCAGACAAGTAGTGGTTGCTCATCTTTGTTGTTATCCTTCGGCATCTAATATTGCTCTGGTGTTCACCTATGCTTATTTTTATTTTTCTGCATGTCAAAACAATGTATTTGAGGTGGTGTAGGCACATGATCAATTAGATCACATGCATGGAGTTGCAATTTGGATGTCTCCTCAGAGTCCAACGTAGATGATCATTTAGTTGTAGATCTTTTGTCACCTTTGTTAAATGGCATACAGTGCAGGATCTGCATGGGTAGTGGCCTATGACCGGTTGTAAACCTGAGGTAGATGGCAGGGTAGGGGCCTGGTTTGTTACTGTACATGATCAAGTATGGACATGGTGATCCCGTAAATTCTTGTTCCTTTTATGAACAAACTGTGGTTTCGGTCAGTCCAAGTTATTTGATGCTAGGATATTCCAACATTTACTGATGGCTCTTTAGATGTAATTAGAGGCGGAGCAGTAAGTTGTAACACAAGTGAGGACATTTTCATCTTTACTGACTTTAGATGGTTCTAGGAGACTTTCCTGATTTTGGTTTCTTCTCGTTTTTGACATTTGCCAATGATATGTTTTGTGTATTGTCTCTCCGTAAGTTTATTGGTAAGATGTGACACCCATGTTTTGAAGTCCTATGTTGCTGCAGTTCAAATGTAATCTGAAAAATTGGCTGTATGAAAGGTTCTCTCTTAGTGGTTGTGGCTGAAAACTATTGAATGGGAGTAAACTGTTGTTTGCTGTGGGTTTTTCATGCGTTTTTGTTTGGAGTGTCCCATCTTCTGCAAAGATAGTGACATCTAGGAAGTCCAAAGTCATTTTGTGTGAGGTACGTGTGAAGTTTAGATGATTATCACTGGCAATAAGCCACTCAATCAATTCTGGTATTGTGTAAATTTCTTCTTTCCAGATGATGGGAATGTCATTTATATATATGGTTTCCAAAGGGAGATCCTCTGTCTATATGGATTGCATATATCCAGGACGTGGGTGTCCTCAAAAGAGTTGACATTAAGACCTGCCCAATCAGAGCAAAGGTTCTGCCCATTGAAGTTCCATGAGTTTGAACATGTAGTTGACCTTCAAATTTCAAAAGGTTTTTGGTAAGTGCGATCCTGCAGCAATCTAACACAAAGTGTTGTGAGTGTTACATTTCCTTCAATAGGATTTCTTCATTAGTGTGTAGTGTTGCGTTCTGTAGTAAGCCTGTGCCCAGACCTTCAATGTCAAGCCTGACTAATAAATTGACGTCAACTTTGCGTTCCTTGTCTTTGAGGTGGTTCAAGAGATCCTTTGTGTCCTTCAGATAGGCTGCAGTCCGTTGGACTACTGGATGTAAAAAGAAATCAGCAAATTGCGAGAAGAGTTATTAAATAGACCCAATGCCAGACACAATAGGGTGTCCTGGTGGTGGGGTTTTGTTTTTGGGCATTTTTAGAAGAGAATAAAAGTAGGGTGTCTTTACATTTTTTAACTTTAGAAAATCTGCTTCCTTTTTTGATATCCAGTAGTTGGTTTATGCTTCTTCTACCATACTTGCAATTACTTTTTGCAGTCTTGCTGTTGGGTCCTCAGTTAAGGGTCTGTAATCCCTTGCATCAGATAGAAGATCTGTGCATTGTTTCTGATAGTCAGATTTATTCATCAGGATAATCCCTCCACCTTTATCTGACAGTTTAGGTTGAGGTCAGGGTTGTCTGTCAAATCTCATAACACCATTGTTTTTTTATTACTGTGTTGTGAAATGGTTGATGCCATGTGCTGTCAATTGACTCGATCTCTTTAAAGATGACTTGTTCAAAAGAAAGAATCTTGAACATTTCATTCAAATCATTTTTATCCATTTCAACGTGAAGTTTGAATGTATCCAGTGATGGGTTAGGATCAAAACCCAGGACTTTATTTAAGATATGGAATTGCTCATCTGTTTGTATGGTGTTAGTCAGGTTAAACATGAGTGATGGCTTGTCCCGAGTATTTGATCTTTTGTCATGATCCTTATTTGTATCCTCGATTCTTCCTCTCCCCATCTCATTTTCTTTTTCTTCATTCCTTGGTGTGGATTTGGCCTCTCTAAAAAAACGGGGCTGAAAGGTGTAGTGAAAGGTGGTTGTTGTTGCATCATACAGGGGTTCAACCACCCACCAAAGTGAGGTTGTAATGGTTGAAAATGGTACAGTTTGTCCATCATAATTAGGTCCTCTCCATATTGGTTCCTAGTTGCGGCATCTGCCTCTTCCTCGACATCTCTGTCAATTTCTTCTCTGCTACTGAACTCCGTGGAATCCGTGGAACTCCCAGAACTCCCGGATGAATCAAAATCTTTTTCACTCTGATTCTGATCTGGGGGTTAAACATAATCATCTTTTATTTTATTTAGGGATACATCTTTTTCTTGAGAGAACTTCTTTAAATCTTTACAAAGCTACTGTATTTTTGATTGTGTATGGTAGCCTTTCAACTTGTTAATTTCATTGTTGATCTCTTCCAAGTGTTTTTTAATCACTGTGATAGGAATAATTGCTTTCAATTTTGATTCACTGACTTGTATTTTTATTGAAATTGCATCAGATAACCAACCATGTTGCTGTCTTAATAATTAAGACCAACCAGTCACATGTACTACTCCATGAGGTGGAGGCCCAATCCTTTCTGAAGGTTTAGTCTTCCTGGAATTTTCTTGGGGTATTTTGAACCCAGAGACCTCTGGGGGCAGCATTGGCTCCTAAATATTCCTTCATTATGATACTGTCAATAGCTGTCTTTATTTGGTCTCTCTTCTGATTATCAATCAAAATGCAGGGAGGGCCATAGGATGTTTAAGGATTAGCAGGGGTTAACTCCCCTACTCAGAAACCACCAACACATCGCTGGGTCTACAAAATACATACGCATACTACCAAAGTGTCCCTTTTAAAGGTAGGTTTCCCTCACCCATACGAAGGTAGCATGCTTTGTCATAGGGTAACCTCCTCGGATTATGAACCTAATCATAACTCAGACCAACACCCCCTCTCTAAAGGGAGGAGCTCAGGGATGTTTTTTGGTAGAAAGAGATATACTAAATACCTTAGATGGGCTGAGTGTGATGAGGGGTGCAGAGTAAAATAACTGTGAATTAAAAATACCTCCAGGGTATGCAATAGACTGTATTAGGGTGTCCCTGGGCCAGGATTAAAAACTGTGCTCTAACAGGAAGGGATTCAACCTGCCTTAGAGTGAGAAATAGGTCGACATGTTTTAGCCTAATACCCTTGACAGAGGTGTGGAAGCCTTCTTCGGGACATTATGGAAGCTACTGCAAGGTATAATAAACAAAATTGATGGAAAACAAAAAGAATATTGCCATTGTACAAAACCAGTAGTTGGAGTGGAAGTCCACTATATCAGGCATCCACTGGTAGTTTTACCTGAAAGAAACATTATGAGTAAAAATTACAGACAATTAAATTGTATGACACAATGTAGCACTCATTCTGACTTTTCTGGGTTACATTAAAGGTCCTGGAACTGAAACAAGGCTATCACTACTCTCATTAACCAATATGTAAACCCAACTTTGTGCAAATAAGTAAAATGCATGAGCTTACCTGCAAACGTCAAGTAACATGCTTCAACTTTACCCTGACGCAAATCTCAAGATGGCATCAAGTTCTACAAAAATAAGAAGACAGATACAAATCAATATGTTAATGGAAAACAAAGTTGGTGAAACAGGCGACTTAATTGCAAACCATATCAATACCCTTACTATATGAATGTAATGTTGCATTTGATTCTTAGCACAAAGTTGGAAGGCGTAAACCATGCTGTTTAATAGTAACAAGACATATGCGTGGAAAGTGTGATCAACGGTGCATTACATCAGACATTATCACATGTTGACACTTGTCGTGTCTCACAATCAGCAGCACATCAGATGATCTCCACCCCAGTGTACAAAATGAGAACAGATGCCTGGGTTCAATGCATCAAACTTGTGGGAACAACAGCTCCATCTAATCTCATATAGCAGTAGAGTGATTTGAAGAACCCTTGCCTACCAGCTGTTAATATCAGTCTTTCACATGCAATATGGCACTCCTGCAGAAATGCCTGCTGTAGCAGGTGAAAGTGTTCCGCTGGTAAAACACATTAAGCACATTTAATGGGGTATACTTACATCAAGGCTGACTTTGCCGGATTAGCCTTTGATGATTCTGTTGTTCAAGATATTCTCTAGTCTGTCTCTAGTCTTTTAGACACTCCCATGATACAGAACATGACACAATCAGATGACTGGACTAATCTATTGACATTAAAGAGAACATATACTCGCACCATGACCCATGGAGCAATCATGACACAATATCTTTGGGGCAATCGTACCCTAACTGGCCTATTTGTTTCCAATGCTCCAAGATTACTCAGTGAAGATAAAGCCTTCAGGAAAGACTGCTCCCTGACTGACTGGCGCTGTATCCGGGATTGGTTGATCCCAATTATCTGCACCGCAAATTGAATTGCTGATGCCATACTTCCCCTAAAAGCCACCATCTCAGTCATCCTCTTCAGGAAACACACTGAAGACACGAACAAGACCACCAAGGACTACAAAGAATCCCTATTGTCCTAGAAAATCAAGAAGTTCCAAACCAATCTGCCACGGTTCTCTTTAGAAAAGATGTATATGTAATCCACTGACGATTACAAACCTCCAAAATTTAATCAACAAGGGCATGGATATGTGTAGTGTTCTGTCCACGCACGCTTCAAGCGCATGGACATTCTATTGGTATCTGCCTCGCGCTGCCCGTGGCGCGTGATCCCAGCTCATGTTGACAGCTTGCCTCGTGATTAAGGGTGGGCGTAGTTGGCGAAGTAGCGCTATGCGAAGCTACGCGAGGTGCACTTCGCACTACGCGAACTTCACGTAGCACGACGCGAGCTGCGTAGTAGCATGTTTGCACTGTGCAAGATGTGTTTTCAATGATTGCACAGTGCGGACAAGCATCGGCACTGTGCAATCATTGAAAGCGGCATCTTGCACAGTGCGAGCTGTAGTTTTCTGCTTCTCGAGTAGATTATTACTCGAGCTGCAGCTTTCTCAACGCGAACTGGTAGTTTCTCATTGAGAGCGGTCGCGAGCATGCGCAACCACTCACAATGAGAAACTTTACCTCCCCGCGTTGAGAATCTCGCCGGGATGTCATTTTGCTTGCTCGCGGTCACGAACATGACATTCAGGACCGCGAACAAGCAAAAAATGAGCGCTGCACTACGCTACACTGCACTACGCGTGTTCGCACTGTGCTACGTGCAGCTCGCGTAGTGCGAAGTTGCGCAAACTTCGCAAACTCCGCGAGCGTAGCGTAGTGCTTCGCCCACCCTTACTCGTGACTGGTGACAGTTTGACTTGTAGAGTTGGAACTTAGCCAGCACTGTGCTTCATGCACGCCTGGCGCTGTCTGTGGGATCTTTATGCTGTAACTTAAATAAATAGACTCACCATACTGGATATCTCCTGTCATCACTACATTTATTGTGACGACGAGGATGGGATGAAACGGGAATAGAACGAGTCAGTTGAGGTTGCTGCCCCTGTGCACATCACTAATTACAAGAAAAGGGAAGCCACTCAGAAGTGTTTTTTCAGGAGGACTGACATATGCTTTAGGTGCGGTAATTCAGTTCATCCCAGGAATGGCAAACCCTGTCCTGCTAAAAATGTAGTTTGCAGGTCTTGTGGAAAAGTTGGCCAGTTTGATAAAGTGTGTTAGGGTCACAAAAGGGAGACTGTCAGAACTGGGCATGTCAAAGACGCTAATGACAGTGAAAATGAGGAGCTCATATCAGAAATGAAAGATATGGTTCTTGTTGTCGCTGACAGTTAAATAAGGAGTGGGGATCCCTCAGAATGTGTAGACCCCTATGCCAACATACTAGTAGGTGACAAGAAGCTTTGCCTCCTCGTGGTTTTAGGTGCACGCATCACCATGATTTCTGAGTCACTTTTTACAGTTAGTTGGGCCAAGAGACAGTTATTTCGGACAGATCGTTCTCCCGTGTCCTACGAGGGATGTAAGATTGATCTCCTGGGGTACTTTGAAGACATCATGAAATTTAAAAGTAGGGGCATTGAAGGAAAAATGTATGTAGACATACAAGGTTTGAACATTCTAGGGTGGTTCTGCCAAGGGTTGTTCGATACGATGTTGTGTCAGGGTGCCAAAGAACACCCTGACACAACATGGGTGGAATCACTGATGTTAGCCATCAGTGATTCCACCCATGTTGAAGATCTTTTGAATAAATTCCCCAAAGTCTTTTCAGGCGAGTTGGGTAGAATAAAAGGGTTCAAGCATAGAATAAAAGTAAGTGATGGTGCCATACCCACAAACCACAAACTCAGAAGTGTACCGTTTAGCATCAGAGAAGATCTCGAGAAAGAACTATTGTCTATGTATAAAAGAGGGGTGATGGAGCCGGTAAAATCTCCAGATTGGTCAACTCCCTTGGTCATAGCATGCAAAAATAACCACAAACTCAGAATCTGCATTGACTTGCGCAGTCTAAATAAAGAAATTTGGATCAACTCTTATCCTTTTCCTAACACCTCAGAAATGTTGACCATGTTAACCGGTGCTAAGATCTTTTCTAAACTCGACATTGCCTCCGCTTACCACCAGGTTGAACTCGACAAAGAATCACGCCACCTCACTGCGTTCAACTCACCCTCATGCATGTACCAATGCTATCTTATGCCATTTGGCCTGGTTTCGGCAGCTTCAGTCTTTCAGTGCCTCATTGCCAATCTTGGTAAAGGACTTAAGAATGTTTCCATCTTTCAAGACGATGTCCTTATTCATGGTAGTGACCAGGCTTCACGTGATGAAACATTGAGTCAAGTACTGTCTAGGTTCCAGGAATATGGTGTTGTCCTCAAACGTGAGAAATGTGAGTTCTCAAAAGAATCTGTTGAATACCTCGGTCACACCATCACGAGTGCTGAGGTTACACCCAAACCCAGTATGGTTCAAGCTATATTGGATACTTCTCCTCCCAAAGACAAAACAGGAGTGAAGTCACTACTGGGGTTGACTGAGTTCTATTCTCGTTTCATCTCTGATTATGCAAATAAGGTGCTCCCCATTTCAAACCTGTTGAAAAACAAGACTGTTTTTGTATGGGACGAAGAGTGCAGACATGCCTTTGAGTGGCTAAAAACCCAACTCACCACTCTCATGGCGCTGAAACCTTACGGTCACTCATTACACTGCACCCTAACCGTCAACGCCAGCTGTTACGGTCTTGGTGCTGCTCTGAACCAGCAAGTAGGGACACAAGAACACACAATTGGGTTTGCATCAAGGGTCCTGAGAGCTACAGAGACTCACTATTCAGTCATTGAAAAATAACTACTTGTATGATGGTGGGCCATCGAAAAGTTTAAATGTTACCTTTGTGACAGGTACTTCACTCTACAAACCAACCATAAACCTTTAGTGGCTATCTTAGGCAACACCAGCCATCGCAACACTACTCCACGCATAGCTCGTCTTGCATCTAACCTTCTCCAATTCATTTTTTAAATTGTACACATCCCTGGTGGAAAGAAAGTACGTGCAGACGCCCTTTCATGTTTGCCACCTATGCCAAATAGTGATAAACAGTGATGAAGAACTTGAAGACTGTATAGTCGCAGATGTTGAACTGCAACACGTTAGTTCGGTCAATGAAAGTGATTGGGATGATGCAATAGATCATGATGAAGTACTTAAATGTGTAAAGAAATGCATTACTGAAGGCTGGCCAAAAAAGAAGAGTTTAGATGTTGATGTACAACCTTATGTAAAAATCTGTGATGAATTATCTGTTGAAGATAGTCTCATTTTCAGGGTAGATAAGATTGTACCCCCTTCATCCTCAGGAAAACCATATTCAGGAAAACTTTACTCACAAAAGCTCATGCTGGAAATCAGGGTGCTATGCTCACTAAGCGTAGAGTACGTGAATACTTCTGGTGGCCTCAGATGGACAGAGACATTGACGCAGTTGTCCAAGAATGCACCATTTGTGCTGGCAGTGACAAGACACTACGCAGATCCAACCCATCCCTCACCCTCATTCCCTTGCCAGACAATCCCTGAGATAAGCTAGGCATCAACGTCTTGGGTCCCTTCCACACCCTACCATACTAGACGCAGTTCGCCATAGTCTGAGTGGGCTACTAATCCAAATAGCCTTAAGTCAAATTCTTGGCCAAAGTTGACTCTAAAAAGATTCTCGACTTTATGAAAGAGGTTTTCAGGCGGGAGGGGTTTCTCAAGACTGTTATTTCTGACAATGGAGTACAGTTTATCTCTGCTGAAGTTGAAGAATTCTTCAAAGAATCTTCCAGAATCCACATCAAAAGCTCTCTCTATCATCCCCAAAAACTAGGGCCGGAAGAGAGACTTAACAGAGTCATCGGGGACTGTATACGGTGGGCCATCAATCATAAGAAAGGCATACCAATGTCTGTAAGAACCATGCAGTGGTTCTACAGAACCACGCCCCACTCATCCACAGGTGTGTCTCCCTTTGAACTACTGAAAGGCAAAAAGGCTTGCTCTGATTTCAGACTTGTGTGGATGTCTAAGTGGTTCAAATGTAGAACCCCTGCTCATGAGCTTGACATCATGGTTAGAAACAAAATCAGCGATGTACAAACCAAACAAAAAATATACTTTGACTCCAGAAAACATGTCTAGAACCAGAAATTCATGATGGGTGATATGGTGAGAATAAAGAAACACGGTTTTGTCAGGAAAGGTGACTCCAAGTTCAGCTAATGAATCTGCATTGATAAAATCTGTGGCAGTGCTGTTCATGTGAATATGCATAATTGGTGGAACATGAACAAGATTAGAAAGGTAAATGACTCGTGTGGTAAGAGGCTTGTCCAAGGTACTGACACAGTCTCAATACATTTGTCTGTTCAAACTCACAGTTTCGGATGTTGTTAATAACCCACTTGTCTCCTCCAGGAGGAGTTGCAGAGACATCAGAGTTGCAATAAGATTCAGGTAATTCTATTCTTTCTCTCTCCTTCCCCTTCTCTTTCTCCCTCCTCTGTTTTTGTGTTTCTACCCTCCTTCTGAGGAAAGTGATATATGTAGTGTTCTGTCCACGAGCGCTTCTGGCACGTGGACATTCTGTTGGTATCTGCCTCGGCCTGCCCGTTGGCGCTAGGCCCAGCTCATGCGGACAGTTTGTATTGTGACTGGTGACAGTTTGAGTGTAGAGTTGGAACTTAGCCAGCGCTGTGCTTGCACGCAAGCCTGGCCCTGTCTGTGGGATCTTTATGCTGTAACTTAAATAAATCGACTCACCATACTGGATGTCGCCTCTCATCACTAGAATATGGTTCAGTTTATTTAACCTCAGACTCACACTAATGGTCTAGTGATTCTCACTACAGTACTAACAGACAACAGTCGACATCTCAGAAGGAAAGGTCAAGAGAAATGGTGAGCAGTGGCGTAGGAGACACTAAATGTCTGGGGGGCACAGGGACAATCTTTTGAACTTTCCAGTGTCCCAATTCGAATCGGCCATTGTCTGGGAAGCGTACACTCCGTTAAAAGAATACAATCGCATAGTTTTGTAGTGAAACATTGATAAAGGCAGGCATGCAGTCACAGTTTGCAGGTATGCTTCGATTCACAAAGTAATTAGCCAAATGTGATAAAACATTTTTTTGAATCTTACATCTTCATGCACAAAGCAAACAAAGATGGGCCGAAAAAGGAAGAATACACTGAATGCTCTTTGCCACATGTGCATGATTGTGAGGGACTGTACAATTTACTTGTGAGGAAGCACATCTTTAACAACTGTCAAAATCAGCTCCTGCAACAGTACATGGTGGACTCGGATCTGACCTCTCCCCAAGTATTGGGAAAGAAGGCAGCCTAGTGTTTCCGTACCAGAGTGCAACAAGGGTCTCATGGTGGTGCTGACCTGAAGAAGCAAGATTATTCTAAAGTCCAGGAGAAAGGTGGGGAGAAATCTAAAGAAAAGAATCTTCTGAAGGTCATCCAAAATCTTTCTCTGGGGGTGGGTCCGACACCTCTTCCTACTCTAACAAGAAACCATGGTGCTATTTGTGTAAGGAAAAAGGTAAAAGGGCAAAGGATGCCGATTGCTCTAAGTCTAACACCGATACTGCTACTACTAATCCTAAACCTCCTAGTGCCCCTAGCAATAGCACTGGTAGTAGTAGGGCCCCCAAGAGTTTGGCTGGGTTAACCTTGTGTACTAAAGTTGGTTCTGGCCTAGTCAAGACACCCACTCAGGCTGTTTTAGTCTGTGATGGTGTCACTGAGCTTGCCACCCTTATTGTAAGTCCCACTAACTTGGGCAAATACAGACAACAGCCTCTCATCAATGGTCAGGAAGATGTGGCATACAGGGACACAGGGGCCAATGTCACTATGGTGACAGAAAAACTTGTGTCTACTGAGCAGATTCTCCCTGGACAGATTTACCAAGTGACCACTGCTAACAATACCAGGACAGATCATTCCATGGCAGATGTCAATCTCAGCTGGGGAGGGGTAACTGGCCCAAAGAGCGTTGTGGCATCCCCCGACCTACCTGTGGCCTGTCTACTGGGCAATCATTTGGAAACTTCAGCCTGGTCTAAAGTGGAGTTCAAGACTCATGTAGAAAGATGGGAATTTCAGCCAGTTTCTTTGCTGCCACTAGGGCTGAAGCCAAGAAGTTAGGCACTGAGGGAGCACTAGATCCTGAAGAAATGGACCAGCCAGCTCCCAAGAGAAGGAGCAAGAAGGATAAAGATGTATCCTCCTCTCAGACTTACAATGAGAATCAGCCCCATCATGGAGATGATCTCAGAACTTGTGAAGGAGCTGTACCAGAGGAGCTTGGGCCTGACAAGACAGAGCAACTAGGGTCAGGGGTCCTTCAAGGTAAGACTTCAGTCTGAAGCAGAAGGCCTGCCACTCTCTTGAACAACTCAGACATCAAGCCGCTGCTGAGGAAGCAGGACATTTCAGTGGGTCCCACATGACTTATCAGGAAGAAGGGCTCTGGTTTCTGAAAGTAGAGACCCCAAGCCTGGTGCTACTAGGAGGTTAGTCATACATATGAAGTTCGGGATCTTATTGACCCTGGCACACAACATTCCCCTTGCAGAACATCTTGGGCAAAGCAAAACTTGGTGCAGACTTGTCTCTTACTTTCATTGGCCCCACATGTCTGAGGACACAAGGGAGTTTTGTCAGTCCTGTGTCACCTGCCAAGCCAGTGGCAAGTCAGGTGGCACTACAAAGGCCCCTTAAATCCCACTGCCAGTGGTTAGGGTTCCCTTTGCAAGGGCAGGGATAGACATTGCATGTTCCTTAAACCCTCCAACAGCATCTGGACATAGTTTTATCTTAGTGGTGGTAGACCATGGCACAAGTTATGTAAAGGCTATTCCCCTTAGGACCACTACAGCTCCTGTAGTGGGCAGAGCTCTCCTGGGAATATTTTTTCAGAGTTGGGTCCCTAAGGAGGTCTTGTCAGATAGAAGTACTAACTTCATGTCTAGCTACATCCCTTCTATGTTAAAAGAGTGCAGTGTATGAGTTTTCCACATCCTACCATCCACAGGACAATGGGGTTGTTGAAAGGTTCAACAAGACTCTCAAATGTATGATCCTGGGACTTCTAGAAAAGCTGATGTGAAAATGGGATTTCTTACTACCTTGCCTTCTCTTTGCCTACAGAGAGGTTCCTCAGAATGGGTGAGCTACAACCCATTTGAACTTCTGTTTGGACATCCAGTTAGGGATCCATTATGTATGGTCAAAGAAGGATGGGAGCAACTTCTCAAGTCTCCTAAAAAGGACATAGTAAACTCGGTTCTGGGCGTGCGTTCTCACATGGCTGAGCATATGAAGGTGGCCAGCAAAAAATTTGAGGCCAGCCAGGAGCTTCAGAAAGCTTGACATGACCAAAAGGCTGTACTTACTGTTTACCGGCCAGGACAGAAAGTGTGGGTGATATGGCCTGTGGCCCCAGCAGCTCTCTAAGACAAGTGGAGTGGCCCCAAGTTGACCTAGGTTCTCCAAGAAGTCCCCACAGGGTACTTCATGTGATTCATCCGAAACCTTTTGTTAACAGGGCTGACATGAGCTTGCTCATGGCCACTGATGAGGGACAGGTAGAAGAGGGTGGTCTTCTCCCTAATCTCCTCTCTTAGGACCCTGTTGATGGATCAGTTGAAGGAGTAGCCTTGGCAGACAGCCTCACTGATCAACTGCAAGCTGATTGAAGACAGGTTCTCAGTTTTCTGGTCTCTTTTCTCTGTCAGCCAGTGAAACCACCTGGTGCACCCGTGAAGTGGACACATATGACAGCATGCCTGTGAAGAGTAAAATTTACAGACAGCCTGACCATGTCAGAGACCGCATCAGGACAGAGGTTCAAAATATGCCAGAGTTGGGAGCCATTGAGGCTTCAGATAGCCCTTGGGCTAGTCTTGTAGTCCTTGTACCAAAATCTCACAGCTAGGATGGTAAGACAGAGATGAGGTTTTGTGATTACTATAGAGACCTCAATGCAGTCACTAGGGCTAATGCCCATCCAATTCCAAGGGCAAATGAACTGATTGACATTTTGGCCCCTCTCAAATATCTCAGTACATTTGACCTGACTGCTGGTTATGTGCAAATCAGACTCAATGAGGATGCCAAACCTAAAACAGCATTTTCAACCCCCAGTCAACATTATCAATTTATTGTGATGACGTTTGGTTTCAAAAATGTACTTACCACATTTCAGAGGCTGGTGAATAAAGTCTTAGCAGGCCTGAAAGTTTATAGTGCAGCATATCTAGCATTTAGCTTTCAGAAGGCATTTGATAACCTGAAGCAAGCAATGTGCTCTGCTCCAATTCTGCAAAGTCTAGACTACTCCAAACCATTCATTGTCCATACAGATGCCTCTGAGATAGGGATAGGTGCAGTATTGTCACAATTTAATGCAGAGGGCCAAGATCAACCAGTAGCTTTTATAAGTTGACCCCCAGGAAGACGCGTTGATCAAGTTCTGAGAGAGAGGCCTTTGCTGTGGTCTGGGTCTTGAAGAAGTTGAGGCCATACCTGTTTGGCACTCTCTTCATTGCTCAGACGGACCATAAGCCCCTCTTATGGCTTAAACATATGAAGGGTAAAAAACTCAAACTTTTGAGGTGGTATGTTTCCCTACAGGGGATGGACTTTTTAATGGAACATAGACTTGGTAGTAACCATGCCAACAAAAATGGACTTTCAAGATATTCCCACTAAAACAAATGGGCACGGTGAGCCTCATCCTTACGTTTGGGGCTGGAGGTGTAGGAAAGTATGATCTGCTTTCATAGTTACGCCCACTTTTTTCCTGGGGTCAGTTTTGACTCTAGTCTGCTGGGATCCTACTAATCAGGATGCCAGCAACTGTGCTCTTTGCCCTGAATTGGCTGTGGTAAGTACTTTGGTACATCCACAATTATCTACTGGTGTAACATTATACGTCGCTAGTATATGCCACTAAGGTACCCAGGGCATAGTACACCAAAGGCTCCAATGGGCTGCAGCATGTATTTTGACACCCGTGGGAGTCCACTTAAACTTGACTACAGGCCTGCCATTACAGCCTGTGTGAGATGGTACTTGCACCTCTCACAACAGCTATAAGTTCCTTGGGCCTAATTTATGAAAAGTGATGCATCGCTGCGTGAAAACAGCGATGCGTCACTTTTCATTGCGCCCTCCTTGCGGCACCAATGATGCGTCATATTTACATTATGGCGCATCATTGCGCAAGGAGTTACAGATACGTCAGTATTTCTGAAGTATCTGTAAGTGCAAAAGTGACGCATTGCTGGAGTGTGTCACAAAAGTGACGCAACTCCAGCAATGCGTCCTTTCACATGGGGCAAGCCCCATGTGAAAGGGCCTGCGTCAGTCTTACGCCTGCTGTGAGGCAGGTGCAAGATTTTGACGCAACAGCGTCCCAGAAGTGATGCAGTGAAATCTCATAGATTTCACTGCGTCACTTCTACGACCCTTTCTTGCGTCAATACGCCCCTTGCATACATTATACCTGGCGCAGGTATAATGTGGAGCAGAGGTTTACAAAATGACGCATCTACCTAGATGCGTCACTTTGTAAATATGGCACAACAAGGCGCATTTTTTAAGCCACTGGTGCGTCACAAAAAGTGACGCACCGGCGGCGTAAAAGTGACGCAAGGGCTCATAAATGAGACCCCTTATATCTGCAGTCACTGCACTTCAAAACAATGTCACCCATATGGTAGGCAGGATCTTTGGTAGGCAGGATCCTTGGTTCCAAATGTGAGGGTGCCCTTGCGTGAGCAGGACACCCCTACAGGCCCAGAGTTGAGATCAAACATGTTGGATTCATACTCCAACACGGACTCTGGTGCTGGAAGAATGATCCCAAGTATGGGGGCTCCTTAGATGACCCCCCCTGTACTCCAGGTAACAGTCTTTCAGGGTCTGCCAGCAGCCTAGTGCTGCCAACCACAGGCATGATTCTGCCCTCCTGCAGCTGAGCTGAACTTGAGCAAGGGAAGGTAGAACAATAGGTTTCCTGTCACAGGGAGGTGGGACCACCTCCCAGACAGGACTTATTGTATTGGGCTGGGGGCGCTTGCCAATGGCACCAGACTGCTTTGAAGAGCGACATTTGTGCCTGCCTTGCATACGTCTGTTCAGGAACCACTGGTTTCCTTTTTTTATTTTAAAAGACTTTTATTAGCAGCACAGGACTAAAATGTAAACAAGAACAAGCAGGTCGAGGGAAGAAACAATATAGAAACCAAAGCATAAACAGAATAGACATTACATCAATGATAAGTTCTAATTGAATTTAATCAAGCTTAATGCAAGTATCATTGCAGGCATACAACAAAAATCACAATTTATCTACTAAATAAACTTCGGATAATAAGTTGCTTTTATCTAAAAAAAGACCCGTAAATCTTATCAAATTTGACAAAGGACTTAGTACCCCTGAGCCTCGCCAGAGCAAGTTCCATACAATGAGTTTCGTTAAGCAGCGACCACCATTCCATAATATGTGGAGAATTAGGAGAGATCATGGCACGGGCGATTATAAGTTTGGTGCATGATAACATAATAGTAATTAAAGGGAAGAAACAATATAGAAACCAAAGCATAAACAGAATAGACATTACATCAATGATAAGTTCTAATTGAATTTAATCAAGCTTAATGCAAGTATCATTGCAGGCATACAACAAAAATCACAATTTTTCTACTAAATAGACTTCGGATAATAAGTTGCTTTTATCTAAAAACAGACCCCCAAATCTTATCAAATTTGACTAAGGACTGTGTACCCCTGAGCCTCGCCAGAGCAAGTTCCATACAATGAGTTTCGTTAAGCAGCGACCACCATTCCATAATATGTGGAGAATTAGGAGAGATCATGGCACAGGCGATTATAAGTTTGGCGCATGATAACATAATAGTAATTAAAGCTCTTTGTGGAGTGTTAGTAACATTAACGTCAAGCAAAACTAAAGCTGGATTTAAAGAAAATGTGCGCCCTAGTTTCAGTTTCATTATCTTATCAAAAGACGTCCAGAATTCTGATATCATAGGGCAGGTATACAGCATATGTACCAGGTCTGCTGAAGCTAGCGCACACTTGGGGCATTTAGATCGATCCCTGTATGTACTGTTCAAAGCCCATTTAGATATTCTTTCTGGGGTGTGGTAAAGCATGCAAGTTGTTTTAAATTGCTGCAGTCTCAGGCTTGACGAGAGAACAGCTTTGTTAATGTTACATAAGGAAGTATTAATCACCGCCAGAGTAATATTACTCCCCAGCATCCTACTCCATTTATTCGCTAATGTACTACAATCAGTATTTCTATAAGTGTTAAAGCATTTGTAGCAACAACTAATTAGTGACTTATGTTTTTTGCGAGTAAAGGTTGTCCCATATATTAGAGTCAGAAATATTGTGAAGTTTCATTTTTCGAATCAAAAAATCATGTATTTACAAATATTTGAACCTCCTAGAGTCTGAGACATTGTAAAGTATTTTAAGGGTTTCAAAACTCAGAAACTCTTGTGCACCATACAGACCCCAAGTGTTTTTATTCCATGCGCCAACCAAGTACTGGTCGATCCGTCACTAAATATTCCCGGCAGACCAGGATTTCCCCATAGAATCAGTTTAGGATGAAAAAAGGACACATTACAGAAAACCTGCATGTTGCGCCAGATTTTAACCAAGTCTCTGGTGGTCTTAAATCTCACCCTTTTGAAATAGTTAGGGTTGTTGGTCCTCCACAGGAACAAATTAGCATCAGTATTAAACATAAACGTAAAAAAGTAAGGTTGGTTGTCTGAACTATCCGAGTTAATTAAATGTCGAAGACGTCCTACAAATGTTGCCCAGAAGTATAACTTGAAGTCCGGAAAGTTCAGCCCCCCTACGTCTAGAGCCCCTTTAAGGAGAGTCATAGATCTGCGAGCTTTGCGATACCCCCAAATAAAGCTGCTGAAAATTCCGTCCAAATTTCTAAAGAAAGAATTACACAGTGCCAAAGGAGTAGACCTAAATAAATAAAGAAATTTAGGTAGTATTATCATTCGGATCAAATTACTTCTGCCTATAATATTTAAAGGGATTTTATTCCATTTTTTTAAAGAGTTATAGTAGATTTAACTACACCATCATAGTTTATTTTATTTATATCCTTAGATTTGGCAGAATCTTGACCCCTAGATATGTTGCCGTTTGGCATAATCCAATGGTTGCACCCCCTGGAATATGATTAGCGATTATTTGGGTTTTATTTATATTCAATTTATATCCAGAAACGCCCCCAAATCTGCTGGCTTCTGTAATAATGCCCTGCATCGCTTTTACAGTATCAGTAGAATAGATGGCGATGTCGTCAGCATAGGCTGTAATTTTTAATAGGTGAGGACCAAACTTAAAGAGAATAATACCGGATTGCATTAGAAGTGCATAAAGAAATGGTTCCATTGATAAGGCAAACAAAAGAGATGAAAGGCGACACCCCTGGCGGGTTCCCGGGCTATAGAAAAAGTAGCTGACGACAAGCCTGCATAACTAATTTTGGCCATAGGATTGTCGTATAATGATTGCGTCCAGTTCAGAAATTTACCACTAAAGCCAAGGCCGGTCATCACTAGCCATAGGTAATCCCACCCCACTCGGTCAAAAGCCTTCTCTGCGTCAAGCATAATCATACCGAGTGGGGTGGATTCCTAATCCGCTATATCAAAGGCTGTTACCGCCATATTAATATGTGCTGTGGTGTCCCTACCAATTACAAACCCATGTTGATGTGGGCTAACTATTTTAGGTATGTAAGGTGCTAAGCGGGTGGCCAACCCTTAGCAAATACTTTAGCATCCCCGTTGATTAATGAAATAGGGCGATAAGAGCCACAGTCATTTGGTGGTTTCCCCTTTTTTTTTTTAAACTAGTTTTACCCTGATCCAAGAACACGGGGCTTTCCCACTATCCCCGATATAGTTATTAACTTGGCAAAAGAGAGGTACAAGCTCCTTGACACATAACTTGTATATCTCTATAGGTATAGTATCTTCACCAAACGCTTTCCCAGATGGCAGAGAGAAGATTGCGTGTCTAATCTCAAGTTGGCTAATATGATTAGATAGTTGTTCCAACTCGGGGAGATCGGGTTTTTCCAAGAAGTAATCCAGATAGTTCTGAATGGCCGCCCCTGTCGGATGAGTTTCTGGAGTGTACAATTTTTTATAAAATATTGCAAATTGTTCTAATATTTGCGCTGGTTGATAAAGTATAGTGTTATTAGGACCACTCAAATTTTTAATCAAAGTATTAGCTCTCTCATCAGCTATTTTGTAAGCTAATAACTTCCCAACTTTATCTCCGCTCTCATATTGAGTCACTTGGAATTAATGTAATTTTATGCTGCTTTTTTCCCAGAAAATAGTTTTTAGAGCCGACTTCAACCGCCCTAATTGTAGTTCCAATTCCACCACATTAACAGCATGTAAGCGAAGAGCCTCTGCCAGTAACAATTTGGCTGACAGTATATCATTAATCAGTGCTTAATCTTTTTTACGGCGCTCAGAATTTAGCTGGAAGAGAAACTGCTGAGTGAACCCCCGGATACTTGCCTTACAAGCATCCCATACCATAAGGCATGTCATGGAGTTAAGGTTGAGCTCGATAAAGTCTGCAATATGTAACTTAAGTTGTGACATAAATAAGGTGGTAATAAATAAATGCCTAGGAAAAGAGAAAGTTTGAGGTGTTATATGATTCTGTACAGTGTCAAAAGATAAAAATATTGGATTGTGATCAGAAATAATTCTTGGACAAAGTTCGATAGTGCAAGTGTTCACCACTCTCTCCGGTGCCCAAACCATATCAATACGAGAGCAGAGCCTATGGGGGGCCGAATAATATGTATAACTGGGCGTTGTAGGAAAAACACAGCGCCAGACATCTTTAATAATATGTAAGCGACCTAGCTCTACAATAGCAGCCCGGGTTCGCCGCATACATTGGAAAGCGTTACCCCTTGTGGTGTCAATCTGATAGTCCATTATACAATTAAAATCTCCCACAATAATTAGTTCTCCTGCCCACTGCAGCAGTTCCATATTCAGTTGATCAAAAATAAAAGCGTCATCAAAATTCGATCCATAGACTACACTGAAAACAAATGTGCTTCTTTCGATCAGTAATTGGACAATGGCCCACCTTCCGTTCTTGTCGCAAGTGGTTTTAAGGATTTCTATCTTAAAGCGTTTATCTTTAAGGATGGTGACCCCCCTTATTGATGCATTAAATGTGGAACAGATTATCACCTCATAACCCAAATGGCCCAAAATGTTCCTGTCTTTATTTGCAACATGTGTTTCAGATAGAAAAACAAAGTTGGGATTATGCAGGGCTAATTCTTCCCGAACCAGGCGTCTTTTACTTTTACTGTTTATGCCTGCAACGTTCCAGGCCAAACATTTTACTCGCAACATTTAGAAAGAAAGAAAATGTACATATATCTTGTCATTCTGTAAAACTGAAGTACATGATGAACTTCTCTCCAGTTTCTTTAAAGACTTATCTTCCTGTGTTGCTTTTTTCAAACAGAAACTCCTCACCTCTACCTCCCCCGAGTCACCCCAACCCCACCGACCCCCTCCCCCCTCAGACGAGAGGGCACCCCCCCCCCCCCCCAAATACACCTGCTGCCGCTGAAGTGGCAGCTACCCTAAGAAGCAGCCTGTGGCTCCACCTAATCCCTGCCCAACTGTATAAAAAAAAAATTCCATATAATCTCTCTTTTAATTACGAAAATGAAGCTAATACATCCTCGGCTTCCATTACATCTGTGAAAATGGTTCCTGCAAATATGCTTGTCCACCTCGAGATTTAAACTGATCAATAAGTTTACGCAATTGCCACCGTCTGTCCATAGTGGCCTTACTAAGGTCCGATCTGACAAAAAAATACAGACCGCCTACTGTGATTGGCAGGTTAGGCCTTGCTTTTAAAGAAACGGCCTGCCTCAACAAATAGTTCCCAAAGCGGATGAGAAATGGGCGTGGGAATTTGTTTAGTTTGTTCCTCTTGATTAATGGTAGCCTGTGGACTCTCTGTAATTGGGAATCCCAATTCCAATCAGAGAGAACCGTAAAAGCCTTCTGTAATAACCCTACCATGAATGCCCTCGGATCACCCCCTTTGACCCCCTCCGGGATACTAAAAAGCCTGAGATTGGATCGCCTTTGGCGATTTTCTAAATCTTCAACCTTTCACTGCAGTGATAAAAGCTGATCGTCGTGTTGACTAACCACAGTGTCCATTCTTGCAGCCCCCTCGTCTATCTTAACCACTCGTTGCTGTAACTCCATTTCCTGTGAGATCTCCCCCATCTTTGCGGTAATGTCTTGTAAGAAATTCTGTAGTTTAGTATTATCCTCTCTCAATTGTAAAAAATGTTCTTGCGCCTCCTTCCTGTGGCCAGTCAAAATCTAGAATAATGTCAAGTAGCAAGTTTGCAATTCCTTTTTCTTCTTCCATTTTTCTGCTGATACTATCCACACCTTGCGATGTCTCATCAACTGGAAAAGCAGGTGAAGTTAGTGAACTTATGCTGACAGGGGGGGTATCAGTAGCCACTTCATTAGGCACAGTAGAATTATTGGGGGGGGGGTTCTCAGAAAATGGAGCCATTTGGGAGTTTGCTTCTTCTAAGGCTTCTGAGACTTCTATCGATTCGTTGGCTGAGTATTTGGACCCTGCAGGCTCTAGCCGTACTGTAGCATTCAAGCCCGGTGAGGGCATATGTAAAATAACCTTTGCATGTGAGGTATCTTCTGTAAGTATAGCAAGAGATTGAGTAACATCCTGATCGGGCAGGCTTGCACCTCATATTCTCAGCATCATGTTCTTTACCAACCCCTTGGCTTGAATCCATTTCCTGAGGGGACTTTTCTCTGCAAGAAGGGATTTTCTTTACCGATGGTACTGAGTTCAATGTAGGTGTGCTCAACAGTCCCAGTGCTCTCCCTTTTATGCTCCTTGTTTTATTCTTAAATTTAGCCTTGTCTCTCCTACCGGCTAAGTAATTGGCCTTGTCTGATAGAGAACCCATTTCAGTCAAGTCCTCATACTCCTCGTTCGATGCCTCACCCTCGGCGCCTCCGATCTCCTCCACAGGGGAATATTTGTTAGAGGGGCTTGTTACATCTGTGCCCAAAACCGGAGAGTCATCTATACTCTCTACAGCAAGAGACAGAGCTTCAATCGGGCAGTCAGAGGGAGCCATCATCAAGCCATCTTCTCCTTCTCTTCCTCCCTCTCCTTCCATTTCTCCTGCAGTGATTGCCCCCCCCCCCCCGAGTGGGCGGGAGCATAACTGCAGCCCCATTAGCCCCATTGGAGGAACAAATATTAGAAAAATTTTCAGCTGCTTCTTCCCCCACTGTAGAGACTTTGGTGTCAACTTCAGCAGATTCTATGTTAAATGTGTTCACAGACCCGAGTGTAGGGATAACCAACACAGGAGGTCGAAGTAACTGTTTGCCCAGTGGCGATGGAAGTATCGCGATAGTGAAATCAGCTCACTTACTGTAATGTTAGCCGCTGCTATGATTACTGTAGCGGTTGCTTTAACAGTGTTCAGCGTTTGGGTCACCGTGTTTGGTTTAGCGTTATTTAATGCCGAGGCCGTGACTGTAACCCCCGTTGCCCCTGCTACCTTCAAGGCATTGATCAAGGCATTGATTTTATTAGCCCTTGTCGCCCTTGAAATAATCTTAGGCGCCATCTGTGGACACGTGCTTCGCGATAGATCCGCGTTCGCCTGAGCATCCACCCGTACCTCTGACCGGTGCTGCAGTCCCAGACCAGACCAGCTGAACGCAGTCCCACCGACCAGCCGTGGGATGAGACACCGGACGAGCAACAGGTAGGTCAGGAGCAGCCTCAGCATGGATCTGCCTATGCCTCTGACTCTGACTCTTCACTCTTTTTCTTCGTTTTTTTTCCCCCTCCTTTCTTTGAGTTTGTATCGGTCCCTGTATGATCCGTTCTCTTTTCGGAGCGAACAGGGGTCACTCATTCGTACCCCTTTCGGGTTTCGGTGCTTCGTTTCACCTTCACCTTCACCTTCGTCTCTAAGTGGGTCTCACCGCAAAATCTCGGGAAATCTATGAGTTTTCTGGTGCAAGTCCCGTCTCCTTGAAGTTAGCACATCACTTTCTTCGCATATGGTTTGGTCTTTCCCTGGACACCTGTGTATATTTGTGCTACTTACCTAATTATGTTGAAGTATTCTTGTGTGTATTGTTGATATATCTGGGTGGGAGAAATACCAATGTGTTAGTGATTGTGTTGCATAATAAATAGCGTTATTTTTATAAACATTGTGTGGTTCTTTTTCATCTAATCTACACTGTTGATTAAATGTGGTAAAACAAGCTGCTTTACACTCCTCCAAGATAAGCCTGAAGGCTACTCTCCACAGCTACCACTTTGAGAGCTTTATATGGTTATCAAAGACCACTAAAATCACCATATGGTGTTATATCCTGCTCTTCCTCTCTCTTTGTCCCTCCTCAATGTTAGTGTCTGCTTGTCTATGTCATGTCTCTGTGATGTCATCCATGATTCTACCTGTTGCTATTCAAGAGATTTATCAGTTACCTGGAGGCTGAGCAGGAAGTTATCTGCTCCCGGTGGGGTTTCTTACCATATTACATTCCTACTTGAATGCTGTACCTGACTATCTAATCCCAAGAATAAATATACTACATGAACATTACAACAAGGAGTTATCATCTTTATATTACTGAATTTAACATACAGGTTCCCTGTATTAGTGCAAGGTGCATCACTCCTGAGAAAGTGCACCATATCCTAAGCCAGCCTCCCACAACCGCCAACACCAGTTCTCTAATATACTTCTCCCAACATGGCTCAAGTCCTAAAAAAAGAATTGAAACACTAACCAAGTTAGGCAGTATGTAAGTGGCATGTCAGCGAATGACATCGCACATGACATCACAACATATGACCTCACAGGAAATGATACCACAAAAAATCACATCAGATTCTTAGACCTCGCATATGTTAAGTAGGTCTATCATGAGTACATTTGAGAGCATTACAATATTTAACAAATTAGAGTTTGCGTCGCAGTTGTGCCATAAAGTGATGCAGCTCCGGTTCAAGGACTAGGGGCCAGATGTAGGAGCCCTAATACCGGTCGGAAACGGCCGATTCCGGTCGTTTCCGACCGGTATTAGGGGTTTCAGATGTAGGGGCATGACATTTTAAGATTCGGTAATTTTACCGATTCGGTAAATATACCGATTCTGTAAAATACTGAATCGGTATATTTACCGAATCGGTAAATCCATATGTAGGTGACACTCCTAAGAGTGCCACATGCCCTTAAGAGTCGGTAATTTACCACACAAACCTATTGTGTAGTAAAATACCGAATTCAGGTGTGCAGGCACATCTGTGCATGCACACCTGTGCAATGTGACACACAGACATGCCCTTAGGGCATGTCTGTGTGCCTCATGGGACATATGCCTGTATTTGGGGTGCTATAGGGTGTCAAAGTGACACCCCCTGCACCCTTGCTGGAATCAGTATTTACCGATTCTGTAAATAACGATTCGGTAATGCCCATTGATTCCTATGGAAATCAATGCCCATAGGATTCAATGGGCATTACCGAATCGGTATTTACAGAATCGGTAAATGCCGAATCTTAACGATTCGGTATTTACCGATTCTGTAATACCTACATCCCCCCCACTCTATTTTACCACTTCTTAAATACCGAATCTGTAAAATTCGGTATTTAAGAAGTGGTAAAATAGAATTACCTACATCTAGGCCTAGGCCGCCACTTATACATATATTTATTAAACCTCTTCCAGAAGAAAGTGGCAACAAGGAGAAACATGGCTGTATATCTGTTCCACTTAATTGGTTACAAATTCTGCATTTTAAAATATCTTATGGGGTTAGGCCACCTGGTGCAGTGATCTTTATGTACCCAGTAAATCTCAGGAAATAATGATAATAATGGCAAGATAACTCTGGAGGTGAATGCTAATGCTGGAGAGACAGTTGTTTTGCCTAGTCCCAGTTTTGAATCAATGTAGCATAGAGGTTTAATATGTCTCACACAAAGCACATCATGTGATATACAGATGACAGATATTTCTTTTATGGGTTATTGATTTCAACACAGAGATCCTTTATTTACTTGCAGTTCATGAATTGTAATCCTTATAATATAGCACAGCGAATTATAAAGGAAAGGACATGTGACTCCTACACCTTGTAACCCTCACTGTCTTATGTAACACATCATGCAAATTGATTTACACACATATGGTTTATTGTGAATGTATAATGTGTTTGTGTGAATTAAAGCGCTCCAACACCCTGGATTGGGTTGGGTAGCGCTATAAAAGAAACAAGACAAAGTAGTGGTATTTAAATAGTTATTTGTGTAAATATTAGGACAGACCAACACATCTGACACAACATAATGCAAGATAGCTTAGACTATGTTTGATGCTAATTGTTAGTAGTAATATAGAAGAGAGGGACCCCTTAGTACTGTCAAGGGAAATGAGGTACTGCTACCCAATGCACGAAACAATTCCCTTGGCCCAACACTTGTTTTAAACACAAAAGTCAACAAACGAAAAAAAAAATCTAAATCTAATATTCAATAAGTAATCAATTACACTTTATTTAAAAATAATTTGCATGAATAGAATTTTTGTTCTTCTTTCATTTAACACACAAAGGTTAAAATAACAAAAAATAGTACATTTCTACAACACAGAAAAATCAGTTTTCCCTATCTTCAACAATGTGCAAATACATTTGACTAATAAAAACAGTTTCTAATTATGACCAGCATAGAGACCAATACTCATATGACACACTCCTTGCCAAATGCCATTGCACATTCAATTGGACTCATAGACACCACAGTTGATATGTTGATACAATCACTATTCAACAGGGCCGGTCCTAGGATTTGTGAGGCCCCGGGCAGAATAGGAACATGCGAGGCCCCTATAATTTGCATAAGATTTAACCTGACAGGAAATGACCTCATAGGGTCAGGAAATAGGCCCAGCACAAAAATAAAAGTGGCCCCCATTAGTGAATTAGTTAGCTAGAAAAAAACTTAGGGCAGTTTTTAACTTGTAAAGACATGCTGTTTACGTTTTTTGTAAGGTATGAGAGATTGCATAATTTGATTTTGCTGCAGGCAATGTTTGTTTTAATATCATGAAAATCAACATTATAAACATGTTCATCTGACCATAAAGCAGGCAAACAAACAGCCCAAAAAACAGGTCAAATACTAACCTGGCAGATTGGACCATTACACACTGCCTAATTGCCCTAATGTCCAACCCGGCCACTGTGTTATACAATTATTATGCTGATACAGGATCATTGTTTTTGTAGGTAAAGTAAAGGACAAGAATATAGGGTCCGGTAGGGGCCTGTTTCAATGTCGATTTTAATTTACCACCAGGTAAAGACTCGAGGGACCTAGCACACTGAAAGCGCTAGTCCAGCCAATTTTACATTCTGATTGTGCTACTCTTCCTGCACCTCTTGTCTGGCTGCTATCACACCTATCTGCTCCCCCCCCCCCGCCCCCTCTCACTTGATTCCGTATTTCGCACCCCTTTCATTTACTCTGTGCTCCCTTTCCCCAGTCCTGGATGAGCTGAGCTGTTTTCAGTGTGAAGCGCCGTCATTCTATCTTTCCTTTAGCGCCCTGCAGGTTATCCTGCTTCTTATTCAACCAGGGGCAGGGAGCACTTCACAGGTGAGGGCTCTTTAATTACCTGTCTAATCGCTGCTATCCTCATGCAGATGCAGCGATTAGGCCAAGGCAGGCAGATATTGATTAAATCCCTTGGGCCTCCTGGGCCTCCAAACTCTGAAGCATTTGAAAGCGCGAGGCCCCCTGGCTGCGAGGCCCTGGGCCGCTGCCCACGCTGCCCATGCCTAGCGCCGGCCCTGCTGTTCAACTCAATTGTGTCAGTCCTTGAATTATGTCCCCCACAGGGTCGACGCGTTTCGATGACTCCCAGCTATTTACACCATCTTTATCAAGACACAACTTCTCTGTCTGTATTCTTGGTTTTCACAGTATTTCCTTTTCCCCTTTAATCAAATTGGTGCCAGGCTTTTACTTGGAATTTGAATATGTTCCGGTCTTCTCCCACAATTGCAAAATTCTATGTGGTGTAACTTTCGAAACAGCCCCACTGTTAAGACTGATGGTGCTTTTTTAAAAGGGCTCCGTAATCCGTATTGAGTTAAAACCCCCACGCTACAATTTCAGTGGGCTGCTAGTAATTGCACCTTGTCACTGTGCGGCTTCCTATTCAATCTCCGTCAACAGCTGTGACTTTTGCTTGCACTGCACGGAGTAACCTCGCTAATCCAGGCGTCGGGTTCCGATATTTTGTATTTAAAACAAGTGTTGGGCCAAGGGAATTGTTCCTTGCATTGTTGCTAATTGTTCTCATGTTCCAGGGCAATGTTCACCTGCTTAAAATAATCATTCCAACAGAACATTAGGCTTTGAGTGGCTGAACTTGCGCAATGTGAAACAGTCAAATGAGGTAGGGTCTGGGCTGAGGAGGGGCAGTATGCAGTCAGCCAGGGCCGACTTTAGGGTGGTGCGACCGGTGCCACTGCACTGGGCACCAAGCTCAGATGGCCTCATTTGCCTCTGACCAAAATGCATGCGCTGTCCTCGTCATTTCCACAACATCGTGAAAATAGAAGATGGACAAATGCACTCACGTGCTTGCAGATGGATGTACACAGACAATAGGATGCCATCTCTTCCGCTGCACATGCAGCAGCGCTGCTGCTGGGCCCGAGTCCACCACTGTACCAGTGCTGTACAACAACAGCTAGTCTAATCAGCCGTGCACCCTCTGGCTTCTGACAACAAGTCCGAGGGCCCTTGCAGGAGCAACCCTCAGATACAGGAGAGGAACAGCAGAGGGCTTCACCCGAGTGTCCATCACAGGAAATTGAGGGAAAGCACTGTGGCTGAAAACACAGCTCCTGTCTTTTGTATGTACAAGCCTTCCTTGTCTCGCTGTTTTTCATGCCTTCACCAGTCTGCTTGTCAATATTTTTATTTTACAGCCTGCCCCCTTTACACAGCTGGTCTGATCCATACTGTCTTACTTTCTTACAGTCTTGTCTTACAGTCTGCTTGTGCCTATTTACACTGCTCTCCTGCTGCCAGAGGCTTATCAGTGTGTCATGGACCCCAGTGCAAGAAAGAAAATGAGCCCTTCAGGCCAATGGATTCCAGCGACCCTGTGTGCTCTCGTTACGCTACTCTTCTGGTGTACAGCCTACTTGTGGGTCTAAAATGCTATCCCATATATGCAGTCTATTTTTTGACCCTCTTTACACTGCTGTGGCTTGTCTTCATTTAGACTAGTGCCCTGGTGTGTCAAGCCTGCCCTGTACCACTTTTCCGCTTCTGTCATGGTGTGTATAGTCTGGTATGGACTGTTTTTACGCCGCTTTGCATGCATACACAGACTGCCATTCGACAAATTCAAATGGCCAGGATACCAGATGTGGCCTAACACATTGAGCTTCTGACTTTGCAACTGGGCTCTCAGGTTAAAGTGCCGGCGTTGGCTCACTATGCTGTGACTCTGGGCAAAGCATTTCATTTCCCCAAACCTGGAAAAAACATGAATCTGTACTTTAATCTAGTTTTCACATGAAGCCCTGTGATCCCCTTTGGCCAAAGTTGCGCAATATGAAAACTACAAAAGTGGATATAATTGTGGTGGACACCCTGGGACATGCCTGAGTGCCCAGACTTCCCCTCACAAGCCAGGACTTCTGTCTTACAATATAGTCTTTCTAGCCACCAGTACCAGGCCTGCCACCCAGGCATCGTCTAAGCAGGCAGACTGTTAGGCTATTAGGCAAAATGTTACTGCTAAGTATTCATAGCAACTGAACATATGCTCCCACTCAAGAAGCCACTCTCCATTCATATCACCTCTGGGCATCTGTGCTCCTTTACTTCGTGAAGGTCTGATACACAAGGGCCTAACCTGCTAATACTTTGTCTTCTTGTCTTATAGACTAATTTGCATGTAGCCAGGTTCTGAGCTGGGATGGTGCGGTGAGCTAAAAAACGGTGATGGATCAAGCCCTGATCTGTTGACTGGGTACGAGTGTTCTGTTTAATTCAGATACTCTGTCCATCACCACCCCCTTTTCTGAATCTTCTTGTCTTATAGAGCATCAGATATCATTTTTTTTTTATTTCATTCTAGAAGTCTCATTGGTTTAAGCACCGTACACTAGCTGTGCTTCATGTAGCCTTGCACATGTTACTGTGTGTGCCGCACAATGCCTTTCAGCAGTGTGCGCCTATTGCATTCTGGGCACCTCTTTCTATTCCTATAGTTTGTGTGCCTCTAGTCAAAATACCTTTCTTGTTTTCAGGAATGCAGTAAATAGCACATTTTACATCTCATGTGCTGAGAGCGCCGTACTTCTGAGTCCCTTAACAAGCATTACACCAGCATTGTTTTCTAACATAACTCAAAATAAAAAAGGTTTGTTGGGGCGCCCACAGAGATGGTCGCACTGGGCGCAACCTACTCTAAAGCCTGCCTTTCAGAGTCAGCAATCAACAAACTACCTCTCTTTCTTGAACTCGAAATACAGACTGTAGGCAGTGGTGTTGCCGAGGGAGAGGTGTAAAAACATTCCTGTAGCTTTTGCAGAACAAAAAAAGGGAAGGTCACAGGTCAAGTACAGGGCCATTAGCGTGTCAAAGCACTTGTGCTTCGACATACCAATGGCCCTGCCATAGACAGAAGAGAGAGGGGAAATTCTTTGGTTCCCTCGTCCCCCCCACCCTTGTCCCCCGCATCCTCCCCACTACAAAATCAGGTGTGGGGGGTGCATGTCCCCCGCGTCCCCCACACTTCCTACGCCCATGATGGCGAGGCAAGAGCTTCACACCCCAGAACAGCAGTGGTCACTGCCTTCACCATGGAATTATCCGATGCCCCCGCTCTAACAACCTATGCCACATTTCCAAACTCCTCTACCCCTTTTCTACAACCACACTTTTTTAGAAGATGTTCAGGCAGATCAAGAGGCAGCAACCACACATACATTGGAGGCCTCCGCTGATGTCCCACCACACACGTAGTATGACCA
The DNA here is from genome assembly GCF_964263255.1 of Lissotriton vulgaris. Lineage (NCBI taxonomy): Eukaryota > Metazoa > Chordata > Amphibia > Caudata > Salamandridae > Lissotriton > Lissotriton vulgaris. Next base: position 280,873,677 of record NC_141695.1, on the reverse strand, counting down.
AAATGAATGTCCAACTATGCACCAGCAGTGAGACGACATGATCATAAACTTGAGCACATGCATCTTGACCACATATGAGTCCATGCTACTCACTAGAGGTTTGGGATTCGTTCCAGCGTACCAGGCCAACACTTTCCAGATCAGTCAGGAATGATCACAATTCTTTCGGAAAATTTGATTGCAATTTTCCTTTGCAGGGAATGAAGAAACCATGATTACTGACCAACCATCAAATAACATTTCTCTGTAAAAAGTTCAACTTTAATCCATCACCTCATCTGGTACCATCAGAGGTTACAATTTTTGAAAAAGCAGTTTTGAAGGATATTGAATCAAGTATTATACTAAGCAAACAAACTTTTTCCAACGTATCCAGACAAGAACAACAGGCCCTGAAGTCTCTAAGTATGGAGTATTTGCATAATAATATAACCAGCACACAAAAGGGGTGTGTTGGGCTTGGCCCTTTTTGCAGGGTCATACCAGAACTTTTTACCTTCCTCTTGTATTTTGTGTGACCTGTTTTTGTTGGTTTTATGACTCTGGGCACTTTACCACTGCTGATCAGTGCTAAAGTGCATATGCTCTCCCTATTGCAAATTGATGTATGGATTAGGGACTCCACGATTGGCTGGTTTGGTTTACTTGTCAGACCCTAGTACAGTGCACTGAGTGCGCCCAGGGCTTGTAACCCAAATACTGCTAGTGCTTGCAGCACTGGTTGTGCCACCCAAAGAAGCAGCCTGTAAAAGTGTGTCTCAGGTCTGCCATCGCAGAGCCTGTGTGCAGTCAGGTACTGCCATGCTGACTGGGCAAGAGCAACAACTTGCCATCCCTAAACCTTCCCTTTTCTTCATATCAGACACCCCTTTGGTAGGCCCAAGGGCAGGGTGCATTGTAAGTATAAGGTAGGACATGCCCTGGTGTGTGTGTGGCATATCCTAATAGTGAATTACAGCAATTGTCGTTTTTCGCTATTGCAAAGCTACATGTTCTCCAAAGGCCAGAATGAGCAGTTAGATTATTACATATTATAATCCTCACTGACTCAGGGAACATGGTAGAAATTCAAGTTTAGTATGCCTGAACTTAGAATGATAAAATGCATCTTTTAGTGAAGTTGGTTTTAACATTCTGTGTTTCAAAATACCACTTTTAGAAAGTAGGTATTTTCTTGTCTAACTATCCAGACCTGTCTCTGCTAGGTTGTGAATTCCTTATCTGGAGTTAGAGTGACAGGGCTGGGGGATTCCAGGAGACAGAATGAGTCCACCCAGTGGTGAATAAAGAGATCTGCATCTAGATGTGATTGAGGAGTTGCACCTGGGACCTGAATAGGACTGTGCCTGCCCCCCACAGTGCTGGCTCCATACCCTGTGGTGCGTCTGATGTCTCTGCACTGCACTGTGAAAGAAGAGAAGGCATCATGTAAACAAAGTGCTCCAGGACTGTGCTTTCCCTCCACAATGCTAGCTCCACCTCCTGTGGGGCGTCTGATGTGCCTGCCCTGCACTGTGAAAGGAAAGAAGGAGTCTTGTCAACAGAGTGCTCCAGGACTGGTTTGGACTGGGCAAAGGCCCCTCTGCCCTCAGAGGACAAAGGATTTTGGGGTTTAAATATTGGGACCCTGATCCCAAGAAATTAGATCACTTTTGGACTACAAGAAGAAACCTCTTCTGAGGAGAGGAACCTGAAGAAACTGAGGAGAGACTATCCCTAAACTGAAGTGCTGCTTGGGGGATTGGCCTGCAGTCGTTGCCTGACTGCCTAAGAGAGGAGAAAGAACTTTGCGTACTTTACTTTTAACTTATGAAGGATCTCCAAGGGCTTGGAACAGAGATTGCCTCCTGCTGAAGTCTCAGGGACAACAGACTTCAACCCCCAGCTCCCCAGAGTTTCTTGGGAAGTGCCTGCTGCTGTTTAGGGCCTTCTGAGGGACTGTGTGTCACAAGGAGCTAGAAGCGCGACTCAAGAGGAAGATGCGTGTCGCTGCTCCTGCTGTCGCATCTTGGATGTTGCCGCTGTAGCTGTCGTATTGCATCGAATCGAGGCAAGTGTCTCGCAATGAGGAAGAAGTGTGTCGCCATCGCTGCTGCTGCTGTTGCATCATGGATGTCGCCGCTGTAGCTGTCGTATTGCACTGCATCAAGAAAAGCGCCTTGCATCCACGGAGAAGCACGCCGCTGTCGGAGCTGCTGCCGTCGCATCTTGAATGTCGCCGCTGCAGTTGTCGCAATGTGGGGAAGCCTCTTGCAAAGTCAGAGAAGAGTATCGCAGCTGAAGCTGTTGCTGTTGCATCGCTGAACAAGGGTGTTGCTGCTGCAGCTGACGCATTGAATCAAGACTTTTCGCATCATCGAGAAGCATGCCGCATCTGGAAGATCTTCACATCTTTATTTCTTCGCACCAGAACTTTGCCGTATTTCCACCGCTGCAACACTGTTTGTTGTGGAAGCGTCCTGCATCGAACGGTACATTGACTTAAAGTGTCGCATTTTAAGAACTAAACAGAACTAAGCTAAAACTACCATCTTAAGTACAGTACTGTGGATGTTGGTCATTTATGGTCTTGTGTTAAATCTATATAAAGAAAATACAACTGGTGGTGTCCTTCTAAAGTGTTGTCACTGGATTACTGTATGTGTTCACAAATGCTTTACACACTGCCTCTGATATAAGCCTGTCTGCTCGTGCCAAGCTACCAAGGGGGTGAGCAGGAGTTATTTTAGGAGTGTACCCCCTTACCCTGACTAGAGGCAAGGCTCCCTATTTGTCACAAGTACCTACCTGTGCAAACTAGAGACCCCCAAATCTAACAGGGTGCTACAGAGATGTTGGACACCACCACCTATAGGGACGAATGCCTAAGACAGCTGGGTGTAAGTAGTGCCTACTGCCCCTTGAAAATGAACCTACCAAGAAACTTTTAGCTGTCATGACCTCAATGGACAAGGATGTGAAACATAATGGTTGTGTTACTTAAAAATAAGCTGAAATCCTGATTAATAAAGATCCGGTCATTCCATGTTATTTTGTCCTACCAAAAATCCACAAAGGGCCACTGCCTGGTTGACTGATCATCTCTGGAACCGGGTCCTTGCTGGAGCCAGTTTCCCAATTTGTGGATTTCTTCCTAACACTGCTGATATGAAAGAAGCAAACTTTCTTACAGGACACTAAGGACGTGCTTCGCCTTCTATCTGAGGCTCAGTTTAACATGGAAACCGACTTTCTCATATCTTTTGCCATAGAATCACTCTGCACCTGAATTCCACAGAGTCAGACACAATTGACAATAGAAACCTTGCTACTCCAGGGGCCTGGACACTCTGACCCCAGTATCCTTCAGTATGCAGTGTGATACACTAGCCAATGATAGAACTTCTATAACTTAAGGATGGCCTGTACCTACAAATCAGGGGAACTTCAATGGGTAGTATATTTGCCCCCAGTCTAGCAAACCTCTACATGTACTTCTTTGAGACAGGAGAAGTTCTGACACCTGATAATTTCTACTATTCTAACATCCTACAATGGAAGCGCTATATCGATGACATTTTAGTCATTTGGCGAGGCAACGCCGACTCTATCACTGCTCTCCTTCAATGGCTAAATTTGCACAATCCATTTATGAAATTCACTTGTGAATATAGCCAGGAGCGCCTTCAATTTTTAGACCTACTGATATATCCATCTTCTGGCACTTTGCAGACAGAGCTCTATAAAAAGTCAATGGCCAGAAATGCCTTGCTTGCATACACTAGTTACCACCCTAGGTTCCTAAGGGACAATCTTCTATTTGGACAGTTCCTACGGTTACGGCAGACCTGCTCAGACATCCAGCGATATAAAACTCATGCAGCCAACTTATCTTCCCAACTTCAGGATTACCAATATCTACCATCACAGATACACAAATCAGCCAAAAAGAAGCTAGGGGCAATAACTGTGAGGCTCTTTTAGAAATACGACCACCAAAAGAGCTAACAGAGTGATTAGTCTGTGTAAAATAATTCTGCAGTGAAATCAGGCTTGATCCAGAAATCCATCAACAAGAATTGGCATATCTTGAATAAATGGACCCAGTCCCTTCCACGACCACTCTTCGCATTAATACGGAGTGTTAACTTGAAAGACAAGTTGATGCACCCTAGACCGAGGACTTTAAATGTGAGTAAACAAAATAATCTTTGAGGCCTATCGCCTGTGAAAGGACAGTTCTTGTAACCCAGAACTGTCAGAATGAGTGCTACATGGTGTTGTACAATTTAAGTGTATGTCATTTTGAAACATGTTGCTTCTTTCATGTAAACCCATCAGTGGACTCCTGATATAGGGGACTTCCACTACAACCACTGGTTTTCTATATGGCAATTTTCCTTTTGTTTTCTGTCACTTTGTTTACACATACCTTGCAGGAGCTTCCATAAGGTCCTGAAGAAGGCTGCCACACCACTGTCAAGGTTATAAGGCTGAAACATGTCCCCTCCTGTTATAGCTCAGTTTTGATTCCTGGTCAAGGGCCGCCCCAGTAAAGTCTATTGCGTACCCTGGAACTAGTTTTACTCCACACTCACTTTGCTTTGCACCCCTCATCACACCCAGCTCATATAAGGTATTTAGTATACCTCTTTCTACAAAAAAAGTCCCTGAGCTCCTTCATCTTAGAGAGGGTTTTGTAGTCTGCACTATGATGGGTGAATACAGAGAGACACTACTAATGTCATGCATTATTATCTGACTTGTCATTCTTTCACATTCTATGAATCAGGAGGACACTGGGTGTCTAATAATTGCTAACCTATATAATGTGGAAACCTATGAACTGCATTAATCATTAGTTATATGGTGTTTAAATGCAGAGATTACTTAGCAAGTACCTTAGGACCGGTGAACTGGAAGTATGTAACAAAAATACAAAAGCAAATGCAATTCTCAAACAAGCCAGTTCAACTGGTCACATGTTTTGTGTTCTATGAATGACAGGAGAATTCTTTAAAATGGAAAATGAATAGATTGGTAAAATAGAGACTAAAATGTGGCAAAAGACAGAGGTCTTGATTTAGATCTTGGAGAATGGGTTACAATGTTACAACAGTGATGGATATCCTGTCCGCTGAACTATATATCCCATAGTATATAATGGTATAGTAAGCAACCAGACACTGGAGATTTAGGAATGTTAAAGTTTTAAGGCAAAAACGCACTCAGAAAATTCAAACCACCAATTAAACATATTCAATCCCTGCTTAACTGGAATTTTAGCTCACTGTGAGGCAGTGGGGTTAGGTAAAGCTGATCGCTTCAAAACATTTTTAGTTTGGGACGTTGGACCTCATTTAGAATTTGGTGGTTAATTGGTGGTTCTCACACTCTGTCAAAGTCTTGGTTTCACCACTCTATTTAGTACCTGTGGAAGCCTCTGGAGGCTCCACCTGCAAAACGTTTGGTCTAGCCTAGTACTATTTGTGCAACACCAAAACAGTAAAACAGTTAAAAAACCACAAAAGACTCAACAACTGGTTTAGAAAAAATAAGTGTGCTTTTTAAGTGTGAACGCAAAATCCGTTCCGCTCACGGATTTTGTGGATTTTCGGTAAATCCGCAATCCGCGAACTCCTGCGAATTTACCGAAAATCTGCAAATCTGCAAGCGGCGGATCCGGGGGGGCAAAAGTTCAAACCTTCAAGCTTGAAGTTGTTGTAACTATTTGAGGATGGCGCCGGCAAGCTGCCAGCGCCATCCTAAAATAGTTACTAAGTTAGCTTCAACAGGAAGCACTAATAGATAAAATATGCTCGAGCACCTGCTTTATTTGAGACCACTGGGGCTGTGCCCAGCTCAGCTGCTGCCTGGAGGGCCTTTCTTCGTTCGGCGATTATTTGTTCCAGATCTGGGGACTTTATGAGAATACCGTGCGATTGGGATCCAGGGTATTGTTGAGTGTTCTTTCCGTGGTGGCGTTTGTTCTGGAGGGTTCGTGTCTGAGGTTTCCGAGTATCATCTCAACTTAGGGTGGTCTGTAGATGTAATGCTGTCCAGTCTAGTGCTTTTTTCAGGTCTGTGAAGAAGATTGTAGTCTTTGTGTATAATTTTGAGGCGGGTTGGGAACAACAGGGAGTATTGTACTTCTTTTTGATGTAGAAGTTGTTTTATCTCCAGGAAGGACGACTGTTGGCGCTGGAGAACTAGCATAACATGTTTGTCCTCGACTATGATAGGACCGTAGCACTGCATCTCTATCTCAGAAGTGGAGGGATTTTGCTAATAGCGCCCGCAGGGGAGTTCCTGTGGGTGGCTGCCGCGCAGGCACTCAATGTGCTCTGTCCACAGAAAAGAAGGTGGTCAGTTCCGTGGTCAGGGTGAATTACCTGAGCCAAGCCTCTATGTAATTGACAGGGTTTGTTCCCTCCACCCCCGCCGGCAGGTTCAACACTTGGATATTACTCCTTCTGGAGCGTCCTTCCAGATCATCCGCTCATTACTCCAGTTGTGTGATCCTGGGTTGGAGGTCTCATAGGATGTTCTGTTGCATCTTTGCCAGGGGTTTTAGCATGGAGAGAGTCTATTCTACTTCAACTTTGTCTGCTAGTTTACGATGATCATCCCTTAATAAGTTAAAGTCTGTGGCGAGTGCTCCGAAGCAGTCCTCCATGGTGACCCTCGAGTGTTCGATTGCTGCCAGTACTCAGTCTAACTTGTCGGACATGGAGGCAGTGGCAGAGGACTCCATTGCCTTGCAGTGGTCTTCAGAGGTTAGGGATGTATTCCGGGTTGAGTGTGATGGCTGTGGTCCCACATTGGTGTGCAGTCTCCCCATGGTTGTAGAGGGTTATTGTGGATGCCGGGTGCCCAAACTTTGTGCCAGTCCCAGTTTGTGGGGAGGCGATTTTCTTTGTGCTTTATCTCTATTCTAGGTACTAGCATCTGAGCCATGAATGGCAGGCTTCTTATGGCCGAAATGGGTATGTACGACTCTGGCTCCGGATTGATTGACGTCTGTATGGTGGTTTGCCTATACTCAGACTTGGGGGACCAGATCTGGTTCGTCTCATGGGTTAGTCTCAGTGAGGGCTGTCTAGGGCTCTCCCGTCCTTCAAGCAGGGTTCTGCCAGGAGCCGCTCACTCCAATGCACCTTGTGTTATGCTGGCTTCTTCTCGTACCTCGTGCTGGTGGGGGGTACATTAGTTCTCTTCTGGTGATTATCGCTTGTGGCAGGAGTCTCCATTCTCCTTACTCCTGCGTGTGAGCTGGTGGCCACGGGATGCTGAGCTGTTTCGCTTGAGGAGGGGGAGGCCACAAATCACTCCTCCACGTCAGAGTTGATGGCTGAGAGGCCTCTGGGTTGTATGGGTGAGAGGCAGGGAGGCCGTGGATCTGAAGACCCTCCTCCCCAGGCCACTGTGTTGCCTAGTCTCTGCCTCCAGTCCTCTGTCTGGTATTGGGATGTTGATTCTGAGTCCTGATTTAGTGGTGCAGTTATGCCCAAGGGGGAGGGAAACAACACCCTCTCCTGTGCGTTCCGCACAGCTCCCGTTCCAGACATACTCTTAGTCAGGGATCCAAAAGGTGGGGGGGAAGAGTCCTCTGCTGTTGGAGTGCGGTGTGGTTGTTAGCAGCGCTTGGTGGGATTCTCCTGTTGGGGCCCCCTGGACCTTGCCTTTCCGCTAGCTCTTGACTCCAAATCGGGTGCGCCTTGTTGTTCCGAGTCCTGTCCTGTGGCTATGAGAGTCTGGCTTACCTGTCTCCTTTAGTCACTGCACCTCCTCGATGACAGCTATCCGCACCTGGGTCCCTTGGCTGGGGAGATTAGCTGCCTCTCATGCCCCGGATGGTATCCTCCTGGTGGCGTTGTTTTCCATCCCCTGCTGTTCATCGTTGGATGGTGTTTGCACCCACTCCGGTTGTGCTTGTGCAACTTTGGGTATATTGGAAATGATCTATGGCTTTTGTGGGGAAATGATCTATGGCTTTTGTGGAGCCTCACCGGTGTGGATGGAAGGTGATGCTCAGGCTTGCAATCAGAGCCTCAGGGAAATGTGTCTGCCATCATGGCTGGTTTAGCCATGTCTCCATGTCCTACCTTTTACTCACACCTCAACCAGCCCCTAGGGTGACCTATTTGTAAGAAAATGGGAGTTTAAGGCTTAAATGCCAAATCTAAGTGGACTGCACACACAGGCCTTAGACCCGGCTAAGGGGCTACTTATGTGGGTGGCACAATCAGTGCTGCAAGCCCACTAGTAGCATTTAATTTACAAGCCCGGGTAACTGTAGTGCACTTCACTTGGGATTCGAAAGTAAATTAAATATTTCAATAAGGGATGAACAAATATCACCATGTTTAGCGGAGAGAGCACACGCACTTTAGCACTGTTTAACAATAGTAAAGTGCACCGAGACCTAAAGCCAGCAAAAACAAGGTAAGAAAAAATGGAGGCTGGCAGGCAAAAAGTTGGGGCACCACCCTAAGGCTGTCAGGTCTGACGTAATGTAAAGAGATACCTGTCAGACAGGTGGAGATCTTTAAATAGGGTGGCTGGTCCTCCACCAAGGATGCAGATGCAATCTGCTCCCAGAGCAGATTGGTGGACATCCCCTAGGTTCTAAATAAGCTTTTAGTCTGCTCAAATTCCTAACGTAGGCAAGGTCCAAAGCTGAAACGGGCAAAACTCCCTTGAAGCTGGGAGCACCATTGTCGAGCTCCTGCTAAAGCTATTGATTTTAGTTACAAAAGATGTCAGCGGACAGGGCTAGATTTTGTTGCCACTGAGGTTGATTTTTGACTGGGATAGATTTGGTGCCTCCCTGTGTTCCAAGGTTTTACCTTCAGATGTAATCACTTTTTTGGTTATCCAAATGTACGAGTGGGACAAGGCTGGAAGTTTGAGTTATGCCTAGCTCCATGCTTCAAAATACCTTTACCACACGGTTTCTTTAAACCAGTTTAAATGGTCTGAGTGAGACAAAGATGGTTTTCTTCCACCATCACTGACGAAGCCTCAGCACCTTGTCCTGATCCTCTGGAGAAGGGAAAATGATTATTTCCCACTTTTTCAAACTGCAGGGAAAGTTTCACGAGGTCACTCCTGAAGCCCTCCAATCCTCAGGTCCTCAGGACAGGCTTGAAGGCACATAGCCTCTCTCTGAAAAAGGCATTTGTCTGACTGAAATAAGACATTATGTCTAAATAAATGCTTAATGTCCTATGTAATCCAGTGGTCTGCCAGTCTCCCCTAGTCGAAAGAAGGACTAGGGATAACACTGGGAGAAATAGATCTTGAGAACAGTGAAAGGAAGATACCTTGAGTAAGAAAGTGGGATCCGGTTTGAGAACCACCTTATCCTCAATTAATCCTATAAAAGGATCTTGAGAAAGTGCAACAATGATTTGCCCCAATCTCCTCCCATAAGTGATGACTACAACAATAAAATACCTTGCATGTGATAACATTGAGAAAGGCATATTCCAAAGATTCAAAAGGACTCGCTCTTAAGCAGTTGCAAACTAAAGGATGGTTCCAAGCTGGTACTGGAGTGTGACATATAGACCTGCTCAAGGCAAATGTCTTTAACAAGCGTTTGGCCAGGATGGACCCTTGTTGGCTCTGATGACTTTGGAAAGTAGAGACAGCCAAGCCCAACAAAAACACTTCCTCAGAAACACTAATTCCTTGAAAGACACCACAACTAAGATAGTTCTGTAAGAAATTGGGTTATTGAGTGAGAGGGTTGGAAGCCCCACTTATGCAACAACCACAATTCATGTTTGGGTGAGCCACAAAAATCTCTAGCCTGTGCTTAACCCTCTGGGTAATAAAGTAAAAACACAACATAAGGAAAATCCCAAACCAATTTAGAATAATTGAGCACATCAATAAAATAAAACCAGAACAAAAATCCAGTCAGTAGAACCAGAGATATGCAATTTCAATGTAGTTAGGGAAAATTGCTCCGAAAACCACAAAATGCAACTTGTGGTTATCTATTCACTCTAGACTGGGGCAAAGTCACTGCGATGTAGTGCTTGTTGCAGACACGGACCAGGTTAGTCCCACTAAAGAGTTTCCTTCAAAGTCCGGCATGAAGAGTTTAGTTCATGTGGGAGGAGGCCATGAGGAAGAGCCTGAGCGTCACTGATGGTCGTCGCTGTGGCATGAAGAGCAGGTTGGGCGTTATGGATGGTTGTTGCTGTAACATGAAGAACTTCTAAAGTCCTGTGGAAGGTCGTTGCTGTGGCTTTGCCTTGGTGGTTATCATGGGCAGTCATTGCTGTAGCACAAAGTATGTGTTTAGTGTTGCGGGTCATCGCTGGCGTCAGTTGTAGGTGCAAAGAACCAGTATAACATAAGTTTTACATTGTGGGTATCATAGTCTTAGCGTGAACAAGGCTGTTCGTAGTAGTGAAGAGCCCAAACTTCAGGATTTTCACCTTTTCTTGTAGAAGAGTACACTCTGATGCAGGTAAGGGTGCAGGAAATGGGACGGCACCTCTTAGGGATTGGGGACTCACTCGGCAGAGGCCAGCAGACTGACTGACTGACTGACTGAGTTATTTTTAGAGCGCTCTTATGCCGAGGCGTCTTGGCGCTGAGAGACAGAGAGATAGAGGTGGCAGAGTTAGGGTAGCCCAAATAGCCAGGTCTTCAGCTCTTTCCTAAACTTGGCTAAGCTCTTTTCGGAGCGGAGTGAGGATGGTAGACTGTTCCAGAGCTTAGGGACTTGATGGGAAAAGGATCTGCAAGTCCAATTGCAGGTCCAGGCAGGTCCAATTGCAGCAGTTTTAATATTGGACAATATTATGTTGATGTACACATAATATGTATATATACATATAGAAACAAACTCTCATCTCCATTGTTGAATTCACCCAATGTGACCTACCATCAAACCTGAGTCAGAAATATGTAGTTAGTTGGCTCTGTGAACTACACCTGTAGTATCTGAGTGACAGATCACAGGTGGGGGACATGCAACTTTTAGACAGAGCCCACCAACAGGAAAACCCAGATCGATCCCATAGATAGGCAGTTATACCACAATGGTCGCAGGAGATTGACCCCGATAAAACAGGTTTGGCTGGAGGGGCATGCATTCTCAAAAACACCATAAAGTTAGAAGCCAGACAAAGTTAGGAACACACAGCCAATCAGGACACAGCATGCACACTACACGCAATGATCATATGCTCCTCATGTTGGACATATGGACACATACCCACTGGCCCTACATTAGGTTCACATAAAGTCAAGATCAATCTGCGTTCCTTATCAAACGCCCAAATAATGGCCCAGTGACTAGGCCAAAGATTCTGTTGCCAAAAGAATGCCTAAATTGAGGGGCGTGGCTTCGCGGTGAGACAACATGGCCGCCTACTAGGGTCTCTCCAGAGCCCCCTTTCCACCTCGTCTAGCCGCAGAACTGATTCGACCTTCATGGTGCACGAAATCGGTGCCGGAAGAGAAGCGGTGCTCAAGGCAGAAATCCCGATCAAAATCGGTTATCCGAGACGAAAGAAAAGTCCATCGTCATTTGCGGCCTTTGGCCCCGATAAGCCGGGTTCTTGATTAGCAGAGCCGCCCGCTGCAGATGTTGAAGAAGCGGGCAGCCACTCCCCCTCCCCCTCCAGCTCGGGAGGCGGTGAAACTTGGAGATAGATTTCACCTCAGTCTGGTATCACCCTTGCTGCAGTGTGGCTAGGACCCTACACCCCAGCCTGCCGCCTGAGATCTATAAGCCGTGACTGCTGAGCAGAGACTGGGTCCCGACAACCGAGCCAGAGTCCCAGGCGGGTTTCTGGGAGTAAAGCTGCACGGTACTGGAGCTAGTGGAGCCTCCGCTCGCCAGAGGATATCTGCCGCCTAATCCGGGGCACTGCGGAGCGGAGCCTTGCTGGGTACCGCCTGGAGACATCTGCAGAGTTCCGCCGCTGCTGATCCTGCCACGGGTTGCTCCTTGCATCTTGGCGGGCTCCAACATCGGACATCCCAGTAAGGCCAGATCTTGAAGCCAGAACGCCAACCGTCCATGGGCTTGCTCTGAAGCCCTTGAGCCATAAATACACTGAGCTGCAGTGGGGTTTTAAGGCAGACATTACAGCTGGGTGCCACCCGGAGATACTCTACTGTACACGTTGGGGAGAGTCGGAGGGTCAGTCTGCATGCGTGGGGGGCAGGTATTCTCCTCATCCTCAAAATGCCAATGCTGTCGGCTGGCAGTGCCCCTTAGCGAGGTGCCCCTCTTCCCTCCCTCCTCCCCACACCCTGCGATTTCTCGAGCTCCCCGCATCCTAAGCAGGGTTGGTGATCTGAAGCTGATAAAGCCCCCGCAGTCTGCATAGTGCTTGACATTCACTGCAAGAATTGACAGCAGCAGCACCCACACAACCAACATCCCACCAGGCGCCCTCACTTGCCTGACCTTTGATTGCTGACTCTCGCTGGCGCCTGGGTGAGGGGGATTTGACCTGTGGCAGTCCTGATCGGCATACAGTCTGCCTGTCCTTCCGGGGCAACATCAAACTCCTCACCATGTCCAACGCTAAGGGCCCCCGAACGTCCCAGCAAAGCAGGCTTGACCGTTACACCTGCCCAAAGGCGGACCTGAATGATCGAAAGGTGGTTGGCGACAAGCCGCATAGCGGAGCTGAGCAGGATCCTACCGAGCCCACAATGAAGGACTTAAAGGTAGCTATTGCAGGGGTCCAGATATCTATTGACACCCTCTCCTCAGAAGTGATGCTGATCAGGGCTGATCCTCCAAAGTATAGAGAGAAGGTCAAGCAGTTGGAGCTTACCACCACCAGCCTTGTGGACACTTCGCAATTACAAGCAAACATTGGGGAACTACAAGCATTCCGTACGTTTACGGAGGACAAGCTGGACGAGTATGAAGGGCGACTGAGATGCAATAACATCCGCGTTCTTGGTGTGCCTGAGAAATCGGAGGGTCCTGAAGTTGATCTGTTTATCGAAGAACTGATCTCGTCAAAGCTGCAGCCAAAAGACCTCTCCAAATTGTTTGTGATCGAGAGAGCACACAGAGTGCCTGGGGGTCGCCTGAAGATGCCCCCCCACCCCCCCGCCCGTCCGATACTGGCCCGGCTGCTCAATTATAGAGATAGGGACACAATTCTACAAGCAGCAAGAGTCGCACCTCCGATCCACCTAGACAATTCGGAAATTACCTTTTTCCCCGACTTCACTGAGCAGTACAAATGCGGCGACGTTCCTTCCTTGATGTTAAGGTCAGATTGAGGGAAAGGGGTCTCAAGTACGCCATGCTCTTCCCTGCGCGTTTGAGAGTTGAAATTGAAGGTAAACACCGCTTCTTTGACCTACCAGAAGTGGCATCTGATTGGCTGGACAGTCTTCGAACCTCACCGGAAAGTAACTCCACCGACCATTGAAAAGTGTGACAAACTCTCGTTGAAAGACCTCTGCTGACTCTGAACAACCTGTTTCTCCGTTAGGTGAACACCGGCCACCACTTTTTGGCTTATGCTGGAATCGAACTTTGCACAGATGTGTTGAAGACTTTCTGTGTTGAAGACTTTCATACTCTGCGACCTGGGTATCCATCATATATTGCACCGATGATCCGTAATGGTAGGAAAGGGGGTTAACAGGGCCCTACGGCCTCCCCCCTGCGTTTTTCTTTCAGTTGAATAGTTGAGCAACAGGCACTCAGCATTTAAAATCATGGGCAGTTCTGAGCTTGGAGTGCAGGGAAGCAGGGTGGTGGAATGTTGGGAGGGGTTGTTGTTTAATTTGTTTTTTGTTCTTTTTTGTTATCTCGCCGGTACAATGCATAAATGTAAGGCCAGTAGGGACCAGTCTACCTATCAATGGGAGTACAGTATAACAAGGAAATCAAAATCTTACGTTGGAATGTTAACGGATTGGGGGATAAGATCATGAGAAGTGTTGAATTGCTACTTCAGGAAACTCACCTCATAGGTAACACGTGCAAAGCGATGCACAGGTGGGGTTACTCTATGGTGGCGCATGCTGGCTTCACATCCAGCTCCAGGGGTGTAGGCATTATGCAAAAGAAGTCATTTCCTCTCTCACTCACCTCCACATATGTAGATGATCGAGGCAGATAGATCGGGATCACAGGCTCTTGGGCGGGCCGAACCCTTACTTTTATGTCAATATACGCACCTCCGGGGATGCAGGTCGTAACATTCACTGACCTAAGTGCTGTGCTACTGATGTTGCCTGACGGACACCTGGAGCTCAGAGGCGACTTTATCTCCATAGTATAGGGTTCACTAGACAGACACCCCCCTCGCACAATCCCCCAAGCCGCACATATTTTTTCCAGTTTTTTGGAAGCGATGGGACTGATAAATAGCTGGAGAGCATACAACTCAGACAAAATTCATCACACTTTCCACTCAGGGGCACACAAAAGCCTTTCTCGCCTTGACTACATTATTGTCCCGGCTCCACAAAAATCAGAAATACACGAAATCCATCACCTTGCTAGAAGTATCTCCGATCGTTCCCCTCTTTGAGTTCACATGGTCCTAGACCACACGCAGGTGGGACGAATTGCCCCAATAAATCCCTGGAACCTTAAGAACCCAAAGTTACAGAATGACCTAAATAGATCCACTGATGATTATTTTCTGGAAAAGGAGCACACCGTTGAGTCCCCCCAAATACTGTGTGAAGCTTTCAAAATGGTAGTCCGGGGCAGGCCCGTTCCAAAAAGGATAGGGTGAAAGACATCTCCGACATAGAACAAGAGTTTTATCGTCTAGAACAGGATGTTAACTCTGACTCCACACCTGACACCCTCCACTCACTCTGCCTGCACCAGGATGAATACCGGGCATTGGTTACCGGCCATGCTAAACTAATGGGACAGGATAGACTAGGCCAGATTCATGAGTGGGGGGTTAAGGCTGGCAAATTACTTGTCTGACTGGACAAGAAGGAACATGCCAACAGGCTCGTGCCAGAACTTACAGGTATCGATAAGTCCCCTGTCACAGACCCCCAAGACATAGCCAACCACTTTGCAGCTCACTTCCAGACAGTGTATAGTTCGGTGGCACCATACCCTGAGACAAACTTTTCTGATCTTATTAAAGATATTTCTCTACTGGCGCTATCGGACGCAGACCAAACATTTATGGACAGTGCCTTAACTGCCGACAAAATAGCAACAGCCATAAGAACATTACACTCCGGAAAAGCACTAGGCCCGAACGGCATTCCAGTCGAACTATGCAAACTTCGACAAGACACATTGGCCCCCTATCTGAAGTCCATGTTCGAGGACAGTCTTAAGCAGGGCTTATTGCCATATGACCAGAGGATTGCCACTATTATTACAATCCATAAGAAAGGGAAACCCAAAACGGAATGCACCTCCTATCGGCCTATATCACTTCTAAACGCAGAACCCAAAATCTTAACTAAAGTACTCGCCACAAGGCTGGTGATAGTAATAGGGGACCTAGTACACCCAGATCAGTCGGGATTCATGCCTAAAAGGAACACCGCTCTAAACCTGCACAGACTTCACGGGGTCCTGGGCAGAGTGCCAACGATACATGAAAATGCAATTATAGTCTCCCTTGATGCCACTATGGCATTTGATACACTGGAATGGCCTTATCTTTCTGCAATACTTGCCAAAGTAGAATTTGGGCCGCATTTTTGCCGCTGGGTGCGTCTGTTATACAGCGCGCTGATGGCTCAGATAGTTGTGAACAACAGAAAATCAGATCCCTTCACACTCAGCCGAGGGACCCGTCAGGGATGTCCCCTTTCTCCCTTGTTGTTCGCTTTGGCCCTCGAACCTCGAACCTCTTGCAGCGTGGATCTGTAAGGATGTAATGATCCGCGGCATGCGCTGGTCGGCGGACTGGGAGGATCGGACCTCCTTATATGCGGATGATATTCTCCTCTATCTTACGTCCCGCAGGAGATCCCTTATAGCAGTCTTTGACATATTGGACGTTTTTGGCAGGTATTCTGGGTTTCAGGTCAATTGGCAAAAATCACTTTTGTGTGTCCTTTGGGGGGATTCCCCCCTTACCCCAAAACTGCCTGATTCCAGTAGTCTCAGAAGGCTTCAAATACTTAGGTATATTCATTTCTCTCGACCCCTCTGTTCGATTCTGCCGTAATTTGGTCCCCAAATGCAGAGACTTAGAAATGACATCACAAACTGGAAGTCACTCCGGCTCTCAATCTTGGACAAAGCTGCATTATTTAAAATGATGTCTCTATCCCGTTTCCTGTTCAACTTGCAGAAACTCAGCCGACCCAGTCCCAAACTCGTATTTTAAAGACCTTGACGAGCTCCTGCGAGACCTTCTGTGGGGAGTTAGACCGTGCATTGCTCTGAAAAAGCTGACGCTTAGCTGGTACGACTTTTTAAGGAGACAAGGGAAACCCAAAGGTAATACACTAGGGACCTTGGGCGCTTAATTGTTACTAAAGACAGGGGTCCCTAGAACATGAATATTAAGAACCGAATCAAAATAAGCTAAATAGCCAGTATGTTCTATGTCCAGCAGGACAGAGTTTTATTTTGAACAATATAAGTGGTAACAGACATTGGAAAATAATGTCAAGGGGGCAAAGCCTGTGACCCACACAAAACAAGACAAAACAGCAATTTCAGGCAAAAATGGGGATGCGGTCTGTTTTCTAGTAATCAGTAGACAGACTTGATTCTATGAAGGTACCATTGTGCAATACATTCTGAAAATTTAGAGCCATATGGTACATTGGTGTCGACGTTTCTATCCCTTAACTTAGATATGTGGGATCATCTTCAGGACAGTTATTTATAAACAATGTCTGTCCTGAATACATAAAGGTTCCGGTGGGCTGCACAATCAGTTGGCGTGTGCAGAGTGGTTACTGATCAGACGAAGTCAGTTGGTCTAAGGGGGGGGGGGTTTAAATGAACCCAGTGAGGACGGGTTAGCGGTATTCAGGCAAATGAAGAATTACGAAGGATGCCGTTGGCGTTGTCCAGCGGTGATCGATTACCGCTGGACAACGCCGACGGCGAATGCCACGAGTATTTACTCGACCATGCTGTAACTCGCCATCAGCGACGGCATCCTTCGTAATTCCTCATTTGCCTGAATACCGCAAACCCGTCATCACTGGGTTACTCTGTACGGGGGAGGGAGGTGATACCTTGTATGGATTCCGATGCGCAGGTTTCGTAGGAAGTGTCTTGCAAAGGTGCGATGCGACGAACTTCGGGACGGCGACGATCTCAGGTGCGGCGGCGATGCGCAGCGCAGCGTAGATCTTCTCTCGCGGCCCCTCAATGCAATGGCTCTGCGACGACACTCGCAGCGACTTGATGCGGTCCCCAAGCAAGCGGTGCGGCGATATCACCCAGCGACGACAGGCTCTGCCACGATACTCGCAGCGATGGTAATCTTCCTGCACCGGAGCGATGCGTTCTGCAAGCAAAGGATGCGTCGGTACTTGCAGCGGCAACAGGCGATGCGACGATCTCAATCTTCGCAGCGGCGTAAATTTCCTTGCACTGTCGGGGATGCGCTCAGCAAGCGAGCAATGCGTGAAAATTTGCAGATTGTCTTAGTTTCTCCTTGTCCAGATTCCCAAACAACAGGTACAACTTCCAGAGGCACCACAACTGGACCAAGCACTCTAGGAAGGGCAGAACTCATACAGCAGACTTCAGGGGGTAAGCTGGGGGTGAATTCCTTTTGTTCCTTGGACTTCTTAACAGGGAGCCAGCTCTACTCAGGCCGTTGGAGATCTCTTCAAGCAAGGGGACACAGCACAAAGCAAAGTCCTTCCCCTCTCCTTGGCAGCAAAGCAAATGCAGGTCAGCCCACAAGTACACAGCAGGACAGTCCTTTCTCTTCAGTCTTCCAGCTTTCTCCTCGGCAGAGGTTCCTTCTTGATTCCAGGATGATCTAGAGTTCAGTGGTCTGGGGTCCTGTACTCATACTCCTGAAAGTCTGTGTTCCCTTTGCGCAGGAGGGTTCTGAGCCTGGTCCAAACCAGTTCTGGATCACTCTGTTTACATGACTCCTTCTTTCCTTTCAGAACGCAGGGCAGAGACATCAGACTACCACAGGGGGTGGAGCCAGCACTGTGGGGGGAAGGCACAGTCCTATTAAGGTCCCAGATGCAACTCCCTTCCTCCCATCTAGATGCAGATCTCTCTATTCACCACTGGGCGGACTCATTCTGTTTCCTGGAATCCCCCAGCCCTGTCACTCACAAACCAGACAGTCAATTCACAAACAGCCAAAGGCACACAGAAAGGGCAGACAAGAAAGCAGCCACTTTCTAAAAGTGCCGCTTTCAAACACAGGATTTAAAAACCATCCTTCCTAAAATATGTGTTATTAAATTCTGAGTTCAGGCATACCAAACTTCAATTTTCCATCTTGCTCCTATGGGAAGATATGCAGGTAAACATTATACACAGCATTCCCCATTATAGCCTATGGGCAAGATAGCCTTTCAATAGTGAAAAACGAAAATGGCTGTAATTCACTACCAGAGCATGTCACCCACACTAGTACAGGCTCTACCTTTCACATACACTGCACCCTGCCCAGGGGGGTACCTTGGGCCTTCCCTAGGGGTGTCTAATGTGTACAGAAAGGGAAGGGTAAGGCATGGCCAGTGTGGACACTGGTCAGGTCAGCATGGGAGTTAGCAACTGCACACAGGCACTGCGGTGGCAGGCCTGAGACACCATTTTAGGGCTATTCGTGTGAGTGGCACAATCAGTGCTGCAGGCCCACTAGTAGCATTTGAATCACCAGCCCTGGCACACACAGTCCACTTTACTAGGGACCTACTGGTAAAAGAAATATGCCAATCATGGATAACCAATAACAATTTCAATTTATACAGAGAGCATATGCACTGAACAGCAGTGGTAAAGTGCCCAAAGTCCTATTGCCAAAAACCACAGGTCAGGAAAAATAAAGGAGGAAGAAGCAAAAAGTTTGGGGATAACCCTGCAAAAAGGGCTATTTCCAACAGTGATGATCCCCTATCCCCGTGATTTCCACTCAACTATTCTGCTGTATTTGGATGAAAACCTGGTTACTGATTACCTTCATGTCGTGAAGGTTTAATAAAAAGATTTATATAAAAAAAAAAGAATGCCTAAATTATTTTATGAGGCTTCATGTAAAGTATAAAATGATGGCCGAAAGCAATGTACTTTGAGACAGTCTTCAGAGCCATAGTATGTTACCTAATATCATGGTTGTTGCATTTAATTAAACCACTGTTCCTGTTTTGCCAAATGCTTCTTGTCTTTTCTATTTTTTCAAAGGTTAATTAATATTTGAGCAACATTAGATCAGGTGGGCAGTTAGGCCTCTGGAGCCTATTATGTCCATGTAGGTCACACAGGAGATCAGTCAACTGACCCTTGGAGTCACTGTGGTCAGCTTGGGAGGAAGAGATGCAGGTTCAGTCTTCCTTCTCAGACAACAAGGCAGCTTTTTAAGCAGCAGGGCATTCCTCTAACAGCAGAGCAGTCCGTCTCCAGAAACTTCCCCATGTCCAGGAGTGTTTTAGAGAGGAGCGTTGAAGGTCCGAAATATTATACATGATGCCAGCCTTTATGTGGAGGAGCTCCCTTCCTACCAGCACATTGGTTCTGGAAAGTTCTTCCCCTCCCCAGCCAAGATTCAAAACTGTCTGGGGATGACAAAAGGCAGGTCAGGCCTGGTGTCAGATTCCTTTGTGTGTCCAGGAGGCGAAGCCCTTTGAAGTGAAAGTGGGACTGGGTACCACCCCTCCCAGTCATCATGCCAGAATGACCCATCCTTTTTACACCTAAGCCTCCATTGTGGTACTGTTTGGAGGCAATACACAAACCCCCAGCAGCAGAGCCATTCACAGTCATTTGACCCAGGACACTGGCAAAAGACACAAATAGTTGGGGCAAGAAAATACCAACTTTCTAAAAGTGGCATTTTCAGAAGTGTGACTTAAAAAGAGGACTTTAAATTATAATTATCTTGAGCGTAAACTGCATACCTATATCTGCTCCCAATCCAAGGTCAGCACGTATTAAAGGTAATAAGGTAATCCAGCGTTAGTCAATGGGAGAGATAGACCTTACAACAGTGAAAAACAACTTTCGGAGTTTTTCACCCCCAGGACTGTAAAACCTAAGAGCACATATCCTACTATTTAAATACTATACACCTTGTTCTATGAGCTTTTAGGACCTATCTTCATTAATATAAAGGAAGGTTTAGGCCTGGCAAACGGTTTATATTACCAGGTAGAAATGGCAGTTTAAAACTGCACAACAGGCTCCAGTAGCAGGACTGACACATGCTTTAAAAGGCTACTTTAGTGGGTGGCACAATGAGTGCTGCAGGCCCACTGGTAGCATTCAATTTACAGTCCCTGGGTACCTGTATTACCATTTACTATGGAATTATAAGTAAATTAAATGTGACAAGAAGAGAGCACAAGCACCTTTGCACTAATTAGCAGTGTTAAAGTGTGCAGGAATAGCCCAGAACCCCCAGCCTTTCCTGTTAATCTCCAAGGTGCCAATACTAGGCGGCTGCTGTCCCTTACTGACAGAATTGGAAAAGTCTGATCCTGAGGTAGACTGGGAGGGTTGATCTAACACTCGCACCTGAATAGGGCTGTACCTGTCCCCACACAAAGAGCTGCTACCTCCATGTAGTGTGTCTGCAGCCAGGGCAGGAAAAGCCAGCAGGGACCTTGTGATCTTCAAAGGCTTCTTTGATGTCTCCCCACTTCAAAAGCACATTTGGGTATAAGTACTGGACCCCTAACACCACCAAATCAGAACTCTACTGGAATCAAGGTTATTCTGCCTGGAAGAAGAGCTACTGTGCTGTAGGTGGGACTTCCACTTTGCTATCTGCATTTCTGTGTTGCCTGCTGCCTGCTGATTGTTGTGCTACAGGAGGGATTGCTACTTTACAACTTGCTCTACTGAGTCGCCTGCTGGGTACTGCCTGGGAGTGAGAGGGACTGGACGTGCCCTCTATATCCTTGAATCCAAGTTTCTCCAAGAGCTTGGTGGCTTACCTCCTGTTTTCTGATGTTTCAGGGACACAAAAGGCTTCTTTCAATTCTGCTGGTGCTATTGGACTCTGCCATCTGTGAGTTCTACACCTGCCACAGCTGCTCCATCCAGTCCTAGGCCTCAGAATTGGGTTCCAGAGCTGTTTTTCTACCAAAACATGTGCATCTACCCAACTGCGTGAGAAAAACTGACACATCGCTCCCAGATACATGCCGAATCAATGACAACACAGGTCCCGACTTCGAGGCTCGATGACTACACAGTGTTGATTCTTCAACACTGCCTGCGAGGTTCAATGATGATACAGTGCTGAATCTTTGACACCGTCTGTGAGGCTCGACTCTGCCGCACTAACCTGACTGCCGGGAGAATTCTGACGCACTGTGTGCTCTGCGTCGAGCTTTCCTCCATACAAGGTATTTTTTCAGTGGGCCTCACGTGGGTTCTGTAGCCAGCCTGCCCTCCATTGCAGTCTGCCTGTGTGGAGTCTTTTTGTGGTGATATCACTGTTTTACAGTATTTAAAGTGTGCACAAACACTTTGCACATTGCCTCTTATGTTAAGACTGATGGCTTTCTGCCAAGCTACCAGAGGGTGAGCACAGGTTAATTTAGAGTATGTATCTGACTTACCCTGACTAGTAATGTGGCTCCTGATTGGACAGGGTGTATCCACTAACAAACAGACACCCCAATTTCTAACACCTTGTGAATGGGCAAACAATCTGGGTATTTTCATCTGCATTGTTCGAAGAAATAATCTTCGCCCACAGCAGATGATGGTTCTGACAGAGATAAATTAGACCTTATATGTCTAATTACCTAAGAAAGGTATGAGCCTTGGACATACTGGCCTCTCGGTTCTACCTCTTCATCAGAGATACTTGAGTCCATATTCTGAAGAGAAAGTGATAGTTTTTTCTTAAAGGCTGAATGGCCCTCGCTGGCCTTAAAAACTTCCTCCGCAGATTTATTACACATCTGCTATAGTAAGTCCAATTGCTGTGGATCAGGGACTTCAGCATCTGATGAGGCTTCATGAGGAGATTTCCTGACCAGGAAAATCTACTATATGCCCCCTCTTCTCAGCTCTCTTGCTTTCCTTCAAACTGAAATATAGGGCAGCAGTGCAGTCAAACACTTGAGACTGTACTTCCTGTTTTTACATGGTTGCCCATTAACCAAGTAGGTCGGGATATTGCACGTGGCAGCGATCTTAGTGGCAGGCCAAGGGCATAAATTATTGGGAGTAAATGAGAAAAGGAGAAATGCTCATAATAGTCTATACTCACACCGAGAAGCCCTTCACCACTAGGTCTCACACAGTAACTGATAGGCTCCCTACGCTCTCTCTAGTTGCCCCACGTGTAGAGCACTTGCATTTACATTAAGTTTGCGAGTGAAACCACCTGTGAGGGATTGCAGATGAAGGCCGCTCAAACAGGCATATCTGCTTGGTACTGCGCATTGAGACCTGTAGGTGATTTGGCGCTATACAAGCTGTAGTTAACAATAAAAATAACAATACTGCTAAAATGACATAAATATAAGTAAAGAAAATAAAGCAGCTGTTTACCCCAGCAGGACTACAGAAAAAACAAAGCAGGACGTGCTGCTACTTTGCCCCATCTAAGAAGCATGACACAATGTTAATAGTTGACTAATTTAAGAGGGCTCTAGTACTTTTCTAGGTTTCGCCTGCACAGTGCTTGTGCTGTGCTTTTGAAATCTCTTGTATTTAATATATCCTAAAAGGTGGCTCTTATCAGTTCCTAATGCCAAATGACTGTGTTCATTCGTTTTTTAGTGGTACTTTTTTTAATGTCCCCTGGCTGTACACATTTACGATACTCCTACTAAAGCTGTTCACAATATTTAAGCCCCATTCACTGTCAAGATAAGATCTCTTCCCATGGAAAAGGCAGACAACTTCTAACAGCATGGCAGAATGCTTGCTTTTTTATTACTTATTTGTGTAAAACAGATGCCTTAGCCGTAGAACTGTTGTGGCATTTCCAACTCACGCCTCAGTACCTTTCTTTACACTTTGTGGGCATTATTGGATTGATTTTTTCAACTTAATTACTTTGGTCATTTTGATCAAATTCTAAATTGTCATAAACATTGCAACTCAAGAATAAAGTTAATCTACAACAGCTATGCTATATTTTACTACCAAACAGGTAGCCACAAGTGCAGTTACCTTGCAGACAACAGGGTCATGATTTGAAGGGTGCAGCAGGTGCAGTATCACGGGGCCCAAAAGTTGTCAGAACTCCTCTAAACACATAATGTTGCTATATTTGACTATTAGGCAGGCAGTCACAATTTCAGTTACCTTGCAGCTAAAAGGGACATGATTTGAAAGGTGAAGCAAGTGCAGGGGCACCGGGGCCAAAGCTCTAAGGATCCCACTCAATGCAGAATATTGTTTAACTTTGCTACTAAATAGGCAGTCACAAATTCAGTTATCTAGCAGGCACTAGGGCTATGATTTCAGTGGTGCTGCAGGTGCAGTGCACCACGGCCAGAAGTTGTCCGAACTCCTCCAAACACCAACGATTGCCATATTTAACTACCGAACAGGCAGATACAAGTGCAGTTTTCTTACAGGCAATAGGGTTATGGTTTGAATGGTGCAGCAGATACAGTGTTGAGGGCCAAAAGTTGTCATAACTCCTCTAAACATCACATTCTAATATGTTTTACTACTAAACAGGCAGTAGCAAATGCAGTTATCTTGCAGGCAGTAGGGGGATGATTTGAATGGCGCAGCTAGTGGAGTGGAACTGGACCCAAAAGTTGTCAGAACTTCTCTAAAGATCTGCTGTGAATTGGAGAAGCACTTAGGAAACAAATAGGAGAGTAAGGAGTTATGTCCGCGAACATCGGACGGGAAATACTCCTGATTCCCTGGTCAAGGATCAAAAGAACAAAAAGGAGGAGTACTACCCGATGAGGGTATGTGAAGGCTCTTGTCTGAACTCAGGAAGAATTTTTCCTTTGTTAGGAAACCCCTCACTCACCACCTGGTGGTGACTTGCTTCATCATCGGGGCCCACCCAAGTGGCCTAGCGTCACTTGGGTGTGCTTCAACACCTGCAACTGCAGTGGAGCTGGTAGTGAAATGTGGGGTGCAAACAAAAAAGAATGTGAGTGTTAAAAATGTCCTGGTATTCTTTGGTATAGAATTTTAATAAAAAAGATACTGGACAAAATTAAAAAATCAGGTTGAGATGAAAGTGGGGGAGTTACGTTCCACTTATCTCTATTTTATGTGTATGGTCGACATGTTTCTACCGTTAGGGGAAACTCCCCGGTATTCCTCAGGACCAAAAACCCAAGGAAGTGGGTGGTATGTGCCCCCTAAAAGGCACACCCAGTCCTAAATCCTTGGAAAGCCAGAAGAAAAATCAACTTCTGGGACGCACACCTCGAATGGAGGGTGCTTTAAAAACAGTGCTAAAGCTCAACTAGAGCTGCATCAGGCAGGAGGGGGCGCTACGCCGGTACCAACATAGTAGTTTTCAGGGCGTGATCAGGCAGTTCACCTACTTCCCCGTGCTCGCTGCTCGGTAGGGTGTGAAAAGTGAAAGAAAAGAAAGTCTTAGACTCTCGCAGCTGTGCGCTGCCCAGCACTTAGGAAACAAATAGGAGAGTAAGGAGTTATGTCCGCGAACATCGGACGGGAAATACTCCTGATTCCCTGGTCAAGGATCAAAAGAACAAAAAGGAGGAGTACTACCCGATGAGGGTATGTGAAGGCTCTTGTCTGAACTCAGGAAGAATTTTTCCTTTGTTAGGAAACCCCTCACTCACCACCTGGTGGTGACTTGCTTCATCATCGGGGCCCACCCAAGTGGCCTAGCGTCACTTGGGTGTGCTTCAACACCTGCAACTGCAGTGGAGCTGGTAGTGAAATGTGGGGTGCAAACAAAAAAGAATGTGAGTGTTAAAAATGTCCTGGTATTCTTTGGTATAGAATTTTAATAAAAAAGATACTGGACAAAATTAAAAAATCAGGTTGAGATGAAAGTGGGGGAGTTACGTTCCACTTATCTCTATTTTATGTGTATGGTCGACATGTTTCTACCGTTAGGGGAAACTCCCCGGTATTCCTCAGGACCAAAAACCCAAGGAAGTGGGTGGTATGTGCCCCCTAAAAGGCACACCCAGTCCTAAATCCTTGGAAAGCCAGAAGAAAAATCAACTTCTGGGACGCACACCTCGAATGGAGGGTGCTTTAAAAACAGTGCTAAAGCTCAACTAGAGCTGCATCAGGCAGGAGGGGGCGCTACGCCGGTACCAACATAGTAGTTTTCAGGGCGTGATCAGGCAGTTCACCTACTTCCCCGTGCTCGCTGCTCGGTAGCTACCGAGCAGCGATAGAAACATGTCGACCATACACATAAAATAGAGATAAGTGGAACGTAACTCCCCCACTTTCATCTCAACCTGATTTTTTAATTTTGTCCAGTATCTTTTTTATTAAAATTCTATACCAAAGAATACCAGGACATTTTTAACACTCACATTCTTTTTTGTTTGCACCCCACATTTCACTACCAGCTCCACTGCAGTTGCAGGTGTTGAAGCACACCCAAGTGACGCTAGGCCACTTGGGTGGGCCCCGATGATGAAGCAAGTCACCACCAGGTGGTGAGTGAGGGGTTTCCTAACAAAGGAAAAATTCTTCCTGAGTTCAGACAAGAGCCTTCACATACCCTCATCGGGTAGTACTCCTCCTTTTTGTTCTTTTGAATTGGAGAAGCACTCCTGTTTTAAACCAACTTTCACTTTTTTAATTTTTTTATCCAAGCGTGCTACAGATGTGGCACGTTTGCCCACAACTGTGCCTATGTTTAAGCACCTATCTCGAGAAAAGATTTCCCTCGAGCTCTGTGCACTGGACCCAAAAGTTGTCAGAACTTCTTTAAACACATAATTTTGCTATTACGTCAATTAATTCTATTATTTCCTTTTTTCATTTATGTTTTCAAAATGTTGCTATTACTTACTCGTACTATACCGCTAGTAACAGCACAATATATTGCCTTTTTGTACATAAACAAGTAATTACATTTTAACAGTCTTTGTGTAACTTATATTGTACAACTACTCATCATGCTACAATTTACAATAAAAAACAGCTTAGAATTAATCTCATAGGCGAAACTAGAGCTCATGCTATGAGGAGGAAGATTGGCAAGGAGGTTATGATCACTACTTTAGAAAATGAAGGGAAGTTCTTTAATTATTATTTGTTTTGGAATAGGGCCCTTTGCTTCAGTGTTCGGAGGAGTGAGAGGCGTGCTGAACGATTGCAGACATGGCAGGCTGGAGCCAGCTGTGACAGTACGATCCAAGCTCTTCTCGGTGAGTGCATGCCTGGCTACATTTGCAAGTTTAGAGACGTGGCATAAACACTTGTAACACTGCTTTTGTGAGCATGTTTGATGTAACAGTTACAGACAGCCCATGGTAATGTAAAGGATGATTTTTGAATTTATAGGTTGTAGATTCATGCTCCATGCCGGTTGTCTCCAGTTTAAAGTGTTCTATGCTGTGTTTAGATCAGGCATAAATCTTCTGGGGGTTTTCTCGGTTACAACCTGCATCAATAGTTTGAAAAACAAGCATTGGTAATGCATCAGTTTCGCCTAAATAATGAATAAAGAGCTGTTTTCATCAATAAATCTTCTGGAAGAAGGACATAACTCTCTGACAGATAACTTGGAAGTGGAAAGGATGTGTGGTACAATGGCCAGTGCTGTTGACTCGAGAGCTGGTGGTTCGAGTCTCAGCAGCGCTGCACTACATCCTGTGAATCTATGCAAATCACTTAGGGCCATATGTAGGTGGGCCAATACCGGTCAGTAACATTGAAATTTGTTACATTTCACCGTTACCGACCGGTATTTAGGCATTTGAGATGTAGGGAGAATTCGGTATTAATGAATTGGTAAATACCGATTCCTTAATACCGATTCCTTATGGCCTTAAGTTTCAGGAATCGGTAATACCGAAATCCCGATCGAAATCGGTTACCCGAGACAAAAGAAAAGTCCATCGACATTTGTGGCCTTTGGCCCCGATAAGCCGGGTCCTTGATTAGCAGAGCCACCGGCTGCATACGTTGAAGAAGCGGGCAGCCCCTCCCCCTCCAGCTCGGGAGGCGGAGAAACATGGAGATTGATTTCGCCTTAGTCTGGTATCAACCCTGCTGCAGCGTGGCTGAGACCCTGCCGCCTGAAATCTATAAGCCGTGACTGCTGAGCCGAGACTGGGTCCCGACAACCGGGCCGGAGACCCAGGCGGACTTCTGGGAGTAAAGCTGCACGGTACTGGAGAGAGTGGAGCCTCCGCTCGCCAGAGGATATCTGCCGCGTAATCTGGGGCGCTGCGGAGCGGAGCCTTGCTGGGTACCCCCTGGAGACATCTGCAGAGTCCCGCCGCTGCTGATCCTGCCACGGGTTGCTCCTTGCATCTTGGCGGGCTCCAACATCGGACATCCCAGTAAGGCAGGATCTTGAAGCCAGAGCGCCAATCGGACATGGGCTTGCTCTGAAGCCCTTGAGCCATAAATGCACTGGGCTGCGGTGGGGTTTTAAGGCAGACATTACAGCTGGGTGCCACCCGGAGATACTCTACTGTACACGTTGGGGTGAGTCGGAGGGGCAGACTGCATGCGTGAGGGGCAGGTATTTTCCTCATCCTCAAAATGCCAATGCTGTTGGTTGGCAGTGCCCCTTAGCGAGGTGCCCCTTTTCCCCCCCTCCTCCCCACACCCTGCAATTTCTCGAGCTCCCCGCATCCTAAGCATGGTTGGTGATCTGAAGCTGATAAAGCCCCCACAGTCTGCATAGTATGTGACATTCACTGCAAGAATTGGAAGCAGCAGCACCCACACAACCAACATCCCACCAGGCTCCCTCACTTGCATGACCTTTGATTGCTGACTCTCGCTGGCGCCTGGGTGAGGGGGATTTGACCTGTGGCAATACTGATCGGCATACAGTCTGCCTGTCCTTCCGGAGCAACATCAGACTCCTCACCATGTCCAATACTAAGTGCCCCCGAACGTCACAGCAAAGCAGGCTTGACTGTTACACCTGCCCAAAGGCGGACCTGAATGATCGAAAGGTGGTTGGCGACAAGCCGCATAGTGGAGCTGAGCAGGATCCTACCGAGCCCACAATGAAGGACTTACAGGTAGCTATTACAGGGTCCGGACATCTATTGACACCCTCTCCTCAGAAGTGATGCTGATCAGGGCTGATCCTCCAAAGTATAGAGAGAAGGTCAAGAAGTTGGAGCTTACCACCGCCAGCCTTGTGGACGACACTTCGCAATTACAAGCGAACATTGGGGAACTACAAGAATTCCGCACGTTTATGAAGGACAAGCTGGACGAGTATAAAGGGCGCCTGAGATGCAATAACATCTGCATTCTTGGCGTGCCTGAGAAATCGGAGGGTCCTGCAGTTTATCTGTTTAAAGAAGAACTGATCTCGTCAAGGCCTCTCCAAATTGTTTGTGATCGAGAGAGCACACAAAGTGCCTGGGGGTCGCCCGAAGATGGGACGATACAGTGATGAATCTTTGACACCGTCTGTGAGGCTCGACTCTTCCGCACTAACCTGACTGCCAGGAGAATTCTGACACACTGTGTGCTCTGTGTCGAGGCGTTCCTTCATACAAGGTATTTTTTCAGTGTGCCTCGCATGGGTTCTGTAGCCAGCCTGCCCTCCATCTCAGTCTGCCTGTGTGGAGTCTTTTTGTGGTGTTATCACTGTTTTACAGTACTTAAAGTGTGCACAAACACTTTGCACATTGCCTCTTATGTTAAGACTGATGGCTTTGTGCCAAGCTACCAGAGGGTGAGCACAGGTTAATTTAGAGTATGTATCTGACTTACCCTGACTAGTAATATGGCTCCTTCTTGGACAGGGTGTATACACTGCCAAACAGACACCCCAATTTCTAACACCTTGTGAATGGGCAAACAATCTGGGTCTTTTCATCTGCATTGTTCGAAGAAATAATCTTTGTCCCTCAGCAGATGATGGTTCTGACAGAGATAAATTAGACCTTATATGTCTAATTACCTAAGAAAGGTATGAGCCTTGGACATATTGGTCTCTCGGTTCTACCTCTTCATCAGAGATACCTGAGTCGATATTCTGAAGAGAAAGTGATAGTTTTTTCTTAGGGGCTGAATGGCCCTCGCTGGCCTTAAAAACTTCCTCTGCAGATTTATTACACATCTGCTATAGTAAGTCGAATTGCTGTGGATCAGGGACTTCAGCATCTGATGAGGCTTCATGAGGAGATTTCCTGACCAGGAGAATCTACTATATGCCCCCTCTTCTCAGCTCTCTTGCTTTCCTTCAAACTGAAATATAGGGCAGCAGTGCAGTCAAACACTTCCTGTTTTTACATGGTTGCCCATTAACCAAGTAGGTCAGGATGTTGCACGTGGCAGCGATCTTAGTGGCAGGCCAAGGGCATAAATTATTGGGAGTAAATGAGAAAAGGAGAAATGCTCATAATAGTCTATACTCACACCGAGAAGCCCTTCACCACTAGGTCTCACACAGTAACTGATAGGCTCCCTACGCTCTCTCTAGTTGCCCCACGTGTAGAGCACTAGCATTTCCATTAAGTTTGCGAGTGAAACCACCTGTGAGGGATTGCAGATGAAGGCCGCTCAAACAGGCATATCTGCTTGGTACTGCGCCTTGAGACCTGTAGGTGATTTGGCGCTATACAAGCTGTAGTTAACAATAAAAATAACAATACTGCTAAAATGACATAAATATAAGTAAAGAAAATAAAGCAGCTGTTTACCCCAGCAGGACTACAGAAAAAACAAAGCAGGACGTGCTGCTACTTTGCCCCATCTAAGAAACATGACACAACGTTAATAGTTGACTAATTTAGGAGAGGTCTAGTACTTTTCTAGGTTTCGCCTGCACAGTGCTTGTGCTGTGCTTTTGAAATCTCTTGTATTTAATATATCTTAAAAGGTGGCTCTTATCAGTTCCTAATGCCAAATGACTGTGTTCATTCGTTTTTTAGTGGTACCTTTTTTTTAATGTCCCCTGGCTGTATACATTTACGATACTCCTACTAAAGCTGTTCACAATATTTAAGCCCCATTCACTGTCAAGATAAGATCTCTTCCCATGGAAAAGGCAGACAACTTCTAACAGCATGGCAGAATGCTTGCTTTTTATTACTTATTTGTGTAAAACAGATGCCTTAGCCTTAGAACTATTGTGGCATTTCCAACTCATGCCTCAGTACCTTTCTTTGCACTTTGTGGGCATTATTGGATTTATTTTTTCAACTTATTTACTTTGGTCATTGTGATCAAATTCTAAATTGTCATAAACATTGCAACTCAAGAATAAAGTTAATCTACAACAGCTATGCTATATTTTACTACCAAACAGGTAGCCACAAGTGCAGTTACCTTGCAGACAACAGGGTCATGATTTGAAGGGTGCAGCAGGCGCAGTAGCACGCGGCCCAAAAGTTGTCAGAACTCCTCTAAACACATAATGTTGCTATATTTGACTATTAAGTAGGCAGTCACAATTTCAATTATCTTGCAGTTAAAAGGGACATGATTTGAAAGGTGAAGCAGGTGCAGGGGCACCGGGGCCAAAGCTCTAAGGATCCCACTCAATGCAGAATATTGTTTAACTTTGCTACTAAATAGGCAGTCACAAATGCAGTTATCTAGCAGGCACAGTGGTGCTGCAGGTGCAGTGCACCACGGCCAGAAGTTGTCCGAACTCCTCCAAACACCAACGATTGCCATATTTAACTACCGAGCAGGCAGATACAAGTGCAGTTTTCTTACAGGCAATAGGGTTATGGTTTGAATGGTGCAACAGATACAGTGTTGAGGGCCAAAAGTTGTCATAACTCCTCTAAACATCACATTCTAATATGTTTTACTACTAAACAGGCAGTAGCAAATGCAGTTATCTTGCAGGCAGTAGGGGCATGATTTGAATGGCGCAGCTAGT
Organism: Lissotriton vulgaris; assembly: GCF_964263255.1. Classification (NCBI taxonomy): domain Eukaryota; kingdom Metazoa; phylum Chordata; class Amphibia; order Caudata; family Salamandridae; genus Lissotriton; species Lissotriton vulgaris. The sequence continues at coordinate 280,842,571 of NC_141695.1, read as the reverse complement.
GGAGTGGAACTGGACCCAAAAGTTGTCAGAACTTCTCTAAAGATCTGCTGTGAATTGGAGAAGCACTCCTGTTTTAAATCAACTTTCACTTTTTTAAATTTTTTATCCAAGCGTGCTACAGATGTGGCACGTTTGTCCACAACCGTGCCTATGTTTAAGCACCTATCTCGAGAAAAGATTTCCCTCGACCTCTGTGCACTGGACCCAAAAGTTGTCAGAACTTCTCTAAACACATAATTTTGCTATTACGTCAATTAATTTTATTATTTCCTTTTTTCATTTAATTTTTCAAAATGTTGCTATTACTTACTCGTACTATACTGCTAGTAACAGCACAATATATTGCCTTTTTGTACATAAACAAGTAATTACATTTTAACAGTCTTTGTGTAACTTATATTGTACAACTGCTCATCATGCTACAATTTACAATAAAAAACAGCTTAGAATTAATCTCCTAGGCGAAACTAGAGCTCATGCTATGAGGAGGAAGATTGGCAAGGAGGTTATGATCACTACTTTAGAAAATGAAGGGATGCGCGTTTAATATTATTTGTTTTGGAATAGGGCCCTTTGCTCCAGTGTTGGAGGAGTGAGAGGCGTGCTAAACGATTGCAGACATGGCAGGCTGGAGCCAGCTGTGACAGTACGATCCAAGCTCTTCTCGGTGAGTGCATGCCTGGCTACATTTGCAAGTTTAGAGACGTGGCATAAACACTTTTAACCCTGCTTTTGTGAGCATGTTTGATGTAACAGTTACAGACAGCCCATGGTAATGTAAAGGATGATTTTTGAATTTATAGGTTGTAGATTCATGTTCCATGCCGGTTGTCTCCAGTTCAAAGTGTTCTATGCTGTGTTTAGAACAGGCATAAATCTTCTGGGGGTTGTGTTGGTTACAACCTGCATCAATAGTTTGAAAAACAAGCATTGGTAATGCATCAGTTTCGCCTAAATAATGAATAAAGAGCTGTTGTCATCAATAAATCTTCTGGAAGAAGGAAAGAACTCCCTGACAAATAACTCGGAAGTGGAAAGGATGTGGTACAATGGGCAGAGCTGTTGACTCGAGAGCTGGTGATTTGAGTCTCAGCAGCGCTGCACAACATCCTGTGAATCTATGCAAATCACTCAGGGCCATATGTAGGTGGGCCAATACCGGTCCGTAACAGTGAAATTTGTTACATTTCACCGTTACCGACCGGTATTTAGGCATTTGAGATGTAGGGAGGATTCGGTATTAAGGAATCGGTAAATACCGATTCCTTAATACCGATTCTTATGGCCTTAAGTTTAAGGAATCGGTAATACCGATTCGTAAATGCAATGTAGGTAGCACATAAAACAGTGCACCTCAGCCTTAAGGAATCGCTATTTACCATCAACTCCAAGTTGGTGGTAAATAGCGATTTCCTTTCAAAAAGCACTTTTTTGCTTTTTGAAATGTGCCATGTGGCACACATCCATGCCCTTAGGGCATGCATGTGTGCCACATGTGCACACATGCACATTTCAGAGGTGCAACAGGGTGTCCTTTGGACACCCTGGCACCCTTGAAATACCTCCCGGTATTATGGATTCGGTAATATCGAATCAGTAATACAGAATGTCTTCACATTCATTCCTATAGGAATAAATGGGTAGGTATTCGTTATTACCGATTCGGTAATAATGAATATTAAGAATTCTGTATTTTTTACCGAATTCTTACCTATATCTAAAATACCGATACCTAAATACTGAATCTGTAAAATTCAGTATTTAGGAATCGGTATTTCCAAGTTACCTACATCTAGGCCTTAATGTCTTAGGGTCATACATTGCAATATAAACATGCTGCATGAGTAAAAGACCAAACAGCAGCGGAAAACTGATAAGAGAAGCTGAAGAGTAACAAGCATTGGTAAATGTAGAAAAATATGCTACTGCCAATAGAAATGGAGAAAAGGTAAGCGGCATGCACAGGTACCAATGATATGCCAGGTAAGAGAGGAGTTTGGATGTAAATCCCTTTTAATATATTATTAAAACCAATAAAAACAAGTGCTGTTCTGGCAAAACCTAAAAAGGAATTAAAGGATGCCTATGAAAAAGTCTGGATTGAGTAAAATGGGAGAAAAGGTTCCCTTAGCCAACTAGACTCGACATTTTTAAAATGTTTGAGTCCTGTGGATTGCCCCGCCTTACATAATGGTCCTAATGTTAAAAACAATAAAATAGTGCTTACAGACTAAAAAAGACTCAGCATGTAACAACCGAAGTAAAAGAGCCAATCCTCATGGGAGATTATGTATGAAGAGAAGGCGGTACTAAGGAGAAACTAACAAGCCTATTAACGAATCAGAAGCCAGCATTTACGAAGGGCAACGACACAAGCTAATGACAAAAACGGGCAGAAAGTGGGTGGGGCTTCTATTCCATACTCCAATACAGCATGGCTCACGGAGCAGCGCATGCGCTGCCCAGCCTCGACCTATAAAGCACACTTACTGAGTAAAGTTCTACTTTTCTGCCAAATTTGGTGTCATTCTCTTCAGCAAATTTTTTCTGCACTCAGAATCCTATGGGGATTAAAATGGGAAATCAATATTTTAGTACCACGCCTGTTTAGATAGATTAGTGCAATGCTTTTCATGAAGGAGATTAAGTAAATGAACTGTTTTGGAAAGTTTTAAGCATATTCATCCAAAGTTATTAAAGAATCAAAAATGCCATTCCTTTGAAAATTAAGTCCTAACTATAACTACACAGTGGCAACCACCACTGTGTTATATTAATTCACTGTAAGGGGGTGTTATGGCAAGGTTCTAAAATTAGACAAGAACACATGTTAAATAAAGCAGAAAACACTGAAATGCACCAGTTATAGTTTTGTCAATTAAATATAATTTGCACCTTTCTCATGTACAGCTTATGGCCTTACATGTTATCTTGTTGACACAAGCACTCATTGGTAATTTGAGGTATGTCATTTAACATGTCATGAGTGAAGTAATATGTGAGATCATAAGCAGTGTATGATGGAGCACAAGTCAACTTAGTTGATTAACTATAGCTGGTGCATAGAAGTGGGTTTGTTTTTTTTATCATTAGTTAATTTCTCATTTCAACACCTAATTATAACACCACTTTAACCTTTGTTTTATTGTGTGAATATATACAATTATATATGTTCATGTATATATTTTCTGACTTACCCTGTCACAATCAATCTAAACACACACATAGGCATTCTTTAATTTTTTTATGCAACTGCAGACATTAACTCGGGCACCCCCAGATCATTTATGCTTGTCTACACACGGCGTTTGTAACTTCAAACCAAAGACAACTGGATCTGAACATGACTCTACAAACTATAGGTTCAGAAAAAATCCTTTATATTACCATGGCTTGTCTGTTAATTTTATATCATCAATCATACTCACTAAAGCAATGTCAAAAATGATTGTAACACTTCTTTTAAGTTTCAAATACAGCAGTTATACATATCTCAAGTAATTATAACATGTGACCTAAAGTAACTATAACTCACTCTCCCTCCATGCACACTATTATCATCAATGATGTCTTTTCAGGTGTTGCAATGTTATCAATGGTGTTATAGAACATGGCATCAGTGATGTAATTTGTGAGGTTATTAGCAGTGAATAGCCAAGGCAGGAACTATACTCACTTTAGATAACTATCACTAGGGAATTTCAGTGGTTTTGTTAGATTAAAACAGTATGTTTTAACTGAGAGTTTCACCTAACTATAACATCAATTTAACCTTTGTTTTTAGGTTGAGCCTGAGCCAGCATGCAAGCACTGCTCTTGGGATGATCAGTTGTAGTTCAGTATGGGAGAGAAGCCCTACCCACTCCCCCGCCCATATTTTTCATTGGCTTAGGTCTTTGTCCTTCATAAATGATGTCTTCTGATTCCTAAATAGGCTTGTTAGTCCCTTCTTAGTATGGCTGTGTTGTCATTTGTAATCTCCCATGGCTACAGGCCCCTCTACTTGATTGTTAAACGGTACGTTTACTATTTATTTATTGAGTTTTCCCTACCTTAGGCACGACAAAGTGCTTTGCTACATTGAGCGAGCCATGCCCGCTTTCACTTTCAAAGAAGCCAGGACAATGGCGTCCATTTGTTTGCAATCCCATAGGTCTTGCAAAGCTTTGCAAATATTTTTTACAGTGTTCACCAACATCGCGCCTCTAGTGATTGATTTTGTGACGTGTTTATGGGTGGACAGGACTCCATGCTGGGAGTGAGTCCCCATCCACACTCACCGGGACCTGTCCTAGTTCACTTTTTGCCAATATTTGATTCATGATCACTCCAGTGAACAGCTTGGGTTGGGACATCCGCAGGTGTGAAACACTCACTGCACTGATAAGGTGTGCACCTAGTGATGTAACATTAGCCCTGCGGCTCCTGCGGTGCGGGGGCTCAAACTCTATGGGGCACCCTCTGACACTGTGCTCAAGCGGCGGGCCCCTAACATGAGAGCTCCTGACTGGGTTCAGAGCGTGGGGGCCCACTCAAGTTTTGTTACGCCACTGTCCGTGCACTGACCAGCATGGATGCAGCTCTCCACCTCATTTACATTGCACTGTGTCTTCATAAAGTCAAGGCGTGGCGGTGCCTCCTGCCACTTGAGGGCTCACTTCTTTGCCACAGCGCCTGGTGATTCCCGCCAGAAGTACAGCACTCGATGTGCATGGGCTGCCTTGGACTGTCCTACCCACCATGCCAGTCGATTTCCAATACAGTGGTAGCCATGGTAATTTAAAGGATGTTTTCTGAACTTATAGTTTGTAGAACCGATTTTCATTCCAGTGTCACAAGAGCTTCCCACAGTCCCAAAGCATTGGCCGGTGTAGGTCAGGCGGTATGCCACAGTACCCCACCACTGAGCTGGAACACTCTCCCTCACCCCCTATCAAACTGTCTACCCTTCAACTCTTTATCTCGCTCCCTCTTTCTGTCTCCTCTTTCCTATCTACATCGCTAGCACTGACCCCCACTGTCCTTTTCTCACCCAGCTCGAGTCTGGCTGTTCCCGATGCCTGCGGCCCTTCCAGTCCGACGCTCAAACATGGCACCGTACAGGCAGCAGGCAGTTGAGAATAATTCCTTATACTCAAATGCAGCTCTGTTTTTCCAGTGCGTTAAATGGCCATAAGTGCAGGAACTCAATATCACTGAATAAGTAACTCTCTTATTAAATGTAACGCACACCTGCTAAGTGCTGATACTCTCCCTTTTAAACTGAAAATATGCAAGCACTCAGTACATGACAGGACCTGCCCATTCAAAGTGCTGCATTTTGCACATAGTTCCTGTGATTTCTTAGTGTGTAAAGGGCCGAAGCTTCTTTCCGGCTAGAGGGTGGACCCTGCCTGACAAGTATAGGTCCGGCTTTGGAGTAATTATCGAAATGCAGCACTCTTTGATCATAATTCCCGGGGTGTCAGTGGGGTGCTAGGAGGCGGCGTGCAGCAAGTGTCTAGCCGTGTTTCTACTTCACAGCTCGTGCTATGTGTGCCACGAAGCAGGGGCGGCTCTAGGCTCGTGGCGGCCCTGGGCAGGGAGCGTAGGTAGGGGTCCCCGGAAGAGGGGGTCTGGGCAGGGCCCCGAAGAGGGAGGGGGGTCAGGGTGTTTGAAAGTGGAACAGAGCCGGAGGCCGCCAAATCCCTGCCAGGGGCCGCCACGCAAATATCTATCCATCCTCAGAGGATTATTATATTAGGGATATATATTGGCGTGGTGGCCCCTGGGGTTTGGAGGCCCTGTGCAGGTGCACAGCTTGCACATGTCTAAGGCCGCCCCTGCACGAAGACACCATTCCTTCACCCCATCTGCAGTGTGGGGTCAGTAATCCTCAGTACCCTACCACTCATGCAGTGTGCAAGGAACAGGCAGTCTCAATTTCTGGGCGCTGTGGAGCACACCATGCCCAGTACTGCCCCAGACTTGTGCTCTATGCCACGCTCAGACTAACACCTCACTCCGCTTGCTATGTGAAATGAGCTGAGTGTAAGGCTCACAATGACATGCTACCCCGGTGAAATAGGTTGTCCCGCATCAGAGGCGCATCTAGAGTCAAATTTCAGGGGGCTAAGAAAACATTTCGAGGGGGTGAGGGGTGATTACTCAAGCAAAAGGCAGAGTGGAGCTGCAGGCGCCCTAAGAAGCGGTGAAAACCATCAAAGCCTTAACAAGCAAAAGGTATTTAAAAGACCAGTTCTGGCCTTTTAGCCAAAAGCAAATTCTAAATATGGGCATCAAAATCCCAGCATGGAGTGTGTTATTGACTGGAAACAAAAAATGTAAATGATTCGAACTTGCATTGACCTTCCTGGCATCTGCGGTACCCATGGAGGCAACTGCACTTTAGAGCGACGCTAATGTCACATACAGTGTGAATGATCAAATTATTTACTGTGCAACATCCTTGTACAACTAATAATGGTCATGTGCAGGAATTGACATACTGATGACCGATACCAGGTAGTTCTAATCGTGATCGAGCTTGATGACTGGCCTTCCAGCAAATGACACCCTGATGTGACCAACCCAGGAGCAGAGCTAAAACAGAAAGCTACCAGTAAGCCACCCTTCATTTCAGTCCAGCCCACCTCAGAGTTCTTTTCAGGAGTTTTAAATTGACCAAAGATGCTATATGTTTGTCTGTCATATTTGATATTTTAACTGCACCTTTGACATTCCCTAACCAAAGGGGTTTGGCGTATGGAAAATTGCCACTATGTGAGGACAAGGGAGGGGGACAAACAGAGTAGACTGAGAGGGCTTGCTGTACGGCCTCCAGGCTTTTAAACCCCACACTTCTGCCTCGCGCCTTTCCACAGATGAACCTGGTTATGCAAAGACCCCTGCCTCTCATAGGAGCCCCCAATGATAGAATATGGGAGCAAAGGATAGGTGTAGGGAGGGTGGAAGCTTCTGAAGAGCTGTTTCCCTATCAATGGATAAGAAAGAGAAGCTGTGTGTGGGATCTCCCTTGTGGCAGATTAAAACCCTTTCCGTATTACTAATGTGAATGACCATCACAATCGAAGGGCAGAAGAGGCAGTATGCCCCAGGCCTGTGATTTTTCAGGGCCCTGTGCTGATGGAAGGATGGATGGCTAAATGAAAGAGGGATGGAGAGAGAAAGGGAGGCCGGATGTATGACTGAAAGGGTGAATGGGTGGAAGGATGAGTGACTGGGTGGATGAAAAAGTGAAAGGATGGCTAGATGGGTGAAAGGGTAGATGGCTGGATGAATGAGTGAATGGATGGATGAGTGGACGAGTGGATGGATGATTGTGTGGATGGATAAGGTGAAAGGATGAATGGAGGGGTGGATGAGTGAAAGGGTGAATGGGTGGAAGGATGAGTGACTGGGTGAATGAATGAGTATGTGAAAGAATGGCTGGATAGTTGAAAGGGTAGATGGCTGAATGGATGAGTGAATGGATAGAAGAGTGGATGGATCAGTGTATGGATGGATTTGTTTATTTTATTTATTTTAGAAGCTTGTTAAGCGCGCAGCTACCCCCGACGGGGGTGTCCCGGCGCTGAAGACATACAACAGCCAGAGAAGTTCAATGACGTCCAGGGAGCTAGAGAGTGGGTTAGATCAGAGAGAAGAGCCAGGTCTTAAGTTTCCTTCGAAATAGAGGTTCTGATGTCAAAAATCTGAGTTTCGATGGGAGAAGATTCCAGAGTCTGGAGGTGGCCACTGCAAAGGCCCTCCCTCCCGTACGCGCAAGACGAAATCGGGGGCAAAGCATTAAGCGAAGATGGTTAGATCTGAGATTCCACGTTGCTTGGATAAGGTGAAAAGATGAATGGAGGGATGGATGAGTGAAAAGGTGGATGGAAGGATAGATGATGGATAGGTTTGCAAATGGTTGAATACTGATATGGATGGTCACACAGATGGAAGGACAGAATGAATGGTGAAAGACTGAATGATAAATGACAGAATGATTACACATTGTAACCCCCATCATCTTAAGTACGTTTCCTATAGATTGACTTTCACATTAATATGAGTCATTGTCTCCATATAATGTGTGTGTGATGTAACACACACGACACCATGTTCTACTTACTTGGAATGAGTAGCACTATAAAAGAAATTAAATACACATGAGAGAGGGTCGATGTGAGGAGGAGCGTCACCGTTGGAGGGTGGTAGCAAGGCAGGACTGGCCGGTCCAGGCATCCTTCGTTTCCCTGGGAGGCTGGAAAAGGTGGGGGAAGGGGCGGTTTTGATATCATAAGGAGACCTGCACATTTGCTCAAAGCTGCGCGCCTACTGAAAAAGCGTGAAGTGCACAAGTATCTCAACCTAATAGAAACTTCCTTTCACTCGTACGTAAGTGGTTGTCTATTTACTTACTTGTATGCTGTTGCGCGACTTCTTCTGATGTGCCTGTAAAACTTACCTTTTGTCCTGAATTTTGACCTCCTGTCTGGAATTTTCGTCCTGAATTTTGACCCTTTGTCCTGAATTTTTAAACTCACCGACCTGAATTTGCACCGATGCCAGTTGGTCACCCTAACTAAAGGCTCTGCCTCAATGGGCGATTTTCTAATTCCCCAGCGACACCAGGCACATCTCTGCTGGTCCGGGTGAGAAACACTGCTTGGGGGGGGTGCATCACGCCCTTGCCTATGATGTACATATGTTTATACCACACTCTGCGCGTGAAGCACCGTGAGACGGTTAATATGACCAGCTCGCTATGAGTGTTGCGCTGTCTGACTTTACTTGTGTAGATCTCTTTGAGGCAGTATCTTTCAGCCGGTTATGAAGGTGTAAAGCATAAGCAGACTGCACGCCCCGTTTCTAAAAACATGCATAAACTTCTCCGACGTCACAGCTAATCAACCGAGCAGCTGCAACTCTACTCTGGCCAGTATGTTAAATATACAGCCATTGTTGGAAAGGTGTTGCTCATGAAAGGGCTGAAAACCTTTCCTGCACACTGCTAGGAAAGGGTACAGTGCACCACGCACAGTTCTAGAATTGGTACTTTGCACTGCACACAGCGGTAGAATGAGCACTGTGCACTACATACAGTGCTACTATGGGTACATACTGTGCACTGCACACAGTGCTAGGATGTACAGTGCACTACGCACAACGCTAGGATGGTCACTGTGCAGTGCCAACAGTGCTAGGATGGGTACTGTGCACTGCACACAGTGCTAGGATGGGTACTGTACACTGCACATGTAGCTAGCATGAGTACTGTTCACTGCACACAATGCTAGGATGGTCACTGTGCACTGCATACAGTGCTAAGATGGGCACTGTGCACTGCGTACAGTGCTAGAAGGGGTACTGTGCACTGCACAGGGTGCTTGGATTGGTACTGTGCACTGCACACACTACTAGAATGGGTAATCTGCACAGCATACTGTGCTAGAATGGGTAATATGCAAAGAACACAGTGATAGGATGGGTACTGTTCACTGCCTACAGTGCTAGGATGGGCACCGTGCACGCATACATTGCTACTATAGGTACTGTGCGCTGCACTGAGTGCTTGGATAGGTACTGTGTATTATGGACAGTGTTAGAATGGCTACTGTGCACTTAGTATAGTGCGTTGAGGAGTACTCTGCCCTGTGTGCAGTGCGAAAATGGGTATTGTGCACTGCACACAGTGCTTAGATGGGTACTGCGCACTACACACAGTGCTGGAATGGGTAATGTGCACTGCACATAGAGCTAGGATTGGGACTGTGCACTGCATACAGTGCTAGGATGGTTACTGTGCACTGCATACAGCGCTAGGGTATTGTGCATGGGGCTTGGATGTGTACTGTGCACAGTGCTATGATGGGTACAATGCACTGCATACAGTGCTAGAATGGGCACTATGCACTGCATACAATGCTAGGATGTGTATTGTGCACTTTGCTCAGTTCTACAACGGGTACAAAGCACTGCACACAGTGCTACGATGTTTGCTGTGCACTGAGTGCAATGCTAGGATGAATAGTCTGCACAGTACTGCGATGGGTACAATGCACTGCACACAGTCCCAGAATTGGTACTGTGCACTGCACACAGTACTAGAATGGGTAATGAGCACTGCACATAGTGCTAGGATGGGTACTGTGCACTGTGTACAGTGCTAGGGTGGTTGCTGTGCACTGTGTACAATGCTAGGATGTCTACTGTGCACTGTGTACAGTGCTACAATGGGTACACTGCACTGCACATAGTGCCAGAATGGGCACTTTGCACTCCGTACAGTGCTAGAATGGTACTGTGCACTGTGAACAGGGCTTGGATGGGTAGTGTGCAAAGTGCTTGGATGGGTTCTGTGCACTGGCCATAGTGCTAAGATGGTTACGGTCCACTGCAAATCAACTAAGGCGGCCGCGTTTTTAAATATATTTATTTAAGAAGCGCGGTCAGCATTTAGCGGCTGCGCCTATTTAGTTTTTTTACTAGGGCTGATGCGGCGCTTTCATGTTCATAGAGGCCGCGCCCCTTTCTTTACACAAACAGCGTCTAAAGTAAGGTACGCGGCTGACAAAAAATGAAAGCGCTACATCGGCGCTTTTACCCAAAAAAAACTCTGTTTGTCATTTTGACAAACAGATGCTTTTTTTGTTGTCGAAGCCTGCATGCCGCGGTTTCACTTTAATGTTGGACATGACCCTTTCTTAGACGCGGCTTGCCTAAAGAAAGGGGCACAGTCTTCATGAATGTGGAAGCACCGCATGGGCGCTAGTTAAAAAATATATATATATATTTGCAAAGCAATAAGTCTCGCATTTGCGAGAGTTTAGGCTACTGCATTGCCAATAGTTTACACTCTTGACAATGCGAGACTAATTGCATTGCAAACGCTTGTTTTCAATGCTGTCCATTGCCATACGCGGCGTAGGGTTAGGCACCCAACCCCCATGCAGGCACCCAACACACCACTGAGCACAACCTTTGTATCTGTATCTTATCTTTAGATCTGTTGCCTCCACATACCCTATGCGGCATGACATATCTATATGATTTTTAACCCTAATTTACTTAAACTACTGAATGGAATTGCACCAAATCACAAAAAGCGGGCTATAAGGACCAAGATCTTGCTTTCCGCCAAGTTTGGTGTAATTCTGTTCGGCTGTTTTGTCTGTCACTATGTCAAATTTTTCCTACAGAGATTGCATGGGGAAAACGTGTTTTGCAACCCCTCGTTTTCTTGCTCCCTGCGAGATAGATCACTCTGAAACTTTCCAGGAAGGAGCTGTGGCGGATTAACTTTTTGTGATGTTCCCTCTATGAACACGCGTCGGTTGCACGCGCTCATGGCGTCCGTTCCGCCGGACCTGCCAAGGGCGGGTTGCATAGCCTTGGACCTGCGACAGGCTTTTGACTCCCTAACCTGGTCGTTTATGTTCCCGACCTTGGAGAGGTTTGGCCTTCAGGCCTACCTCCTGGGGTGGATTATACTGCTCTATACCGCTCCCTCGGCAAGGGCGCGCACAGGGCGTCATATTTCAGATTGGTACATAATCCACCGTGGCACCAGACAGGGATGCCCATTGTCCCCGTTGTTATTCGTGCTAGCACTGGAACCTCTGGCCATAGCCTTAAGGACCGAGATGGGCACAGAGGAATACCGAGCGGTGGCACCCACCACCTACTGTCCATTTACGCGGACAATATTTTACTGTTCCTCCGTGACCTAGAAGCGGATCATGCCCCATCTATGGAATCTTTGAGAGATTCTCCGCCATCTCAGGCCTAACTATAAATCCAGTGAAATCGAATGGTTACTACTTCCGTGATACCCCAGACCCAGGCGTGATTTCGTTTGGCGCCCACAATATCCCAATAGCGACTGATACATTTAAATATCTTGGAATACAGGTATATAGGCGGCAGGAAGATCAGATCGAGGGAAACATCAAGAAAGCTATAGCAAGCCTTCGAGCCTCTGTGGGGTTCTGGACGACGCTACCACTATCAGTCATGGGCAGAATCGCACTCTCCAAAATGGTAATGCTCCCCCAACTATTGTATTTCTTCGTTAACCTTCCTGTGCTCCTGCCGCAATCTATCTTCGATACTCTCAATTCTTTACTAATCACCCTGATCTGGGGGACTGGAAGGCGTCGAATAGGGCTGCGTAAGCTACAACTAGGGATTAGAATTGGTTGGATGGGAGCCCCGGACTTTAGAGGTTACTATTATTCTGGCCAACTTCAGTGGCTTTCCTATTGGATGGCAGGGCGGAACCTTCACGAAATAGAATACACACCTGACAGACTGGGAAGGGGTGAACTACATGCCCTGTTACTCCCAAGAAGCCGCATCCCTACGGAGTGCCACCCGCTTCTGCGCACAGCTCTGAGAATCTGGTGAAAGGCCTTGGCATACACTGCCTCGACGGAGGCGTACGATGCCAACATTCCTTTGCTGGGCATCCCGACACCACAAGGCAGACTTACAACTAGAGCACTGCTCACTTGGCAGGAATTGGGGGTGGAGGTTGTAGGTGATTTATTCAGCGACAACCCTCTCCTAACTCATGAAGCCTTTGTGCAGGCCACTGGCGCTCCCCCCCGAATGTACTTGCTGCACGCCACGATCACACACTATATACAACACAGATGGGCGCCTCAGCGCCTACAGCCGTCACAACACCAATTGGTACACTTAAGGCCCGATGTAGGTAGCCCTTTACCGATCCGAAACGGCCGAAAATACCGATTTTCGGCCGTTTCCGATCGGTAAAGGGCTACCGAGATGTAGGGGCACATTTTCGGTAATTTTACCGAATCGGTATCATTACCGAATCGGTAAATATACCGATTCGGTAATATGTACCGAATCGGTAAAATAATTACCGATTCGGTAATATTTACCGATTCGGTAATATTACCGAAAATGCTATGTAGGTAGGCAATGTACCTTCTGCACATGGCTTACAGAATCGGTATTTTACCATGGAATACAAATCCATGGTAAAATACCGATTCCGGTGTGCATGCACATGTGTGCATGCACACCTATGTCATGTGACAGGCAGACCTGCCCTTAGGGCAGGTATGCCTGCCACATGGCACCTGTGCCTGTTTTGGGGGTGCCAGAGGGTGTCAAAGTGACACCCCCTGCACCCTTGTGAATTCTTTAATTACCGATTCGGTAAATACCGAATCGGTAATGCCTAATCATTCCTATGGGCTTCAAAGCCCATAGGAATGAATGGGCATTACCGATTCGGAATTTACCGAATCGGTAATTAAAGAATTGCTAAGGATTCGGTAACGAATCCAGATGTTGGGACCTACATACCATTTACCGATTTTGAAATACCGAATCGGTTGGATTCGGTATTTCAAATTCGGTAAATGGAATTTACCTACATCGGGCCCTTACTGTATCTCATGGGTTCGGGAGGGTATCTGGTACGCTGGCTGTACACTGGAGTTCGGGCACACACTGCAATTTCACTTACCACTCTTCATCAAACTTGGGCACACGACACGGCTCAGGTCCTATCAGACAAGGGCTGGACCAGAATACTAGAACAACCTAGGCAAGTATCGCGCAATATCCGATTCCGATTCATACAGGGGATGGTCCTGCATAGAGCTTATCTGACCCCCAACCGGTTACACAAAATGTTCCCGAACTCTCCTAATACATGTCCGCGTTGTGGGGAGGAGGAAGCCGGGTTCCTTCACATGTTGTGGTCATGCCCACGACTCCAAGGGTACTGGTCAGGAGTATGTCAGACACTGAGAACAGTCACGAACCTTCCGGTGCCGGTAGAGGCTCTGTATTGCCTATTAGGACTGCGCAGACGGACCAAAACACAGAAGGCTAAACTGAAAAAGCTGGACCTGACCCTGCTACTGGCGATTAGGACAATAACAATAAGATGGAAGTCACATAGACCACCAGATACACTCCTTTGGCAGGCAGTGGTACTGAAATGGGGGAGGGCAGAAGGGACGATACTTAGGAGGGAAGAGGCAAGGGGCCTACGGAAATTCCCTATATCCCAGGAATGGGATACTATGATCCTTGCAATGGAGGAAGAGGAACGACCAAAAACAGGAGGCAATGAGTGTGAGGATTAAAAAGGGAAAAGCCCCGCTCAACATGACCCACAACAGAACGCCCCAGTCACATTCACAACAGCAACCACCACACGTACAGGCACCCCATGAGGCAGCACACATTGGCGCCTGTGATACCGGTGGGACCTGACTACTATATTATCTCTAAGAAGACTATCACACCTAGACGGCCAGGAGACGACAAGTTCAAGTATGGGAGAGGGAGGGGGGAGGTGGGAGGGAGGTGGGTTGTTTGTTAGCTGATATGTTATCTCCGCATGATGCAGATACGGAAGACTTGCGGAACAAGATCAATGTGTCGCATAGTTGTTCTTTTTTTTTAATGTTACTACGGTATGTTGCGGAGGCATGCACGGGTACAAAACAGAAAAACCGGCTGTTGCAATGATGTATACACTGTAAGTTTAATTGCAGATGAAGCAGCTGTGAATAAAGTTCTTTTTAAAAAAAAACATCTTTTTGTGATGTTCCGTGAAGATTTGGGAAATGTCACCAAAGTTATTAGTAGAAAAAAAAACACTCTTCCTAGGCCTCTGGGTAATCGATAAATGTATATATTTTGTTTTAAAAGACTTTTGTTGCTTCTATATTGCAAGATATGTTTATATGTGTGATATATGCAAATCTTGTTAGACCATGAATTCAAGGCAATAATGCTTGACAGTATTAAATGTTCTCTGGCATTAATCACACTGGGATCCTTTCTAGGTTTCTTGTGTGAGTTGCATTTTGTACAGTGGGGCGGCATGCACATGAGCTAGAAATGACATATCACAATCCTTAAACACGGTTATACCTCGACTGGCGCTCTCTTTACCGTTCATTTCCTTCCTGCCCTATTCTCTCTTATGGTCTGCAAATTACTCACAACTCATTTCATCCATCACAACCTCTTCTTCTTTGAAACCATATCACTGCAACCTGCCAATAGGTGATGTCCTCAATCCTATCTATCCATCCTTTCAACTATTTGCTTGTAGTCGCCCCACTTCCATCACATGAAACTCCTAATAATTTAATGTACCAAAGAAAACTGGCGTAAATGCATGGCGTGGTTTCAATGCGAGTGCAAAACTAACCCCGGTACCCATTAGATGAATCTGCATCTCTTTCACTGTGTTATGCTCGTTTTTCTGCACCCAAATTCGTGCACTCCCACAGTCAGCTAATAACAGAGGAAACCAACGATAGCAACAGCTGTGGTTAAAGAAAGTAAGCAGACGGCGCCAGGGTCCTAACCCCATGACTCACCCGCCGCCAGCTCAGCAGCTCTCACTAAAGAATGAAATGTTCCGGCCTCGACAATGTAGCGTCAAAGAACAGCCCATTAGGTACAACTCAAAGCATCTAGCGGGTAGTGCCCAGCTCCCCGGGAGCCACGAGCATGCACAATACTGCCGAACGGACCTTTTTAGGGCCTCGTGAAGCTCCCGCTATACCAGATTAAGCGGGGGTCAGACAAAATTGTTTTACACCCCTTCCTAACTTTTATTTCTGGCTCACAAGTCATCTCAAGACAGAAACTAATAATACATACCGCATTAGTAAACTACAAAAATACAGCTATGAGGTGGGAACCAAAAGAGCCTCAAACAGTGACCGAGAGGAAATACTAAAATGGCAAAGGAAAATAATACGTTAAAAGCAAATGGATTCAGAGCGCAAAGGAAACAAAGTTGAATGCAAGTAATGAAGGAAGGAAACAAAAAGAAGCATGAAGAAAGAGGGTGAAAAAAGAAAGGAAATAAAGAAAGAAAATGCAAAGGAAGAATGAAGTAAAAGAATGAAGGGTGGAAAAAAGAAAATAAGTATGGAAATGTAACAAAAAAGAACAAGCATTTGTAATGCAATAGGTTTCGCATTTGGGAGAGTTTAAGCTATTGGCTTTGTAAATGGCAATGCCTTTCATGTCTCTGTTTTGATAAATAACACATAAATAAAAGGCCTTGTCATTTACTAATGCAGATATCTGAAACTCTTGTAAATGCAAGACCTATTTCATTGCAAAGAAGCGTACTACATTGTCCCGGGCTGCTTGGAAAGTGAAAGCAGGCATGGTGCGCAGAATGTTGCAGGAAAGCATGTCGCGCCTGCAGTAGGAGGACCTCATTAAATTATTATTATTGGAAATTTATTAAGCGCCTGGTTACGCCACTGGCGTGTCCCCGCGCTATGGCAAGTGGAGTGACTGTCCCCCCTCCTCCCAACCAAACTACCTACTGAAACAGATAAGTTTTAAGTTTTTTCCTAAACTGGATTTCGGAAGGTTCAAGCCGAAGTTCCAGCGGCAGGTTGTTCCAGCATTTGGGGGCAAGGTATCTGAAGGATCTGCCTCCCATGCGGGCTTTAAAAATTCTAGGTACTTTTAACAGCCCAGTCTGAGAGGACCGAAGGCTGCGTGCAGGCTCATAGTAGGCTGTTAGGCTCTGAAGCGGGAGAGGTGCCTTGCCATTCAAAATACGGTGGCAGGTGGCAAGGGCCTTAAACTGCACTCTCCTCTCAATAGGGAGCCAATGGAGCGCTCGCAGGGCTGGCTTGGCAGATGCCCTCCTCGGGAGTCTGAGAACCAGCCGCGCAGCCGCGTTTTGGAGAACCTGCAGACGACCGGTGACCCTGCCTGTGGCCCCCAGATAGAGTAGATTCCCGTAATCAAGTCGGGAGGTGACCAAGGCATGCACCAGCGTCTGACGCGCTGAAATAGGAAGTAGGTCTAAAACTTTCCTAAGGGCTCTCAGAACACTGAAGCATACCCCCGCCACCCGACCGACATGTGGGCCAAAGGTGAGGTCCCTGTCGAGCCACACGCCCAAGTTCCTGGCCTCACGGCAGGGAGCGGGAGCTTCCCCCAAACAAGGTGGCCACCACGCCGACGACCACGCCGACGGTACACCCCCCACCACGAGCACCTCGGTCTTGCTCCCGTTCAACTTTAAACAGTTGGCAGACATCCAGGCAGCAAGATCATTCATGCAGTTCCTGAAAATGTCTGCCGCAAGACCGGGCGCGCGCGAAAGGGAGATGACCAACTGCGTGTCATCGGCGTAGGACACCAGGCGGAGGCCATGGCCCTCCACAATGGCCGCTAGGGGGGAGACATAGATGTTAAATAGAGTTGGGCTCAGGGACGAACCCTGAGGAACGCCCTGGCCCAGCTCAATCTCCCTAGAATAGCACTCACCCAGTCTGACCTGGAAGCACCTCTCAGAGAGGAAGGACTTAATCCATCCAAGCGCAGCACCTGTCACCCCACCTCCATTCAGACACTGTAGCAAGGTGGAATGTGCTACAGTGTCGAATGCTGCGCTTAAATCTAAGAGGATCAGTGCCATCGTCTGGCCCTCGTCAACTCCCTGTCTGAGTGCCTCCACCGCCACGAGGAGGGCAGACTCCGTCGAGTGACGGGGACGGAAGCCAAATTGCGAGTCGTGGAGTAGCAAAGCCGTCTCCACGAACTGCATGAGTTGTATGTTGGCTATTTTTTCCGCCACCTTCGCCATATAGGGAAGGAGGGAGATAGGACGGAGATTCTCCAGCTTTTCAAAGCTAACGTTTGCCTTTTTTTGCAGGGGAAGTACCACCGCCTGTTTCCAGGCCTTCGGGACCACTTGAGACTCAAAGGAAGTGTCCAAGAGCCGACGCACATAGGGCTCTAGCACTGGCAAACTATCCTTAAGCCGGTTGGGGGTGGTCGGGTCTCTGGGGGAACCGGATTTAATAGATCCACAGATACGAAGAAGCTCCGTAGTGGAAGGGGTGACAAACATGGTCAGCCGATGTCTCCCTTCCCTTCTTGGGGGTTCCAAGAGGGCAGTGCCACTATCTGTCCTCTGGGGGAAAGAGTTATATATATTGGAGACCTTGGTTGCAAAGTACTCCGCAATACGATTACAGCCTTCCGTAGTGCAAAGTTTCTTTGGTGCTGAGGCGGATTTTCCTACTGCAATCGATTTATAAATAGAGAAAAGCTCCTTGGTGGACTGCTTGGCTTCCTCAATTTTATTGCAATAATAAGAAGATTTAGCTTTTCTAATCAACATGTGGTAGGCACGTCTGCAGTCAGTGTAAACACTTTTAGCCTGCGTGGAGTATACGATCCTCCATTTCCTTTCGGCGCGTTTGCATGCAGCCTTGGCCGTACGCAGGTCCTCATTGAACCAGGGCGCCGACCGTTGTATTCGGCCGCCTAATTTCGACATACTCAGAGGTGCCACCTGATTCAAGGCTTCCAAAATGCGTTGGTCCAGGTTGAGATTAATTTCATCAACCCCGTCGCCCCCAGGATGACCTTTCTCGGTAAGTGCCTGATTGAATTTGGCCAGAGAGAATACTGTCCATCTGCGCCTAGGATGTTTATCAGCGGGAGGGTCGTCGGGACGGGGTCCCTGTATTCCGATGGTAAAAGGGACGAGGAAATGATCGGACCATGCGATGGGAATCGGGACTTGGGCGTTCACTTGGCTCCAGTTAGCAAAGACTGGGTCTAGAAGGTGACCCAACTTGTGGGTGGGTGACAGTACCTTCTGCTCGAATTGTAGGCTAGCCATCGTGTGGCATAGCTCACTCGCCACTCTGTCCGAGGGGGTATCTAGGTGTAGGTTAAGATCTCCTAGGACCAGATATTTATCCGAGCGTAGGGCGGCTTCAGTGACACCTTCCACTAGCTTTCCAGCAAAAGCTGTGGAAGAGCCTGGTGGTCGGTAAATTAACAAGCCTTTCAGGGTGAAGCGGCCATTGATGGAAATAGAAAAGACGCCAGCTTCGCTGTCATCGATCGCAGTGCGATCCAGCTGACATTGATAGTCTTGCCGCACAACAATGGCTATCCCGCCCCCTCTCCCACGTGGAAATAGTGCTTACAGACTAAATAAGGGATACCGTGTAACAGCAAAGGTAAAAGGGCCAGTCCACATGGGAGGTTACAAATGAATATAAGGCAGTACTAAGGAGGGACTAACAAGCCTATTAACGAATCAGAAGCCAGTATTGACAAAGGACAACAAAAACCAATTAAAAATATGGGTGGAGAGTGGGCGTAGCTTCAACTCCGTACTCGAGTACAAGCATGCCTGCCAGAGCAGCTGCCCAGGTTCGACCTAAAAATTACTTCATTCAAAACCAACTGTCAGTTTTTATGGCTGATGACGCCATCATAGGACTTGAGAGACAAGATTTGGACATTGATTTATTTTTTTGCCTCTCCACAAGTCTTGGAATATAAAGTCTTACATGCTAATCCGGAAAATCATGGCCATAGAATGTTGTCAGGCATCTGAACTACATTCCGCTTTACAGGCATAATGAGGGACATTGCTGCAAAGAGCAATTTTCAGGCTTATGGTCTGAAGGTAATTGATCATAACCCGAAGGGGCAGCCTCTCTGTCAGTTGTGCCACCAGCAATCTCAGAACATCCAGCCCCAGATGAGCCTAGCACCTATCCTTCTTTGCCTAGCCGAATTACCTGAATCATGCAGAGACATCTCTCACATGCATGCTTCCACCATAGACTGTGTCAATCCTCTAATTGTAGCGGAGCAGAGTGACATAATCCTCTTGCTCCCGTTATCTCCCATTCAACTTTAAAGTGGTGAATTGTGCACTTAGCGCTGTAATACGTTTTCACCATAGGGGCACCTCACTTTACACAATCAGTCCCCTGAAACACTGAGATATGTACTTGTTCTACCCTTCCTTTGAACTTCATTAATGACACTTGCAGATAGTCTCCTTTAGAGCACTTTAGAACAACGTGCTCGTTCTATCAACTCAGACTTTGAACTTTATGTATAACGCTTGCAGGCAATCTCTGACAGGCGCTCCCTCCACAGTGGCCTTTTGAGCACCCCAAGACACCGTAGCTTATTCAGACAGCGATCACCATGACAACTGTCATGTGATCGCTACCCAGCCACGCCCACCCCGGAAACCAACTCTAGTCTTAACAGACACTGTGAGCACCGGCCATTGTAGCGGGGCAGCGGGCACGGCATGTAGGTAAATAGCCGTCCTAAGCACAGCGGAACTGTAAGTACTTCAAACCCTTTCGTTCACAGCTCCCGACGCCCTCCGCCATTTTGGAGCGCGGATCCTGCGACGCAGCTTTCTACGCGGTCGCTCATAAAAAGCGCTAAACCCCTCTTTTTTGCCTTTTTCATCAGTCACAGAATATGCTCTAGCTGAGGACAATCCCCCCTCTGCCCTCCGATGCCTTATGACATCCAATAGGAGTAAGACAGGCCTAATTAACCTTTACATGTTACTTGTATGTTGGTCTATCTGTGAGTTGGTCGTTGTATGTCTTTTCTAAATACTGGTATATTTGCACGTTTTTAACACCGTCCTCACGCATAGTCATGAGAGGATGGATTACCACGCCACTACAGTTTGGATGCACGTGTGACTACAATATATCCAATATCCGCCACCTTACACGCACATATTGATCAGTGTGTATGTTGATGGCCACCTACCCTACTTGGGGTTCCCTAACACTCAAATAGCTGCACCGCAAACTGGATATATGTACAAGCTAGCCCCCGGGAGCTCCGGTCGGGTACACACTGGAACATAACGGGATTGGTGTGTTGCATGTGAACACGAGAGAACCATCACAACGTTACAGGCACGTAATTCAAAATATTTACGATCGTCTTTCTGTTTTTTCCTTCCACAGGCCTCTCTTTTTTATCCTTAGCCCGCCCATTTTGGCAGGTTGGTCACGCCACAAGCAGAAACCTTTTTTGCTTCTTTTGTTACAAGAATCTAGGATCGGGTACGCGTTTTAGCGGGTGCAGACCGTCCACGTTCTTGCTTTTTGGTCCTGAAGAAAACCTGGTAATTTCCACTTTAAGGTTGAAACATGTAGATCATACCACCTACTGAGATACTCTTGGTCATAACTACCCTCAAAGTATCTCCACATTTCTTTTAACATTGTCCAGTTACTTATGAATAAAAAAAATTTTTTTGAGTCTAGCCAGGACAATTTTTAACATTCTTTTTGCACTTAAACACTCACAAACCAGCTCCACTGTAATTCAGGTGTTGCTGCACACTCTGATGGCATTCAGTCATCAGGGTGGACCCCAATGATGAAGCATGTCATCACTAGGCTGGTGAGTGAGGGGTTTTTATAAAAGGAAGAATTCTTTCCTTTTTCCAATACACATCCCATTAAGAGTCTACGATTCTCTATGACGATACTCCTTCTTTGTTAACTACATACCTACCCAGGGGAACAGGAGTAATCCCCATTCACACTTGGTGAAAAAATTCCCTTACTCTCCTCTTTGTTGTTACAAGCTCTGCTGGACTGACCTGCTGTTGCTTTGCTGCCAAGGAGAGGGGAAGGACTTTGATTTGTACTGTGTCCCCTTGCTTGAAGGAATCTCCATGGGCCTGAGAAGAGCTGGCTCCCTGTTAAGAAGTCCCAGGAACAAAAGGACTTCACCCCCAGATTCCCTGAACACTGCTGAGGGAGTTCTGTCCTTCCTAGAGTGCTTGGGCCAGTTGTGGTACCTCTGGAGGTTGTACCTGTGTTGGAAAGCTGGAAACCAAGTTTTTATAGACTTTCTGCAAGTTTTCACGCATCTCTCACTTGCGGAGAGCATCCCCGTTAGTGCGAGGAAATTCCCACCGCTACGAAGGCCGAGATCGTCGCAGTGCCTGTTGCTTCTGCCAGGGCCGTTGCATCCTTCGTTTGTGGGACGCACCAGTCCGGTGCTGGAAGATTACTATCGCTGCGACTATCGTCTCAGAGCCTGTCGTCACTGGGTGAGATTGTCGCACCGCTTGCTTGCGGACTGCATCACGTCGCTGCGAGAGTCGTCGCAGAGCCATCACATCGAGGGGCCGCGAAAGGAGAAGAACGCTGCTGAGCCGCGCATCATCGCCGCACCGGAGATCATCACCGCCCCGAAGATCGTCGCATCGTACCTTTTGCGAGCCGCTTCCACCAAAACCTGTGCACCGGAATCCGCGTAAGGTATCGCATCCTTCCCCATACAGACCGGAGTCATCTCAACACGCCCGCTGCATCCAGCGGGGTTGTCGCATCACCTCCCCAGTGTCTCAGAAGTGACGCATTGCTTGGTTTTTACCGCTACAGCTTTCACTTGGAAGTTTTATCGCATCTAAAGGTACTGTTGGCTAAAAGGTGACGCAACTGTGGATTATTTTAACGCAACCTTAAAAACACTTTTGAAACCATATTCTTGAACTTTGTATGTTGGATTTTTGTCGGTTTGGTATTGTTTAGTTTAGATTAAATACTTCTATTTTTCTAAACTGTTGTGGAGTCCTTTTGTGGTGTTTTCACCTTGTACTGTAAGTGTTGGTACAAATACTTTACACATTGTCTTTGATAAGCCTGACTGCTCGTGCCAAGCTACCAAGGGGGTGAGCAGAGGTTATCTTTCTAAAGAGTGTATCCTTCTTACCCTGACTAGAAGCAAGGGTTCCTATTTCCACTTCTACACCTCTGAGGCGGAAGCCGGAGGCACTCTTCACTCGTCATTTTAAAAATCGTTATTTTTGTGTTGTGCTGATTTTGAAGGCTTGCCTAATCGCCCCTGAGCTCCTGAGCACTTGGTGCCAGCAGACACCCCACGAACAGCGGAGCTAGCGCTGCTTCGCGGGACAGCTGGTGGAAAGGCCGCCATCGCGGCATTCGTGAGGCCACGCCCACCTCGTTGGCCACGCCCACTCCCCCGCCTTTGAGTGGCGCTGAGGAGGAGCGCAGGTGGCCGCTTCTACACCTCTGAGGCGGAAGCCGGAGGCACTCTTCACTCGTCATTTTAAAAATCATTATTTTTGTGTTGTACTGATTTTAAAAACTTGCCTAATCGCCCCTGAGCACTTAGAGCCAGCAGACACCCCACGAACAGCGGAGCTAGCGCTGCTTCGTGGGACAGCTGGTGGAAAGGCCGCCATCGCGGCATTCGTGGGGCCGCGCCCGCCTCGTTGGCCGCGCCCACTCCCCCGCCTTTAAGTGGCGCTGAGGAAGGGCGCGGGTAGCCACTTCTGCACCTCTGGGGCGGAGGCCGGAGGCACTCTTCACTCGTCATTTTAAAAATCATTATTTTTGTGTTGTACTGATTTTAAAAACTTGCCTAATCGCCCCTGAGCTCCTGAGCACTTAGAGCCAGCAGACACCCCACGAACAGCGGAGCTAGCGCTGCTTCGCGGGACAGCTGGTGGAAAGGCCGCCATCGCGGCATTCGTGAGGCCACGCCCACCTCGTTGGCCACGCCCACTCCCCCGCCTTTAAGTAGCGCTGAGGAAAAGCGCAGGTAACCACTTCTACACCTCTGAGGCGGAAGCCGGAGGCACTCTTCACTTGTCATTTTAAAAATCATTATTTTTGTGTTGTACTGATTTTAAAAACTTGCCTAATCGCCCCTGAGCTCCTGAGCACTTAGAGCCAGCAGACACCCCACGAACAGCGGAGCTAGCGCTGCTTCGCGGGACAGCTGGTGGAAAGGCCGCCATCGCGGCATTCGTGAGGCCACGCCCACCTCGTTGGCCACGCCCACTCCCCCGCCTTTAAGTAGCGCTGAGGAAAAGCGCAGGTAACCACTTCTACACCTCTGAGGCGGAAGCCGGAGGCACTCTTCACTCGTCATTTTAAAAATCATTATTTTTGTGTTGTACTGATTTTAAAAACTTGCCTAATCGCCCCTGAGCTCCTGAGCACTTAGAGCCAGCAGACACCCCATGAACAGCGGAGCTAGCGCTGCTTCGCGGGACAGCTGGTGGAAAGGCCGCCATCGCGGCATTCGTGAGGCCACGCCCACCTCGTTGGCCACGCCTACCCTCTCCCCTAAATGTGCCAACCACGCAAGCGCAGCGGACGAGCGCAGCGGGAGCGCCGTTTGTGAGCCGAAGGCGCGCCTAGGGCAAGCCCGTCTGCGCCCGTCCGCGACCTGCAGCGGCCCAGGCCCCGTCCCCCTGTCCAAACCATTTTAGAACAACGTGGAATTCTAAACTACACAAGGCAGACGCTACTACAGCTGAATAAGAGGCTGCCGCCAGAATGTGAACACATGCTGCAGGTGGAAAAATGGCCCCTGAAGTGTGTGGGATGTGGACATACATTCCTCAGAGACCAAGCGACGAATAAGGAAAGTAATGAATTATCTGCCTTATTACTAAACTGCCGATCAATGAAACGCCATAGTTTGAACATTTATGACCTACTGTTAGATGACAAACCCGACCTAGTCTTCTTGACAGAGACATGGCTGGATGATCAATCCATCCCTGATATCTTAGAGGCCCTTCCTCCCGGCTTCAATATCCTTCACATTAACAGAGGGGATCAAAGAGGGGGAGGGATAGCCATTATTCACAATAGTGACTTACCAGTCGCTCTTGAACCGACTACCATTAATAAATGCGAAGCGGGACTTTTCTCTATCACGGTGAGCCCCAACTGCACCATTAAGGGCTACCTTATCTATCGTCCCCCTGGTGTAGCCACTGCGTTCATTGAAAGCCTCCTGGAAGCTCTAACGCATTCTGCTTTACGCCATAATAAATTTATGATGGTAGGAGACCTCAACGTGCACCTGGACGATGTCAACTGCAGGGAGGCCGCTTCCTTAATTAATGAACTCAGAACCCTTATGCTTGTTTTAGCTGACAATAGAGCCACTCATCAAGCAGGACATTTGTTGGACCCAATTTTTACTAACTGGGAAGACATAAGTGTCTCTGCTCGGACTAAGATTCTGTGGTCAGATCACTATGTGATCCCATTTAAATTGAGGAAACTTCCCAACAGGGGGCCCTTACAGAAACCTACCGTCATTAGACGCAGGGACTGGAGAAAATTCAGCCACAACGCTTTCAGTCAAGCCCTTGAACAGAACCCTCCTAAGCTCAGCGACAACTTGGTAGAGGCGTACAAGATATTCGAAGATTGGGTGCAAGGTGCGCTGGATAATGTAGCCCCTTGGACTCATAAAGCCATGGCTCGGAGCACGAAATCTGCTCCTTGGTTCTCCGCTGAGCTGCGCGCCGCTAAAACCAAGTGCAAAACCATGGAGCGTAGATGGAGAGTGGAATATGCCCCCTCACTACGCGAAGCCTATAAGACTGAACTAAGGTTCTACCACAACCAGATCAGGAAAGCTAAAAGAGAGTACTATAATAAACGGATAGACTGTGCGGAGAACACATCTAAAGAGCTTTTTATGATTCTAAAGAACTCTCAGCCCCTCCAGCGAGTTCAGGGGAAGTCCCCCCCACGACTGAGTCATGCAATGACATCGCAGACTTCTTTATAGGGAAGGTAGAAAAAATCTATGCATCGTTTCAGACTAACTCTGAAACTTTAAATCCCGACCCTAACTGCGGAAAGAAGGTTAGGGAAGAACTTAGGAAATTTGTGGTTCCCCAAACTGAGGAGCTTATCAATATCCTATTGAACATTCACTCAGGCTCTCCCCTTGATGCAGTACCAGCGAGAATTCTTCAAAATCATATCCCGCTGGTAGCGAAGCACATAGGTAACTTGGCTTCACTGTCTTTCCAGGAATGTTCAGTTCCGGATAGCTGGAAACTGGCCCAAGTCGTTCCAATAAAAAAGAAAGCCCACATAAGCATCACGCAATTAGACAACCTGAGACCAATCTCCCTCCTCCCCTACTGTGCGAAGGTAGTAGAAAAATTGGTCAACCGACAGCTGGTGAGCTTTGTGGAGGAAAACATGCTCCTTCACACGTCTCAATCGGGATTTAGAGCTAAACACTCGACAGAGACCGCCCTCCTCCTATCGACAGAACTGCTACGAAGTAAGGCGGATGAGGGTCACACGGCCGCACTGGTCCTATTGGACTTAAGTGCGGCGTTTGATACCGTATCACACCCCGTATTACTTGACCGCTTGAATGAAAAGGGAATAACCGGTCCTGCACATGAGTGGCTGGTCTCCTTCCTTAACAACAGGAGATTTCAAGTGCACTGCCCACCATGTAAATCTAGTGTAAGATATCTCAGGCAAGGGGTTCCTCAGGGCTCAATCCTGAGCCCCACTCTATTTAATCTGTACATGGAACCCCTTGCCAAATTGGTGGAGTCATATGGTGTTGCAATAGTCTCTTATGCAGACGACACACAACTGGTGATCAATCTATCCCGTGATCCAGTTGTGGACGCTGAGAATTTCTCGGCCTGCTTGGTGGCACTTGACGGCTGGATGAAACAAAACGGTCTCCGCCTCAATGGTAATAAGACGGAAGTTCTTATTGTAGGCCCCTGCCCTTCCATTTGGACCTCTGCCTGGTGGCCCTCGGAACTGGGCTTGGTCCCGGCACCAGCAGACACCGTCAAAAACCTTGGCTTTCTTCTCGACTCTAAGCTAGCATACACAAATCATGTCGGGAAGGTTGCCGGAAAATGCTATGGACTCCTGAAGGTCCTGAGGAAAGTCCTGGACCTTTTGCCCCCCAGCTCCAGAAAAACTATGGTACACGCCTTGGTCACCTCCCACCTAGACTATGGGAATTCCCTTCTATGCGGACTCAGCAAAAAAGGCCTAGCACAGTTACAACGCGTCCAGAACGCAGCTGCTAGATTGGTCCTTAACCTCCCTAGGAGAGCCTCTGGGAAACATGCATTACGCTCCCTCCACTGGCTCCCAATAAAAGAACGAATCAAATTTAAAACTATGTGTATAACCCACCGTATAGCTCACAAAAAAGCACCTCCTTATCTTCAGGACCTGCTTCCAGTCTATCGTCCCTCACGTCCTCTGAGGTCGATGGGCAGCATGCTTTTAGTGGCGCCTCGTATACATAGAGCAAGGATGGGAGGTCGTTCCTTTAGACATCATGCCAGCAAAGACTGGAATAACCTACCCATCGATTTGAGGATGGAGCCGTCTGAAACCAGGTTCAGACAGAGGCTGAAAACCAACCTCTTCCCCAAGCTAACTTCAGCATAGCAGGCCAGGCTCTCCTTCTGTGATCCAGCTGATGAGATGTAGATAGGGCTGTCAGCGCGGGGACGCACTGTTCTCTGTGCAACCATGCGCTTAACAAATGTCATTAACCTAACCTATTTGGACAGTGGTACCTACCTCTGCCAACTAGAGACCCCCAGTTCTAAAATTGCCCTTGCCCCGAGCACCTGTTGCATCGAAGCTGAGAGGCCTACACTCCACAAGTGTTCCGTGAGTCCACTTTTCTTTACTTCAGCTTGATCTCTAGTCCATTGGCTAGTGGGTCCCCACGAAGGACAATCCTTTGTTTCTTGGGCTTTCCTGGTTGCACTAGACGTGCCCTGACTCCCCTCCAAAGGGTTAGTCCCTCAGACCGTGCTGATCTGCACCAAAGCCAATCTTGTCATCTTGCGTGGGTTGCTGTTGCCAAGGCTTGTTGGGTCCAATCTTGATACCGACTCTGCAGCACTCGACATCTTTGTGGGACAGCTCGAATCCAGCTCCTGGTTGTCATCGACGCCTCCTGGACTTCGTGGCTGAAGAGTCAAGCTTCACCTACTTCACCCTAAAGCACCCAACATCGGCTGACATCTTCCTGTCGCCATCCTGGTCACTGGATAGTGACCCAGACTCTGTCCCCTCTGCTTTCAGGTTCTTCAGATCTCCGATCCACCCTTGGATCCACCCGGACACTTTTCCTCTGGTCGCCTGCAGCACTTCTTTGCAGTTCTCCTTTGGAATCGACGACAAAACATGACACCAAGTGACACCGATGCACCCAGCTTCCCTGGGTGAGGTAACACGATTACTCCAGTGCTCCCGTGGGTCTTGACTCTCGAAGTGTCTAAGTCTAAAGGGGATCCATCATAGTTCACTCTGAAGTGTCCTTAATCTTTAAAATTGTAACTTGCACTTTCTCCATAGTAGTCAATGGTGATTCGCGGCTGTGTTTAGATACTGCAGGCGTCTCCCTTGGGTCTCCTGTGTCCCTACCTTGGGTGGTTCCTCGTTGCCCCAGTGGTTCTACAGGCCCTAGGCCTCACTTCTATCCCTCACGTGGTTCTTATACCACTATTTTAGTATATGGTTTGTGAGGCCTCTAGGGAAAAACGTATACTGTGCTATTTACTGTGTGCTATTTGAAGTTCTTGTATTGTACTTTGGCCTCTAGCCTCATAAAGAGACTATAGGGGTTTAGTTTAGAATAAATGCACATATTTTATATATATACCTTGTGTGGTGTACTTTCATTTGGTCATTCAAGAAATCATAGACTGGTAAAACAAGCTGCTTTACATTCCTTCAAGACTTAGCCTGAAGGCTGCTCTCCACAGCTACCACTAGGATAGCTTACTATAAAGGATGTCTTAACACTACCATCCAGCCGCGGTGCGTCCATTGGGGCATAGGGGCGTAGCCCCACCAGCCACATGGACCCACCGTCAGCGTTGCGTCATCAATGTGCATTGCAAGCAAAGCAATACGCGCCACACAATCCTAATTAAATTACAATCCGCCGCCGGGAATCCGGGACACACCCGGCGATTTTGGAGTGCGCAGGGGGGGTGGCCTGCTGCAGCTTGAGTAACAGACAGTCCACACACTCAGGCTGCAGCAGACCATAGTGCGCAAGTGCAATTTGGGGTTGAAACTAGCCCGAGCATGTGCACTGTAAGTTCCCCTTAGAGAGAGGGACCAGGGGGTGATGGTTTAGCCGGCCGCAGCCCCCGGGGTTTACAAAGGGCGACTGGGCGAGCAGCAAATGTGACCCCCTAGCCATTCTTGGCGCTGCATGCAGCGCCAGGATTGGCTGGTCCACCGCGCAGCATCCAGCATTGGATGCCGCGCGTGGGAGTGACACACTGCCTCAGCCACACTGGTAATGGCCAATCACTGTGTGACTTCATGTGAAGCCATGCAGTGATTGGCCATTTCGCCAGGATGTGTGCGCCGCTGTGACGTCGGTTCTTGTAGCGTGGTTGGTCCCTGGAGCTCTCCACACCTTGTGCGCAGGCAGCAGGCAGTGGCGTCACTAGGGTTGGTGTCACCCGGTGCGCGTAACTTATGGTGTCACCCCCTCACGACTTACCCCATGAATCCATGTTGGACCTCCTCCGAGTCTGCCAGTGCCAAATAACGGGACCATGCAGAATGGTTTCAGTGCTAACTCCCCCGTTGCCCCATCCCTTGCCACCCCCAGTCCACGCCTCTTATTTGCCCCGACTGGTTATGCTATTTTCAAGACGGTCTTTAACAACATTTTGCTGTGTTCTTGATCTGTTCTAACAATGCTGTAGGTTCAATGTAACTGTGTTCTAGTTCTGCTCTACTTTGATGTGGCAGCCATCCAAAGTTGATCCTACTGTGTTCTTGATCAACTATCAATTACGTTTGGTACCATTCCTGCTGCTGTCTTGACCTATTCTGGTTGTAGTCTGCTTTTCTTCATGTAATGTTCTAGGGGCATATTACCAAGCAATAGCGATAATTATCGCTATTGCTTGGTTAGAGACAAAAATTTACCGCTGAGCTGCGGCGATTTTTATCGCAGATAAACCTTGGTATTACCAAGGTTTATTGCAAATGCGATAAAAATCGGCCGCAATGCATGAATATCGCTGAAAAGTCAGCGATATTCATGCATTACCGAGCTAATGCTCTTAGCCATGTTATCCACCTCCCATTGGATAACATGGCTAAGAACTGCTCAGGGCAGGTGTTAGCTTTTGGAGATATTCGCGCTTAGCGCGAATATCTCCAAAAGTTGGTAATAGGAGATAGCGATGTTAGCGACTGTTTCCAGTTGCTAACATCATGGCACGCCCACTTTGCATGTCATTAGTGATAAATATCACTGACATGCAAAGTGGGGCCCAAGATGGTCGCTATCTCCTACTAGCTGTCGCTAACTGGTGTTAGCGACAGCTAGGTAATAGGGAGATAATTTTATCTTCGCTTTCTTCACTTTTAAAGCCAAAAAAGCAGAGATAAACCCCCTTGATAATATGCCCCTCGTTATTTCTCTGTCTGTGCTCTGGTTCTGTTTGAGTTCAATGCTTTTTGTGCACTTTTGTATAACTCATTGTGCCTGTGGTCTGAATTTAATTTAGCTCTACTCTAAGTTTTCTCTGATTTCATTGCTGGTTTGTTCTAGTTTTATTTTGCCTGTATTTTTCTGCTCTAGTCAGTGTTCTGTTGTAGTTCCTTTGTGATTTTCTTTCTTTGTTGTAATTCTGTTTCTTTTATGCTGCGGTTTCGTTAATTTTTTCTAATTCTGGTCTTGTTGTGTTATTGGTCAAATCCATATTCTGCTTCTATTAATCTTTCCATTATCGTTCCTGATTTTCTTCTACCTTCATTCTGGTTCTCTTCTGTTCTCTTATGTGCAAGTTCTGAATCTGGACTGAATCTGAATCTGGACTGGTTTTACGTTTTAGGCTATTTCAATTGTGATCATGTTCATCTTCTGGTCTGGGTATTTTCTGAGTATATTTTATTTGTTATAGTAATAGTCCAGTTGGATTCTGGAACTGTTCGAGTTCAAACATGTATATATTTGGGTTATGTTCCGGTCTGTTTATAGTGCTTTAGTTATTCATAGTTCTGCGCAAGCTTTGTTCTGGATCGGTTCACCTTCACTAACTTGTAGTCTGCTATGGATATAAACTAGTTGCACTCTGCTTTGTAATGTTCCAGATCTATTCTGTTTACAGAATGTTTTAATTGTAGTCTGGCTGTGTCTTGGCTCTGCTTTAGTTCTATTCTGGACCCCCTTTATTTAAATTATTGTTATATTCTGAGTCAAATTGAGAGTTCAATTATGTGCTTGTTCTCAGTTTTTTTGTTAGATGTGTGCTATTTTACCGCTGCATTATGTCTACTTCTGATTCTTTTCTTTTGACTGTGTTCTGTGTATGTGTTATTTCTATTCTGGTGAAATTATCGCTGAGCCTCAAAGTCTCTTCTGATTCTTTGCTGGCTCTGCTCGGACTGTGTTGTAGTTTTTTTTAGTGGTACTTTTGACTGTGCAACAATTATAGCAACGGACAGAAAAATCACATTGCTCCGTCTCCGAGGAATGTTTCTTTGTCCCTGAATGCACGCCTGCATGGTACTGCTACGAGTCAGTGCCCCCGGCCTGGCGAGTGAGCGCTGCTTATCTCAACAGGCAGAGGCTTTGGGGCGGGGAAGCCACAAGATGACACGGGGCCAGCCTCCTCACAACTCCCAGCTCACTCACGGTGTCACCCCCATGTGAAGGTGTCACCCGGTGCGGTCCGCACCCCCCGCACCCCCCTAGTGACGCCACTGGCAGCAGGGACCGTGTCCGTGACCGTGACTGACTGAGGCGCCTCACTGACGTCACGACTTTCTGTGCAAAGATTATCGGAATATCGGTAAGTAATGATGGGCTCATTACCAAGGATGTTTTTCCCCATTTAAAGCACTGGTAAAAACACATCTCTGAAATATCTATATCTATATGAAGGCAGATGCCGAAATGCATTTGTTGTTGTTGAAAATAAAATAAAAACTTTATGCAAACTGCCCCGTGAGTGCTGGCTGTGTTCCGAGGGAAGGAAGGAGGAACTATGGGGCATATTACCAAGCAATAGCGATAATTATCGCTATTGCTTGGTTAGAGACAAAAATTTACCGCTGAGCTGCGGCGATTTTTACCGCAAATAAACCTTGGTATTACCAAGGTTTATCGCAAATGCGATAAAAATCACCGCAATGCATGAATATCGCTGAAAAGTCAGCAATATTCATGCATTACCGAGCTAATGCTCTTAGCCATGTTACCCACCTCTCATTGGATAACATGGCTAAGAACTGCTCAGGGCAGGTGTTAGCTTTTGGAGATATTCGCGCTTAGCGCGAATATCTCCAAAAGTTGGTAATAGGAGATAGCGATGTTAGCGACTGTTTTCAGTCGCTAACATCTTGGCACGCCCACTTTGCATGTCATTAGTGATAAATATCACTGACATGCAAAGTGGGGCCCCAGATGGTCGCTATCTCCTACTAGCTGTCGCTAACTGGTGTTAGCAACAGCTAGGTAATAGGGAGATAATTTTATCTCCACTTTCTTGGCTTTTAAAGCCTAAAAAGCGGAGATAAACCCCCTTGATAATATGCCCCTATGAGCTTTGGTGAACTGGGAGCAACTTGAAATTCTCGTTAGTATTTTGCTGTGGTCAACATAGACTTTCGGTGATCTAAGGCAAATAATACAAACACCACTGGGCCCTCATTCCAAGTGGGCTCCAATCCTGAGTAAGAACGCTACACTTCCTAAAAGAAGATACTGTGCGACATGGAATGAGCCGAGTAAGAAATTCGGAAATCATTGAGTTTCGGACCTCAGGGTACAGGGATATTAGTTGCATGTTTTCACCTGTTCGAAGGAGGGCAAACTGAAAATGTGCACAATTTGCTCACACGATTTGCAGCAGGTTTTACCATGCAGAAATCACGCGGGTAGCAGAACCTCGGAATGCGCAGTTAGGCCACTTAATTGGAATCCTAATACAGCTGCACTCGGTATTGGCACCCAAACCAGTGGCGACCCACTTGAAATCAGGCGTGCAAAGCCCATTGGGCTGCAAGGGCTGTAGCAGCTACCCCAACCCCTCCTCCCGTCGTGCTGCGTGCTGGGCTCAGGGCTGATGCTGCTGGCCAGACTGGTGAGTAAAGCACCTTGCTGGGTCTTTGATATTATTATGGCCGTATCCAGTCACACCTGCCCTCATTCAGAGAGCACTGTTTACTTTTCTTTTAAATGCCGCAGCTTTGTTTCCTTTCAAATCGTCCCCCCTTTGTCAAAGTTGAGTGTCTGGGGTGAGGTGTGAAAGCTGATGTTTTCACAGCCCATCTCAGTCACACCCCCCAAAAAAACTGCAGGAGAATCACAGACACACCATCATGAAAAAATATTAAATGCTCTCTTCACATATGTAAGCAAGAGACCCAGGCAGAGATATGGAAGAAACTATTTGGTAAGGAGTTTACATTCCAAAACAAATGTGAATAAAGGCAGGCGTGACATTAAAATCTTACCGTGGGTGTGTTTTATTTGTGCAGACTTATGACACTAGCAACAGAAATGTAAAATAAACAAACAAAATGTTGCATTATACCATCAGATTAAAACCACAATTCTTGCTGGCTTTTTTTCTATTCATATTTTCAGCCTCCACTTGTGCTGCTATTAGGCACGGAAACCTTCATGTATTACTACTGCACAGTGTAGTAGTTCGCCATTTACCCGAGCCAGACTGAGGGAAGGCTGCTTTGGCAGGATTCAAACTTCTGACCGATGGCTCCCAGCAATGTTCAGCAGCAAGCATTTAATTACCAGTTACATTGATCATTGCACATATTGCACAGGATAGGCATGTGCTCTATATGTGAGTATATGTACTCATGCACCAATTCTGCACCTTTTGCAGGGACCTATATGCAAATTGCAGGGCACAGTTTAAATCCCTGCAGGGCATTTCAGTATTTCATCCTTCTGGCATTGACAAGATGAGCACCACTGAGATGACAATAGTGTAACTGGTAAATAATAGTGTTAAGCAAATGTCTTAATTTATCCTCAACAATGCATATATGGTGTGTTTCTGGTCGTTCAGAATTAGTTAACAGTTTAACCATAATGCATTTTTTGATACACACCTTGTCTGATATGCAGCTGCATCCATACATCATCAGAAATAGGTACGAAAGATCCCAATAATGCACACAGGAGTGACACATTTGGCCCTGTCTGGCTAGCGGGGTAAAGGGCGAAGCATCACAGACAAAAATGCATGTTTTGTGTCTTGCGTTAATAATCTTTGTACCATTTCTTTGTGTACCCGTTGTACCATTAGGTCCCAATGGAAACTTCAAATGATGTCAGTAATGGTGACCGTGTTGAGTTATGTGGTACACCACAAGATGTTATCCTGTTTCAACGTGAGACCGTTCTAAGTTTTTAGCAGAGTGAATATGCATGCAATATTGCATTTTTTTCCTGTATGAATGTGGCTTTTTATGATATGGTCAATTTGAGCATGTTTAGTTGACTCCTGCAGATTTAATGTAGTGTAGGCACAATACGAATATACATTTAGGTGTCTGAATGTACATTATTTGGTCAAAATCACATTCATTGCAGCTGTTGCACATTTATGACTTGAAATGTGCGTTGCTGTGACAAAAGTACATTGGTTGGACTGAATCTCAATAGTATGTCAGGGTGGTGGGGCTAGCTGCGAAGCCAGATTGCTGAATTCCAGAGTCACCTTTGATACTCTCACTTTGGAACCAAATCGGGCAGAAGCTGGCCTTAGATTACTCACCAGAGGCTCAATCTGAGTGCAGGAGCAAAGGATAAGATGAACAAATATTTTTTTTTCGAAAGGATTCCATCAACCAGTGCCTGAACTAGGGAGGAGCTGGGCTCAGGTCCACCGAAGAGCAATCAAGATGGTGCAGAGGATGTGCACACAGTAATCAGCAGCACCTTAGTAGGATGCCCAACTGCAGCACCAATCCAGAGGAGACTGGGCTGCTCCTCGACCCAAATACAGACCTGAGCTGGTGTAGGTGGTTCCAGGCCTGTGCACCCCGAGTCCCTTCAGTGTACCAGCCTGACTAGGATCCTGCATTCCATCGAACAGGATTGCAACAGAATTTGCTACATGCCGCACCCAGGGGGAGACTATAGTGATACCGTGGTTTGAGACAAGCTAAGAGGTGGAGAGCCCAAGACTTTTTGACAGCCTAAATAAATTGAGAAGGGGGGCCGTTTGAGCCCCATGTAGCAAACGAGGTGTCTGCTTGGCTCAGAGCTATCATTTGGGGCCACATCTAAAACTCCCCCCCCGCCCTCATGGACGGCACCTGATGCTTCCCACATAGGTCACACTATAAAACAAAGTCCCCGCTCCCTCCCAAACTCACCATAGGAAGACTTTTCGCTGACTACCACCAGTTAAAGAGCATATACTGTTAAACATAACGTGGACAATTTGTACGTGTTTTCGGCCGAAAGCTTAAGTACATTTCTTGTTCCTTCCATGTCAATAAGCTCGATGCCTTCCCCTCTGACAAAATAGCAAATAGGAATTTGATATTTGTGACTTCCTAACCAAATGTAGGTAGCATTTCCTAATTACAAAATGGGCAAATAGGAAATGCTATCACCATCGATTTGTAACTGATGGTAACCAGGTGCAAAAATCAAAAAGGCACCCAAAATACACCATGATCATTCCCAATGGCAGTTATGTACATCTGGCAAGGAGGATAACGATAAGTACTTCGCAGGTGACTGCAAGATATATATGTATTTATGGTGGTTGCCAGTAGGTATAGTTAGGCTGTACTTTGCATAGGAAAAGCGTTTTATTAACTTGCCTATAACTTTGACGAATCTTCCCGAAATTTTCCCCAAAAAGTTGCCCATTGATTCTCGGGTCTAGTGCGCGCTATATAGTACAAAAAATAGAAAAATCAGTTGTTGGCCTATATATGGAGGTGCGTTGGAAGTCTGGCAGAGCTAGCCAATGTTTGTGGTCCCAGTAGTGAAATAGTAGCAGGCAGCAGCGCAGAAGGTTTATGTGCCTGCTGCAAAGAACATGTACCTGATGCAGATCACAAAATGCATATGATGTAAATAGGTCAGTGAGTCACTGCTTTTGTCAGAGAGATCCTTTTGTTACTTGCAGTTTGTAAGTTAAAATCCTAACATACAACAGCGAGCTATTAACTGTCATCTAAGAGCTGCATGCAAACTGCAATGAAAGAATTGTAGCGTTATATATAGTTTATAGAGTCTGAATTCAGCAGCGTAATAGGACGGAATGAATGAAGCTCTGTGGTTATACTGAATAAGCAGCTACCTATGTTATGACATCTATTAATGTAATAACTGCACTTTCACAATTGCTTTATTAACCTTCCTGCTTTCTCAAATGTGCTTGAAAATGCACCATTTGTCCACGCTTTTTTCAAAATTTTCTCGGGGGAAATCCCCCCAAACCCTCCTTAGGGGGTTCGGCCTCGCTCGCTGCGCTTGCTCGCTACGGTGCAGTATGATTATCATTTTACGCCCCACCACTTTCAAATGTCACCAGCCCACCTGATACCATCAATAAGGGTGGTTTGGACTGGAGGATGTGCCCACTAGAATAGTGGACATCATATGCCAGTCCAACTTCTCACATTGGTGTGCAGCGTGTGGGATTCCAGCTTGCATTGTTTTACCAGATAATCTTGAGATTATCATTTGAAAAATCACGAAAGGTACCATAGGTAAATATAAATTTAGCTTGCAATACAGTAATTTCTACTGAACTTAGAGTTGTGTGTCAAGGACCTAGCACACACTTTTTACAACTCTATTTTAGTAGGAAACCAAGTAGTGTAGGTAGGTGCACACACCACACCTCACTAGTGATGTCTTCAAAGGAGGGACCCAGTGGGTCTGTTCCAGATGCCAGTCAAGGACAGGTATCTAAGTATGACACATTTCCTTTCCAAGAGTTAAGGACTTTGTGTGCCATGAGAAGATTGAAGCCAGGACAGAATCCCAATACCCAACGCCTTATAGAGGTGTTAACGCTTGATGACTTTAAGAAAGCATCAGATCCTGAAAAGTTAAGCAGTAGGGTAGGTACATCAGAAGAAGAGAACACTGGTGAGTTACCTCACCAGGAAGCTGATGATGATGTGGACCAGGTAGATGTCAGTGACCTAAACCTGGGGAATCCAGATCTTCCTGGGGATGAAGAAGGCCAAAGTGGCCCACTCTTTGCCCCCTCGGGTAGACTTGGTGGTGTGCAAAGAAGGAACAGATCTCCTTCCCAGGAGTCTAATCATTCTGGTGCATCTGTAGGGTCTTATGCCTATGCTCATAGGAGGAATACCTCACTTGAGAAGAGGAAGCATGAAGCTAGGATGAGAGAAGCCAAGCTTAGGATCCGGAGGCAAGAAATTGCCTTAGAAAAGGAGACCCTTGCTCTTGAAAGAGAGAGAAAAAAGATGGGGCTAGAGCCCCATGGTGGCAACAATATCCCTTGTAGTAGGGATAGGTCTTATGACCTTAGAAACCTGAACAAGATTGTTCCATCTCCTATCAGTCAAGGGATGATATCCACAAGTGGATTACTGCACTGGAGAGGGCCTGCAAAGTACCAAAAGGGATGATGTACGGAATGCTAGAGCAAATCAAACACTCACCCCCCTTCAACTGATCTGGGTTTAATCCATCATCATTCTTTATCTCACTCCACCAACCCAGTTCAGACATGGCCATATACAAATTAGTCTGACCCTGTGCCTCATGGGAACAGTCCAGCCTGAACTGCCAAGCCATGTCTTCCCTGCCAACTCAGGGCAAACAAAGCGATACCAAAGGGGATGATGGATGGAGTGCTAGAGCAAATCAAACACTCACCCCCAGTCAACTGATCTGGTTTTAATCCATCATCATTCTTTAGCTCACTTCACCACCCCAGTTCAGACATGGCCATATGCAAATCAGTCTGACCCTGTGCCTCATGGGAACAGTCCAGCCTGAACGGCCAAGCCATGTCTTCCCTGGACTGAAAATAAGCATCCTGGGACCGGTTTCATATTCATAATCCTTATCATCAAGGCTATCTTTGAATCCAGTGGTAGAGTGAGCAAGGGACCCACGTCTGGGCATACCCTGCCAACTCAGGGCAAACAAAGCGATACCAAAGGGGATGATGGATGGAGTGCTAGAGCAAATCAAACACTCACCCCCAGTCAACTGATTTGGTTTTAATCCATAATCATTCTTTAGCTCACTTCACCACCCCAGTTCAGACATGACCATATGCAAATCAGTCTGACCCTGTGCCTCATGGGAACAGTCCAGCCTGAACGGCCAAGCCATGTCTTCCCTGGACTGAAAATAAACATCCTGGGACCGGTTTCATATTCATAATCCTCATCATCAAGGCTATCTTTGAATCCAGTGGTAGAGTGAGCAAGGGACCCAAGTCTGGGCATACCCTGCCAACTCAGGGCGATCAAAGCGATACCAAAGGGGATGATGGACGGAGTGCTAGAGCAAATCAAAAACTCACTCCCAGTCAACTGATCTGGGTTTAATCCATCATCCTTCTTTAGCTCACTCCACCACCCCAGGTCATACATGGCCATATGCAAATCAGTCTGTCCCTGTGCCTCATGGAAAAAGTCCAGCCCGAACTGCCAAGCCATGTCTTCCCTGGACCGGAAACCAGCATCCTGGGACCTGTTTTGGATTCATAATCCTCATCAGCCAGGCTATCTTGAATCCAGTAGTAAAGTGAGCAAGTGACCCACATCTGGGCATACTCTGAGAACTCAGGGCGAACAGAGCGATATCAAAGGGGATGATGGACAGAGTGCTAGAGCAAATCAAACACTCACCCCCCTTCAACTGATCTGTGTTTAATCCATCATCATTCTTTATCTCACTCCACCAACCCAGTTCAGACATGGCCATATGCAAATTAGTCTGACCCTGTGCCTCATGGGAACAGTCCAGCCCGAACTGCCAAGCCATGTCTTCCCTGTACCGCAAACAAGCATCCTGGGACCGGTTCCGGATTCATAATCCTCATCAGCCAGGCTATCTTGAATCCAGTGGTAGAGTGAGCAAGGGACCCCGGTCTGGGCATACCCTGCCAACTCAGGGCAAACAAAGCGATACCAAAGGGGATGATGGATGGAGTGCTAGAGCAAATCAAACAC
Organism: Lissotriton vulgaris; assembly: GCF_964263255.1. Taxonomy (NCBI): domain Eukaryota; kingdom Metazoa; phylum Chordata; class Amphibia; order Caudata; family Salamandridae; genus Lissotriton; species Lissotriton vulgaris. Next base: position 280,803,752 of record NC_141695.1, on the reverse strand, counting down.
TCATCCCCAGTCAACTGATCTGGTTTTAATCCATCATCATTCTTTAGCTCACTTCACCACCCCAGTTCAGTCATGGCCATATGCAAATCAGTCTGACCCTGTGCCTCATGGGAACAGTCCAGCCTGAACGGCCAAGCCATGTCTTCCCTGGACTGAAAATAAGCACCCTGGGACCGGTTTCATATACATAATCCTAATCATCAAGGCTATCTTTGAATCCAGTGGTAGAGTGAGCAAGGGACCCACATCTGGGCATACCCTGCCAACTCAGGGCGATCAGAGCGATACCAAAGGGGATGATGGACGGAGTGCTAGAGCAAATCAAAAACTCACTCCCAGTCAACTGATCTGGGTTTAATCCATCATCATTCTTTAGCTCATTCCACCACCCCAGTTCAGACATGGCCATATGCAAATCAGTCTGTCCCTGTGCCTCATGGGAACAGTCCAGCCCGAACTGCCAAGCCATGTCTTCCCTGGACCGGAAACAAGCATCCTGGGACCGGTTTCGGATTCATAATCCTCATCAGCCAGGCTATAAGCATGAGCGAATTTTGCGGATCTCGCGTTCGCGAATTTTGCGGATTTGCGGATTCGCAATCCGCAAAATCCGCGAATTCCTGCGAATTTGCGGATTTTTTTTTTTTTGTGTTCGCCCGTGTTTCTGCCAGTTCGCGAGGGTTTTTACAATTTCGCAATTTGCGAACTTACCTGTCGGGTCGCAAGTTTTGCAAACTTGTTGTTTCTACGTGTCCAGCCTGTTTGGGACACTCTTCTTCATCACTGCCACTCTCTGTCACCACTGCCACTCTCTGACTACTCATGCCACCCTCTGGCCCACCCATGCCACCCTCTGTTTCATCACCACACCCTCTGGTTGTCCAGTGTACATTATTTTCGGCAAAGCAAAGCACACCTTCCCTGCCTCAAGTGACCTGAATTAATTTGGGGCTGATTAATGTGTCACAGAATATTTTTTTAGCTGGCACCTGCTTCCTTAGTGCGCCCTGATTAGTGATCTTTTGCACTTGCTAAGTGCTTTCATTGTTGCAAAATTAGTTACAACACCTGCCCTGCCCCAACTGACAATAATGAATTAGGGGCTGATTAATGGATTTTAACTTCCAGCCTGGCTCCTGCTTGTCTCCCTTAGCTGTAATTCAGGACCTTTGTGGCATATGTGTAACTATTCTGAGGTTCAGAGCAGGGTCACATAATAGTTTCAACTGGCAACTGAACTCTGGAGGGGCCCCTCAGGAAGCACTACAGGAAATGGCTACTAATGATCCGCAAAATCCGCGAGCGGAACGGATTTTCCGCCCATGCCTATGTTGAATCCAGTGGTAGAGGGAGCAAGGGACCCACGTCTGGGTATACCCTGCCAACTCAGGGCGAACAGAGCGATACCAAAGGGGATGATTGACAGAGTACCAGAGCAAATCAAACACTCACCCCCAGTCAACTGATCTGGGTTTAATCCATCATCATTTTTTAGCTCACTCCACCACCCCAGTTCAGACAAGGCCATATGCAAATCAGTCTGTCCCTGTGCAAATCAGTCTGACCCTGTGCCTCATGGGAACAGTCCAGCCCGAACTGCCAAGCCATGTCTTCCCTGGACCGGAAACAAGCATCCTGGGACCGGTTTTGGATTCATAATCCTCATCAGCCAGGCTATCTTGAATCCAGTGGTAGAGTGAGCAAGGGACCCACGGCTGGGCATACCCTGCCAACTCAAGGCGAACAAAGCGATACCAAAGGGGATGATGGATGGAGTGATAGAGCAAATCAAACATTCATCCCCATTCAACTGATCTGGGTTTAATCCATCAGCATTCTTTCGCTCAACATCAAAAGTACAGCTGGTACCCCAGGGGCAGTAGGCAGCAATCTTATGGCTCTCCTTTTCATACAATGGTAGAGATAAGCTCCTCACTGTAAGAGAAGAGGATGCTGATAATTACAATGTCCTGAAGAGTGATCTAATAGATGGGTTTGGCTTAACCACTGACTGAACAGTACAGGTTGCAGTTCAGAGACACCCAGAAGACACAGACTCAGGACTGGGTTGACTTTATTGATTGTGCTACTAAGACTCCAGAGGGCTGGTTGCTGGGCAGTAAAGTGTGTGACTATACAGGATTGTATAATCTGATCATGAGAGAACAAATTCCTAATAACTGTCAGAACCAGCTGTTGCATCAGCACTTGGATGACTCTGATCTGACCTATCCCCAAGAATTGGGAAAGAAGGCAATCAAATGGGTCAGAACCAGGGTGAAGCAGAATGTACAGAACCAAGGCGGTGACCAAAATAAGCAAGATCAAAAGGGTTGGGAGAAAAGTAAAGACCATAAGTCTTCACAAGGTCCCCAAAAAGCTTCTAATGGTGGGGGTCCCCAATCTAAAAAGAAGGCCAAAAGAAACCATGATGCAACGTGTGTAAGGTAAATAATCACTGGACCAGTGATTATACCAAGAAGGAAATTTTAACAAGAGGGGGGAGAGAGAGAGAGTCAGTGGATTCAGTCTCCCAAGTCATGTACATAAACAAAGTGGAATCCACTCAAGTGATAGTGATCCCTAGAGTGACGGGGAACACACAGTGTTGTTAAAATGCCCCTCACACACCAACAGGCCCCTTGGTGTCATGCTTCATCATCGGGGCCTTCGCACCCCTCTACGGGATGCGGCGTGCTACGACTCGCGAATACGCAGGAGCACTTGAAGTGAACTATGTGTGGGGGTGTGTGTTATATACCAAGATGTGAGTGAGGTGAGGTGAAAAAAGTGGATAAAAAATACCTGGCACGTGGGAAGAAAAAAACTTTATTAAATCCCCGGCTGGTATTGTTAAAATTAAAAGTGCAGGGCGTGGTTTCAAAAGATACGTGTTAGGGTATCAAACCACTGTGTTAAAAGTCAACATGTTTCGGAGGTCAAAGCCCCCTTCTTCAGGACAAGGGTGAAAAGCACTTATCCTCGCCTTACTCACATGTAAGATGTAAAAGTGAAGCAAAAAATTACCACAATGTGTAATGTTCCTCACTATGTTTTATATGTAAGTGAGTGTAGTTGCGCCCAGTTGGCGTAAGAACCTGTGAAAACAAAAGCATAGATAAACATACAGGTCTCAAAATCACAGTTTTTAAAGGAGAAGAATAATGCTTCTCTAGTGAAAAACATCAGGTAGCTCCCAAAAAATAATTGGAACCTGAAACAAAAATAAAGAAAAAAGGACACTACACACATACACACACGCAAACCAACACAGCTCTCTGCTCAGATGGAATGAGAGCAGAGCAGTAAGGACAGAGAGATCTTACTTTAAGTTCCCAAATACAGGACTTCATGAGCCTTTAAACGTATATTGGGGAATCCTTCCTTTCTAATCAGAAACCTAAGGGATCAATATTTAGGGTTTTAGTAGAATATAATCAGCAGAGTGCTGAAACCAAACACAAAGAGGTACAGGTTTTCTCATGGTGATCTTATAACTCACGGTTACAGCAACAGCTAATCGCCTGCCTTCCCTCAACGCGGCTCCGATGAAGTGAGCTGCTAGAGGGCTAGGGCCCTTTTATATGCTTGCCTGTGGGTAATTAGTGGGAATTAATTGAATAATGCAAGCCGGTGTATGCCCAAATACGGAGAGAAATCTCCTCGCGTCCGGTAAAGACGCTAGCGCTATGCGCTGATCTCCCGCGCATGCGCATAGCAATGCGCATGCATGCATGCATGCGCATAGCAATGCCCGCTGGACACAGTCAGCAAACGCGCCTGCGCAAACGGAGACGCTTCGTGAACTGCACGGAGCTGTCGATACCGATATAAATGCCTGGTACAGAGTGGCAATCGGGACAGAAATGTCCCGGGGACATGAATCCATGTGCCCAGGAAACACTGATAGGGCACAAAGGTGATTATTGGTCTGAGCCCCGATGTTGAAATAGAATCAAAATAAAGTTGGCGCCCTTGACTGCAGGGGTGAACCAGGAGATTTGTGGAGATGTGCCTATAGTTTAGACAGGCTACTCTCACGGATAAGGGGAGTAACACATACCTCATTCTGCTGATGAATAGACCCCTACAACAACAGTAACAAGCTTGAGACCATACGTGTACTGAAAACGTTATCACCTAAGAAGGTTCCAAGGAATGGAATCATTCAGTCCAGTGGTGTCGGTTCCCAACCGGAACACCCACCGTTGTTCTTTTTCATGGAGACCAATCTCAGAGGGTAATTGTTCAATTATTGTCCACTGCAACTCATTCACACAGTGTTGACTTTCAATGTAATGTGTTGACATTTTAGTAGTTTGTTTTCTACACCTGATGTTGCTCTTGTGTTCGTTCAGCCTGACCCTGACAGGTCTGGTGGTCATGCCCACATATTCCTTTCCACATGGGCAGGTGATTAAGTAAACTACATTTTTACTATTACAGTTAGTAAAAGCTCGCTGTTCCCATGTAGTCCCATTGGTAAAAGTGAGCGTCTGTGTCTTTTTGGTGAGGTGGCAGTTATTGCAGTTGCCACATGGGTAATGCCCATGTATGCCTTGTAACCTCGTCTGATCATTGACAGGAGGAGGTGGTCGAGTGTGGACGAGCATATCCCTCAAATTCCTACCCCTTCTGTGTGCAAAGAGAGGTTTCTCCAAAGTTAAGCCACCACTTGTTAAAGTGCGCCAGTGTTTGTGGACCAATTTCGTCACTTGGTTACTGACTGGACTGTATGTGGTGATACAGACAGTCCTGTTTGCGGCATCCTCCCTACGCGGGTTGTCCTCCAACAGGGCATCTCGGTTGTTGTTTCTTGCTCTGGTAGAGGCTTTGCGGATCACAGTTTCAGGATACTTTCTCTGTCTAAGTTTTTCACTCAGATCCTTGGCTTGGGTCTTGTATCTGGCCACATCAGTACAGTTCCGCCGTAGGCGTAAGAACTGCCCATAAGGAAGGTTCTCTCTCAGATGACGAGGGTGAAAGCTGTCAAATCTGAGGAGACAATTCTTAGCCGTGGGTTTGAAGTGTGTTTCCGTTTTCAGTATGCCGGCTTCATGGTAGATGTTTAAATCCAAGAACACCATGTTGGTATTGGATGCCTGGAAGGTGAATTTCAAAAAGGCATTCTGATTGTTGAGCCAATCAATGAAATCAGTTATCATGGTCGCATCTCCATCCCAGATAACCAGGATATCATCTATATACCTACGCCACATGCGAATCCTCGCCCTGTGGGGATTATTGGGGTGCAAGATTTTCGTGGATTCCAAGTGATGGACATATAGTCCAGCCAAGCTCGGGGCAAAAGTGCTGCCCATACTGGTCCCATGCTTCTGCCAGAAAAGGGTGCCCTCATACTCGAAAAAATTCTTAGTGAGTGCCAGGGATATGCACTCCATCACTACATTTCGTGGGGTGTGATATTCCCAGTTGGTAGAGTACAGTACCTCTTCAATGATTTGGATGGTTTCATCATGGGGGAGACTAGTATAGAGGCTCTCCACGTCCAGGCTTAGCAGCATCTGGGAAGTTGGATCAAAGGGCTGATCATTAAGCAGTTGCAATACTGCTTTAGTGTCTCGTAAATAGGTGTCAGTTGCCTGTACAAGGGGTCTCAAGAAAGCATCCGCAAACTTGGATAAAGGTTCCAGGATAGATGAAATTCCCGAAACAATGGGGCGACCGGGTGGGTTCGCCAGATTCTTGTGTACCTTTGGGATGGTATAAAAGTAAGGGGTGCGAGGGTTCTTCTGGGTCAGAAAATCGGACTCCTTTTTTGTAATCCAGTCATGTGTGAGTGCCTCTTCCACCATACCACCTATGTGAACTCTTAGAGATTCAGTGGGATCCTCCGTCAGGATCTGGTAGTTCCTATTGTCCGAAAGAAGCCGCCTGCATTCTTGGTCATAGGCTGTGGTTGTTTGAATAACCACTGCGCCCCCCTTATCCGCTGGCTTTATAATCAGATTTTTATTCATCCTTAGTTCCTTAATGGCCTCATTTTCTGTTCTGCTCATATTTTGAAAAACCTTCTGTCTGGTTTCTAGTCCTTTTAATTCCAGCATCATTGCTTTTTCGAAGGCCAATACTTCCACAGGGAGTTGATTATCCAGTGGAGTAAATGTAGATTTGGGTTTAAGACCAGTATCGGAAGTCTCTGTTGGTAGATCCTTATCTTTAAAGAATGCCCGTAGTTTTATAGTTCTTATGAACTCTTGCATTTCCTTATGTAGTAGGAAAATGTCTGGTCTATTGGTGGGAACATAACCCAGGCCTTTATTTAGTACCTCTTTTTGCAAGTCTGTCAGGGGCCACGGGGTTATGTTGATGACTAAGTCCCCCTGTGGCTTGTTGACGCCTGATTGGCTGCCATGCTCCTGGTTACGACCCGCGGGTCTGCCTCCTCTGTGGGCTGCCAATTCACATTGTTGCCCTTCTTGTTCCGCCCTCTGCGGGATCCCTGGCCCCAAGATAAAAAAGGTTGTTGATTTTGGGGTGCACTGGTTTGCTCTGGGACCCATTGGGGGTACATTGGTCCCATTTGAGGTGGGACAAACTGGTACTGTGGGTATTGGAAAGGAGGTTGATAAGGGTTATATTGTGGGCCTTGGAAGCCACGCCAACCTCTCTGACGTGGGAACTGGGCTCTTTGTTGACGAAAGCCGCCCCTTTGTTTTCTCTGTTGAAAGCCACCCGATTTGTTGCTAGAATTACTGCCATCCGAGTTGACACTATCTGTATCACTCGTATTGTCCTTCATGACGTAATCTGCACGAGTATACGGGTAGGCTCTTTCAGGGGTAAAGCGGTCTTTGTCTTTTTTTAGTTTGTTGAATTTGCTTTGTTTCAAGCCCGCCTCAAATTCCTTCATCTGTTGGTTCAGTTCCTCTAAACCCTTTTTGAGATCCGCTGGCGAGATAAAAGCCTTAAGCTGTACTTCAAGTCTTTGGATCTCTACTTTCAGTTCAACTGATTTTCTTGCTGCTGTCTGGACTATAAGCACTAACCAGTCCCTGGTGCAGTGCCAGGAAATAAGTGACCATGCCTTCATAAAAACAAGGTCATCCTTGAAGATAAATGGTTCAATTTTGACCAATAGACCTTGTGGGGCCATCTTATTTCTCAGGTATTCTCTCATCAGTAAGCCATGGAGGGCTGTCCTGATTTGAATCTTGCGGGTGTTCATTAGTTCATCCCAATCAGCTACAGCGGGCCCTGGGTCGCTGCTACTAAGGCCTTCAAAGGGTTTATCATCAGCGAGAATGCGGTCAATATCATCCTCAGTAAAAGTCAGTCCGTGTTCATCCTCCATGTTGGCAGATGAGGAGGACGGGAAGGTATTTGAAAGGTAAGGTGGTCGCGTGTGAAAACTGAGCGTGTAGGTCCAAAGGGGAAGGGGACTCCCACAGCTATACGCTGTCTATACACAAATTTTAACAAGAGGGGGGAGAGAGAGAGAGTCAGTGGATTCAGTCTCCCAAGTCATGTACATAAACAAAGTGGAATCCACTCAAGTGATAGTGATCCCTAGAGTGACGGGGAACACACAGTGTTGTTAAAATGCCCCTCACACACCAACAGGCCCCTTGGTGTCATGCTTCATCATCGGGGCCTTCGCACCCCTCTACGGGATGCGGCGTGCTACGACTCGCGAATACGCAGGAGCACTTGAAGTGAACTATGTGTGGGGGTGTGTGTTATATACCAAGATGTGAGTGAGGTGAGGTGAAAAAAGTGGATAAAAAATACCTGGCACGTGGGAAGAAAAAAACTTTATTAAATCCCCGGCTGGTATTGTTAAAATTAAAAGTGCAGGGCGTGGTTTCAAAAGATACGTGTTAGGGTATCAAACCACTGTGTTAAAAGTCAACATGTTTCGGAGGTCAAAGCCCCCTTCTTCAGGACAAGGGTGAAAAGCACTTATCCTCGCCTTACTCACATGTAAGATGTAAAAGTGAAGCAAAAAATTACCACAATGTGTAATGTTCCTCACTATGTTTTATATGTAAGTGAGTGTAGTTGCGCCCAGTTGGCGTAAGAACCTGTGAAAACAAAAGCATAGATAAACATACAGGTCTCAAAATCACAGTTTTTAAAGGAGAAGAATAATGCTTCTCTAGTGAAAAACATCAGGTAGCTCCCAAAAAATAATTGGAACCTGAAACAAAAATAAAGAAAAAAGGACACTACACACATACACACACGCAAACCAACACAGCTCTCTGCTCAGATGGAATGAGAGCAGAGCAGTAAGGACAGAGAGATCTTACTTTAAGTTCCCAAATACAGGACTTCATGAGCCTTTAAACGTATATTGGGGAATCCTTCCTTTCTAATCAGAAACCTAAGGGATCAATATTTAGGGTTTTAGTAGAATATAATCAGCAGAGTGCTGAAACCAAACACAAAGAGGTACAGGTTTTCTCATGGTGATCTTATAACTCACGGTTACAGCAACAGCTAATCGCCTGCCTTCCCTCAACGCGGCTCCGATGAAGTGAGCTGCTAGAGGGCTAGGGCCCTTTTATATGCTTGCCTGTGGGTAATTAGTGGGAATTAATTGAATAATGCAAGCCGGTGTATGCCCAAATACGGAGAGAAATCTCCTCGCGTCCGGTAAAGACGCTAGCGCTATGCGCTGATCTCCCGCGCATGCGCATAGCAATGCCCGCTGGACGCATGCGCGACACAGTCAGCAAACGCGCCTGCGCAAACGGAGACGCTTCGTGAACTGCACGGAGCTGTCGATACCGATATAAATGCCTGGTACAGAGTGGCAATCGGGACAGAAATGTCCCGGGGACATGAATCCATGTGCCCAGGAAACACTGATAGGGCACAAAGGTGATTATTGGTCTGAGCCCCGATGTTGAAATAGAATCAAAATAAAGTTGGCGCCCTTGACTGCAGGGGTGAACCAGGAGATTTGTGGAGATGTGCCTATAGTTTAGACAGGCTACTCTCACGGATAAGGGGAGTAACACATACCTCATTCTGCTGATGAATAGACCCCTACAACAACAGTAACAAGCTTGAGACCATACGTGTACTGAAAACGGGACATTTCTGTCCCGATTGCCACTCTGTACCAGGCATTTATATCGGTATCGACAGCTCCGATATGCGTCCAGCGGGCATTGCTATGCGCATGCGCGGGAGATCAGCGCATAGCGCTAGCGTCTTTACCGGACGCGAGGAGATTTCTCTCCGTATTTGGGCATACACCGGCTTGCATTATTCAATTAATTCCCACTAATTACCCACAGGCAAGCATATAAAAGGGCCCTAGCCCTCTAGCAGCTCACTTCATCGGAGCCGCGTTGAGGGAAGGCAGGCGATTAGCTGTTGCTGTAACCGTGAGTTATAAGATCACCATGAGAAAACCTGTACCTCTTTGTGTTTGGTTTCAGCACTCTGCTGATTATATTCTACTAAAACCCTAAATATTGATCCCTTAGGTTTCTGATTAGAAAGGAAGGATTCCCCAATATACGTTTAAAGGCTCATGAAGTCCTGTATTTGGGAACTTAAAGTAAGATCTCTCTGTCCTTACTGCTCTGCTCTCATTCCATCTGAGCAGAGAGCTGTGTTGGTTTGCGTGTGTGTATGTGTGTAGTGTCCTTTTTTCTTTATTTTTGTTTCAGGTTCCAATTATTTTTTGGGAGCTACCTGATGTTTTTCACTAGAGAAGCATTATTCTTCTCCTTTAAAAACTGTGATTTTGAGACCTGTATGTTTATCTATGCTTTTGTTTTCACAGGTTCTTACGCCAACTGGGCGCAACTACACTCACTTACATATAAAACATAGTGAGGAACATTACACATTGTGGTAATTTTTTGCTTCACTTTTACATCTTACATGTGAGTAAGGCGAGGATAAGTGCTTTTCACCCTTGTCCTGAAGAAGGGGGCTTTGACCTCCGAAACATGTTGACTTTTAACACAGTGGTTTGATACCCTAACACGTATCTTTTGAAACCACGCCCTGCACTTTTAATTTTAACAATACCAGCCGGGGATTTAATAAAGTTTTTTTCTTCCCACGTGCCAGGTATTTTTTATCCACTTTTTTCACCTCACCTCACTCACATCTTGGTATATAACACACACCCCCACACATAGTTCACTTCAAGTGCTCCTGCGTATTCGCGAGTCGTAGCACGCCGCATCCCGTAGAGGGGTGCGAAGGCCCCGATGATGAAGCATGACACCAAGGGGCCTGTTGGTGTGTGAGGGGCATTTTAACAACACTGTGTGTTCCCCGTCACTCTAGGGATCACTATCACTTGAGTGGATTCCACTTTGTTTATGTACATGACTTGGGAGACTGAATCCACTGACTCTCTCTCTCTCCCCCCTCTTGTTAAAATTTGTGTATAGACAGCGTATAGCTGTGGGAGTCCCCTTCCCCTTTGGACCTACACGCTCAGTTTTCACACGCGACCACCTTACCTTTCAAATACCTTCCCGTCCTCCTCATCTGCCAACATGGAGGATGAACACGGACTGACTTTTACTGAGGATGATATTGACCGCATTCTCGCTGATGATAAACCCTTTGAAGGCCTTAGTAGCAGCGACCCAGGGCCCGCTGTAGCTGATTGGGATGAACTAATGAACACCCGCAAGATTCAAATCAGGACAGCCCTCCATGGCTTACTGATGAGAGAATACCTGAGAAATAAGATGGCCCCACAAGGTCTATTGGTCAAAATTGAACCATTTATCTTCAAGGATGACCTTGTTTTTATGAAGGCATGGTCACTTATTTCCTGGCACTGCACCAGGGACTGGTTAGTGCTTATAGTCCAGACAGCAGCAAGAAAATCAGTTGAACTGAAAGTAGAGATCCAAAGACTTGAAGTACAGCTTAAGGCTTTTATCTCGCCAGCGGATCTCAAAAAGGGTTTAGAGGAACTGAACCAACAGATGAAGGAATTTGAGGCGGGCTTGAAACAAAGCAAATTCAACAAACTAAAAAAAGACAAAGACCGCTTTACCCCTGAAAGAGCCTACCCGTATACTCGTGCAGATTACGTCATGAAGGACAATACGAGTGATACAGATAGTGTCAACTCGGATGGCAGTAATTCTAGCAACAAATCGGGTGGCTTTCAACAGAGAAAACAAAGGGGCGGCTTTCGTCAACAAAGAGCCCAGTTCCCACGTCAGAGAGGTTGGCGTGGCTTCCAAGGCCCACAATATAACCCTTATCAACCTCCTTTCCAATACCCACAGTACCAGTTTGTCCCACCTCAAATGGGACCAATGTACCCCCAATGGGTCCCAGAGCAAACCAGTGCACCCCAAAATCAACAACCTTTTTTATCTTGGGGCCAGGGATCCCGCAGAGGGCGGAACAAGAAGGGCAACAATGTGAATTGGCAGCCCACAGAGGAGGCAGACCCGCGGGTCGTAACCAGGAGCATGGCAGCCAATCAGGCGTCAACAAGCCACAGGGGGACTTAGTCATCAACATAACCCCGTGGCCCCTGACAGACTTGCAAAAAGAGGTACTAAATAAAGGCCTGGGTTATGTTCCCACCAATAGACCAGACATTTTCCTACTACATAAGGAAATGCAAGAGTTCATAAGAACTATAAAACTACGGGCATTCTTTAAAGATAAGGATCTACCAACAGAGACTTCCGATACTGGTCTTAAACCCAAATCTACATTTACTCCACTGGATAATCAACTCCCTGTGGAAGTATTGGCCTTCGAAAAAGCAATGATGCTGGAATTAAAAGGACTAGAAACCAGACAGAAGGTTTTTCAAAATATGAGCAGAACAGAAAATGAGGCCATTAAGGAACTAAGGATGAATAAAAATCTGATTATAAAGCCAGCGGATAAGGGGGGCGCAGTGGTTATTCAAACAACCACAGCCTATGACCAAGAATGCAGGCGGCTTCTTTCGGACAATAGGAACTACCAGATCCTGACGGAGGATCCCACTGAATCTCTAAGAGTTCACATAGGTGGTATGGTGGAAGAGGCACTCACACATGACTGGATTACAAAAAAGGAGTCCGATTTTCTGACCCAGAAGAACCCTCGCACCCCTTACTTTTATACCATCCCAAAGGTACACAAGAATCTGGCGAACCCACCCGGTCGCCCCATTGTTTCGGGAATTTCATCTATCCTGGAACCTTTATCCAAGTTTGCGGATGCTTTCTTGAGACCCCTTGTACAGGCAACTGACACCTATTTACGAGACACTAAAGCAGTATTGCAACTGCTTAATGATCAGCCCTTTGATCCAACTTCCCAGATGCTGCTAAGCCTGGACGTGGAGAGCCTCTATACTAGTCTCCCCCATGATGAAACCATCCAAATCATTGAAGAGGTACTGTACTCTACCAACTGGGAATATCACACCCCACGAAATGTAGTGATGGAGTGCATATCCCTGGCACTCACTAAGAATTTTTTCGAGTATGAGGGCACCCTTTTCTGGCAGAAGCATGGGACCAGTATGGGCAGCACTTTTGCCCCGAGCTTGGCTGGACTATATGTCCATCACTTGGAATCCACGAAAATCTTGCACCCCAATAATCCCCACAGGGCGAGGATTTGCATGTGGCGTAGGTATATAGATGATATCCTGGTTATCTGGGATGGAGATGCGACCATGATAACTGATTTCATTGATTGGCTCAACAATCAGAATGCCTTTTTGAAATTCACCTTCCAGGCATCCAATACCAACATGGTGTTCTTGGATTTAAACATCTACCATGAAGCCGGCATACTGAAAACGGAAACACACTTCAAACCCACGGCTAAGAATTGTCTCCTCAGATTTGACAGCTTTCACCCTCGTCATCTGAGAGAGAACCTTCCTTATGGGCAGTTCTTACGCCTACGGCGGAACTGTACTGATGTGGCCAGATACAAGACCCAAGCCAAGGATCTGAGTGAAAAACTTAGACAGAGAAAGTATCCTGAAACTGTGATCCGCAAAGCCTCTACCAGAGCAAGAAACAACAACCGAGATGCCCTGTTGGAGGACAACCCGCGTAGGGAGGATGCCGCAAACAGGACTGTCTGTATCACCACATACAGTCCAGTCAGTAACCAAGTGACGAAATTGGTCCACAAACACTGGCGCACTTTAACAAGTGGTGGCTTAACTTTGGAGAAACCTCTCTTTGCACACAGAAGGGGTAGGAATTTGAGGGATATGCTCGTCCACACTCGACCACCTCCTCCTGTCAATGATCAGACGAGGTTACAAGGCATACATGGGCATTACCCATGTGGCAACTGCAATAACTGCCACCTCACCAAAAAGACACAGACGCTCACTTTTACCAATGGGACTACATGGGAACAGCGAGCTTTTACTAACTGTAATAGTAAAAATGTAGTTTACTTAATCACCTGCCCATGTGGAAAGGAATATGTGGGCATGACCACCAGACCTGTCAGGGTCAGGCTGAACGAACACAAGAGCAACATCAGGTGTAGAAAACAAACTACTAAAATGTCAACACATTACATTGAAAGTCAACACTGTGTGAATGAGTTGCAGTGGACAATAATTGAACAATTACCCTCTGAGATTGGTCTCCATGAAAAAGAACAACGGTGGGTGTTCCGGTTGGGAACCGACACCACTGGACTGAATGATTCCATTCCTTGGAACCTTCTTAGGTGATAACGTTTTCAGTACACGTATGGTCTCAAGCTTGTTACTGTTGTTGTAGGGGTCTATTCATCAGCAGAATGAGGTATGTGTTACTCCCCTTATCCGTGAGAGTAGCCTGTCTAAACTATAGGCACATCTCCACAAATCTCCTGGTTCACCCCTGCAGTCAAGGGCGCCAACTTTATTTTGATTCTATTTCAACATCGGGGCTCAGACCAATAATCACCTTTGTGCCCTATCAGTGTTTCCTGGGCACATGGATTCATGTCCCCGGGACATTTCTGTCCCGATTGCCACTCTGTACCAGGCATTTATATCGGTATCGACAGCTCCGTGCAGTTCACGAAGCGTCTCCGTTTGCGCAGGCGCGTTTGCTGACTGTGTCGCGCATGCGTCCAGCGGGCATTGCTATGCGCATGCGCGGGAGATCAGCGCATAGCGCTAGCGTCTTTACCGGACGCGAGGAGATTTCTCTCCGTATTTGGGCATACACCGGCTTGCATTATTCAATTAATTCCCACTAATTACCCACAGGCAAGCATATAAAAGGGCCCTAGCCCTCTAGCAGCTCACTTCATCGGAGCCGCGTTGAGGGAAGGCAGGCGATTAGCTGTTGCTGTAACCGTGAGTTATAAGATCACCATGAGAAAACCTGTACCTCTTTGTGTTTGGTTTCAGCACTCTGCTGATTATATTCTACTAAAACCCTAAATATTGATCCCTTAGGTTTCTGATTAGAAAGGAAGGATTCCCCAATATACGTTTAAAGGCTCATGAAGTCCTGTATTTGGGAACTTAAAGTAAGATCTCTCTGTCCTTACTGCTCTGCTCTCATTCCATCTGAGCAGAGAGCTGTGTTGGTTTGCGTGTGTGTATGTGTGTAGTGTCCTTTTTTCTTTATTTTTGTTTCAGGTTCCAATTATTTTTTGGGAGCTACCTGATGTTTTTCACTAGAGAAGCATTATTCTTCTCCTTTAAAAACTGTGATTTTGAGACCTGTATGTTTATCTATGCTTTTGTTTTCACAGGTTCTTACGCCAACTGGGCGCAACTACACTCACTTACATATAAAACATAGTGAGGAACATTACACATTGTGGTAATTTTTTGCTTCACTTTTACATCTTACATGTGAGTAAGGCGAGGATAAGTGCTTTTCACCCTTGTCCTGAAGAAGGGGGCTTTGACCTCCGAAACATGTTGACTTTTAACACAGTGGTTTGATACCCTAACACGTATCTTTTGAAACCACGCCCTGCACTTTTAATTTTAACAATACCAGCCGGGGATTTAATAAAGTTTTTTTCTTCCCACGTGCCAGGTATTTTTTATCCACTTTTTTCACCTCACCTCACTCACATCTTGGTATATAACACACACCCCCACACATAGTTCACTTCAAGTGCTCCTGCGTATTCGCGAGTCGTAGCACGCCGCATCCCGTAGAGGGGTGCGAAGGCCCCGATGATGAAGCATGACACCAAGGGGCCTGTTGGTGTGTGAGGGGCATTTTAACAACACTGTGTGTTCCCCGTCACTCTAGGGATCACTATCACTTGAGTGGATTCCACTTTGTTTATGTATATACCAAGAAGGAGACAGCTCCAGCCACCATTGCCCCTAAGGCAAGTGTTCCCCCTAGTATAGCTGCAAGTGGTGGTTCCCAGCAGAAGGGTGTAGTAGGGTTAACCCTGGGATCTGAGATGAACTCTGGCTTAGTCAGAGTGCCACCTCATCTGTTTTGATCTGTGATTGAGGCATGGATATGACCTCCTCTGTTGGTCCCAGTAATCTGGGCAAGTACAGACAAACGCCTTTAATTAATGAGAAAAAGGCTGAGGCCTACAGGGACACAGGGACAAGTGTCACAATGGTGATACCAGACTTTTTGAACCATGGACAAGTCATACTTGGTGAGACTTACCAAGTCACCAACGCCAGCAATGTCAGGACAAACCATGCCATGGCAGTTGTTGATTTCTCCTGCAGAGCGGTAACTGGAATTAAGAAAGTTGTGATCAGTGCAGACTTCCCTGTAGAATGCTTGTTTGGCAATGATTTGGAAACTTCATCCTGGTCTGAAGTGGAGTTGAGGACCCTTGCAGCAATGCTTGTAATTCCTGCACATGTGTTTGCTGTGACTAGGTCACAGGTCAGAAAGTCTCACACTGGACATGCACTGGATTCTAGAATAATGGACCAGTAACCTACCAAGAAAAGGAGCAGTAGGCTTAAGGCAGTGCCTTCCACCCTGACTCAGAGTGAGGATCAGTCTTCTGAGGAAGCTGATTGTGCGCCTGAAGAAGGAACTGTCCCAGAGGAGCTTGAACCTGATTAGATTGAGTTCTTAGGGACAGGGGCCCTTCCAGGGCAGATCGGAGTCAAGTGCAGTTGAGCTGCCCTTCTCTTGAACCCCTCAGACAGCAAGCTGCTGATGAGGCTGCTGGGAATGCTAGTGGCACCCATAAAATTTATAGGCATGGGCGGATTTTGCGGATTGGCAATCCGCGAATTTGCGGATTTGCGAATTTGCGGATTGCGAAAATCCGCAAAATCCGCGAATCCTCGCGGATTTTTTTTTTTTGTGTTCGCACGGGTTTCTGCAAGTTCGCAAGAGTTTTGTACAATTTCACAAATTGCGAAATTGTACAAAACGCTTGCGAACTTGCAGAAACCCGTGCGAACACAATGTGCCCAGTAGGGTATGTGCCTCTTGTGTGTAAAAGGTCAGAGAAAGATCAGTTCAGCAGATGAAGAGAAAGAAGCTCCTGGTCACAGGAACAGCACGGGTATTGCGCTCGTGAAAGTCAAGGATGCAAAGTCTATCCAGCATCACAGCTGATTTTCCACGGTAGATTTGGGAAGAAGGCACACCAGTCCAGCCTCGACGACACTCACGATTGTTTTTGGGCTAATGAATGAGTCACGGAATTTGAGCATCAACTAGTTCGAGAGACCATGTGTGTGTTACTATGCAATCCCCCCGAAGGTCCATCAGCTGATTTTCCACGGTAGATTTGGGAAGAAAGCAGACCTGTGCCCAGCCTACTCATGCAACTATTTTACAATGGCGCCAGCAAGCTGCCAGCGCCGTTGTAAAATAGTTACAAAGTTAGCTTGCACAGCAAGCACTTAGATAAAATAAAGCAGCACCCGCTTCGTTTTATCTAGTGGTTCCTGTGCAAGCTAACTTTGTAACTATTTTACAACGGCGCTGGCAGCTTGCTGGCGCCATTGTAAAAAAGTTACATGAGTGGGGGTTCAACTTTTAAACCCGTTACGTCCGCGGATTTTTTTTTGCGGATTTTGCGGGAAATCCGCAAAATTCGCGGATTGCGGATTTCCCAAAAATCCGCAATATCCGCGGGCGTAACGGATTTCCCGCTCACCCCAAAAAATTTACTGGGATGATGGATTTCTGTATTCAGAGAGTAGAGACCCCAAGCCTGGTGCTGCCAAGAGGTTGGTCTTACCTTTGGCATTCAGGGGTTTACTTTTGACACTAGCCCATGATATCCCTTAGCAGGATACCTAGGCCAGAACAAGACTTGAGACAGAGTTGTCTCTCACTTTCACTGGACCCACATGTCTGAAGACACCAAGGAGTTTTGTCGCTCCTGTGTAACCTGCCGAGCCAGTGACAAAACAGGTATCACTACAAAGGCCCCCCTTATACCACTACCTGTGGTGGGGGTTCCCTTTGAGCGTGTAGGGATTGACATTGTAGGACCAATGGATCCCCAAACTGCATCTGGGCACAGGTTTATCCTAGTGGTAGTGGATCATGCCACTAGGTACCCAGAGGCAATTCCCCTTAGGACAACTACAGCACCTGTTGTGGCAAGAGCCCTCTTGGGAGTTTTCTCAAGAGTGGGTTTCCCTAAGGAGGTAGTATCTGAAAGAGGTGCAAACTTTATGTCTAGCTACTTGACTAAAATGTGGAAGGAGTGTGGAGTGAACTACAAGTTCACCTCACCCTATCACCCACAGTGCAATGGTTTAGTTGAAAGGTTCAACAAAACCTTAAAGGGTATGATTAACGGTCTCGCAGAAAAGCTCAGGCAAGATGGGATATCCTGCTACCCTGCCTTTTGTTTGCATACAGGGAGGTTCCACAGAAGGGGATTGGCTACAGCCCATTTGAACTTCTGTTTGGGCACCCTGTCAGAGGACCTCTTTGTCTGGTGAAGGAGGGATGGGAGTTACCTCGCAAACCCCCTAAACAGGATATTGTGGACTATGTACTTGGTCTCTGCTCCAGGGTGGCTGAGTACATGGAAAAGGCAACTAAAAACCTTGAGGCTAGCCAGGCATTACAGAAAGCATGGCATGACCAAGATGCTGTACTGACTGTTTATCAGCAAGGACAGAAAGTGTGGGTGTTGGAGCCTGTGGCCTCAGCAGCTCTCCAAGACAAGTGGAGTGGGCCCCACACCATTGTTAAACAGAAGGGAGAGGTCACCTATTTGGTAGATCTTGGAACTCCCATGAGCCCCCATAGGGTGCTTCATGTCAACAGACTGAAACCATATGTTGACAGGGAAGACATGGGCTTGTTCATGGCTACTGATGAAGGATAGGAGGAAGAGAGTGACCCTCTCCCAGACCTGCTCTCTCAGAACCCTGATGATGGATCAGTTGATGGAGTAGCCTTGGCAGGCAGCCTCACTGATCAGCAGCAAACTGATTGCAGACAAGTTCTACAACAGTTCAGACATATGTTTTCACTGACTCCAAGTCAGACTACTTGGTGCACTCATGAAGAAGTGGACACTGGGGACAGTCTGCCTGTTAAAAATAAGATTTACAGGCAACCTGATCATGTCAGGGACTGTATCAGGACAGAAGTCCAGAAAATGTTGGATCTGGGAGTGATTGAAACTTCAGATAGCCCTCGGGCTAGACCAGTAGTCCTAATACCCAAACCTCACACCCAGGGTGGTAAGAGAGAGATTAGGTTTTGTGTAGACTACAGGGGTCTCAATGCAATCATTAGGACTGATGCCCATCCAATTCCAAGAGCAGATGAGCTCATAGATATGTTGGCATCTGCCACATTTCTGAGCACATTTGATCTAACAGCTAACAGGTCTGGAAGCCTACAGTGCAGCTTATCTTGATGATATTGCTGGCTTTAGTTCCACATGGGAAGATCACCTGATCCATCTGGAAAATATTTTGGAGGCCCTACATAAGGCAGGCCTAACTATCTAGATTAGTAAGTGCCATATAGGGCAGAGTCAGGTTGTGTACCTGGGCCACCTTGTAGGGGAGGCCAGGATCAACCATTGCATAGCAAAATCCAGGCCATAATGGGCTGGGTTGCTCCAACCATCCAGACTCAGGTCAGAGCTTTCTTGGCCCTGGCTGGGTACTATACGAGATTTGTCAAGGGGTATGGTTCCATGGTGACACCCCTCAATGACCTAACTTATAAAAGAATGCCTAAGAAAGTTCAGTGGACAGTCAGCTGTCAAAAGTCATTTGATGACCTGAAGCAGGCCATATGCATTGCACCAATTCTGCAAAGTCCTAACTTCTCAAAAAAATTCATTGTCCAAACATATGCACCTGAGTTGGGGGTAGGAGCTGTGCTGTCACAATTGAATGATGAAGGTCAGCCAGTAGCTTTTATTAGCAGAAGGCTGACCCCTAGAGAGAAACGTTGGTCAGCTATAGAGAGGGAGGCCTTTGCTGTGGTTTGGGCTCTAAAGACGCTGAGGCCATATTTGTTCGGCACTCATTTCACAGTTCAGACAGACCATAAGCCCCTTTTATGGCTAAAACAGATTAAGGGTGAAAATCCAAAACTGCTCAGGTGGTCAATTTTCCTCGAAATTTCTTCTGTGTGGAGTTTTGAAACTTTAAAATATTCATCTAAAATCAGCCGAATAATAAATTCCAAAATACTCACCTGTGATCAGGGGAGAAGCCAGTACTGTACCTTTTAGCCCAGTACTGAACAGCACAAGTAATCCTAACTGTACTTACCAGTTACTTGTATTTTCTTCCATAGGAAACCATTGACTGTTTATCTTTGAAATTTCTTCTAAATGTCCATTTTTGCAAACTACATATATTCTTTAAAAATCGTACCAAATACCTAAACGTAATTACTTACCTGTCTTAGGTAGAGGTTCGAGTGCTGAACTTAGGAGTCCAGTAATGGATTACAAAAGTAACGAGAACCTACTTTACCTGTGACTAAAAGTTCCTTCCATAGGATAACATTGCTTGGTTTTCACTGAAAAGTTTCTGTTAACTTTGAAAATACATTTATATTCTTTAAAAATCGCAACTGTGACCAAAACGCTTTTACTTAACTGTTTACAGCTTAGGTCCCGGGATTGAATCCAGGATCCAGTCCTGGGGTTAGAAAAGTAATCCTTAAAGTAATCAACTGCATTCATGTAGGAAAAACCTATTGAGCTCAATGTTAAATTGTGTTTAGAATGGTTTGCCTATTGCAACCACTGTAGCTATTGTACTTACAAAGTTTATTGTCTTTCTGCAAAGTAAATACCTAAAGTCACTCATATTGAGAAAAGTGTATTTTGATACCCATTGGTTCTAAAATAAAACAACTATGTATTTTGATAAAAAAACAATTGGCTCAGAGTTCAATTCTTGAGTGTGTGAAACCTTTTGCCTACTGAGTGTGTACAACAAATGCTTTACACTGTCCTCTGATACTGCCTTACTGCTCCACCAAGCTACCACTTTGGAGAGTAAGGATATATCTAACTTTAACCTCTGTCATACCTCTGGGGACTCTATACACACTGTACCTTACTTTGGTCCAGTATATATAGAGCCACTTTCTTATATTAGTGGATCAGAGGTGGGATACAAACTTGCATTTGTTGAACTACTTGGTTCCCAAATGATCACACGACAGAGCTCAGAAATTGCCTTTAGAATTCTGAAATAGTTTTTTCCAAAATACTAAAAGTCTTGTCAGGGCCTTGCTTAAGTCCCTTTAGAATTTTTGAGAAATAAAATCACTATAGTCAAGGGTA
Organism: Lissotriton vulgaris; assembly: GCF_964263255.1. Classification (NCBI taxonomy): domain Eukaryota; kingdom Metazoa; phylum Chordata; class Amphibia; order Caudata; family Salamandridae; genus Lissotriton; species Lissotriton vulgaris. The sequence goes on along the minus strand of NC_141695.1, from coordinate 280,783,070 downwards.
GAGGGTTATAACTGTCAGGTTAGAATGTCTCAACAGAACCCAGCTATTAGTGAAGGTGACACCATGGACCCGGTTGAGGTGCTCCACCTTACTTACACTTTTCTTTCAAGAAATTGGGATCTTTATGCAAAATTAAAAATATAACAATGGGCCTGCATCCAACCAAACAAGGGCTCCAGGAGCTCCTGGCTGAGTATGCTAAAGGCCACCCCTCTGAACATGGTGATGACCAGTCAGAAGGGGGAGAGGTGTCAGAGGAGGAGGAACATGTTCCCCTCCCAGTCACCTCTATGGAGGAGAGGGACCCCATACTGCAAGAATCAATCTCTGGGATCCTTTGCCTCACACAGGTGGGACAGGTCCCAGAGAAAACATTGAGAATATCCCCAGTGAAGAGAGCAGCTTTCTAGCAAAGCTGGCCAAAAGAATAGATCTAGAGTCCAGACTACTGTCGCTAGAAAAAGAAAGGAAAGAGATGGGGGTTAGCACCCATCAATGGTGGCAGCAATAATACCTATAAGGATAGTGTGGCTCGAGGCGATTGGACTTACGTTTTTGGGACTCTGCTGTTTCTTTGGTACGCCGCCAGCCACAGGAGAACTTTGCTGACTCTGGGCATTTACTGGTGACACCCGCTGGACTGCGAGGACCAGGTTGCACAGCGCCATAGACACCGGCCATAGACACCGGCCGCAGCTGGGTCCTCTTCCCGCCCCGCCCCCAGGACTATATAGCGCCTCGCGGCCCCCGCTTCACGAGAGTCGCTCGAGGCGATTGGACTTACGTTTTTGGGACTCTGCTGTTTCCTTGGGACGCCGCCAGCCACAGGAGAACTTTGCTGACTCTGGGCATTTGCTGGTAACACCTGCGGGATTGCGAGGACCAGGTTGCACAGCACCATAGACACCGGCCGCACCTGGGTACTCTTCCTGCCCCGCCCCCTGCACCTCCTACTTAGGCTGATAATCTCACGCGCACGCGGGACGAGGCACGGGTCGAAGCCCGGGCCAAGGGCGGGCCCCGTTTAAGCCGTTCAAGATCGTTCCAGGGCGGGGCGGGCCACCCCCTTTACATCTTACCATCGGGTGGGTCTTATTGTCTGTACAGTGTACCCTCGTAATTGTATTATTGTTGTGACTCATTTGTAAATGGCAGCTAAGGAAGTTAGCAGTAAGACGGCCAGTGTAAACCTAATCGGTTCCATGGACAAATTCATCACTAGGAGAGGCGGGTTTCTCAGGATCTGGCACTTGCCAGAAGATCCTCAATGTGTCCAATAGCCAATGCAAGGACTCCGGCCAATCATTGCAGTCCTTCTAATCCTGATGCACTTCTCTCCTTGGAGTCTTTAATTTCCGACCCACTGGTTTGTGATATTGAAAATCTTTCTGAAGGGAACCAAACCACGGCCTCTGATTTGCGTTAGATCACCCCCATGAACTTCCAATAGAGCCAAGTCCTGTCAAGGAGCATAATACCAGACAACTTCGGGAAAGGTGTCAAGGGGCCATTCCAAAAACTACACAGCGTCTGGTCACTACTAATGTTCAAAAGTTGGGAAAAGTTACCAAACGCCAGGGAAAAGCTCCAATTGACAAAGGGCAGGCCTCCGAGACCACCAAGGCAATCGTACACACTTCCAAAGTAACCAAGACCCCTGTGAGATTGTCCCCGGAGGCTAATGGGTTAGGAAGTCAGGTATTTACCGGGTTGGATGTGGAGGACCCCTTGATTAACAAGATAGGAGATCTTTTCAGTCTTCTTCTCCGCTCAGTCCTTGAGAGGTTAACCAAGATCGAGGAAAAATTAGACAGGATTGGTATTGTGTCCTCTGGTAAGGCTGACTCTCGGAAAAAGGCGAACAAATTTCTAGGGCTGAGGCCCCCCCTTCTAATCTTTCGGGAGTGGGGGCTGTTAATGACCCTATAATTCCACTACCCAAGCCCTGGGACATACCGGTTGCAGCCGCTCCCACTCCACATTTACAGTCAAAGGCCCCAGGTGCAACACTGAGTACAATGTCTCGAACAAATTTGGGTGATGGGTCCCCCAAGAAACTATCTGCCAGTGAAGGAATTAATATCGACCTTCCGCCGGAAGTAAGTCCTTATCTGGTAGTTTTAGCAGGAATACCAGTTTTGGAAAAAGGTGACCATGAATCATATGCATTTCTACGCAATAAGGTTGTGGCCTGGCTTAATCAATTTAGACCACTACCTATGCATATTGTGAGTAGAATATTGATGGTCAAAAGGGTTTCATGGGTGGGACACTCAGACAAGGACATTAGGGGAGACTGTATTTTAGTGAATTTTGACGATCCCGGGACAGTGAGATATATTTGCAACTGAAAAAGTCATGGTCCAGGAACTTTCATTCTAGCACTCCCACTGTCCTATTTTTATCCCTCCTGTTTCCCTCCACTTACTGATGATGGTTGGACTTTAATACAACGGAGAGCTGGGAGATTAAACCCTGAAGGTAACTGGAACTGTGGAGGTTGATTTGGCCCCCAGTTTGTTCCACCTTTTATCCCTTGCCAAAACCGGTACAGCGGATTGGAAGCTGTTGACTGACTTCCGGCAAAGGTAGGGGTTTATTGGGCTTCTACTGTTTCATTTGTCCCTTCCAGAACTACAGATAATAGTTCCCTCAGGTCACTAGAACTTTATGATAGTCCACTCCCAACCTTGGCCACTATGCCATATGGGGTAATAAGGATAATGTCCAAGGCTTAGATCACCCTTTGGGCCCGATGACCTCTTTGGACTACACCGCCCTTTAGGAAATAGTAATCATGGGCAAACTGAGCCCACAGTGCCTGCAAAGACTTGCCATCTGATCCCAATTGTGGGTAGTGACAAAGGCTCTGACCAGGGGTTAGTCTCGCTACACATTGATGGTCACAACGGCAACCTTAACATTATTTCATGGAACGTAGCGGGCTTGCGCAAAAAAGTACTACTTCCTTATTGGAATAACCTTATCGATAAATATGACCTGTGTATTTTTCAGGAAACTTGGTGTCTCAAACCAATGTATAAGTCTGGCTATTCTTCCTTCCATGTTAAAGCTATCTCTTCTGGGCGGGGTCGCCCGTCGGGCGGTCTGTTAATTTGGGTCAAAATTGCATTAAATTGTAAAATTACCCACCACCATAGTACATTAATGGACTTGATGAGGCTAACGATTAGGGATCCCCAGGCTACAGTGACTCTGGAGCTTTTTAACATTTATGCCAGAGGTCTGCAAGGTGGGGCTAAATCTCCGACTATCTGCGTTAGCAGACTCACTCCTAAGTAGTCCCACTGACTCTCTGTCCATAATTGCCGGCGATTTTAACTGTACTTTTGAACCGCTGGCTGTGGATGGAGCTGGAGTTTTTTTTGATGAGGATGCGCGATGGGGCATACCGCAACTGACAATCGCGCCAATTAAAAAATGGACACTGATTGTCATTCAAATGAATGCCCTGTTAATGGAGCATGCCCTGGTAGCTGTCAACGGGCGTATGCCATCAGATTTCTCGGGAGCCCACACCTACAATAGGGTTACCTGACCTAGCGGAATAGATTACATTTTGGTCGACAAGAGGCTATGGAAACATGTGAGTGACATGACTGTCATCCCATCTATCCATAGTGACCATAACCCCTTGTCCCTTTGTATGCGGAACCAGTTGTTTAATGGGAAGCCTCAGTCTAGTAGTAGACCGAGGATGGTGACCCGGGAAATAATACCTTCAAATTGTAGAAGATTCATCAAATGGCAACAATTCATCTTAGATGAACAAAAAACCAGCGCCCTTGGGGAGATTGTAAGAGACCAGACCGAGAAGCTCTCTACAATTTGCATTAACGATTTGGGATTCGCCCAGGCTGATGTGATTTATGCCAAAACAATTGATATGATGGCCGCTCTTTTCCTTGATACTCGGGCTACAAGACAACTAAAGAGCAGGAAACCTGCAGCCAAGTGATATAATCAGGACTGTAGGGGGGCAAAATCCAAATTTATATCTGCCATTAAAACCCGCGATGCTGCTGAGGTCCGCTTAGCCCGATCCCTGTACAGGCGAGTATTACTGGTGGCAAAGAGGGCTTGGGATGACTCCCATTGGGAGGAGCTGAAGCTGGCTAGTCAGTCTAAAAATGGTGAACGGTTTTGGGCTTTGGTCAGAAGCTCAAATGGTGGTGACACAGAACCAATACCCAATCATATCCCTGATGGGGAGTGGTTCGATCACTTCAGGAGTTTGTATGAAGGGGTAGGGGTAACAGATAACAGTGGGTCCCCTGGACATGACACATCACCGTTGATAGATACTTTGTCCCTCATCGATCCTGTAGGGCAATAAGATGTCGAGACAGCCATTAATAAAATTGTACCAGGGAAGGCACCGGGCCAGGATGGCATCCCAGGCAATCTATTTCGTGCCAATATCGAGCAATGGGCTAAGTTCTTCTCCCTTTTGATTAATGGCCTCCTTCAGGGGTCTCCGATTCTGAGTTCTTGGAAAGGGGCCGAGGTGATCCCGATTGATAAGAAGGGACAAAGGGGAGACCCTGCCAACTGTCGTCCAATCAGCCTCATTGATGCTGGCCAGAAGGTGGTTGGGAGGGTCCTTCTGGAGAGGATCCTTTCATGGGCGGAGAAAAACATCATCTCCCAATTCCAGGCAGGTTTTAGGGTGTGCACAAGCACTGTTGACCAGGCATTTAGGCTGTTTTTACTGCACTGGAAGATAGTAACCATTGGCAAGGGCGGTCTGTACTTGGCCTTTATTGATTTAAAGACCGAGTTTGACCTGGTTCCCCGAGAGCGCCTGTGGACGGTTTTGCGGGAGATGTGGTTCCCCTTGCCCATCCTGAATTTGTTGGCCCTTATGCACGATGGAAATTATGCTTGCATCCGGTGGGGCACTCAGGAGCAGAAAACCGACAAAATCCCGGTAAATAGAGGTGTCCGCCAAGGATGCGTCCTGGCGCCGACCCTCTTTTCATTGTTTGTAAATGGGGTTGTTTCATTTCTGTCTGACATTGATGCTGATGCCCGCCATGCTCCAGAAGCTTTTGGACCGGTTCTGCACATTTTGTAACTTAAGGGGCTTGGTCATTAATACAACCAAAACCAAGCTCCTTTATTTCAACCCTAGCAAGAAAGCCAACTGTACTCTTACACTTGACGAGGTGCCCTTAGAGCGTGTTAAAACATTTGACTACTTAGGAATAAGGATATCTGATCAATTGAAATGGCACCCACATATTGAGAAAATGGCCCTGAATCACAAACGTATCCTGGGAGTCATTGGGAGGGAACATAGAGCCTCAATATCCAGACCCATAGCACCTGCACTGGAGTTTTATTCCGCAAAAGCTATAGGTAGTGCATTGTATGGAGCGGGCTCTGGGTTTCAACAATGTTGATCCCCTTGTTATGGCTGAAAATAAGATTTTTAGGGAGCTCGTTTCATTACCTAGGGGTACTCCAAGCAAACCACTCCAATATGACCTTGGACGCCGATCCATTAAAGATCTCATTTTCTTGCACCCGCTTTTCTATTGGGCTCATTTGTGGCGTACACCTGAGCTATCTAGCTACGCAGATGGCCTTGGAGAAGTCATGAATATGCAGGGGTCCCATAAAATTGTTTGGCTTACTAGGGTAAAGAAGTTTTTATTGGCTATTAGTTTTAATATTGCATGGGAGACAGGTGTATCGGTGTCTAAACTGGAGATCAAGTGAGCTTATTGGCTATGGGTTTATGCCCAAGATTCTAGACATACCAACCTGGGCAGGTTGGCAGATGAGTTCCGTCTACACAAGACAGTACATCGTCTTGAACCCTATCTGGATTTCATTAGGAAACCCAGAGATAGGGCTCTATATATTCTGTTCAGACTGGGAACTCTTCCGCTTCGTGAACGTACCTGTAAGTGTAAACCCCCAACCAAACACCTGCCAATTGCCCGTTTTGTACCGATGCACGTGAAACCATCCCACATTTTTTCTTTGTATGTCGCGCTTATAATAAACCTAGGTCAAAATGGTTAAAACCTGTTTGCCATCAGCTTGAGACCAAGAATCATGCCTCTGCCATTAGAATCTTGCAGACAGATCCTAACACCACCCTAGCTTGTGGGGTGGCCAAATTTCTTAGTTGGGCGTGGATGATCAGACTGAAAGACCTAAGATAATTTTACAACGCGACTACTTTTTAATTATGTCCAAAGCTGTTATTGGTTTATTGATTTTTTATTGTTGTATCCCCGTTTAAGAGCTTATTTAAAGTATTTTACAAATGAATTGTATTTTAACTACCATGTACTTTTTAAGATATTTCATATCGAAATAAAGCTTTGAACTTAACTTAACTTATAAGGATAGAGAAGAGAATTCTGATCCTAAAATCCCCAAAGGGATTGTCCCTAAATTTGAGGAAGGTGATGACATCACCAAGTGGTTCACAGCCTTTGGAAGGGCTTGTGAAATAAGGAGAGTAAAGAAACCTCTTTGGGGGACACTCCTGTGGGAACTGTTCTCTGGTAACTGCAGAGACAGGCTTCTGACCCTCTCTGGGCCAGATGCAGGGTCCTCTGACCTCATGAAGAACACTCTGATTGAGGGATTTGGATTCACTACTGAAGAGTACAGAATTAGGTTCAGGAGGGCTCACAAAACCCAGACCCAGTCCTGGGTTGACTTCGTAGACTACTCAGTAAAGACACTGGATGGTTGGTTAGCTGGACATAATGTGCATGATTTCACGGGACTTTACAATCTGTTCATGAAGGAACATATATTAAGTAACTGCACAAATGAAAAGTTGCATTAGCATTTGTTCGACCTAGGTCTAATTTCTCCCCAAGAGTTGGGAAAGAAGGCAGACCACTGGTTCAAGACTGGTGTGACAAGGACAACCACTGGGGGTGACCAGAAGAAGGTGGTTACAAATCCTACCCAGGGAAAAGGTGGTGAGAATCCCCAAGATAAAAAGTCTGAGTCTTCCACAGGGACCCAAAAACCTGCACAAGTGGGTGGGTCCCAAACTATTCCCTATGTGCCTCAGCCCTATAGGGAGAAGAACTTTGATCCCTCCAAGGCCTATTGTAACAACTGTAAGAAGTTGGAACATTTAACTGTCGAAAAAAATTGCCCCCACAACAAAGCCCCTAAAGCACCCAGTACAGCTAAGCCTGGGGCAGCAAGTCTACAAATGGGATCAGAGGAGTGCCCATAGCAAATCTGGGAATACACTAAAGCAAGTCTAGTCTCCTTGGGGGAAGTGGAGTTTGCCACTGTAGCTGTGTGGCCACCCAACTTGAAAAAGTATTTGCATTACTCTTACATCAATGGAACTAGGATAGAAGCCCTGAGGGATACAGGTGCCAATGTCACTATGGTAAGAAATACACTGGTTTCCCCAGAGCGATACCTGATTGGGAATACTCGCCCAGTAACCAGTGCTGACAGTGTTACCACTATTCATCCTATGGCTATGGTGACATTAGGCTGGGGGGAGGGTACTGGCCTGAAACAGGTAATGGTCTCTCAGAAGTTGCCAGCTGACTGTCTGCTTGGAAATTACCTAGAAACTTCAGCCTGGGATGAAGTTGAGCAAGTAACCCATGCAGCCATGCGTTGTATCCCTCAATTGGTTTGTGTGTAACCAAGAGCACAGAGCAAAAAGAAGGGTGAACAAGTAGGTTTGGAGCCTGAAAGTATGGCCCAACCAACCAAGAAAAAAAGCAAGAAGGCTGGGGGACCAACCTCTACACAGCAAACCTCTCAAGACCCCTCTCCTCAGGGAGAGGACTTGGAAACCCTAGCGGGAACTGAGCCCATGAAACGTGAGCCTTACCAGGTTGAACTCCTGGGCCCAAGGGGGGGCCACTAGGGAAGAGCTGTGCCAGGGTCAGCAAGACTGTCCCACTCTTGAAAGCCTGAGGCAGCAAGCTATTTCAGAAGCACAGGGAGGTGTCAGTGGTACCCACAGAGCTTATTGGGAAGAGGGATTATTGTATGCTGAGGCAAGAAACCCCACTCCTGGAGCCACCAGGAGAGTGGTAGTGCCACAGAAGTACAGGGAATTCCTCCTAACTTTGGCTCATGACATCCCCTAGCTAGGCATCTGGGGAAAAACAAAACTTGGGAAAGGCTAGTTAGTCACTTCTACTGGCCCAGATGCATCAAAAGGTGAAGGAGTTTGTAAGCTCCTATTTTACCTGTCAGAACAGTGGCAAGACAGGTGGCCACCCAATGCCCCCCCCCGATACCACTGCCAGTGTGGGGGTCCCCTTTGAAAGGGTAGGTATGGACATTGTGGGTCCACTTGAACCTCCCACAGCCTCAGGGAACAAATTCATTCTAGGTATAGTGGATCATGCTACTAGGTACCCTGAAGCAATTCCCCTTAGGGTTACTACAGCTCCTGCAGTAGCCAAGGCCCTCCTGGGTGTCTTCACCAGGGTAGGGTTTCCTAAGGAGGTGGTTTCAGACAAAGGTTCCAACTTCATGTCTGCTTACCTGAAGCACATGTGGAAGGAGTGTGGTGTGCAGTACAAGTTTACTACCCCATACCACCCACAAACCAAAGGCCTTGTTGAGAGATTGAACAAGACATTGAAAGGTGTGATCATGGGACTCCTTGAAAAAGTCAAAAGGAGATGGGATGTCCTGTTGCCATGCCTGCTTTTTACTTATAGGGAAGTGCCACAGAATGGAGTAGGGTTTTCCCCCTTTGAACTTCTGTTTGTTCTTCCTGTAAGGGGATAACTTTGTCTTGTGAAAGAGGGTTGGGAGAGGCCTCTCCAAGAACCCAAGCAGGACATTGTGGACTATGTGCTAGGCCTAAGGCCCAGCATGGCTGAGTATATGGAAAAGGCATCCAAGAATATTGAGGCCAGCCAGGAGCTTCATAACCACTGGTATGACCAAAAAGCTGCACTGGTTGAATTTCTACCTGGGCAACAGGTGTGGGTTTTGGAGCCAGTGGCACCAAGGGCTCTCCAAGACAGATGGAGTGGCCCTTACCCTATCCTGGAGAAAAAGAGTGAGGTCACTTACCTAGTGGACCTGGGCACAAGCAGGACACCCAAAAGGGTTATCTATGTAAATCACCTTAAACTCTACAATGACAGGGCTGACATCACCATGCTGATGGTGACTGATAAGGAACAGGAAGCTGAGAGTGAACCTCTCTCTGATCTCCTCTCTTGCGGCCCAAAAGATGGGTCCGTGGATGGAGTAGTGTTTTCAGACACCCTCTCTGCCCAACAGCAGACTGACTGCAAGGACGTCTTGCAACAGTATGCTAGTCTCTTTTCCCTGGTCACACCAACTGGTGTACCCATGATGTGGACACTGGTGACAGTAACCCTGTCAAAAACAAGATCCATTGACAATCAGACCAAGTCAAGGAAAGCATCAAACTGAAGTCAGCAAGATGCTGGAGTTAGGGGTTATTGAACACTCTGAGAGCCCCTGCGCTAGCCCAGGGGTTCTGGTCCCCAAACCTCATCCACAGGGTGGAAAGAGAGAGATGAGGTTCTGTGTAGACTATAGAGGGCTCAACTCTGTAACCAAGACAGATGCTCACCCCAATCCAAGAGCAGATGAGTTGATAGATAAGTTGGGGGCAGCCACATTCCTCCGTACCTTTGACTTAACTGCAGGGTACTGACAGATTGGCATGGCCCCAGGAGCAAAAGAGGAAACAGCATTCTCCATACCTGATGGGCACTATCAGTTTACTGTAATGCCTTTTGGGTTAAAGAATGCCCCTGCCACCTTCCAGAGGTTGGTGAAGCAAGTCCTGACTAGGTTAGAATCCTTTAGTGCAGTTTATCTTGATGTCATTGCTGTCTTTAGCTCCACCTGGCAGGATCACCTGATCCACCTTGGAAGGTTTTATAAGCCCTGCAAACTGCAGGACTAGCTATCAAGGCATCCAAATGCCAGATAGGGCAGGGCACTGTAGTGTACTTAGGCCACCTTGGTGGAGGCAGGGTACAACTTTTACAGTCCAAGATCCAGAGTATCATGGACTGGGCAGCTCCAACAACCCAGACACAAGTCAAGGCATTCCTTGGCTTGACTGGGTACTACAGGAGGTGTGTCAAGTGATATGGGTCCATTGGGACTCCCCTCCCAAAACTCACCTCCAAAAAATGCCCAAGAAAGTAAACTGGACTGTTTGCTGCCAAAAGGCTTTTGACACCCTGAAAGAAGCAATGTGCTCAGTACCAATTCTAAAAGCACCAGACTACTCCAAGCAGTTAATAGTGCAGACTGATGCCTCTGAGCTAGGGATAGGAGCGGTCCTATCCCAGATCAATGTTTAAGGCCAAGACCAACCTGTTGCTTTTATAAGCAGGAGGCTACTCCCCAGAGAGCAGCATTGGAGTGCCATTGAGAGGGAGGCCTTTGCTGTGGTTTGGTCTCTGAAGAAGTTGAGGCCCTACTTGTTTGGAACTCACTTCCTGGTTCAAACTGACCACATACCTCTCAGATGGCTAATGCAGATGAAAGGGGAAAATCCAAAACTACTAAGATGTTCCATCTCCCTACAAGGAATGGACTTTGAAATGGAACACCGACCAGGGACTGCCCATGCCAATACAGATGGACTTTCCAGGTTCTTCCACTTAGACAATGAAGACTCCCTAGGGCAAGGTTAGTCTCGTCACCTTTTGTTTGGGGGTGAGTTGTGTGAGAAAGTGCCATCTTTCTTGCATTGGTATGCCCCCACTTTTTTCTGAATTGCTGATGTGCTTTGACTGAGTATGCCCTGAGCTCCTGCCAACCAGGGGCCTATGGCCTGTGTTCCTTCCCTAAAACTGTGTTGAAACTAAAACCCAATTGGCATCTCTGGCCACCTGTCAGCCCCTAGTAAATGGTACCCTAGGCACCCAGGGCCTGGTGACCAAAGGAGACCCCGAAAGGGCGGTAGCACTTATTGTGCCACCCTTAGGGGCCCTGTACCCTGGCACTACACACTGCCTTGGCAGGCTGAGTGTCTAAGTACAGAACCAAACAGAGTCAACATGGAACACATTCCAGTGTGCCATGCCCACACACCCACTGCCCTGACACACATCAGCCACCCCTCTAGCTGGGTACCCTATGCCAGTGGTGTGGGCACAGGTGCATGAGGCCTGTGCCCCTACAGTACCCAGGGCCATTCCTGGGCACTGTAAGTGCAGTGATGCCATTAAGAGTATATGGTGCTGGGAGGTTGTCATTACGAATTCCACAGCACCATAATGGCTACACTGAAGACTGACAAGTTTGATATCAAACTTCTCAGCACATTAAACCCACACTGATGCCAGTCTGGGATTTAATGTAAAATGCACTACAGTGGGCATCTTACAGATGCCCCCTGAAACCTAACCTACTATCCAAATCTTGTCTGAGAGGCTGCCGAGGCTGACATGTTGCTGGACCCCTGGGTGGAGAGCCCTCACTCTCCTGGGCCTGCAACAATGCACATCGTGGGACGAGGTGCCAAACCTCCTCCCCCAGTATGTGCAGAGGATTCTTCGAAGGCAGTCCGCCTTTGTGAGCTACTCCAGACCCTTTGCTGTACTCAGCAAGTGGCCCCCACCAGTTCTGAGCCCCACTCTGCCGGAAAGACTGGCGGAAAACCCTACGTCAGGAAGGGGGGGTGCCAGCCTGCGCCAACTCCACCCCTCATGTGGGAGAGGTGAGGTGAAGCACGACCATGGGCACCGGCCATCTTGAAGATAGGGAGCCCTGCCCAATCACAATCACCCATTGGTCCCTGCCGTTGCCCTACCTGTAATCCCCCTAAATTTAGTATTTTGGGGCACCCTAAACCTTCCTTCCTCAGATCCCGATTGCAATAACAAGAAGACCTAGAAACAAGAAGACCTGACGCGCAGCTGCTAACAAAAGGATGACGCCCACTGACTTGGCCCCAGAACCCTACAGGCCTGTTGATCCTCAAACCTGCAGAACACAACACATTAAGGAGGGTCTCAGGGTCGGTTTAAAGACCTGCAAGGCGTGTTACCCCTAAATTCTCAACAAACACCACGCAACACCTTGGGTCTATGAACAATAGTAAAAACATGAGCAGGAGGGGACCAGATGCAAAGAAAGTATGTCAAAGGGTAATGATACCAACCACCTCATCAGGAGAGGAGAGAACTAGGTTGCCCGAAACCCATCATTCACATATCGTGAGCTGTCATCATTTGGGTCTGGCCTCCTCTCGTGGGGTACTCAGTCTAGAAATATGACTGAGAAGCCCCCAGTGTTATGCAATCAGAGGATGGCTGATGACTCCGCAGAGCATACCATGAAACCCATAGGCATAAGTTCCTGCCAGGTGAAGAGGGTTCTCAAACAAAAAATAACAAGTGCAGCGCTAACTGATACCGAAAAAAGTGTGTTAAAAATGACTAAGGGAGCTCCATATCAGTTTTATTCTAAGAGTGCCCCTGTCATGGTTAAAAAGCAGAATACTAACTAATGAAGAGCAAAAGTTAGACGATGGAATAGGTCGACATGTGTCTGCCCTCACAAGGATCTATGAGTATCGGGGCATTCCTCAGGACCAATTTAGCTAGAAAGATATATAGCTGCTGCTTAAAAGTAAAAACACAAAAAATGTGACAAATATCAAATTAAACGATTTATATACTCCACCGACATTATCCAGCTTGATAGTGATGGAACAAATTGTCGGTTACCTGCAAAACATTATGCATATGTTAACTCAATACTGGTCACCGCACTCATAATTCACCACACAACATCTCTCTCGGAGCGGCGGTCAATGTGAAATCCTGGTTGATTTCAACACCATCTATTTAGTGTATAAAGTATGTGCACTTACCCACAACAGTTGGGAGTCACCCTCACCTCTACCTGGTAATTACCCGCTCTGTAATAGAAAAATAGTATAGTCCATGATCAAACTGTACATGGCATGCTATTCTATCACCTAATTCTCTATGATGCCATCCGGCACCATTGGCAAGCACCTTCAAACAAAACTGCCTACTCCCAATGTACCAGTTGATTAGGAAAATTCCATTAAAATCCACATTTTGATTCAATATACAGATTTTCGAGATATCTCCCACCCTGTAAACGTTCTTGAATGTAGAAACACTAGAGAGATTACTAGCTGTAATGTCAGTGAGAAAGTCTAGCACAACAAATTTCCGACTCTCACCGTTATAAATGTCACAATCAACCAAACTCGTAACATGCGTGTAACGAGTGAGTCAAGTGGCCTGTGTTCATCAAGTCTCTAGTACTAGAACCACTAAGTTCTCATATAGTGCGAAGTCATGGCAAGTCAATGCATACCATCTTGAACGTGTATAAGAAAACATCGTGCTGTTAACTATGATGTTAGAGACAGACCGCACACGAGGGGAAAACGCTGCTCAGATATAACGTAAGCATTCACAATCTTTCAATCCCCGAAGTTGTAGCGTGCTCGTTAACGCGCAACTAAACAGATAAACTGGTAGCATGTCAGTTAATAGCGCAACTAAACAAAGAAACAAGTGGAACTCGCGCTGGCCTTACCTATCCGTCGGTACCACTGGGCGGTCTATGAGTAATGACCGGAGGTACCGACGGTGGCCATCTCGCGTGTATTTCTCCACTCCATGAGTCCTGCTTACAGGCGTCCAGCTAGTTGCCTGAAACGCGGCTTACACAGAATACGCGATTTGCGCATGCACGATAGTGAAGTGTTCCTCTTGCACGGATCTAGCAGTCCAAGCTAGCTAATTGGGTATACTGATATAGTGTTAGTCTCCACTCAAGCTTCATCAACAAAACACTGAGGTATTAAATAAAATAACAAATGTCCTTGTATTAGTATTAACTCAGTAATAAAAGGGCAAATATTACGCACTCTGGATATACCGTTAGTAGGGTATATTTAGGTAGTTGAAGTAGTACTGGTCTCCATTCCAGCTATATTTAAACAAAAAGCCGAGGTGTTAGGGAAACAGTAAGTGTCCTCGTATTTTTTTTGACAGAGTAGAAAAAAGCAGATGTTATACGCTCATAGCGTGAGAGGGTAATGGGCGACTACTTCAGTCATTACACTATTGGACATCGGTATATCTTCACCAAGCTGAAAAACAGTTATCGTGCCAAGCATCTAACCAGGTTAGAGGCTAATGTCTCTGGAGCACTTAGGCTGTTTATTCAGTGTTCTCAACAACTCCTTGTTGCCTGAATGTCAACTGGGCAGATATCTAATAGGGGTAGCAAGGGAATTACCCCTACCTGACGCTATGGGGACCAAAACCTGGTAGGTACAAGCCTGAAGGTTATATGAGAATCACCACCTTGGACCTATTTGACGGTGTCAATGGACTGACTTCTACAGAGATAACCAAGGTATCTCGTCATTCAGTCCACAGAGGTCACTTTTCAGTCTGTACACCCATCTTTGTTCCCTGCGTAATAAGAATTGTTGGATGTCTGTGACATGGGTAGGGATGTAAGGTTTCTCCAGAATGACCCAGTGGAGATCAAGGTCAGAATGTCCTGACATTATATAATGGTTTGTAAGCTTGGTAGCACTCTTTTTGCACCGCTTGGTGCTCCTGTGCTTGGAGATTCTGACCTTGATTCTGCGTGAGGTCATGCCCACATACCTCTCGTGGCACGGACACGTTATCAGATAGATAACATGGTCAGAGTTACAATTAGTGTGTTTGTTCAGTACCCAAGGGCTAGAGGTGCCAATATCTACCTCAGTCTGATGGCTAGTTAAGGCACAAACAGAACAATTGCCACAGGGGAAATGCCCCTTTACTCTCTTGATGAGGTGGTTGGTATCATTACCCTTTGACATACTTTCTTTGCACCTGGTCCCCTCCTGCTCCTGTTTTCACCATTGTTCATAGATCCTTGAACCTGCTCCTGTGAAACACCAGCGTCTCCTGCGGACAGCAACCTCGACAGCCCCAGAGGACCAGCCTGCCTTGAACCTTCTACAAGACTGGGACTCCCATGAGCAGTGGTTCGGCTCCAACAGCAATACCCCTGGTGCCAGCCAGGAACAGCAAATTCTGCCCACTCTGTACCGGCCAAGCCAGGCCTGTGCCTGAGTGATCCAAGACCACGAGGACGTCCCGCGGGCGACTGGGACCCAAAATACAGTGCCAGAATTCCTTTCTTGATGACCCAGACGACGCATGCAGCCTCAGAACCAGGGACCCCCCCCCAACCGCGACCAGCTGAGGGTAAGATCTCCCGATGCCAAAAGACACCCCTGCACCTGGCGCCCCACGGTCGCCTGTGCCTTGAAGTGGTGGTCACACCTGAAGAATATCCCTCCCCGAGCCTGTAGCCTTTGTTCACTTTTCAACTTTCCCATTGGATAACATTGAGCATCCGACGGCTCAAAAGCACCCTGCACCCAGCCGCCCGAGTGCCAGTGGAAGTGCAACTACTACCCTACTCTACTTCCCCACTTGCCCTGAGTAAATGACCAGGAGCTCAGCTCCCACAGCCATGTGGCCTGCTTGCTTGCAGCCACCAACCAGAGGCCCCCTACCCTCCATTGGATTGCATTGGGCCTACACTCTCTGCACCCAGCTGTCCCTGTGTGCGGAGGTTGTGTGTATCTACTGTTCCTTCCCGACCCTGGGAGACCCCTGATTCTATGCCCAGAACCTTAACTCTACCAGTTGAGTACTTACCTAAAAGCCGATAACTCACTTTCCTTCCATAGGTTAACATTGACTGGTTTTAACTTGAAATTTCTTCTAAGTGTGGAGTCTTGAAACTTTAAAATATTCATCTAAAATCAGCTGAATAATGAATTCTAAAATACTCACCTGTGATCAGGGGAGAAGCCAGTACTGTACCTTTTAGTCCAGTACTGAACCTCCAAAAGTAATACTAACTGTACTTACGAGTTACTTGTATTTTCTTCCATAGGAAACCATTGACTGTTTTTCTTTGATATTTATTGTAAGTGTCGATTTTTGCAAACTACAAATATTCTTTAAAAATCGTAACAAATACCTAGGTAGAGGTTCCAGTGCTGAGCTTAGGAGTCCAGTACTGGATTACAAAAGTAACGAGAACCTACTTTACCTTTGACTTGAAGTTCCTTCCATAGGATAACATTGCTTGGTTTTCACTCAAAAGTTTCTGTCAACTTTGAAAATACATTTATATTCTTTAAAAATCACAACTGGGACCAAAACGCTTTTACTTAACTGTTTACAGCTTAGGTCCCGGGACTGAATCCAGGATCCAGTCCTGGGGTTAGAAAAGTAATCCTTAAAGTAATCAACTGCATTCATGTAGGAAAAACCTATAGAGCTCAATGTTAAATTGTGTTTGGAATAGTGTTGCCTATTGCAACCACTGTAGCTATTGTACTTACAAAGTTTATTGCCTTTCTGCAAAGTAATTACCTAAAGTCACTCATATCGAGAAAAGTATATTTTGACACCCATTGGTTCTAAAATAAAACAACTATATCTTTTGATAAAAACACAATTGGCCTAGAGTTCAATTCTTGAGTGTGTGAAACCTTTTGCTGACTGAGTGTGTACAACAAATGCTTTACACTGTCCTCTGATACTGCCTTACTGCTCGACCAAGCTACCACTTTGGAGAGTAAGGTTATATCTAACTTTAACCTCTGTCATACCTCTGGGGACTGGGGACTCTAGACACACTGTACCTTACTTTGGTCCAGTATATATAGAGTCACTTTCTTACAGGCAGCTGTGAAGCGGGCGACATGATGAGGTACTCAAAGTAAACAGAAGCCACTGTACATAAAATAAGTAGTCCCCAAAGGGACAAATAAACGCTTACAGAGTAAGAGAACTGTAGTTGGCCAGTACTCCCCACCGAAAACTGGAAGTGATGTATGGGGAGCACTAACCAATGATGAGGCAGTGATTGCACGTTTCTAGTGAATACCACAGGTCTTGCAGACAGTGCATGCACGCTGATACTTGACCTTAAAATGGAAGGAGAGAAAGGAGGAAGAAAGTCAGAAAATATAATGTAATAAGAGAAGAAAATATATGTGAGATGAAAGGAAGGGCAATGGAAGGAAAGAAGAGAAATAAAGAATTAACAGGATGCAAAAAGGAAAGATGGAAAGAAGGTGGGAAAGAAGGGCAGGAGCACAATAAGGATAAAGGAATAAGAAGAATTGAAAGCAAGAAAAGTGGACCGATGGAGTAGGGAAGAATGAACAGAATGAAAGAAAGCTGAAAGAAAGAATGAAAGACAAAACTAAAAGAACTATGATGGAAAGAAAGAACAATTATAGGAAAGAATAAATTAGATAATGAAGACAGTATTGGTAGATGTAGTTTGTGGCTAAAGTCCTTTAAAATCATGCTGTAATATTCATCATTTTGCAATTCCTACATCACTTCATAGAAACGATTGGGATCGCTCACTTTGCTCTGACATTTATCTCCATTTATTTTTCAAAGGGGAGAGTGTTTTATTTTTCTGGCTACCCCCCTGAGACATTCTATAACCGAATGCAACTCTTCAGCAATGGGAGGAAAATGCTGCAGCCCCATTGAAAGCATTATAGGATTAGGCTTTCAGATGAATTGATATAATTCCCTGGTCAGATTCAGTTTTTACTTGCATATTCTATGATTTATGACACTGTTGGAAGTACACGAGAGATGGTGTTAGGTATTTATTGGGGTAAATACTAGTGAATGTTCTCTCCTATTCAAGGGATACATCAGAGAGATTTGGTGCCATTTGACCAGTGGCCACTAAATAAACATAAAAATTGATTTTGAGTGCAATACATAGACACTGGAAGACATAATCAGTGGGTGGGCAGGAGTGAGGCGTGGGGCGTGACGTTGAGGTCAGCTGGTGTGTGGTGGGATCAGTAGTGTTAGCAAAATATGACAAATTACCTGTAGCTATTTCGATGCTGTGTCACAAACAGAGTACTGCATCTAAATATTTGGTGTAGCTGAAAAATAAATTGAGGGTTAAAGATATGTTGATTTACTTCCAAAAGCATTAATCGTTGACATTTACAAACATCTGCAAAGAGTTAGAAGCATGCAATTTTTAATCACTGCCCTTAGAATGTACCCCACTTTTTGTGTATTCCTAGAGTAAAGCCATTTGAGTAGAATTTGAACGTGCAACATACAGGTTACTTACAGATCCTTACAACGGGTTTATAAGCCACTGCTCTTTCTAACTAAGGGGCCCATTAGGATGTCGGTTGGATAGCCACCGCCATACCGGTGGTGGCGATTCTTCCAGAAATCCAACCCCGTCCGCCACCTATTTCCCCCCACCATATTACAATGGTGGGGGGGACCGCGGCGGACAGAAACACCGTCCGCCACTTTTCTGCCCCGGTCACCTTGCGACGGGTGCGGAAAGGGGTTTAAATGGCTGGTGGTGTCTTCCAGACACCGCTAGCCATATTAGGATGGCCTCATGCAGATGCCTTCTTTGCCGCCACGGAAAGGCATGTGGTGTTTACTTTGGGGCCCCCCTGCGGGCCCCCATGGTGAAGGCGAGAAGGAGGGGTGCACATGGGGGGTTCCTGTGCTACCCCCCTGCCTTTGTAAACCGTGCGGTGCTTGCCGCTTTGTGTATGCAAATGCATGCCCGCATTTTCAACATTGCGGCGGGCAGTGCTCTCTGCACCGCCCGCCGCAATGTTAAAAATGCATGATGCGCCCACCAGTGTGGCGGGCGCATCATAATTGGCATGGCGGGACCGCCTCTCACGTCGCGAATGGTCCCGTTTTCCACAGGGATGGCGGGCGGGCAAAGTCCGTTCGCCATCCTAATCGGCCCCTATGTTCGAAACTTATGTGCAGTATGCCAAACATTTTGAAACTAAGCCGAAAATGTGTCCTTCAAGGTACACAAGAATCTCAACAGAAGGCACGTTTTCCCCGGCTTTCTGACTGGGATTAGAATTAGTGAACTGTAGGTTATACATGGGCCACTTTCCTTTACCTAGATGTGATTCCAGGCAATAACAATTGAGATTGAGTTTATTTACAGCTACTTTCAGCAAGTAGAAATGTCTTTTGCACAAATAATGTATGCATATTGAGAACTCAAATTTAAGATAAAATTAAGATACAAATCATAAGAAAATCCGAACATTAAGCTACAAGAAAACAATAAGGCAGAAAAAGAAATATCAGTCTGATTGATCTAAGCAAGCACACAAAGACAGATATCTGCAGTTACGTGCAGTTTTCCCTGAGTATGTTTCTCTACTTCTCTCTTAGGTCCCAACTTTTTACAAAGTACAATCCCATGCATTTTATTAAAGCCTCTGAGATGTCATTGAGTTGGAAGAACATCTGCTCTTTGTTGGCCTCCAACTGTTTCTTCCCCGTTACATGTTTAAAGGTTGTATATCTGAGTTTGTCATAAGTTTAACAAAAGTAGGACCCGATTTCAAGTCTGGGAGTCTTGGATTGTCAGACTCTGTGGTGGAGCAGTGGTGGTCCTGCGTCCGCCTCAATAAGAGGCAGCTTTTAGGACCGACCACCACTGTGCTGGCTGCGCCTGGGAACTGCCAATCCCTGTCAGTGGTACAGCGCAGAGGGCCTATTTAACATGCAAGGCTGGACCGCCATGGTCCACCAAGCATATCATAAGTTTCCCATCCATGAGTCTTTTTAATGGCGGGCTCCCCACCATGAAAAGGCTGGCGGAGGGGAAACAAAGGGGGCCCTACAGGGCCTCAATGCCCCCGCCGTCATGGGGATGCATTAAGGAGGGCACTACATGTGCCTACCTGTTTGCATGACCCCAAGTTCGAGGGCCGCATAAACTTCACAGTCCATGCTGTCCTGGAACTTCTTTTGCATTACCATTGAGGTTCCTGTGTTCAGAGCACTGCTGTGGGAAGGCAAAAGAAGAGACAAGAAGAGCCCAAAAAAATATAGCTACTGCATCAGAATAAGTTGCTGGCCATAAAACTACGCCCCAAACTTCCAAAGCAAACTAAACTAATGTTATCAATAAAACTATTCAGATATTTGAAAATAACGAAGCAATAGACAACATATAAACCATAGAGCACACATTAATCTAACTTACACTACTAAAGACACAACATACTATTACCTTACAAAATCCAAACTGATTGTCTGAACAATAAAAGTGTGAGTTTTCAAAATGATTCTATAACTATTAATTACACGTTTTTATTTCATTCTTTGATTTATTTATTTTTCACACAAATAAGATATATATACCAAAATTAAAAAAGAGTATAAATTAGTATTAATACCATTTTAAGATTGATAATTATTTGACATTATTTTACATTTTTTTAAAGCATTTACACATGTCCCCATAATTAGTATTAAAGCACATTACATAACTATACAAATAACAAAACACTTTATAAATGAAAGCATACATAAATATTTTCAATTGAAGGCACTTCATTAGTAATGTACACATTAACAATGCAAAACAATTCTCACCCAACAATATGATGAGAATAATTAATATTAATAATAATACTAATAATAATACTACTACTACTACTACTACTACTAATAATAATAATAATAACAATAATAATAATAACAATAATAATAATAATAATAATAATAATGTAATTGATATGGTGTTGAAGATAATTGTGAAAAGAAATCTAAATCTTAAATTGGAACTCCATTAGAAAAATTCCCTCCCACCCCCAAAAATACAGAGCTATAATCTTCCTTCTATAACGGGTATACCATAGAGAAATATCTTCAAAGAATTAAAGTCTTCAAAGAGTCAAACAATTATTGAATGGAATTTAAAAGAAAAAACTTTAAATATATTGAATACAACGGCGTAGGCAAAATAAATTGGTTATAATACATTCAGACCAACCTTCAGGCAGTTGGTTTATATGAGGATCCAAAACTATGTATGTCAAAGTCAAAAAAGGAACTGAAGGTTCGTCTACTAGGCCATCTTGTTAAGAAGAAATACGAAGTAAATTATAGTCTGTCTACAATCAGACAATACCACACAGCTCCTCTCATAAACAACATCTGATGCTCTTACTGAACATTTGTCTCAAACTTACAACATTGATATTTATTAGTAAGATTTTGTTTAAATTATATCCCTCTCATGCTAGGATATCCATCTAAATCATATGCAATCAACACACTTCCATTCTGTCTCTGTGATATGCAATCTCCCCAGAATGAACAGTATTTTGTATTTTTCTGTAGTTTATACACCAAAGAAAGAAAAAGATATATTCTCCCTCTCATGCAAAAACTACATTTTATCCAATGCCGTTCAGCCCTACATTATCTTCAGTCAATACTGGATCCTTTAGTCTGTTTCTGTTTGGCTTTGTTTTATTTATCAGCCTTAAACAGGAGGAGGCTATCTGCCTAACTTGATCATCAGGGCTTAACCATATTGGGTCTGCTTTTTAAACTCTGTGTAAATGTCTTATGAATATGTTTTCAGATTGTGAGCATTTTATACGTATACATCATATTTCCTTTGCTTATCTTCATAAATTGTTTTAACCAGATCTTATACCATAAAACGTTTTTTTAAATTGTTATTGTTTTGGCGCTATATAAACTACTTTGGTATCAAATAGGACCATGATCAAGAGGAAGAAATCCCTCCCTTATCCTGATATATACTATTTTCACTTTAAAAACTAAGCTATTTTGCACCTTCAGAATTTTGAGGACTTTCTACACTGACCTATATTGACAAGAATTTTCCTTACAATTTAGAGTGTCTTTTGTAAAGACACTGTTGGATAGGTAAAGTTTGCATTGTTTTTGTCTTAAATGTCTTATTATTCTGTTATGGATTTTGTGTAAATCCGAATAAAGATTTTGTTCGAGAATACAATGGAGAAAAAATAATATTTTTGATTTATTACTATAATTTATTTAAATTTATATATTTGTTTTGCAAATGAGAGTTGTGGCTTTTCATTTAGCATTTTTCTTTTAATTGTTCTAGATATTTAAAAAAAATCTCCTTTAAACAATGAAAATGTAACTTTACTTTTTATTATACTTTTTTTGTAATTATAATATTGTGTTCTAAATGCCTATTATATATGTACAATGTTTATTTTTTCAATAAAATATCAACTATCTTTGTTTCATTTACCTTTACCACTGCATAATTTGTATACACTTTTCTATTGAATAACACATATTTAATTAACACTTCTATTACATTTACAAGGTATGTAATGTTCCTCCTTGTATAAAAATGTATGATGTTGAGAATTTCTTGATCCTATGCCCCATGGGAAAAGTCCATACCGAACTACCAGGCCATATGGCAGGGTCCCAACTGGGGTAGAGTGGTGAGCAAAAGAGTGATGGATTAAACCCATCTGGGGGTGAATGTTTGCATTGTCCAGCATTCCGTCCATTAATTGTTTATTTTACATACGTCACCCTAGGTGGGAAGGGTATGTCCAGACGTGGGTTCCGTGCTCACTACACAACTGGATTCAAGCTAGCCAAGCTGATGAAGGGTGATGCCCTGAAACCGGTCCCAGGATGCTTGTTTGTGGTCTAGGGAGGCCTGGCTTGGCAGTTCAGGCTGGACTGTTCCCATAAGGAACAGGTTCAAGACTGATTTGCATATGGCTGGGTCCCAACTGGGATGGTGCGGTGAGCAAAAGAATGATGGATTAAACCCAGATCCTTGTGACTGGGAGTGAATGTTTGCATTGTCCAGCATTCCGTCAATCAATTGTTTCTTTTGCAACTTTCTAAATGTGGCATTGTCATAATTGTAGCTTGAAAACGGTGTTTTGAATTATAATTGTGTAATAAACACACAAAACCACTCTAGCAGTTTAGGTAGTTTTTGAATTAATCTTTGTCATTCAAATAGAACACAACCCAACACTTTGTTGTTTGTAACTATTGAAAAGGCTCAATTTGGGTGTAGTTTAGGGCCCAACTCCTTCTTGTTAAAAAACAAAAAACTTTATAAATGTGGCATCATTGTCAGAATTGTAGCTTGAAAACTGTGTTTTGAATTATAAATCATTAGACACCAACCTCAACATTCCTTCCTGCTCCCAATTTAAAGTTATCACTTATTAAATGTAATAAGCTAGCTCATGTTTTCCTATGGGAGAGGTAGGCCGCACCATAGTGAAACACAAATTTAGTAGTTATTGTACTACCAGGACATGTAATACTTAAAATTACTTGGAATACTTTTTAAATACACTACACCCTGCCCCATGGGCTGGTTAGGGCCTACCCGAGGGATGACTTATAATTATTTAAAAGGGAGGTTTAGGCCTGGCAAAAGATGTATTTTGCCAGGTCGAAATGTCAGTTTCAATTGCACACATAGCCTTCAATGACAGACTTTACACACATTTAAAGGGCTTGTTAAGTGTCACAATGAGTGATGCAGGTCCACTAGTTGCATTTTATGTACAGGCTCTGGGTGTATGATGTACCCCTTTAGGGAATTACAAGTAAACTAAATGTGGCAATTGGGTAGAAACCAATGTTACCACGTTTTAGGGAGAGAACACATTCACTTTAGCACTGGTTAGCATTTGTAAAGTGTAGTGAGTTCAAAGGGCAGCAAAAATGAGTTCAGAAAACAGGAGGGAGAAGACAAATGGTTTGGGGATGGCATGCAGAAAGGGCCAAGCCCATTGCCCTTATTATTTTCTATGTGAGCATGTTACAGTATAAGTGATCAGCCATGTCTGGTGAGTGACTTACTCCAAAGCTTCAATGGAGTACATTTCAGTCTGTCTTATTACAACTAGAACTGTAGTAGAATTAGAAGTGTATTTTGTGATTATGTGTTGTCTTACTCTTCTGTGGGTATGTTTTTGTATTTGCACGACCCGCCATAAACCTTGCCTATAATTCTCCTTAATCCTGCTCCTTTTTTAGTAATTATTACTTATTTTCCAGCCACCACCACACCTCTTCAATCCCACGTCCCGTTCATACTACAAAAATATATACCAGTGTGAAGGAGACTTCTGTACCGAATGTCAACATTGGTAGACATCGAGGAGATGTCTGTACAGAAATGATAGGAGATTCAGAGGTGGCGGTGACCACTCAGAGGTCTGTGGTTTACATTTTGCAATAAATAGAAAAACCGGAGTACTATTTAACGTACTCCAAAATGCAGTTTATAAATTGTGCCCAAACTATTTAAAACCAGGGAATTACAGTGAATTGGTCCAACCCTATGCTCTGGACAACCTCATTCACTTCAGCCATTCTCATAACAGGAGATGTCTATTGACTTTCAGTCAGTCCATTCACTCTTCTGTCATACCTGCAGACAACATACTTCTGACCCACACCTGTAAACTCTAAACACACAGTGTGCACAGTCACCATGTATCCAGCATTTGTCCCATGAAAACCACACATATTTTTGTAACAAATCTCTTATTGTGTCAAACTAAAAAAAAAGGAAATTGCTAGGAAAACGATTTTGTTTATTTTGTAAAGAACAATGTTCTTAAGCTTCAGCTGTACACATGCACCACCGGGACAACAGTAAGTTGAGAATACCTCACAGACGCAAAAGGAACAGCATAGACAACAGCAATGTATGTGTGTATTTATGCACGTAGGAGTGTTTTCATGATGCAAAGTGAGTTTTGAAGCAATGGAATGATTTTCAGATACTGAAGCCGTAGGGTACAATTCACAGTCAGTACAGAGGTGGGTATCAGGTGGTTTCCTGCTTCATGGGAGATATTGTTCCTTGAAGAGATTAATCTTGAGTCATTTTATTGTAGAAGGCCTGGACCAGTTCTGATATTTGCAAGGACTATGAAGATCTCCTTCTTGCACATTTTCTTTTCCAGCTTAGCAATATCTTGGCTCCAGGTGTGGCGAAACCTGCTCAAAGAGGTTCGGTATTTTTTGGCAAATGTACATTTAAGGCGATTGAGATGGACATGTGACCCACTCCCCCAGGTTCAATTGTCTTTCAGAAACATTGACATATTGAGAAATCATATATTAGTCTCATGTGATGTGCTTGACCTAGTCCTGTGGAGCCTCTCAGGGACACCTCCGTGTCAGGGCATCTTTAGACTCCCCCTTGCCCTGACAATCCAAATCTCAACTAACCTTTCAGAAAGACCAACCTCTCAGGAATCACCCAGATTCTCTAGTTACAACAGTGTTGGAATGGGTGAGTATGATGTGAATGAATACCAGGATAAGTGCGGGCCTGACAATAGGAATACCACTAAATGCAATGTGAACGTGTTAGAAATGGGATTTCTGGTTGGCTAAGGTTGGCACCAAAGCCAGGCAGAAACCACCACTCTAGTCAGGATAAGGGAGTTACACTACTAAAATAACCCCTGTTCACCTCCTTGGTAGCTTGGCACGAGCAGTCACGCTTATCTTAGAGGCAGTGTGTAAAGCATTTACACATAACCAACAGTAATACAATGTAAACACTACAAACGGACATCACACCAGTTTAGAAAAATAGCCAATATTTTTATATACTTAAACAGGACCAAATCGATAAAAAATCCCCCATACAGTACTTAAATATCTTCAGTAGTCAAAATAATGTTGAAACACAGTTCCTTGATGTTGATAGCTTTGTCCGGGGCAATCATGGCGTTGTGAACAAACAAATCCAAACAGTTCTGACTGACCGTGGCGTCGCGGGTCAGCTACGGTGTCGGGAAGATCCACAAACAGTAACTTAATGCACAGCATAGATGACGTCTCGTTCAGCTTCCGAAGAAACGGCGTCCGCAGGAGTCGGTTTCGGAGGTCGGTTCAGGAGGCGTCAGGTGCTGTGGTGCAAAGTGCAGCGGCGCGGCGTGCAGTGCCCTGAGGTCGTGCTGCAAGCTGCAGCTCGGTGGCACGTTGAATGGCATCGTCGGTGAGACCAGGGTTATGGTGTGAGATGAAGGCGGTGCTCGTCACTGTGCTGGCAGGTCACGGCGCAGCGTTGCCATTGCTGAAAGCGCTGTCATCGGCTGACAACTGGAGTCGATGGTACCGGCGTTGGTCGGCCAAGGCTGCGGTGCGGGATGAGGGGGGTGCGACGTTTAACTTGACAAGTGGTGTCCTCGAACCACGGTGCAAGCCGTGGTGCCAAGCCCGGCCTGGAGCGGTGCCATAGGGGATACTACGGTGTCATCGTGAAGCGAGTTGGTACAGAGTAAGGTGCTCAGAGGTTGCGGTGCGAGCAG
This sequence comes from Lissotriton vulgaris, assembly GCF_964263255.1. NCBI lineage: Eukaryota > Metazoa > Chordata > Amphibia > Caudata > Salamandridae > Lissotriton > Lissotriton vulgaris. The sequence goes on along the minus strand of NC_141695.1, from coordinate 280,756,840 downwards.
GGGCTCGGTGGTGGCATAAGCAGGCGTCGTTGGTGAGACCAGGTGAGCGGTGTGTTGCGGCAGTGCCCTCTGCGGTGCCTTCGGGACACGGAGTCGGCAGCGGTCTCGTAGATGGTGTTGAGGTTGAAGTCTTTGCTGTTCCTGACACTTCTTGAACAAGCTCTACCTCAAGCCCTTGGAGACCCTCATAAAAGTAGATTGAAGAAACTTCAGTCCTTTCACTGCCCAAGCAAGAAGCAGCCACTGCAGGCCAACACCGCATGCAGCAAAGTGGTAGTTCCTCCTCACAACTTCTCCAGCTCTTCCTCTTGATCCCAAAGAGTTCTAAAGTTCTGGGGTCTGGGTCCCCCTTTTTATCCTGAATTTATCTTTGTTCTCTAAAGGCACAGTGACCTATGCCTAGTCCAAACCAGTTCTGGTCAGTCTTGGAGCACTTTCTTGACAAGACTCCTTGTTTTGTTTCACATAGGACAGGGACATCAGACGCACCACAGGAGGTGGAGCCAGCATTGTGGAGCAGCCCTATTCATGTCCCAGGTGCAACTCCTCCCACCCATCTACATGTAGATCTTGCTATTCAGTCCTGTGCTGACTCACCCTGTTTCCTGGAATCCCCCAGCCCCTGTCACTCAAACTTCAGACAAGGAATACACAACCTAGCAGAGGCAGGCTTGGATGGTTTGACAAGAAAATTCCCACTTTCTAAAAGTGGTATTTTTAAACCCAGAATGGTAAAACTAACTTCACTAAAAGATGTATTTTATCATTCTAAGTTCAGGCATACTACACTCAAATTTCTACCATGTTCCCTGAGTCAGTTAGGATTATAGGCTGCTATAATCAAACTGCCCACTCCAGCCTATTGGGAACAGGTAGCCTTGCAATAGTGAAACACAAAGTAGGCTGTAATTCACTACCAGGACATCCCACACACACTAGGGCAAGTCCTACCTTTCACATACAATGCACCCTGCCCAGGGGGGTACCTTGGGCCTACCTTAGGGACGACTCACATGTAGAAAAGGGAAGGTTTGGAGCCTTCCAAGTGTGTGCACTTGCCAAGTCGACATGGCAGACCCAGGTTGCACACAGGCTCTTCAATGGCAGAGCAGAGTTGCACTTTATCAGCTGTCTGTGTGTGTGACACACTCCAGTGCTGCAGCCCACCAACAGCATTTTATCTATAGGCCTTGGCAGTCGCAGTGCACTTTACTAGGGACTGACACATAAATCAAATAGGCCAATCATGGAAATACCAATCCATATCACATTTTATACAGAAGCACTTGCACTTTACCACTGGACAGAAGTGAGGAAAGTGAGCAGAATCATTACACCAGCAAAAACAGTGTAGGTCAGAAAGCAAAAACTCAGGGTAAACACGCCAAAAGATGCCAATTCTAACAGAATGTATACCGTAACATGTGCCCCCGTAAGAATGTCAACCCATAAATTCAATATCAATGAATACCATAATTGATTCTGGCGGTAACAATGTCAATGTATAACATAATCCAGTCACCCAAAACAAAGTTGTTATCTGTAGAAATAATGTCGATGTTCGCCATGATCTAGGTATGCATAACTATGTCAATATCAGTAAAGACAATGTTGATGTACTCTGTGATAACTGTACTTATGATGTTGAGAATGTCGGGTAAAAATGACATCAATGACAGCCATATTATTTTCAGGACTTCTAATTAACTTGTAGCATTGCTATCAGATTCACCCAAGGTGACCTGCCCATCAATCCAGAGTTAGAGATACATGGTCAGACAGGTCAGTCGACCCAATCCACACCTATTGAGTGACAGGTCAAAGATGGGGGTCTCAATTAGGCCAGAGACAAAAGTGCATCCAGGGAAAACCCTGATCGATACCACCAATACATAATTGCTCCACAAACTGGCCCTAATAAAATATGTATGGACAAAGGCGTGCATTCCCCAAAAAGACCACAAAGCTGATGCCACATGTAGGTAGGAACATTCATCCAATCAGGACACGACATGCAGACCACACATGGTAATCACACGCTCTCAACACTGAACATTTAGACACATATACACTGGCCCACACTAGCTCTCCCTGAGGTCAGAGTCATCTGTGTCCTTATCAGATGCCCAAACTTGTTAATTTATGACTGAGATTTTTTTCAAGAATGCATAATTGGTTTATTGTACCTCACGAGATGTATATATTATCAGTCGAAACTTGTACAACGAGAGATTTTCATCAGAAGCACTCTGTCAAGACTCACTCTGTCAAGACTCTCCGCCTGCTGCGTTTAATTAAACCAACTTGTTCTTGTTCTGCCAAACGCCTCTTGTCTTTTCATTTATTTAAAGTACAATCATATCTGGGCAACATTTTTGTGAGCCGGATAGGAGAGATTGTTTTATCAAGCCTGACTGCTGCCAAAGGACAAGGACCCCTGACCGAACTGATTCACATTTCTGCAAACAAGAGCACTAAGAACACACCATCATTGATTAGAAGTTCTGCTGAATCCATAGGGCAGAGATTCGTCCACAGACAGCCGTCACAGGGCTAGAGACTACATCTAATCCTTGCTCACAGTAGGTTGCATTTGGCAAACTATTTGCTTTGCTTTTCCCCTAGTCAGCATGCTAGAGAGGAAGAAGGGAGTGTAGCGGGAATTCCGTTCTCCTACAGAACTGTGCATAGAGACCTGGAACCTCAGTGAATTAGGATGGCCCAAAACTCACCTCAGTACCCAAAATCCCCTTACCGAGCTAGCTACAGTGTCTCATTGGTCATAACAAACTCCCAATGCTTAGACAGACCAGAACATGAACTTAGAATACCTCAGGTATCGTGGAACACATGAACACTCTTTCGTTATATAATCATTGCAAACCAGAACATGGAGTAAATGAGGACACGTGCATGTTTGAAATATTTATTTACTAATGCATGGTTCTCAAACGCAGTATCTTGTACAATACTAGCAAACATATTATAAGCAACAAAGTTATCAGCATAGTTATCAGTCCATAAAAGGCGAATGGTGACAGCATACTAAGATGCTGAAATGAATAGGAATTAATAACGTCTAATTCACGCCCACCCTATTTAGCATAGTATTTTATATCTATGAAGGTCTCATTTGGGTTTTAGCAGGGCGGGCCCATACCTCAAAATCTCAGTGGCAGGAGGATCACATCATCTTCCACCAGCTATCTGCATGCAAAGCACATCAAGTGTGTTTTTGTGCGTTCAGCACAACAATATAAAACTCGCCTAGAGGCAGATTTTGGCAGCAGCATGTGTGTTATGTCTATAGGGGTGCGAAGATCAGACCTTGCAACAACACTGGGTTAAGTTATCCGTGTAGCCTTCAGCACTCACTGTGCAGACAGAGTGCAGAACAAAACTGATATCAGAGCAATAACATATTATTTCTCTAGTAAATCACGAAGCTCTTCTGGGTTGAAAGCTAAAACAACAATTATGTGTCGTGTGCAAAAGTGAAGCAAGAATGAAAACGGTGTGCAAACATTTAATAAACTCATGCTAACTTAACACATTATGTAGAAAAGAAGTAGCTATATGACACCCCCCCAATGATCAGAGCACTGTCAGAAATCATGTAAAGTCAGAACCAGAAAGGGGTGTAACCTGAAAACAGAGTTCAATAATAATGAGCTAATCTGTTCTCCAAATGTATATATGAAGGCCTATAGGGGCCAAGCGCAATTGTTCCAACCTTTGAAAATATAAGTCAATAGGTCTGGGACGTATAAAAAATTTCACGTAAGAAAAAAGGCACTGTCCAAAAAATATAAACATGCACGTGCCGAAATAAGTAAAAAACTCCATGGCATCTCACGATAGAACTGAATGTGCAAAATATGCAGCCACAGCCTCCAACATGAAATCACTGTCATCATCCGAAAACAGTTCAGCCATCCAATTAAATAGTGGGAAGGAACATACGTGCTGCTCCAGCACTGGATCCTCTAGCATCATCAGAGGACAACTCGGTGGGTTCTCAAGAAAGCTCTGTGCCAAGAACTCATGCGCCGCTGCGAGTATATCCCAATGACCCATTAGTCCATGCATCGCTGCCAAGGCCATAATCCTTTCGCCAGAACAAACCAATTCATGAGCAACTACGGGGCTCATCAGATGATTAAAATCGACGTCAGGAGACACCGTCAAGCAGAGACACAAATCAAGGGCCCAGTCGAAATCGCAGCTCAGGCAATGAAACACAGGCTGGACACATGTGAAATAGGAAAATCGAAACGATAATCCAAACGCCGTGCTCAAAGTCGCAAGCGGCATGGTGCCATAGTAATCAAGCATCCTGTTGCGCAACAGTGACAGGAGGGGCTCTGCTGCTCCTAACGCAGGATGGGCATCCATGTTTAATAAAATAAAATATCACCAATACGCCTGCAGCTAAAGCCAGCAAGACAGGGAAGCCACCAAACAAACTCGAAAAAATAGTATGAAAGAAAGCAGGGATGACCCCAAATTTTTTTTCAAATGAAGTCACGAGACCGCTGCTAACTAATTTAAAAAAGTGAGCAAGCCCGGAAGTGGAGGAGGCATTAAAGATTTGATGAACCAGATCGCTGAAATGTAACGGTAAATCAGTATTTAAAAGCCACTGCACCTCTGTGCGCGTGTTAGCTATGTGAAGGACGAATGTTTCTCGGGCCGAACTCAGGGCCACCTCTTTCTGAGACAAAAGTGCTCTTATTCTAGTCATACGATTGAACTCTGCCTTCAAGGTTGGGATGCGCGGCCAGATGGAAACATCTGAATTCCCAGGCGTAAGGGGATACAGACGTTTTTGCAGCACACAACACGTTCCGATGCAGTTACCACATAAGCGATACCAACAATTAAACCACAACACTCCTCGTTATTCAACAGCAAATAACTACCATTTGCCAGAAGTGTAAACGTGGGAACAATTGTGGTAACAGGAGTCCCTTTTAACACACAGGCTAAACTAGGTCGTTCCTGGTTACAGGAACCATGTAACTGAATGGGTCTGCATATTAATGAATGGTCAGGGGACTCAGTGCATTCTTCCCCATTAAGATAAACTTCTTTACCGTCTTTCAGGCACCTATATGTGAAAGGAAGAGACCATGCCTCATGGAGGAAGGCACCACCTAACGGTTCATATCGCCCTATTATAACATATCGCATACAATTAGTGAATTTGTATAAGGCGAATGGTAATGTAATTAATCAGTGGCCTCAGCAACAGACAACGGTAAAGATTCCAACCTCTCAATGTGTAACATGGAAAATGATGCATCACGCATTGAAAGCATGCGCTGTTTGTCAGTCAAATTAAACGGGGCAAAGAGGGAGGACACGTTCATGTAATTCCAGGGCACACGGCCAGCCTTAAGAGCCTGCAGAGTCCACGCAAACTGCATTACAGAACGCAATTGATTCTGGCCATTGTATAAACCAGATACCTCATCATTTACAATATCAACCACTGAAGAAACATATTATTCAACGTGTATATGCGGGAAGAAAGCATGTTAATACTGTTATCGACAACTGCAAGCACCTTTTCTAAATTAGCTTGATCAATAGCCCTCAGGCGCTTAGCAGCCTCAATTTGTGAAAGCTTCCAGATTTCATTGTAAACAGCATAAATCCAACGTTTAGATCTACCGCTAGCCGGGCCCTTTATAAAATCATTTAGATCCACATCATCAGTTAGCTTAGAAAGATGTAATTTAACAGCAGCTAATGTAGAATGTTGTAACAAATTCTGACATAATTTGCCAACTGAGTATGTTGTAACAGTGTGGTCAGGATCAAAACGTGGATCAGGCCTGACTTGTGTAAACCTTCAGTTAAACCCATAAAACGACGCTGGCAAGAGTCAGAGCTTCTGTGCCACAGCAGCCAACCCTTTGGATCAAAACTGGATACATTAAAGGATGCATTATGTAGTAATGTTTGCAACTCTCGAATGGAAAACTTTGTGAAATTCTCCCAACCGGAATATTCTTCCAAATCTGGGACAGCAGGGGTATTTAACTTTTTTGAAGTAGCCAATCCAAAGTATGTTGTCTGAGAAATAGTAGAATTCAAAAACAACATGTGATTCGGGATGAGATATCTACGGTGCAAAGCCTCAGTGCCTTGTACCTGCCAACTTTTAGAACCCCAAACCGATTTAAGGTCAATGGTCTCCTTCCATAGCTCGTAGCCCTCTACAGCTAACTTTTCTAGAAAGGACTTCGAATACAATAATTTAGTATCGGTAAGTCTAACTTTGGACATGGGCTTTTGTGTCATCTTAAAATAAAAGGACTCAGGACTTGATTGATTAAAGTCGGTAAAGTAAGTGTACTTCTTCAAAAATGTACTGGAGCTGCCTTGTAATGGTGTTGGGCAATGTTCCCACTGTGTGTAATTTACAGTACCCCTTCTGGAACTTGTTTTATGCAGAAAATGGTTACCAAAATGTTGAAAGCAAAATAAATCACCATAATTAGCAGACTCTAAATATAAATCTTCAGCATCAAAGGCGGCATAATATTTTAAATCAGAGAATAATGATTCTACGGCCTGAACATTCCAATCATCAGAACGTATGTTTTGTTTTACCACATCCCCCATGTTCACTCTCAGTACATTTGGGACATTAACCACTTCAGTGGGGCCATGAATTTGAAATTTAACTGCATCCCACACAATCCCATCAAGAACCGGCCAAGCTGTGATGTTAACAAAGTTCAAGTCTCTTTTCAGTCTGTGTGCAGAATGTGAAGAGGAAAAGGGGGCCAAAGTTCCATTAAGATGCGAAACGCATGTTCTCTCCTCGACATAGTGTCCATCCATGAAACGGAAAAAATAAACCACAAAACCAAATGACATAAAAAGGTAAACTGAAAAAAGCACTAGCCAAATATATGTCCAAGGGGGAACTAAAAAATGTTTCTTGAATAAAGAGGCATAAATTGCACAACGTGAGGATTTTGTCCAAGTTACTGAAGCGGAGTCAGATGAGAATCTTGAGTCTGTGGCCAAACGTGTTTGTAAGTCAGGCATCGATATATCAGCAGGATAGGCATAATCGAGGTCATTAATGTTATTTACGGGGAAAGTGTTCATTAAAGGATTGGAAATGACAGGCATTTCGAGGGCCACTTATGGCTCCGCAGCTGCAGTAATGGCCAAAACAGAATTTCTCTCAATCGAAGGACAGGAGACTGCCGGTGTCATGCTATGAAGAATCGGCCACCCTGTGTATCTTGACATTGTCAATTGAGTTAAACCTATTTTCCTTACGACCTGGAAGTGGTGGTAATATGACTGTTCTTGTGCCCTTCACTCCAAGAACGGTGACCGGTGCTCGATAGGAAGGACCAAATTCTTTCTTGTTATCGATCTTCTCTCGAACCAGTTCTCCAACTTTGGGTAGTCAGCCAACTACCGGGATCTGCAACGCATCATCCGATGTGGAGGGCAAATGTTCCTTAGCAAGACTGTCTCTGGTCTTTTGTAGATCCTGTAAAACATTGCAATGTTCATCTACGTCAAAGGCCGTGGCTTTAGCCACGCAGTCTAGACCGTCGAGGTCAGGGACATACATCTTGATACCAAAGAGCATTTTGTACAGAGTCCGCCCAACCAGAGACCTTATAGGGAGATTATTAAGAGCACGCTGCACGCCTTTGAGATGGGCCAGCCAGTTTCTGCCAGTGCCTATAACTCGAGCTGTCAAAGATTGCTTTAAATCACGGTTCATTCGTTCCACTACACTATTACCCTCAGGTCTGTATGGAGACAAAAACTTGACTTGGACCCCCAACGAAATCATAGCATCCTTATACGCCTTAGAGGCGAAAGCCGGACCCTGATCCGAATGGAAGGTGCCACAGGCAAAAATCCCTACAAAGACACGCAAATCTCTTATGACAGTCCGTGAATCAGCGCTGCGATGGGGCCAGACCCACACAAAGCGTGTGCATGAATCAACTGCTAATAAGATGTACTTATACGCAGTATCAGAAGAAAAAGGACCGCAGTGATCTAAATAAACGCATCCTAGTGGTTTATTAGAAATGTACAACTGTGTCTGTGGCGGATGCGCAGCTGTTGAAGGCTTAATCTGCTGGCAAATGTCACATTGAAGGACATAATCGTGCATCTGTTTGTACAGTCCCCGCCACCAGAATCGTAGTTGTAGCTGAGTTACAGTGGCTGAGACGCCCACATGCGCAGACGCCACACCTTCATGCGCCGCTGTAATCAACCTAGCCCTGCGATCCAAGTTGGGAATCAGACGTTCCCCAACATCAGGAATTTTCACATAAGGAACCTTGTCGGAACTTAAGTGGTACGTGTACTTCGAAGGGAACCCCGCAGGATATTTACCTCCCTTCTCAGTGGCAGCGACTGCTGCCAAGATGTCATCATCTATTTTACTTTTGGACCGTGTAACTGCTGCAACTAAATATTTTGATACTGCTGACTACGCTGCTTCATCAGCAAGTGAATTACCGACAGCGTGGACTCCCACACGCTGATGGCCGAGAGTATGAATCACAAACACAAGTGGCAACTGCTCTTTAAGCTCAGCCACTCGGACCCAGATCATTTTATGTTTTATTGTGCCACCCTTGGAATCACGAAATTCATTCTGAATCCAAAAGATCAAGTTCTCATTGTAAGACTGGACACAGTAGTAAGAATCACTTACGATAAGAGTAGTCACTCTAGGATCTGCGTCCTCCAATGCAAGCATCAGAGCACGAAGCTCTGCTAATTGTGCAGTGCAGTCTCCAAGTGTCTGCATGTGCATGACACTGGACTTGAACTCATCGTTCACCATGGCACCGACCACAATGGCGCATGCGGAAACGTAGGCATGTTTAGAGCCATGCGCAACCTGCGCCGAACCATCGGTGTAAATGATGCAATGGAAATCCTCCAGGGGTCGCATTGCTAAAGGAGCTGGATGAACGAATTCATACTGTAAGTACTCCTGCGACCGTAATGTGGCATCAAAGATAAACTTGACATCCTGAGATGTCAAGGACGCAGCCCATTGAATCCACCGAGGGTGCAAAGCTTTAGAATTAGGTACACTGGCTTTTGTGACTGCCTCCAAGGCAGGACACGGGGTAACAACCAACATGCGCTTTCCCTGTGACAGGGCACGTTCCTTAAGAATAGCCATCTGCACAGCCGTCAAAACTTTCTCCACAGTGGAAAAGCGCAATTCAGCCGAAGTATACTGTAGTGTAGTTCCTAGTTTCCCACTAGGCCCTGCGCATTGGAATAACATAAACAGTAGTATCGACGTAGAAGTGCGGATCTTCCAGGCCTCCACTGACTATGCTAAACTTAATTGGGTTTGTTACCAACTAGCTCAGAGGTCACTGGAAACTTTCTTCTCTGCATAGGAAGTGATCAGCTTCCCTGGCACAGACAAGAAGGGATTCAGTTTTCCAACAACCGTGCAACATGACAACTTTGCTCCTCAGATTAAGAGTCAATCTCTAGGGTCGTGTGAAACAATAGACATGTATTTCACTCAGTCAGGTTAGTGCAGTTTACTTTCACGATATGTAGAGAATAGAGAGACGGGCGTTTGTCAATAAAGGGTTAACATTTATTGAACAGTCTTTCTTCTCGTACAAGAGAAATGTATTGCCACAATTGCAAGACTTGTTATTATAAAAAGTACGTACAGTAAGATAAGTATTGCGAAATAATACTGTAAAAGCATTGATATGGTTTCTTAGCCATACAATGGTTTAAAAGTAATAAAACATACATACAGTCATATATACATTAGGCTAACATACTCAACTGGTGCTTCTAACTACGCCTACCCCGGTGTGCCTGACCTAAGCCTAACACGTGGAAGGGGAGTAAGTAAGTAGCTTTAAGTTAAGTTGGTTTTGCCAAGGTTTGCTTCAAGAATTCTCGTCTAAGGGTTTAGTCAACACCATACCTCTGAATAGAATGATGGAGGTCTGGTATCTCCTTCAGGAGGCACTCGGTATCCCAGTCACCCGCGAGGGCAGACTAGAAACGCTGGAGCTGGATTTCTCTGTTCAGCGCGTCGAGGAGGAGGAGGGGGGACAGCGTCCGCGGGCAGCTTGGCATTGCTGGGCTCTTCGCAGAGGGACGGCTGTTCAGCTCCTAAGCTCACCACACCATCGTTCGTGCTTTAGCAGCGATAATGGTATCAGTAGCTTCACCACCAAAGGGACAGCAGCAGCATCAGCGTACTGCATACAGCATACAACAGCAATGGGACACCAGCAATTGCTTAAGGCAACATTGGTAGTATTTATACCTGACAGGTGCCTGGTTTGACGCAAGTTTGCTGGACATAAGACGTCAATTAAAGATGTCACTAGGAAGTGATAGCTATCAGTTGCTCATTAGAGTTCCATTACTAATCAAAACACAGCAAGCGGGGATTTCCAGGTTTGCTGAGTTTTTATCTTGTTGAAGAACTCGGAGTGTTAATCTAGGAATATCAGATAGTGACTTCTGCTCTGTCATTGCACTAATTGGTTGCAAAGGAAGTGGCAGAGAACTATTCTGGAATGTGGCTCTGTTCGTGTGAGGCCAGAGATGACTTTCTGAATATCGCACTTGAACGGTTATGCCAATATAGGGAATAAATGGATTTATAGCCGAATAGGGGCATAAGGTCACAGTATCGATCAGGAACCTAGATAAACACGCAACACCCACTCCACGTTTTCATGTCCATCAAATTACTAAAACTAAAGCAATTAGATGCATGTGTAACATTGTCCACCCCAAAATACATAAATGCATTCGAAATAGGCGTATATTGTAATACGTGAAATATAGGTACTGTACGTTTTTGAAGCATAGAAATCATTCAAAAATTATTGCATATGAAATCAATGAACGATTATGCAATAAGAATTACACATGAAATATCTCTGAAACAGAAGAAGGGTGAGATAAATCATCACATATAATTGCATTGCAATAAATGTGCTAGAGGCTGATGTAAGTTTGTTATGTCTCCAGATGTGTTTAGAAATAGAAGTGTGAAGCTTCTGTTCTCTAAGAATAGTTTTTACCTTAAGCAAAGAATTGTTCGTGCCAAAAAAGGTCAATATTAAAAAAATGTCCAATTCAAAAGAATTAATGCTTGAACGGGGAAATAGAGTTCCAACGCTTTTAGCAGTTTTTGTTGATCAAAACTGAAGGCCGAATTCAGAGTTCATGGGAACGCTGTGTGTCGGAAAGCTTCTCCAAAGTTATTGTTTCTGTACGGGTGAGAACATCGTATCAGACAGGCTCTCAAAGAATTGGTCTACAAAATCAGGTGACAGTTCAACCAAATTCTGTAACTTGGCAGGTGTGAGAATGATTGCTGTCATCATAGTCAGGATCAGCAAAGCTCACAGAAGGTCGTACCTGGGTGATGTTGCTTTTGTCACTCGCTCCACTGTTACCACCTAGTCGTAGCACAGGAGTCTCAACGAATGCTGTCATCAGGATTGGTAGCCGCTGGGGACAACACAATGCGTGAGCCGTTATTTGACTGAGCAAAGTATCGACGTCCATTGGTACTGCTGATGGAAGTGAAAGACAGATGTCCAACACGCATTCATCTCCGCATAGCATACATCGAAGTACCGGTAAGATACAGTTCTGCCATATAGGTCTGAATGAAAGGAACCAGGTCATGTTTAGATCTCTCAGCCTGGCCAATCCAAGGACGTTAGTTATCCTGTCCCGGTAGCGCATTGCTAGGATTGTCTCTTCCATTCCCATGGGAGCTATGTCTGAGTTTCGGCTTGCCATAACGAAGCAGGAGGGTCAAAAATAAAATCCCTGCTACAAGTCCCAAAAATAAGGGTATGCCGCCAAAAACAGAGTGAACAAAATTAGGAACGATTCCCAAAATTGCCTGAAAAGGTGTTAGCAGTCCTGTAAAAATTGTCTTAAATATGCCTGGGATGCTTGTGGCACTAGACATGTTAAGGAGTTGGCTAAGCATTTCTACGAAATGCACGGGGCAATTTGTTGATAAAAGTTCATGAACTTCAGTAGCTGTCCTTGCAACTAGAAGATCATACGTCTCTTTTGATGACGTTATAGGCACTGTTGTCTGCAAAAGCACAGACTTCATTTTGCTTAAAGTATCAATTCGTATAGAATAGAGATTCAGACGAGGCCAGATGGGAGTCACTGTGTCTGCAGGCCCACTCGGGAACAATGCTTGCATACAAAATTTGACCATGGATGTTACGCTTACTAGATACCTTTTCCCTGGCACAAGGCCACAACATCTGTGATCCGTTCTAATTATGTAACTCCCGTTTGCGAGTTGCATAAAGAAGGGCTCTATCTGAGTTGCAGGTGTGACTAGCTGGTGGCATGAAAGGTTCTTAGAATTTCCATCACATACTCCGTGTAAATTAATACCCTGACACAAAAGTATACCGCTTAGTGAATGTTTACAATTTTCACCACTAAGAAATACATTTTTGTCGCTGTCACTATAGCAAGAATGTGTGTATGGTAATTTCCATTCTGATTTTACATATCCTTTACCCAATTGTTCATACTGGCCAGTAGGTATGTATTCAAGGCACTTTTTAAATCGGAAAGTAGTTATCGGAATGGTGATAATTCCGTGTATTATCCATTCAATGACAGGACTCTCTGACATTGTCAATGGTAATCTCTCAAGTTTTTCGATGCTCAGGATTGTATAGTCTGCTCCTTTCTGTGCCAAACTGATCTGTTTATCAGTAAGGTTAAAAATGGAAAATAATGACGTTGTGTTGATTAAACGCCAAGGCACATAGCCTGAACGAAGATTTTGCAGCGTCCAGCCTAATTGTATAATAGAACGTAATTGAGATTGGCCATGTTGTAACATTAGCAAGTCTCTATCTATCACATCAAAGGCAGAGGATACAATATTGTCCAACGAATATATTCTGGAGGACAGAGTCATTTATTTATTTTATTTATTTATTTAGCATACTTATAGAGCGCATACCTGTCACCCAGAGGGCATCCTGGCGCTTTGATCAGAAAACCCCCACATTAACCCATTGTCTACTACAGAAAGTGATTTCTCCAAATTAATACGATCAATTTCTCGTATTTTTTCAGCTGTTTCAATTTGTTTGACTTTCCAAGCCTCGTTGTAAGCAGCATAGATACTGGTCGCTATGAAACGCTTTTGACGCTGTTTGCGTGGTCCAAGAATGAAATCGCGCAAATCAGCACCATCTTTTAGTAAAGATAAGTGTTGCTTAATTTCAGCCAGTGTGGATGATGTTAGCCATTCAAGGCAGACTTTCCCTACACTGTATGTTGTTATTATCCCTGGATGTTGTCTCTGGGTGTATCTAGGGTCTAGTCTGGTCATTTTTTAACCCCTGTGTTTTATTCAGGAATCTATCTTGACGGCTGTATCTGTCATTTCGCCAGATTAACCACTTTTTCCAATCAGGATGTGTTCTGTTAAAATGTAAAATTTGTGAAACGTCTAACTCAATATCTGCAGTTGTATTTTCAGGTATTGGCTTTGGTATAGACGGTGTTTTAAGGTCTTTGATCTTAGCTAGGCCAAGACAGGATGTTTGGTGTATTGTGTCATTTAAAAACAACATTTGTTCTGGTATCATGCAGGTTCTAAATAGTGCTTCAATGCCTTGTACCTGCCAATCTTTTGTACCCCAAATTGTTTTCGTTTCAATGTTATTTTTCCAATAATCAAAACCAAATGTCATCATTTTGTCATAAAATGCTTCTGAATAAATCAATTTAGAATTTGTCAGCATTGTTTTCATTCCTGTTTTATCTAACAATTTGTAATAAAACGTTTCTGCATCACTGGTGTTAAACCCTGAGAAGTATTTGAATTTCTCAAAAAATGCTTTAGAACTGCTTTTAGGTGGTGTAGAACAATGTTCCCATTGATTATACATAAAAACATTTCTAGTCTGTGCAGATTTATGCAAGTAATGATCACCATAGTGTGTGTAGCAGAATAACTGCTCAAAACTAGATGAACCTTGTAAATAATCATGATCTGTGAATCTAGCTGACATTACTAAATCAGACATCATGTCATTAATACTGTTAAAGTCCCAATCATCAGAGAATGTACTAGGTGTTACAAAGTCACTTAAGGAAACCTTCAGTTGATGAGGATACTTCAGGATTTCGACCGGACCATATATTTCATAGTCAGTTTTCTCCCATACTACCCCACCAGGTATTGGAATTGCTGTGACATTTACTGTTGACAGTTCTCTTTTCTTCACGTGTGATGATCTGTGTGGTTTCAGGACTAGGTTGATGTTCTGACTTGCTGTGTCCATTCAATTGTAATAATATTTCCTAAAAATAAAACTAAAATTAGGCATAGTAGGAGTATGAATACCCCTGAAATAATCCAATGCTCAATCAACGGTGAATCCAGATATAATTCTTTGATTTGTTGAAGGAGTCCTGTTGTATTTTCTTTAGAATACTTTTTTGTTTCTGGCATCACTTCGGGGTCGTTTTGATCTTCAGAGAAGTTGTCGAAGTTGATGAAATAACCAGAGGCAGTTCTGTCAATTGTTGGGATTGTTCTTTCAATCTGTCTTTCGGTAGCATTTTCTGATGCCACATTAGTGTAGACTGGTGTTGTTTCTTGACAGACCGTTTCAATCTGTGTTTCAAGAGGCACGAGTTCCATGGCATTATTGCATAGTCCATCACCGTGCACTGCAGGCTGATCGAATGTGATTAGTCTTTCAGTTTGAACCTCTTGGATTGTTGCAAGTTTGGGCATTCTGTTGTTTCTTGGGAGTCCACTGGGCCTACTGTTGATTATAGGCCACATGCTTGTGGTTTTACCAGGTCGATGGACACGACTCTGTTCTCCTTTTTACCAGCAAGGGGCAGTAGTACTACTGATCTTGTTCCGGTGACTGCCAAGACAGGTACTGCTTTTCTATAAGAATGCCCAAATTCCTTCTTCACCGCGATCTTTTCTCTGACTAGATCCCCAATCTTTGGAATCCAGACAGGCCTTGCTGGGGCTGTTGCTTGTGGTGCCTCGTCAGTGGTAGATGGCTGTTGCTTTAACTTTATGTTGATTAAGGATTTTCTTGTTTCATTCAGTTCCTGTAAAACAGCCAAACGATCTTTGATGTCAAAGTCTGTTGTTTTTTCTTGTACCACTGACATCTGACTATCAAGGTCCTGAATGTTCATTCTAATTCCGAACAATAGTTCGTATGGGCTGAAACCTTTTAGAGAATTTCTTGGCAAGTTATTAAGACTAGTCTGGACACTTATTAAATGTTTGAACCACCCAGCGCCTGAACCTAATACCTTCGCTGTTATAGATCGCTTTATGTCCCGGTTTTTTCTTTCTACCACACTATTCCCTTCGGGGTGCGACGGACAA
Source organism: Lissotriton vulgaris (assembly GCF_964263255.1). Taxonomy (NCBI): domain Eukaryota; kingdom Metazoa; phylum Chordata; class Amphibia; order Caudata; family Salamandridae; genus Lissotriton; species Lissotriton vulgaris. Next base: position 280,741,395 of record NC_141695.1, on the reverse strand, counting down.
GAATACCGCAACCCAATTCCCATGCTGGCCATGGCCTCCTTATAAGCTCGAGAGCTAAAAGCAGGACCCTGGTCAGAATGGAACGTGGTAATTGCGTATGTGCCGATATAGACTCGCAGATCTTTTATAACCGTTCTAGCGTCAGCCGAGCGCTGGAAGCCTCATTTTTTAAGTGTGTTTAGCCTTAACTAATAATAGGACGCAGGATGGGGTGTAGGCAGCGTTACGCTCTTTCTGACTGGTAGCCGGTAGCATGGTTCACTACTGCGATCCCTACTGCAGTTTTCACAGTTGTTTGTATATATTTGGTGTTCTACACTCATTCCCGGCCACCAGTATACTGATTGTAATTCAGTCAGGGATTCCTTGATCTTTCTGTGCCTAGGTCCCAAACCCATATGTGCGTCTGCTATTAAAAATATTCTCCTGTTCGTGTTTGGAATTACTCTGTCCCCCACTCCAGGGATTCGAGCAAAAGGAACGGAGTTTGCATCGATTATGTATGCATAATTGAGTGTATAGTTCACGGGTAGTGCTGCACAGTCGCCTTTTACGGTCGTTTTTACTGCCAGCATGGTTTCCCCGTCTATGTATTTTTCTGTATGCTTTTTTGTGGCTACGGAAGCCGATTTAGTTGCTTCCGCTGTGGCTGTATTAGCCAATGAATTCCCTGCAATGTGAACGCCATCACGTTGAAGACTCTGTGTGTGAATCACGTGAGTCTTTTGTAGTTCTTTGTGTAAAAGAGCTACCTGTTTCCAGAGCAATTTATGCTTTATTGTGGCACCTGTGTCATCTTTGTAATCGTTTTCAATCCAACTCTGCAGTTTATTGTTGTAAGAGTTGACGCAAAAATGAGAACCGCACACGATAAGTGTCGGGAATTCACGTTCTGCATTTTCGAGCGCCATCTTTAAACATCTGATTTCAGTTCTCTGAACCGAACAGTTTCTTACAGATTCAGTTTTTGTTACTTTCGGTCTGAATTTACCGCACAGCCAACGACCTTTAATGATCGCACATGCTGCATCGTAGTATTTTCTCTCTACGTTGAAATGCTGTACAAATCCATCTGTATAGATTATACAGGCGTATTGTGGGAGAGGCAGAAGTTCGATTGGCAGAGGATATTCTTCTTCATATTCTAAATCATTCCGTTCTTCAAATTGCGGAGCGAAATAGTATCTCACATCTTCCGCTCCTAGAGAATCTACACACTGTATCCATTTCGGATCCAGTGACACTGTAGGCAGGTTTACTGGGCTGAATAGCGCCTCGAAGGCGGATCCCGCTGTGAGGATATTAATCCTTTTGCCGTGTGCTTGTTCTCGTTCATTTGCAAATGCGATTTGCACTGCTTTCACAGTTCTTTCTGTGTGACTGAATGTTTTTTCTGCTTGTGTGTACAAGTGAGATTTAATTGAAATTGGTACCTTTTCTCCCTCATTAGAGGTTAGGTACGTGAATCCGCATCTTCCTGGGATGACTCGGATTACAAGATCACGTGTGTTGTCACGTGTATCTAATTTTGTTTTAGCTAACATGTCTGTTTGCAGTGATCTCAAAATTTCTGTGTGTTTTTGAGTCCAATTGATTTGTTTAAAATCAGGTTTAATTAGTTCGTAGAGAGGTTTAACCCTCTCTGCGTAATTTAGAATGTAAGTTCGTCCGAAATTCAGAAAACCTAGTATGGATTGTAAATTCTTCAGCGTTTTTGGAGCTTGGAGTACAGCGCACTTCTCTAAGAAGTTGTCCACTAGGCTTTTCCCTTCACTTGATAATTCGTACCCTAAAAATAGTACTGTCAGATGGGCAATTCGGGACTTTTTAAAGTTGAATTTGTAACCCTCTGCTGCGAACCCAAGTATAATGGTGTTCACTCTTTTCAAGTGAGTATCCAAGTCGTCGTCTGTGAGATAGATATCATCTACGTAAGATAATGCCTCATCATCATAGATTTGTAGTAACTCTGTTACCCTAGCTGAGAATAGTCCTGGGCTGTTCTTGAACCCCTGTGGGAGTCGACAGAATTTTTCTGCGACCCAAATCCAGAGAAAGCGGTCAAATATCTGCTTTCTGGTGCAATGTTTTGACAAAAGAAACCATTAGATATGTCTAATGTTGTTTTATATTTTTTCCTAACTATGTTATTCATTAGGGCTGCACTATGCGAGTTTTGTACTGCAAAAGTTTTGCAACATGTATTAAGGTGTATGTAGTCCAAAACTAGACGATATGAATTGTCTGGCTTGGAGACAGGAAACAAAGGATTGTTCATTTGAGAGGTGCATGTTTCAATCACCCCCTGGTATTCAAGTTGATCTAAGATCTCCCTGACTTGTTTTTTTGCTTCTTTCTTAATGGGATACTGCCGTTGGGCAGTTGGTTCACTTTTTAATTGGATTTTGTGAGGAGTTGAGTCCTCATCCTATCCTACATGATTTTTATATAATGCAGGTGCCTGGGCTACTGCCCATTTCCTTGCATAAGTATATTTTTTGTGAATCGGAATGTGATTCAAGAAGGCAGGCATAATCACTTCTTCGCCACGAGGGCACTCCCTGACAAACTCTGGGGGCCAATCTTGTTCAGCTAACAGAATATCATAGCCTTTTGAGAGTTTATCCCAAAATAGACCTCTTATTTTCCTAGTCTTATCACCCTCTATACGCAATGTTATTTCGTATATTTTATGGAGTTCGCTAAGTCTGGTGTCGGCAGTTTCAACCTAAATGTATTCATTCGTGTCCACTGTCTCCAGATGACTCATCAAGATCTTGCGCTCTATACTGTTTTCTGCTGCACTGTCCAACATTGTCAATGCCCACTCCCCGTTTTTCAACTGTGTCCTCAGTATTCTCGGCATGGTTGATTACTCTAATACTGGCTACCTTCTTTTTCTGAAATTGAGATTTTTTACTCTGAGCAGGTTCCTTGTCTTTGGACTTGGTGTGCTCTCCTGGGTCTGACCGTCCTCTTCTTTCCGATTTCTGCGAAAAAGATCGAGAGGGACGTGTATCAATACTTTGATATCTATCAGGTTTTTTCAGATTATCCCTATTTCTAAGGTTATATCTTTTCTCAGAGGGCTCCCTCTGGGGAGACTGGTGTTCTCGAGTCGGAGTTCTTTCCCTCTGTCGAGGAGACCTTCCTCTGGACTGGAAAACTTTTTCCTTGGGAGTGGATTGTTTATTTCCATCCCAGTTCTTTTTAGGAGTGTTTAAATTATTTTTAATGAACATTTTTCAGGATTTTCGAGCAGTTGGGGCTTTATCGGTTTCCCACCCAAGCTGTCTCTACCCAATTCTTCATAGCATTTCTCTATGATTATGGCAAGCTCAACAGGATCTTTTATATCTGTTTCCTTCAACTTCTGGCGGATCGCCACAGATGCTGCTTCTCCTTTTATATTGGCCAATAATATAGCCGAGACCTGCTTGAAGTCTTTCAGTAATTTCATACCAAGATTTAAAGCGGGCTCTGGACCGTATTCATTTTGAATCTGTTTTAGCACTTCTGGTATTACCTCCATAGACGGAACACCGTGTGCTTTTGTGTAAATGGAAACAAAGACTGTACCCCAAGTGTCGCAGTCCTCCACGTGTGGTGCGATTCCCATAGGAAGGCAGATTGTCAAGATTCTGTGTTTCTCTATAGGGGTAGTATCAGGAAATACTGCCTCTATTTGAGTGATTTTCTGTGCTAACCAGAAAGGAATTTGGTCCCGTTTTACGGGTGTTTTACCAAGACATGACTGTATGTTCTGTGGTGTGATTTTGTTAGTGTTCCCCTGATGAGGGGTCAGCTGTGGTACATTAACAGCTGGCTGGACTGTTGCAGTCCGCATTACATATTGGACTAATTGCCTATGTATTTTAATTAATGTTTTTAGCTGTACTAACAGCTCTTCTCTAGACATTCTTGCAATGTCAGGATGTGGTGTGTAGCTGGCTAGAACCGGCCACGTTGCTCCTGGTCTACCTAGTGGACCGAGCCTGGTAATGTGATCATTATGTTTTAGGGCGCCATTAAACCAGAGCAGGTGCTCTTGAAATTTAAGTGGAATTTCAATCTCCTCGAAAGGAGCGTACTCTTCCGGAGGTTCCTCTATTTTGTAATAGTGAAACTCTTTTGTTGTAGCGTTTGCCGCTGGAAAGTTTATCCATGAATAGAATACCTCTGTCTGCCGATATTCGTGAGCCTCTATCACGAAAATTACTGTACCACCTTGCGGTGTCAGTCCGTTCTCTATAAGTTTTAAAGTTATAGATTTTCTTAAGTGGACCGGGATGAAAATTGCACCCGGGTCAGTGTGTTCGGGACCCTGCTGAGTCGCATCTGCTGCGGCCCCAGTGGTTCCGTTTTCTCCTGGCATTGTATAAATGCAAGGTTTGCAGAATTGGTCTCCAAGGAGACAAAGATTAGGTGCACAATATTTTGGAACACTGTATCCTTTAACGTTGAATAAACCAGAGCTTTACATAGGAATCTCTTCCTACTAAGGTCGGGCGGATTTTAACCTTTCACCCACTCCAGATGTCTATTGGAGTATTTACGGGAGAAAGGGGTCTGTGTGAAATATGCACGACTGAGTTACTCTAACGTCTTGCGTTAGTTTATCGCCTTACCAAACGTTGGGCGCCATGTAGTGTAGTTCCTAGTTTCCCACTAGGCCCTGCGCATAGGAATAACATAAACAGTAGTATCAACGTAGAAGTGCGGATCTTCCAGGCCTCCACTGACTGTGCTAAACTTAATTGGGTTTGTTACCAACTAGCTCAGAGGTCACTGGAAACTTTCTTCTCTGCATAGGAAGTGATCAGCTTCCCTGGCACAGACAAGAAGGGATTCAGTTTTCCAACAACCGTGCAACATGACAACTTTGCTCCTCAGATTAAGAGTCAATCTCTAGGGTCGTATGAAACAATAGACATGTATTTCACTCAGTCAGGTTAGTGCAGTTTACTTTCACGATATGTAGAGAATAGAGAGACGGGCGTTTGTCAATAAAGGGTTAACATTTATTGAACAGTCTTTCTTCTCGTACAAGAGAAATGTATTGCCACAATTGCAAGACTTGTTATTATAAAAAGTACGTACAGTAAGATAAGTATTGCGAAATAATACTGTAAAAGCATTGATATGGTTTCTTAGCCATACAATGGTTTAAAAGTAATAAAACATATATACAGTCATATATACATTAGGCTAACATACTCAACTGGTGCTTCTAACTACGCCTACCCCGGTGTGCCTGACCTAAGCCTAACACGTGGAAGGGGAGTAAGTAAGTAGCTTTAAGTTAAGTTGGTTTTGCCAAGGATTGCTTCAAGAATTCTCGTCTAAGGGTTTAGTCAACACCATACCTCTGAATAGAATGATGGAGGTCTGGTATCTCCTTCAGGAGGCACTCGGTATCCCAGTCACCCGCGAGGGCAGACTAAAAACGCTGGAGCTGGATTTCTCTGTTCAGCGCGTCGAGGAGGAGGAGGGGGGACAGCGTCCGCGGGCAGCTTGGCATCTGCTGGGCTCTTCGCAGAGGGACGGCTGTTCAGCTCCGAAGCTCACCACACCATCGTTCGCGCTTTAGCAGCGATAATGGTATCAGTAGCTTCACCACCAAAGGGACAGCAGCAGCATCAGCGTACTGCATACAGCATACAACAGCAATGGGACACCAGCAATTGCTTAAGGCAACGTTGGTAGTATTTATACCTGACAGGTGCCTGGTTTGACGCAAGTTTGCTGGACATAAGACGTCAATTAAAGATGTCACTAGGAAGTGATAGCTATCAGTTGCTCATTAGAGTTCCATTACTAATCAAAACACAGCAAGCGGGGATTTCCAGGTTTGCTGAGTTTTTATCTTGTTGAAGAACTCGGAGTGTTAATCTAGGAATATCAGATAGTGACTTCTGCTCTGTCATTGCACTAATTGGTTGCAAAGGAAGTGGCAGAGAACTATTCTGGAATGTGGCTCTGTTCGTGTGAGGCCAGAGATGACTTTCTGAATATCGCACTTGAACGGTTATGCCAATATAGGGAATAAATGGATTTATAGCCGAATAGGGGCATAAGGTCACACAGTATCGATCAGGAACCTAGATAAACACGCAACAATACAAGTGTGACTTGTAAGCAATAGGTACTGTGTCTCCTTCATTAAAAGTCAGGTACGTGAAACCCACCGTCCCAGGGATAATCCTTATCACCAGGTTAGTTTGGTTATCACGAGTCAGTAAGAATTTAGAAGCGAGCAGATCAGCTTGCAAAGACTGCAGAATAGCCGAATGCTCAGGCAGCCAGCATGATTTGGAAAATGATGGTTGTATCAAAGCATACAAAGGCTTGATACACTGGGCATATTCCGGAATGTAAGTTCTCCCGAAATTCAAAAATCCCAGTAAAGATTGTAATTTTTTCAGTGTTGTCGGAGAGCCCAATTGTGCGCATTTCTCCAGGAAGTGAGGAGCCAATACCTTTCCTTCATTGTTAAGCTCGTAGCCCAGATACAACACTGTGTACTCTGCAATGTGCGATTTTGCAAAGTTGAACTTGTAACCTAAGTTTGCAAAGGCACAAATCATCCCGTTTACACGACACAGATGCTCCCAAAGTTTGTCGTCTGTGAGATTTATGTCATCCACATACGAACAAGCATCCGGGTCGATTCTCTCCAAAAGAGAGACTATACGGGCAGAAAAAATACCAGGACTAGACACCGCCGCAAGTAAAGCTGGTCCATTGGGAACTCATAGAATCCAAATGGTGGGCATAGAAACCATTAGAAATGTCAAGCGTGGTCTTAAACCGCTTACGCACAAGACTATTCACAAGAGCAGAGCCGTGAGTATTCTGTACTGCACAGTTACAGCAATGCGAGTTTAAATGCCTGTAATCCAAAGCCAAATGATACGAACCGTCAGGCTTGTTTACAGTAAACAGAGGGTTATTCATCGGTGACACACACGTTTCAATTACACCTTGATATTCCAATTATTCAAGGATTGCCGCGACGGAAGCTTTCGCTTCACGTCGTATAGGATATTGAGCTTGAGGCTGCGGCTGAGACCGTAAAGGAATCTCGTGGCTCGGGGACAATTTATCCCAGCCACACTGATTGCGGTACACAGCCGGCGCCAGAGCTAGAGCCCACTCTTCTGCAAAATGCAGCGCATCCTCTTTCGAGACTGTGTTCGCGAAACTGGGGAGGATCACCTCCTCCCCTCGCGGAGCTGCGAGCACAAAAGGTGGGGGCCAGTCAGCCTCCGAAAGCAAAATGTCATATGCAGACGAAAGATTTTCCCAAAATACCCCTTTTATGGTTCGTTGTATGTCACCTTCAATTAACAGGACAATTTCAAAAAGTCTATCAGGGGGAGCAACTCTGGTGTCAGCTGTTTCAATGACAACATAAGTATCAGTTGCTGTGACCTTCAGTAGTGGACGGAGCGCCTCTCTCACTATGGTAATCTCTGCCGCGCTGTCCAGCAAGGTCAGAGCCCACGTCAGATTCCGAAGCCGCGTTCTCACTATCTGGGGCATATCGATGCGCTGTTAAGGCTGCGACTTTCTTCTTGGCAAACTGTGGTCTCCTAGGCGTAGAGCCTTCCTTCTTTTCTGCACCGTTCCTTGGGCGGGGCTGGTCACGTCCTTGCTGGCCAACCCGACCCCTGCCGACCCCTTCACCACCGGTCGTCGGGACGATGAGTCCTGAAAGGAACGAGGAGAACGTTGGTCAGAAGCCTGAAAACGATCAGGAGTCTTAATCATCTCGCGGTCGCGAAAGTCATAAACACGTTCCGACTGCGTAGGCAACGGAGACGCAGGACGAGAAACCTGTGTTTGTTGTTGTTGAGGTTGCTTTCCCTGTTTCTGTTTTTTAGACCAATTTTGTTTTTTGGACTTGGGCTGAACTTCCGTCTCCGAAGTTTGTCCCTGGGGCTGCTTTTTATCTTTAACAGAAAAAGGCCTAACACCCTTACTATTGCGACCCACGGTTTTATAAGCCGCCACAATAATTTTTGCTAACTGACGGGGTTTCTCGGCCTCGGGAAGCGCCGCTAACGCGTTAGCAACCTGAAAGATCACTGCATCCCCCTTGATATTAGCAAGGATCAGATCGCAAACTACATCACAGGTGCCACACAGGCGCATGCCCAACTCGACCGCAGATTCCGGTCCGTGATCATCTTGAACACGTTTAAGGACCGAACACAGCACGGACATAGACGGGGTACCGTAGCACCGAGCATAGACCGCCGCAAAAGTCTTACCCCAGGTCTCACAGTCAACGAGCTCAGGGGCCAAATCCTTCGGCAAACTAAGCGTAAGAATCTGGTGTTTTTCACCAGGAGTCGTATTAGGAAATATAGCTTCCAGCTGGTCAAATTTCTTGGCAAGCCAGAAAGGAAAATCATCCTTTTCCTGGGGCTTCTTGCCCATAACGGCATTGACCATGACAGGACTGATTTTCAAACCACCCTGCCCTGCCGGAAGCGCCGCACCCCCGGGGCTCCACCCGGAAGATTACGGCCCATGTAATGCTCTAAGGCTCTAATCACGGCAATCGCGACTACATGTAGTCGACGCTGTTCACCCAAGTTACAATTGCCGTGTAGAGGATGAGGAGTAAATCCAGCCAAAACAGGCCAACTAGCGCCTGGAATGGACAAAGGACCCAACCTCGGAGCGGTTAAAGAATGGGGTAGGGCGCCACCAAACCAAACTCCATGCTGCCAAACATCAATAGGTACTTCCTGTGCTCTGTACGGAGTATACTCATTAGGTACAATGGTGGGAGTGTACGTGTGGAATACGCCGGAATTTGCGTCCACCGCCGGGAATGTCACCCACGAATAAAAGAGTTCATAAGGGTAAGCATGTTCCGCACTCACCACCATAATCACAGCCAAGCCCTCAACAGGAACATTGTAAGCCTGCAAATGATCTCGCACCGCAATGCGACTATGCTGCGGAATGTCCACAGCTTGGGCCATGATAGCACAGGAATGAGAAAAAACAAAGTAAACTTTGTAGCACCACTGGGTAGTAATTCAATGAAACTGTTTTAGTAAGAATCAAGCTTGAAAGGACCTGTCTCAAAAATAGGTAGGTTTTCCAACACCACCGTTTACTGGAAACGTCAGTGAAGGGGTTAAGGATTGAATGATATACTACTCGAGTGTCATGATATAAGTCCAACAACGTATGGGCGCCATGTAGCAGGAATTCCGTTCTCCTACAGAACTGTGCATAGAGACCTGGAACCTCAGTGAATTAGGATGGCCCAAAACTCACCTCAGTACCCAAAATCCCCTTACCGAGCTAGCTACAGTGTCTTATTGGTCATAACAAACTCCCAATGCTTAGACAGACCAGAACATGAACTTAGAATACCTCAGGTATCGTGGAACACATGAACACTCTTTTGTTATATAATCATTGCAAACCAGAACATGGAGTAAATGAGGACACGTGCATGTTTGAAATATTTATTTACTAATGCATGGTTCTCAAACGCAGAATCTTGTACAATACTAGCAAACATATTATAAGCAACAAAGTTATCAGCATAGTTATCAGTCCATAAAAGGCGAATGGTAAAGGCATACTAAGATGCTAAAATGAATAGGAATTAACTACGTCTAATTCAAACCCTCCCTATTTAGCATAGTATTTTATATCTATGAAGGTCTCATTTGGGATTTAGCAGGGCAGGCCCATACCTCAAAATCTCAGTGGCAGGAGGATCACATCATCTTCCATCATCTCTCTGCATGCGAAGCACATCAAGTGTGTTTTTGTGCGTTCAGCACAACAATATAAAACTCGCCTAGAGCCAGATTTTGGCAGCAGCATGTGTGTTATGTCTATAGGGGTGCGAAGATCAGACCTTGCAACAACACTGGGTTAAGTTATCCGTGTAGCCTTCAGCACTCACTGTGCAGACAGAGTGCAGAACAAAACTGATATCGGAGCAATAACATATTATTTCTCTAGTAAATCACGAAGCTCTTCTGGGTTGAAAGCTAAAACAACAATTATGTGTTGTGTGCAAAAGTGAAGCAAGAATGAAAACGGCGTGCAAACATTTAATAAACTCATGCTAACTTGACACAGTATGTAGAAAAGTAGCTATATGACAGGAGCTGCAGGTTTGGGGACACTGTGGGGGATACAGAGTCCGCTCAGTCTCTGGGTGTCAGTTAGAGGTCACCTGGACCTTTGGACGTGGTACAGAGGTACAGTCCGTTTCTAGATGTCAGTTAGGGATCACTTGGACCACTGGGCATGGTACAGAGGTACGCATAGCCCATGGGCGTCATATAGTACTGCTACTTTGATCTTATTTTTTTGTTAAATTGGTTTTCATAGGGATTGCCGGTTTCTCAACAGTAAAAAGCACAATTGATGGGCATAATGCTGATCAATGTCAAACATTCACCCCAGTACAGAGATCTGGGCCTAAGTCCGTCATTTCTTTGCTCCCAATGCCATTCAAGTTTAAACCAAGCCATATGCAAATCAGTCATGACCCTGTTCCCCAAGGGACAACTCCAGCCCGAACTATCAGGCCAGGTCGTCCCTGGACCAGAAACAAGCATCATGGGACCGGTTTTGGGGCATCACCCCTCGTCAGCCAGGCTAGCTTGCCTCCTTGCCATGAAGAGCACGGGACCCACGTCTGGGCATACCCGTCCCACTCGGGCTGATAAATGCAAAAAGAACAATTGATGGACAGAATGCTGATCAATGTCAAACATTCACCCCAGTACAGAGATCTGGGCTCAAATCCATTGTTTTCTTTGCTCTTCGTGCCATTCCAATTTAAACCAGTGCTTAATTGGTAAAATATGAAGTGCAGGTGCTCAAATGTTTGTCGGAGGCCACAACTACTTTTCTCAGGCTCCACCCACTGCCTCCACTGGCTCCATCCCCTTACTCTATTAACTCCGCGCTCATCCTCAACTGGCACTGTGAAAATTCAGATAAGGGATCCTTCCTCATAGTAAGTTTTTTTGATAGGAGGTTCCTTGGCCCTGTGAACATTTTTTTAAAAGATTAAATCAAAAGTGCATTTAAAGCACAATTTTGTAATAATTTAGCTAAAATTATTAATGCATTGAAAAGGGACAAGTCCAGTGCCCTGTGTGCCGATTTGGGGAAAGGACAATACTGGGGTAGGGTGTGCCCTATTTAATAGAGTCTATGAGATCAAAGATAAAACTTTGACATAGCTTATGTGATAAAATACTAACCCTGGGCATAGCACTATGCTACGCTCACATAGTTTGCGAAGTTTGCGCTACTTCGCACTACATGAATTGCACGTAGCACAGTGCAAACACGCGTAGCGTAGTGCAGCAGTAATTTTTTGCTTGCTTGGGGTCCTCAACGTCAAGTTGGCGACTGCGAGCAAGCTAAATGACTTCCCGACGGGACTTTTTCCTTGTTCGCAATCAGCAACATCAAGTTGCCGATCGCAAGCGTGGAAAATAAACCTCCTGGCAAGATTCTCAACACAGGGACGTCAGGTTTCTCTTTGCGAGTAGTCGCGTATGCTTGCGACAGCTCGCGATGAGAAACTACCAGTCTGCCTTGAGAAAGCTGCTGCTCGAGTAGAAATCTACTTGAGCGGCAGAAAATGACCGCTTGCACTGTGCAAGATGCAGTTTGCACTGATTGCACAATGCGGATAAGCATCCGTCACTGTGCAATCAGTGCGAACAGCATTTTGCACAGTGCACTACGCAGTTTCCGTAGCTCGAGTAGTGCGAAGTGCTCTTTCGCTAGCTACGCGTAGCGCTACTCTGCAAACTACGCCCAGGCTTACAAAATATACCAAAGGAAGGAACAATAGGCAAACATCAGAATCGTGGAAATATTGGAATGTTGTAGATCTATCAAGCCACTACTAGCCATCAGCAATGAATTGCCCTAAAAGGAGCTTCCGGCATTTCAGTACATGGAATTTCATTGTATTAAGTGCAAGATAGGTCAGGATTGGAAGAAAAACATTGTATCACATTTACAGAAAATGATAAATGCCACAGTGTAAAAAAGGGCTCTATGGAAATTTGAGACAGCAGTGCAAGATTCCGAATCACAATCTGTGACCAGTCTGCCACCACTGCCATGAGCTGCCATTACCTTATGTGCATTACTTGCGCTTGCAAACTTTTAAAAGTTATGAATCAATAATGAACATACAGGCTTTTACATAAATACTGCTGTTTGCTGCACAGCACTAAACAGCACTGCAGCCTTCTCTTGACTGACGATAAACGCACTCATGCGTGGCTGATGCCACCAGGGTTTAAATTTTATCAACTCATCTACTGGGCTGGAGGGCAATTGCATTCAAAGAGAGGATGAGGATTACAAAGTTTTATACGTAATTGGGGTGGTTTGTCAATGTCACCCACAGATTCTTCAAGGCAAAGTGGGCAATTAATCTGGCCCCCACCTCCCAAAGCCCTTTGCGGTATTCTTTCTGTCTTACTTGCTTCTATTTTTCTCTCTAAATCTCTCAACCCCACCCCCCTGCCTACCTTTAACTCTGATTGTGTTTCTCTACCCATCCCTCCGTCAACCCCCTATCATTCTGTATATTATGCCTTCTCTCCTTGCCCATCTCTTGCTTCGTCATTTTTCTCTTTGTATTTGACCTCACCCCTCTTTACCGCTGTCTCTCTCTGCTTCCTACCCTACCACCCTACCCTCTTTTAACTTAAGTTATTCTTCACCTCACCTCCGACCTCCCTCTTGCTACCATGCTTTTGGTACTCTTTCTGCACTTTTTATTATTTATACCAGGCTGGCAGTAATAATAAAGTGAAGAAAATAGACGCATAAATAAACTCAATGAAGCCTCCGGCCAGTCTCCTCCATAAATAAAGTGTCCAAGAAAGCCAGTGGCACGAAGAGTCCACTATCTATGAGGCCTCCTGTTTAATCAAATGCTATTATGCTCAGGTAGCACCCGGTATTCATTAGATCCCCAGCATACCTCCACACCGCCTTCCGCCATCAAGCCTATGGCTGGAAGCCACTATATCAAGCAATATAACTAATTAAATTAATGGAGGAAACTGTAGGCTGATGGACCTACTCTGGTCAGTTGTTTTTGCACATCGTCTTCTGCAATATATATTAATGCCCAATTACAACTACTTACTTTACAAGCACAAATGGCAGGATTAAAGAGCTTTACGTCTATGGGCTCCTTTATTAGGTGGTGTACCGGCCGGGGGTTTGCACAACTACTTACTGCCGGGTAGAAAAGAAGGCAATGAACCGGTTTATTTAACATCTTATTATGGCATTTGATTTACTGGCAACTCTTAAGAGGAACTGTTAGGGAAGGAATGCAGCCGAGGATACTTCAAGGGCAGGGCCTTTATTTAACTTCTTTTAACCCCAGCCGGTCCTATTGTGAGTGACTGACTAAATGTGTATGCGGGCTGGCGTCAGCTGCTACTAGGCCAGGGAGGGCAGCAGGCACAGTGGAGTGCGTCATCCAGTACTGGCGTCATCGAATCTGTCGAGCCGGAGCTTCCACAGTGCCCAACACGCCAACACTCAGCTTAAACAAACAAGCATTTACAATGCAATGGTCTTGTCTTTGTTAAAGTTAGAGCTATTGGGATTGCAAATGGCATTTTTTACATTTTTTGTTTTTTTAAAAACATAAATAAATGGTATTGTCATTTACAATGACAATAGGTGAGGATTAGAGAGTAGTAGAGAGTATTAGCAGACACAGAGCCCCCACCACATACACACACAGAGCCCCCTACACACACACACACACACACACACACACACACACACACACACACACAGACAGCCCCATACACACACACACAGAGCCCCCCCACGCACAGAGGGCCCAACACAACACACACACACAGAGCCCAACACACACACAAAGAGCCCAACACACACACACACACAGCCTAACACACACAACAGAGTCCAACACACACACACAGAGCCCAACACACACACACACAGAGCCCAACACACACACATAGAGCCCAACACACACACACAGAGCCCAACACACACACACAGCCTAACACACACACACTGAGCCCCCCCACACACACAGAGCCACACACACACAGAGCCCCCCACACACACAGAGCCAGACACACACACACACACACCGAGCCCCCACACACACAGAGCCCCCCACACACACAGAGCCCCTCACACACACACACAGAGCCCTGCACACACACACAGAGCCCCCCCACACACACAGAGCCCCACACACAGAGCCCAACATACATAGAGAGCCACACACACACAGCCCCCCCACACACACACACAGAGCCACATACACACACACAGTCACACACACACACAGTCACACAAACACACACACACACACAGCCACACACACAGAGCCACACACACACACACAGCCACACACACACACACAGAGCCACACACACAGAGCCGCACACACAGACACACACAGAGCCACACACACACAGAGCCACACACACAGAGCCACAAACACAGAGCCACAAACACACACAGAGCCCCCCCACACACACAGGGCCCTACACAAACACAGAGCCACACACACACAGAGCCACACACACACAGAGCCACACACACACACAGAGCCACACACACACACACAGAGCCACACACTTACACAGAGCCACACACACACACACACAGAGCCACACACACACACACACACAGAGCCACACACACACAGAGCCACACACACAGAGCCACACACACACAGAGCCACACACTTCACTTCACTTTAATTAGTCTTTATTCGATATATTTCAATCATAAAAGACATTTTACAAAAAATGTGTTGTTTTTGTCCCACCCCCTCCCCCCAGCCCCACAAGTATACAGGATCCACAGTGAGTTGATACAATAAATAGACAAAAGTAAAAAGCATCTTCCTATCTCATCCTATTTACATTTTTACACAATCTTAAAATATCCTATTTACATCTTTACATAATCTTAAAATATCCATTAAAATACCAAAAAAACGATAAAATTTAGAAAGCTAAGTTCATTGGTGCCAACCGAAAGGGTAAGTAAAAAAGTAACAATTGCTTATGTGGTTTGCATAGTTTATCACAAAAATATACTGATCAGAAGTTCAAATAATCACAAACAGTACGACAAACAATAACAATCCTAAGTTTATTCCAGACACATTTTGCGTGCCCGAATTATCCACATCCAGTGGAGAAATTTTGCCATAGCTATAACAACAGGCTGGGAGGTATCTGTTCTTAGGATCCTGACAGCCTCGTTTGACGTTTTTAAACCTAACTGGATGCAAATTGGTTTAAGCCATGAGCGTCTAGGCATTCTATATTCAGGGCAGGCAAACAACACATGTCCGATGTTTTCATTATGGTCCGGACAGAAGGGGCACCTTGGAGTTTGTACCTTATTCCATTTCACTATTAGGGCATTTAGTGGAAGTGTCCCCACCCTCAACTGATGGTACCTCTTCCGGTCCCCTGGGACCGTGATCCAATCCCAGTAGGATTCGAGGGCCGGTGAGTGCTTGAGCTCCAAATAATCATATGTAAAAGTGCGATCCATATGATTCCTAAAGCTATTAATCTCCACCATGCTCCAATAAAGTTCTCGAAGTGTCTTTTTAGGTGGAAATACACTATTTAGGGGATCATACCACAATTGAGGTAAGCCCAGTGCCCTATATAAAAGTTTAACCTCTTTCATCCAGACTATCTTACAGCCAATATCCAGGGTTCTCACCTCTAGGAAACCTTGGGCATACTGGGAGAGTTCTGGGGTTACCCATAACCTTCTCCAGTAGGCCACGATTCTATACCTGGCCATGTCCCTGAAACTATAAAATCCCAAATCATAATTTAAAGGTATCAGTGGGGTTGACATTGGTAAACCAGTAATGTTGCGGAGAAATTTGTTCTGTGCTACCGTCAACTTGGTAAGATTACTGGACCCCCAGAGTTCAGCTCCGTAAAGAACTGCTGCTCCAACCTTGGCGTTATAAATTTTTAGGACAGGTCTAATCGGTTTGGTATAGGATGAAAAAAGCTCCTTTGTGAGAACTCCTGCGAGTTGTGCATGTTTTGTATCTAGTTCATTTGTGTGCTGTTTCCAATCTAGATTATAGGACAAATTAATACCAAGGTACTTAAAGACCTGGGTCTGTTCAAGCTGCACCCCATCCATAATAACTCTACCTCTAATGTGTTTCCGCTTGTGCATAACCATAAATTTAGTTTTGCTGGTATTAATTACAAGTCCATGGTCAATGCAAAATGCTTCAAAAACCCTAATGGCCCTTTGAAGTCCCTGCTGGGTCTTCGATATCAGCAGGGTATCATCCGCAAACATCAACAGGGGGATCAGTTTTCCTGCCAACCTTGGGGCATCCGTGGGCTGATGTTCGAAATAACTGATCACCCTGTTGATGTTTAACGAGAAGAGCGTTGGTGCGAGCACGCATCCTTGGCGTACTCCCCTCGCAATGGGAAACTTCTCAGTGGCACTACCCTGCTGATTCCAGCGTACTTGTGCAAAGTTGTTTTCATGCATTCTAATCAGTAGAGACAGGATTTCTTTTGGGATACCCTGATCATGTAGGATATTCCACAACTTATGGCGGGGTACTAAATCAAAAGCTGATTTTAAATCAACAAAAGCCGCAAAAAGCATCCCGCCCCCTAGTAAAACTGTGCGCCAGTACAATAAAACAAATCTAAAAACTTGGTCAATGGTGCTGGTATGGCTGCGGAAACCAGCCTGCAGGGGTGATAATATGTCGTGATCATCTATCCACCCATGTATTCGCTGTAATAATAACCTTGCCACAACTTTTTGTATACATGCAATCAGGCTGATAGGCCTATAATTGCCTGGGTCCGAGCATGCCCCCTTTTTAAAGATGGGGATAATCTCGGCTCCTTTCCAGGTCTCAGGGATAGGCGAGCCCTTTGCAATAGCATTGGCTAACAGCTGGATATAGGTGGCCCATAGGTCCTTGTCGTGCATAAATAAAGTCTGCAGGGATAAAATCTAGGCCTGGGGCTCTGGCTTTAGGTATACTGCTCAGAGATTTTAGGACATCATCTTTGGAGAAGAGTAAGGGGCTCGTTAGAGTATCTGCTAAGGCTAGACACTCCTCTTCACCTTCATCCTCAGCAGCAAACTGAGTAGCAAAATGGGAAACCCAGGCTTCTGGTAGCACATAATTCATGGGTTCTCCTCTATTTGCCCCCCTTCCCCATTTAACAATATTCCAGAAGGGTGTCATGGATCTTTCCCTACTGGCTTCGAGGAGATCCCTCCAGTAGCCTTCCTCCCAATCCCTTTTTGCACTAAATTGCACTTTTTTGTACATAGCTCGGGCCTCCCTTATTTTGGTTTTGTCTCTAGTTTTTACCGCATCTCACAGGAGCCTATAGGCAGTCCTACAGGTCTTATCATACCACTGATCCTCCTTTTTTATTGGTCTACGTGGCTTCTTCTTAGCTTTCTTTACAAAAAACGATTTTAACTTGTTAAAAAATTCATCATGGATCCTGCTAATTTCAGCTATCGGGGTATTTTTATATCATGCGCTATATATAAGCAGACTTAACATTTTTGTCATTTATACCCTGTACTTCTTGGATGGCCAGGGTTGTTAAATCCCTCATAGCTGTCATACTTTCCTCATTGGCTGCACAAATTGCCCATCTGATGTGTCTTTGATCGTTAGTAGAGGTTTATCTGAACATTTTCCCTCTCTTCCTCATTTGTCATCAGATCAAACAATTTAAAAGTTAAAATCAATGGGTCGTGGTCACTTTCCACCCTTGACTCAATCCTCATGTCAAGAACATTTCCCCAATTCTCTTTATTAGTCAATATATAATCAATACGACTATGTGTGATTCCATTTGAGAAGGTAGGGGCGCCCTGCTTATCTGATAATGTTCTTCCGTTAGTGGCCTGCAACCCATACTCGACACATAGTACTTTTAACTGTAATGCAGCCTCGGACCATCTTTTAATGGGTAACAAGGAAAGCTGTGGGATTTCCCAAATGAAGTCCTCTTCGGTAGTGAGGTCTACATCCTGATTATCAAGTGGTTCGAAACAACAATTAAAATCACCACCAATAATAATATCGGCATTCAAACAGTGTTGTTTTAGTAGAGTGTCCAACAGTTCAACCGCCTTAGTGGGTTTACCACCCGGTAGGCCCCTTGAGTAGATGTTAAAAATAAAGAGGTCCCTACTGGGTGGTCGCTGTAATTTGACCAATAATATATCAGAACTATTGGTATCTATTTGTAACACTGAGTAATCATTATTCTGCTTGATCCATGTTACCAAACCACCTTTTGCCCTTCCCCTTGAGCTCGGGGTAGCTGGAATGAAATAATGTAAATATCCCTGAATTGGATCTGGTTCTAGCTGCCAAGTCTCCTGTAAGAGGATTATGTCCTTTAAATCCAGGAAAGTTAGCATATCCTGTGATAGAATCTTATTTTTTAACCCTGCAACATTCCAGGACATTAAAGTGCATTGTATATTGATATTGTCACTGGTGGATATAATACTATCGGTTTGGCCTTCACACTGTTGTTGGGTAAGATCATATTCACTTGTGTTGTCATCTACAACAGCCAATTCAGAGGACAAATTTTCATTTAGCTCATTTATATCATTATTAGCAGTATGTTTGGAACATTCAATACACTGGTGAGCATTAATCATATTACCAGACTCGTCCTGTATATTAGTTACATTAATCAAAGCATCAGTTAATCCAGTATTTGGCCGGGTGACCATTTCCCTGGCAGCATGAATGCCAGCAGGAATTGGAAGGTTTTCAGATCTATTGCCCAGTCAATCACAGTCATTTAGCCCTGATAAGGCTTCATATCTATTGCCTAAAACCATGCCCCATTCATTAAGGGGAGCCCTTGGGCCTCTGTTATTTCTCACAGTGTTCCGCAGAGGACCAGGAGTCCTCGGAAAAGTCACATTCTGTTGCTCTCCGTACAAGAATTTTAAAGTAAGAGGAACAACAGATCCTGCTCTTCTTTGGGGGGGGGGGTAGATATGGTTTAAGAGATTGGGCAAAACACCTGGGTGGGAAAAAGTCACTATAACGCAGTCTCCCTTGAATCTTTTTGGACGATTTCCAATCCACGCAACCCTCTTAGTGGATTTAATTTCGGATGCAAGTTGGTGTTTTCCTCCTGGTGCCATTTGCATGTTGTTTGTTAACCAGTAGAGTGCCTTACTAGTCAAAGATGCCGGCGTTTCAGATTGTACATCTGTTGGCGGGGGAACATTGGCCAGGACCAGAACAACTGGGGAGGCTTCTTCAATAAATTGAAGGGGTCTGTTTCCTGACGGTTTATTGGCACATTACCTGTTGGTCCTGGTACCCCAGCAGTGTTCAAAGGTCGATTGGTAGAATGAGTTTCATTCCTGGCTGGGCTTCCAGGGAGCGTAGGACTGCTCTCTTTTTCTGTAGAGCTCCTTGCCTTAGGTTCGATTGGTTTCGCCATTTGCGTCACTAAGGTATTAACCATCTCAACCCCTTCCACAGCTTTAGCTTGAAGACCACTCATCTTTTTTACCTCCGCGTTCAATTTGTCGATTTTGGCGATTAAAGGCTTAATGATGGTTTTGATTTTAGAGTCAATAATGTCTGCTATTTTCTGAAGCAAATCGTCCTCATTATAGCTTTTGTCGTGATTACTTTTATCAAGAACATTATTATCACCATCATCTAAGATTTTTGCCTTGTTTTTTCCTGTCGGAGTAGCTTTTTTCCTCCTATTACCTGAGCGTAACCCCAACCGCCTTTGTTGAGTTTTCCTATTCTTTCTCGAAGGTCGAGTTTCCTGCTCAGGGGATGAAAGTTCGTCAATATTATGCGCCAAGGTCTCATGTTCAAGATCAATGTTTATTTCTTGATCTGGTGGCACTATATTTGCAACATCATCCAGGATAAGGCTATTCTGATCATCCAAATTTGTAGTAGGGTGAACCGTAATGTCTATTAGGTTAATGGAGTCATCAGGTGCTAAAGAACCTGAATGTTGAGGACTTTGGGTTGGGCTTAGTAACTGTAGGTTAGGCGACTGACTTAATCCTAATGATTGTCTTCTATCGTTATTTATTTTAGTTACGACTTGGAGCATATAGTTTTCTATGGGCTTAGAATTGACAGGTGGCTGTTTTTTAGTTATTTTTTTAGACATGATAAGACTATGTTGTTGATTTGCTCAATGTAGAGACAAATATGACGCTTCCACACCTGCTCACCAGGCTTACTACGTAGCTGTAAAATTCTATGTGCAGGTTGTTGAATAGGCTTTAACAGTAGTCACCAGCTGCTTTGATGGGGCGCGTGTATCAGTGAATTTACATTAGAAGCACACAGAAAGCCTTTCTAGATGACACTGCACAGAAAAGTTAGTAGAAAGGAGATTTTCTTACTTGCTTGGGTTGCAGATGTTAGGGGGGTTGCCCAGTTCAGTCTCGGCCAGTCTAGGACTGTCTAAGACTGTCCCGCCCTTGTCCCGGGCTTCTCCCGCGCGCGACTCGCGAGGCGAGTGGGGGCGTCTCCCTTTCAGCGCTGCCTGGCGCTCTTCTCGCGTCACGAGCGCGTCACCCCTGGTGCTGCTGGGGGCTGTAGTGCGCTCTCTGCGCGTCCCGCTGCTACTGCCGTTCACCTCACGGCTTCCCTGCCCGATGGCTCACTGCTCCGCTTTGCTGGTAGGTGACCTGGCAAATGAAACGCTGCTCCGAGAGGCTCCCGGCGGCGTCTCCCTTTCAGCGCCGCCTGGCGCTCTTCTCGCGTCACGAGCGCGTCACCCCTGGTGCTGCTGGGGGCTGTAGTGCGCTCTCTGCGCGTCCCGCTGCTACTGCTGTTCACCTCACGGCTTCCCTGCCCGATGGCTCACTGCTCCGCTTTGCTGGTAGGTGACCTGGCAAATGAAACGCTGCTCCGAGAGGCTCCCGGCGGCGTCTCCCTTTCAGCGCCGCCTGGCGCTCTTCTCGCGTCACGAGCGCGTCACCCCTGGTGCTGCTGGGGGCTGTAGTGCGCTCTCTGCGCGTCCCGCTGCTACTGCCGTTCACCTCACGGCTTCCCTGCCCGATGGCTCACTGCTCCGCTTTGCTGGTAGGTGACCTGGCAAATGAAACGCTGAAGAGCCACACACACACACAGAGCGACACACACACACAGACACACACAGAGCCACACTCACACAGAGCCACACACACAGAGCCACACACACATATAGCCACACACAGAGCCACACACACAGAGTCACACACACAAAGAGCCACACACACAGAGCCACACACACACACACACACAGAGCCACGCACTCACAGAGCCACACACACAAAGAGCCACACACACAGAGCCACACACAGAGCTACACACACACAGAGCCACACACACACAGAACCACACACACACAGAGTCACACACACACAGAGCTGCACACACCCACACAGAGCCACACACACACACACAGAGCCACACACACACACACACAGAGCTACACGCACACACACACAGCGCCACACACACACACACAGAGCCACACACACACAGACACACACAGACACACACACATACACACACAGAGCCACACATACACAGAGCCACACACACAGAGCCACCAACACTCAGAGCCACACACAGAGCCACACACACAGAGCCACACACAAAGCCACGCACACACAGAGCCACACACACACGCAGCCACACACACACAGAGCCACACACACACACACACACAGAGCCACACACACACACAGAGACACACACACACAGAGCCACACACAGAGAGCCACACCCACACACACACACACACACACAGCGACACACACACAGCGCCACACACACACAGCGCCACACACACACACAGTGACACACACACACAGAGCGCCGGGTGTGAGGGTGAGGGGATGTAAGGGTGAGAGGGTGAGTGAGGGGGTGAGAGGGTGAGTGAGGGGGTTAAAGGGTGAGTGAAGGTGTGCGAAGGTGACCTAAAATGATTTTACAATATTGTTAACTTAAATAATCCTCAAATAAATAAAAAAAATCATCCTGGAAATGTTTCCAGTTTAATTTAACTTCCAGCCCTACAAGTTATTCTTTAGCGGGGCACTATGCAATTGTCCTTTTCGCAAAATACCGACCTGCTTTCATGGGCGCCCACATAAGGCCAGAGTCACTCAATGACTTTAATGCGTGGGTGAGCAGTCTTGTACCCATGAGTAGTGAGTAAACTCGTCTGTTTGACTGTCAGTAGAGATCGGCTGCGGAGTGTTCCTGCCAACTGTCTCACGTTAGTGTCTCATCTTAGCGGCGCGCCCTTCAAAGGAACAGCGGCCAGAGACATGGCTGAAACAGATCCCAAAACCGTCCAGGACCTGACGGCGGTGGTGAGAAAGGCTCTTTGGCTCGGGAGTGGGGCACTGGAACGAGCGGGGACCCAGGGGAGGAGTTGAGGTATCGGCCGGCATTGCAATGGTTTCTGAGGCTCTACATCAACGCTGGCCTCCGAACATTCTGGGCATATTTAATATGAGATGAATTGTTGTTAATTGGGCTCTTATATTGTCCCGCCTATCTTACAGTATACGTGCATCGTTGTTGTATATAGCATTATTTCTAAAAAAAAACAACAATTTTCCTTACAGGGATCCTCACTTTTTTTGGTAATGTAAGACGGATTGGTGGAGGGCTACTTGTCACTCGTGAAGGTATCCAGGTGGTGAACTTTAACCTCACAACGTTGTTTCATAGGTCTCTTTATACGACATTACGATGCATTAACGGAATTATGTTTTGTTTCTCAATCAAATTATTTGTGTTGGTGCCTGACAACCGCATACTTTCTTTAGTTTATTCAGTGACTGCTTTCAACGAGTTGGTGCATCCGTGACGTTTTTTTCCCACATATCAAAAATTCTGACAACGTTTAATATGTTGCACGCTAGAAACCGACAAATTAAACATTTTGCTGACTGTTCTATGCATGTAAGCTTATTTACTGGGTATACTGTTTGAAAGTGAAATTTCAGTAAAATCAAATGCCCGGCTGTAACTGTGGCATTCGGCGGATCCGGGGTTCTAAGATTTGCTTTTTGAAGTCTTCATTATAAAATGGCTACTAGTCCTGCCTTCTGAATTCTATGAAAATGAGAGCAAAGTGAAACCAATGATGCGGGTGGAATTGCGAAACTTGGAAGAAATGGAAACTAAAACTAACGCCAATAGCACCATGAAACACACGTAACCAGCACGTCAGCTTTGATACAAGCGCTCGCCATGCTCTGTAAGCCCCGTCCTTTTCGGACTGAGGGGCGTGTTTTTCGAGGAGAGAAAGAAATGAAAAAAACACGCCCCTCAATCCGAAAAGGACGGGCTTACAGCAAGACAATCATGTCACAGAGATCTCTTCTCCAATGACTGGCCGCCATTTAGGGAGCCAGCCAATGGAGAAGAGAGGCGGGTTTATACCTCGCTACTCTGGAGACATAAGATCTCGCAAGCGAGACTGCGCATGCGCAGCCTACGCTAGCCGAGACCTAAAAAAAAAAGAAGGGAATGGAATGACCTGCTTAGTTCTTACAGTTATTTATGCTAGTGGTGGACCGGGATCCGGGGCTACGGGGTATTGCCTTATTTATTACACTGACAGGACCAGATATAGCTAGGGAGGCCTGCCTGGTGTTGCTACTGTCTGCGTGCCTGGCCTGACCTTTTAACCTCACAAGTCCTCGGGATGATGATGGCTCTTGGGATGCGGATGTGCCATGGCGTGGCAATCGGAAAGAAATCAGCACATGCCGCGCTGCCTGCCTGCCCTACACAACATCCTGCTTTTCATGGCATTTATTTAGCCACTATGAAGCCAGTAAAGCCCACCACTGTTAAGCAGTGACTAGCAGTATGGAGGATATATACTAAGTTGTCAAAGGAGGCAGGGGCAGGGCCTTTAAATTCAATCCCGGCCAGCCGCCGGCCCTATCGTGATACGTCAAGGGGCAGGGCCTTCGTGCAACTTAACCACGGCCGTGGCCGGCCCTATTGTGATATAAATAAATCAAATGTATTAAGTGTACCATGGGCCAGGGCAGGCACAGTGCATCATTAAATCTTGTTGATGGAGCTGGAGATATAGCTCGATGGTGGTGCCTGACACCACCATGCTTAAAATAAAAAGTAGCGTGTGTTGGTTTGGCAACAATGGGCATGCATGGCATGATGACTGCTTAGTGGCGTGTGATGCGTACTACTACTTATGGTTACACTTGTGGTCGGCCGGCCCTACGGGGTACTGCCTCTATTTTTAACTACTGATAGGCTGCCTGCTGCTACTGCTGCTCTGTCTGCCTTCAACGTGGTCGAGTGCGGGTGTTTGAGGGCTAGGCAATCGGACAAAAATGTTCGTGCAGCGTGCACAACCAAATCCAGCCCACGCCCAGCCCAATCAGTGTCTGGCTGACTCCCGCCCACCACAGGCAACACTGAACTAAGGGCCACCACCATGATGCCATCCACCGTCACATATATAATGATGATGATCGAGGCACTGTCTGAACGCACTAAAGTAATCTTTGCTCCATGCAGTCCCCGGCTGACAAGACACTAAAAGCACCGGCAAGCACAGGCACAAATAAAGATCTGGTTTAAACCCAGTCTTAGGCAAATCAGTCTTGACTCTGTTCCCCATAGGAACAGTCCAACCCGAACTGCCAGGTCAGGTCCTCCCTTGGCTGGAAACAGTGGCAGTGTCTAAAAGAAATGAAAGGTGGGTTTTTTCTTTTTTAACTTGGGCCGCTGGGCAGTAGGCAGTCGGTACGCACTACCATTGGATGTGATTTAGGGTGTAAATCAGACGTTAGGGAAAGGAAATTCGAGCATTGGTGAATAAAGTGTAGATTGTGTCCGGCCACAGATGGCTGATAGTTGTCAGGTTATTCCTATTTCTCTGCACAAATTGTTACTATTATCGTCCACTGAGACGATAGTGGCAGACTATCAAGCTCTCTTAGCTCAGCGTGTTACGTGGGGCATCCCCTCTCCTCAGGCTGGAGGCGCTATGAGGGGGGCTAAGTGTTTGGACAACATAATAATTTTTTCTGTCAACCTTTTCTCATTTAGTCTCTTTTAGATTTTTACATGTATGCATTTATTTGATTTTGTAGTGCTGTTCAAATGTTTTGCAATATTACTTCATGTTTAAATGTTATGCTATGTTAGTGAGTCTATGCTTTATGAAATAATATCCATGTCTTCCAAAATCAGAATTTCAGGTTTGCTAGTTTACTGCTACAAATCAACTTGCACTGTTCTGAACTAACAATACACTTTTTACAAGTTGTTACTATTTCATTGCATTCATCTTTAGTTTATTGTTAAATGTTCCTTTTCCCTGATGCATCAAAGTTATAGAGTTTGTAACCAGTTGATTTTTTTCGGTACCCCTGCATGTGCACAGTTCCCCACAATTAGAGTAGAGAATCATTTAGAAATCTCAAGGTGATAACATTATGTGAAACTCCTTAAAACAAGTTCCATAAATCCATTATGGAGACTCTACTTGACCATATGCAAGTGAGGTTCCCCACCCATTCTTGGAGATTAGAGAGCCACTGCAGCGAGTAGCATGCCCACGCCGAAGCACACGCATTTCCATGGCCTGTGGGGGGAACATTCCCCAACAGTATCATAGAACACATCAAAACTTACACTCAGACCAGACATATGGGCCAAGAGAGAGATATAAAAATGGCCCTGTTAGGACTATAGGCTGACCACAGGGTGGCTTCAACACGTCAGGCATATGACACCAGATCTAGTAACATCAAGGAGGAAAACTCCAACTCCTGTGAATCCGACAGCGAGGGCAAAGGCATAGGGTGGGGTCTACCAATACCAGGGGAAGACAGGGAATGCACACCAAGGACCACCCAGGTACTCAAAGACGCATTCACTCCACTGACAGCCCAGGGCGAGCCTGAGCAGGGCCCTGTGGTCACAGTGTTAATAAGTTAGACACCATACCACTTTCTGGTGGATACAGGGGTGGCAAGGTTATGTTTGTGGGAAGAAACAGCCCCCATATCGAAGATCACCACCAGAATACAGGTAATTTTGGCTTCCGTGGCCAGGGTTCCCATCACCGAATCCCTTGAGCTAGAAATAGGGGAGAATTAGATCAGGGAACAGTTGTACTATCCATCCTCCCCGTTCAATATATTAGGGTGGGACCTATTGTCCAAAGTAAGGATGTCCATCCAGTTTACCAAGGATGGAAGATAGCCTGTTCCACCCCTGTAGCCTCCCCTCTAGGGCACAAACCGGCAAACTCTTCTCATATCCCGCAAATGCCAGCTAGGGTGATCTGAGACCGTCAAGCCCACGTCAAAAGGGTAGTTCTGGATCATATAGAAAACATCTTAGAGCTGTATAAACGAGCTCTGTAGTGTACCAGCTGTGTAAATGACTTATTGGTAGAAACAACCAAAAGGGTAGCATGTAGATGCAGGGGGAGCCAGAAACCCAAGACCACGAAATGCACAGGCCTGCTGCATCGGTAGAAACCAGACCATGCTTACCCAGCCCAGCCTTTGTCACCACCCTGGCACCTCCCCAGGGGGGGAAGGTGGAACAGGCAAGGTGGCAGAGTAACAAGGTGTATATTGCCCACATTAGGAGCCCCCTCTCTGTCATCGAACGCAGTGCCCAGGCAAGTAACCACAGTAAGAAATACGGCATGTCCGACTGGCGTAATAACATCCCATGGAGGTGTCCCATGCTGCCCCATGGGGGAAATCCCTGAGCCTGTAATGGATAGGCCACTGACCTCATACCCCACAGAGATAGCTAAAGCTAGCACAAGCTCCTTGAAGGCAGATAAGTTGGTGTTGATCTTCTTCTGATGTCTTCAGTTCTAGCGCTCAGAGAGGGACAAAGTCAGATTTTGGAGCTGCTGAGGTTGTTTCACCACTGGGATTAATATTTGGCTGTATTTTAGTCTGATGATCGGTCTTATTCTCTTTTTCATTTCTCATTACCCTTCAGCAAGGCAAGGTAGGAAGCTGCAGTCAAAGAGGACTTCAAGAGCTTGGACACTCCACCACAGGCTCGTTGGAAGATTCAAACAATGGGTGAAAAAAGCCCTGAGTGGGACACACCATTATACTAGAGCCAGCTAGGTAATGCTATCTTCTAGGAGCCATTGTCTCCAGAAGACAGTAAAATTAATGGAGTGGCAAGATTTTCTTGTTTCTGGGAAAGTCTGTCTTGGTCTCTCCTCTAACTGTTTTTTGGAGTGGTCTTTTAAAGTCTGTCTCCTGCCTTGGCTCTCTCTAGGTCCACAGCAGTTCACTCGTAACTGATTAGCTGGATCTTCTTCAAAGGATGTAGCCCTTTTTCCTTTTTTGTCCATGTAGCATTGACTTAGAGATGAGGCAGATTACTTTTGGAGAGCAATTGCAATCCTTCGGTGTCCCTGGAGAACAAGAGTCCTTTGATCTTCAGTTGATGAGCAACATCTACTTTTTCCTTCAAGTGTTTATCAAGGTGCAGAACAGTTCTGAGAGGTTGTTGGTGGTTTACTAATATCACCCTGCTCAGTAGTATTATGTCCACAAGTGGCTTAAGATTGAAAACCCAAATCACACACCCAAAAAGGAATTTCCTTGGTCTATTGTTATGGAAAGTTAAAACGTGGAAGCTAAGTCTGGTTGCTGCTCACTCATCACAAAACACCAATTAGACTTTGCCTGGTTGCTTTATTATAGTCAATGGAGTGTCTCTATATTTGTCCATGGAGTTGAGGTTGGTGAGATGCATTAATATGGGTTACCATTTTGTTTTCAGCATCTATATAAACACCACCCCAGAGGACCATGCCCTACTAGGTGATTGGAAAACTTACCTGTTACCACCTTGACAATTTCCTCATGTGACATGTCTTAAGATCATCTCTCCTGCAATGCAACTTTCCAGTTACAAAAAGTCATTAGTAGCTGTCACTGAGTTGGTCAACAGATTTACCTTGACATGTAGTGCTCCCCTAATGTTTATTTGTCCATGAGACCAGCATCAGTACCAAAGTATGGAAAAAAACAAAAAAAGACTGATGAGTATTTTCCACAAATTTACGGTGACATGCATCAAGCGTTTGCGAATTCGCAAATGATGCGAATCGCAATTGCACAGCAATTGCGAGCGCAATTGGCATTGTAGAAATGCATCAACCAAATATTTGCGAAAATCGCGAAATATTCGCTAATAAAGAAAAATCGCAAAAAAAATACTGAGAATACAATTGCGATTCCTTAGTTGCGATTCGCAATTACTGAATCGCAAATAAGGAATCGCAAATGATATGCATAAAAAATCGCAATTTGCGATTTTCACCAAATTCGCATTTTTGCACTTGCAAATTAAGAAGGGACACTACCAGGTGGTAAAAATGAAAATGTAAGCTGAAACACCTGCTAACCAACTGAAAAAGCATAAAACACACCCACACAAGGCCCCAGAGCACAAAATGGCTGGTCTGTACCTGATGGCGAGGAGGATGCGGCTGCTACGTGCTCGACAGAGAAGGAGGCAAATCAATGAACGCATGTTCAGAGTGCGCGTAACTTTGCTTGGCCAGCAGGACGACGAAATATACGATAAGTATAGGCTGAATGGACAAATGATAATTGATCTTATCAATGAATTGGACCCCATTCTCCAACGCCAGACACATAGGACCCAAGCCATCCCAACGCACGTACAAATATTATGTTGCCTACACCTACTGGCATCAGGCAGTTTCCAGGGAGTCATTGCAGTAGCCGGAGGGGTCTCACAAAGTGCATTATCAAGAATCCTGAAAGCGTTCCTTGGTGCCATGATCACCCGGATACATGCACATATCAGTTTTCCTACCTCAGCCCATGAACTAGCTAAGACCAAGCAGGAATTCTACCAAATTGCTGGCTTCCCACAAGTAATAGGTTGCATAGATTGCACCCATGTCGCAATATGTCCCCCGGCTACACAGGAATATTTGTATCGAAATAGGAAATGCTACCATTCCCTCAACATTCAGGTGGTGTGTAATGCCAAAACCATCATTACAGACATTGTCGCTCAATTTCCTGGCAGTGCACATGATTCTTTTATCTTCCGGCAAAGTGGCATGCACACCCGACTTGCAAGGGGAGAGTTTGGAGAGGGACATTTGCTAGGTAAATATGTGCTACACAGCATTACAAACTTGTCACAAATGCATATCTGAAACATTTAGTTGACATATCTCCTTTTTTCACATGTAGGCGACAGCGCATACGCCTTGCGCAATTACCTCATGACACCGTATCTCAATCCTGCAACAGCCGCCCAAAGAAGATACAATGCTGCGCACATCTCAACACGGAATGTCATCGAGAGAACATTTGGCCTATTAAAGAGCAGATACAGGCGCCTACACAAGACAGGAGGAGCTATGAAGTACAACCCGGAGCAATGCTGCAAAATTGTGGCAGCATGTGCCATGCTGCACAACATAGCGATGAAGGGAGGCCTTGAAATTGACCTTTCTGACAGTGACTCTGAGGATGAAAACCAGCCACTCCCTCACCAACGTGCCCAACAAGGATCTGATGCAGCAGAAGGACGCAGACGCAGAATTGAGATCACACAAAATTACTTTTAAGGTGAGTAATGATGACACAAAGACAGTATGGTTTGCAAAGTAATTTTTATGATAACATTATGTGACCTGGGAACAGAGGCGCACTATAAAAGTGACTTTGGGCACAGTTTTGTTGCCAACAACATTTTCTATCACTAAAAAAAATATATACTTGTCAGTCAGTCATGAGGTCACATTGTGAGAAAGGTTCATTCACCATCTCAACATGATTTGTGCATGTAAGCTCAGCGTTTCTTGCCCCGAACTCCGAGACTCCTCTCGGCAGCAGCATCTTCTTGTCCTAGGCTGTGAGTGGTAGTGATGGCAACGCGTTTTGACCGTCTAGCCTCATTCACAATTGGCATTGGTGTATTCATCATGCCTGAGGCACCCTCAGTGACTTCATTTGGTGCTGGGATGTTTACATCACTTGTGGGTGCAGTCACCATCTCAACAGCGTTAGTTACTTGCTGTGAACCTGTAGCAACTTCACTGTTATCATTGGCGATTGTGGTCTGCATCATTGACATTCTGCGTGACAACATTGCTGTTGCTGTGGCCAGTGTGTTGTTGGACTCCACTTGCATTTGTAGTTGCTCCATGAGTTGTTGATGCTGTGCATTGTGTGCTTTTTGTCCCTCCAACATTACTCTTGTCATTTCCTGGAGACTAGTGGCAAGCAGAGCTAGGTTTCCAGACATTGTGGCTATTTCGCCCTTGATTAGTCTTGTGTTTTTTGCCTGCAGGCGATGTGACCGGAGCATCTGTGCCTCCAAGCCACCCCAAACATCATTTGAGTGTTCCACCTGCTGTGGCCTTCGTGCTCTGCGTTGTCTCCGTGTCAACCTTGCATTGGCTCTACGGTGGAAGGATGAACTACTTGTTGCAGAAGTACTTAGTGAGTTGCTGGCATGAGGTGGTGCTTCAGCCTCATCATCCGTCTGATAGGGGACCAAAGGTGGGACGGGTGTCCTACCTGATTGTGGCACTCGTGATTGGATGCTATTTGAAGGTGTTGTGTTTTCTGCTTCAGAGGCGCTGCTCAGCTGGATGTCCTGGTTATCTTTGTCCCCGGCCTCACCATGTTCTGCATCTGTGAGTTTAAACGGTGCACAACTGAATTAATGTATGCTTATTAGGTTATGTGACTGTTGTGACAAGAATAAACATTTATACTTTGGCACACTTACTACACTTTTGGAATTGGTGTTAATTATATGTGTGTCTGTGACAGTAACTGCTTGACCAAACTACATCTCCCATGATGCACTTGCTATACCATTGACAGTGATGTTGAGGTTTCACTGCTTGCGTGCGCGCTATGCAGAGCTAACATTCACACTGCTGTGATAGGGGCAAGGTACACATGCATTCCTCTTACCTTGGGACGTGTGTGCAGCTCCGGAGGTATCCAGATTTGTCACACCAACGACTGCTTCTTTCTGGATTGTGCTCTCAATTAAATCCTCCATGGGAGTGTTGCTGGTGTGTGGTGGTGTCCCTCCTCCAGTTCCTAGTGCAGCCTTCAAGCGGTCTGCGATGGTCGCCTTGGCCCTACTGCGCAAATCATACCACCTTTTTTTCAGTTCGTCGGTGGTACGATGAGTGACCCCGATTGCGTTGACTCTGCTTTGGATCATGAGCCATATTCGCCTTTTCTCCTGCTCAGGCACCTTGAGAGAAGCCTTCCCAAACAGCTTCTCATTGTTCTGTACAACTCCCTCAATCAGGGCTTCAATTTCAGTTTCAGAAAACTTCAGTTTTCTTTTTCTTCCACTTTGTGAGTCCCCAACAGTTTCTGCAGGCTCCATTTTGTTTTAATAATCTGACACACTCCTCTCCTGCTCCCAGTACCAGCTCCTTCCTCTCTCTGTGTTCCAGGATTGAAAATGAGGCTCTCAGAGCACACTTCCTGTATCAGAATCAGGCTTGGAGGGCACATTTCCTGGTTCTGACATCATCAATATGCATCAACGCGCGACCTCGCAATTTGCAAATTCGCAAATAGCGATTTCGCAATTTGCGATATCGCAAATTGCGATATCGCAATTTTTTTAGCGATTTTTTGCGATTCCTTATAATATCGCTATTTTTTTGTTGCATTCCGTTTTGTGATTCCTTAATTGCGATTCCTTAATAATCGCTAATAAGGAATCGCAAAACGTTTTGTTGATGCATGTCGGTGTTAGTCCCTGTCTTTCATGCATGACAATATCTTAAGACACTCTTAATACTTGGAGAAACATTACAAAAGATCAAAAGTGTACTTCAGTAGACCATGCAGATATAGTAAAGGTGGTTATGGGAAAGTATTTATTTATTTATGCGTTTTTATATTGCGCGGACTTTACCCAAAGGTGTCCGAGTGCTTCACAATAGGAACAGAACTGATACATGAGAACATTACAAGTGAACAAATTGCAAAAGCAAACGTTACAATACATGAGGCAAAAGTGACAATCGTGAGCAAACAAAATACAAGAGGTAGCAAACGGTGCATTGCAGGAGGAATCGTGACATGTGTGCAGGATACAAAAGGGTATAAAGAACAAGTAGAGGTATAATACTGCAATAAATGGAGGACACTCAAACACAAGAACAAACATTACGTAGGCAATGGTGGCCTTTGTGCAAGTATCGAAAGCAAACAAAATGTAAGAGGTAGCAAACAGTGTGTTACAAGAGAAAAGTGACTTGTGCATGTTACAAAAGAGTACCAAACACAGGTAAAGGGGTAATACTGCAATAAATGACAGACTCTCAAACCACAAGAACACACTGGGAAGGCACTTCCATAGTCATGGAGAATAGAAATATTCTATAATAAAAGGTCTTCCTTCAGATAATAGAGAGGGAATTAATTATATTTGGAAGTGTCTTTGAAGGAGGAGAGCTTTGAGGTCAGTTTTGAAGGCCTGGGAGGAGGTGGTCCGGAGCTGAAGCGGAAGTGAGTCCCAGATTTTCACTGCGTTACCTGAAAAGTATTGAGCCATTGATCTTTCCTTCTTGAAAGTGGGAGGTTCAAGCAATAGATTTTCCGCATTTCGTGATGGTCTAGAGCCTCCAGAGAGTTTCAGTTTATTCGCCAGGCAGCGAGGAGAGGAGGAGTGCAAGGCTTTGTGGGTGTTGCAGGCAGTCTTGTAGATAGATCTTGCCTCGATGGGAAGCCAGCAGAGGGTAGATAACATGGGTGTGATGTGGTCGCTTCTTTTGGCCCCATAAATGAAACGAGCTGCTGAATGGATAACAGAATTAACGGGGGACAGGTGGGATTTGGGGAGGACAGTAAGAAGAGAATTGCAGTAGTCCAGTCTGGAGAAGACCAGCGATTGGACCAGGGTTTTAAGGTCATGCTCCGGGAAGAAGCAACAAATTCTCCAAAGAAGGCGCAGTTGGTATCAAGCAGACTTTGCAATTGAATTAATGTTGGAGAGTAGATTGAGTTTTGTGTCGAGTATGACACCAAGGGATTTTGCACTGTCGACAATGATGGGTTTATTGTTCAGTAGATTCATCTGGTCCATTCATGATTGAACCGGGGGAGGAGAAAGTGAGGAGGAGAAGAGGTGGAATTCAGTTTTGGAAGGATTCAGAATCAGTTGATGTGTTGACATCCAGTTTAGAATGGAGTCCAGAGTAGAGCTTAGGACGGAGAGATCGTGAGTGGAGGGAACCTTGAGGTAGATTTGAGTGTCATCTGCGGAGAGATGATAGTGGACCCCGATTTACTTAGGAGATTTCCCAGTGGTTCGAATAGAGATTGAACAAGGTGGGTGCAAGTATGGAGCCTTGAGGAACATCTTGACCCACCGCCAAAGGAGATGAAAGACTGTCTGCTATTTTGATCGTTTGGGATCTATCAGAGAGGAAGGAAGCAAACCATTTAAGCGCAGTGCCCAAGTGGGTTTCTGTAACTATTCAAAAGGAAATCAAACACTGGATCAAGTGATGGCAAGGCACTCTAGTAATGTACAACGCCGCCCAAAAACAAACAATAGGGTTGAATTTTAGTGAGAAAAAGTAATTTATTCTGAACAAATATGTTGAAAAGGGCCTCAATCAGAAAATCTACTGAAACCATGATATTCTTTCACCTTTTAAATGCATTAGCACTGGCATCAGTAGCTGCTGTTTTCCGGATGTGTGCTGAAGAATATCAGCACAGTTTTAAATAATAAATAACCTGGTATTTATAAAGGACAAACATATTCACCCATACAGGTCTCAAGCCACTGGGGGCCATCGGGAAGATTAAGGGCCATATAATCAAAAATGGCGCAAACAATATATCAGCTTTAGCAGCAGGAAACCTTTAGTGGAAGTTTCCTGCTGCTAAAGCGGTGATAATGTTTGCACCGTTCTTGATAATATGGCCCTCAGTGAGCTATTGCCCAGAGACACGTAGTTCTGAGCTGATCTGCTCCAGCGCTGCAGATCGAACCATGAGCCTCAGAGTCAGCCACCCGGCCGCTGCGCCACACCTCTACCCAGTTATCGAATAAGGGTGCATAGCGAAAGGTTACACATTTGCTATGAGTGTCTTTTCCTCCCCTCCCCCTTTCCGCCTCCAAGCACACTCATCAGGTTTGTGCTATTTAGAATATAGTCAGTGTGTGCGAAAGAGTGATTGAGGGCCAACTTCGCTTCTGCTTGATCGGCTTTTTACAAGGTTAGTAACAGGCTTATTTCATATCTAGCTGATTACGATTTTGATATTTGACGAGTAGCCATTGAATTCCCGTCAGCCATTATTGGCAATAGTCTTTCTAAAATGCAGCCTCTTTTTTCAGCACATCCTCTTTCACCTTACTGTAAAACTTCTAAGAGTTCCCCCTTCAAAGTAGTCCTAGCCTGTTTCCCCTTTGCAGGAACGTCGTGTCCCCTCATAGGTATATGCCTATGAAAACGAGGGACTACCCTACTCTCTGAGAACACCTTCCCCTTCATTTGAACTGAGATGTTTCTGTGGGATCTCTGGGGCTGAACATATTTATGTAAATTGCACACCTGTTGAGGATTTCCAATTGAATGAAAAGGCTGTTCTGTCTGTCTCTTTTGTTTGTATCTGTTTGTGTTCCCACCTACATGATTCATCCAGGCTGCGTGGCCTGTGTTTACACTAAGAGCCTTTCTGACTTAAAATGTTACTGTATTGTCCTTCAGCAGGTCAAAAGTTAATGCTTAATTGGAGAGCCAAAGAGAGTCACTGGAGGTAAATCAGCCAGCAGAAATTATTTTTGTTCCAATTTACTTTCAGGCAGCACAAAGTACACTTTGTAAATGCTATGTTTCCACTCCACTTATTATAAATTTACTGGAACGTTAAATAAGCCTGCTTTGTTTAATCGGTTTCACTCTGCATGCTTCAGTGAAAAACTATGACACTGATTGGCATTTTCACAAAGCACAGATACCAACAAAACAACAGGCAAAGGGAAACCTCTCCAAACTGATGCTGTTCCTAACAGAGGACCGAAAATGACCGAGAATATCAAATATAAAATACGTTTTAAATCACAAATTAAAATTATCACAAAATAATGTCAGTATGAGTGAATCAAATAATTGCAAGGCACTAGCTAACTTGACCTTTGATTTGGATAAGATCAATTTATAAAACTTTCTGATAGATTAGAAGATTACGAAATCACTCTATCATTATCAAAGTCATCCATGGAGCCCTTAGTAAAGGCACTGACTAGACATACGTCTTCAAAGATTTGAAGTGACAACGCACTGAGGAATCGCTATTTTGCATCAACCATTACTGAAAAACTGACTCAAATTTATAAATGATTCAGAAAAATGTTGTTTCTAATTCTATATGTGTCTGTCATTTTGGTATCAAGGTTGACCAATAATTATAGTGGAAAATTAGATTAATGAGACGTACAAGCTACTATGGAACAGCGTTTATTGATGCAAAGCGTACAGCGATGAAAATATATGTGGTTAAGTGAAGTGTATTTAGAATAGACAAAACTAAAGTATGGACATGAATGTCTTTTGGGACGAAAAAGTCCTCTTCAAGGTAATGTACGTGTACCCCTGTCCTGAATATCCACCTGTACTGTTATCTGGATCCCTAATGCTGATTTTTCTTGTCATAGGTAAACACTGATCATGTGTGTGCACCATGACATAGAACTGTCTCATGGATGGTGCCCTTGTTGGACCAGGATGAGTAAACAAAGTGCTACCGTCATGAGTGATGGAAGGCTACCGCCTTACCCAGGAGTTAAGCAGCACCGGCACGGTGGTGGCAGCATACTGTGAAGTGATCAGTAGGATTAAATAGATCCTTTTAACCTGTATCACAGGCACAGGAGTGAGGCCTACAGGCTCACTCACTAAGTTCTGTTGCTG
Organism: Lissotriton vulgaris; assembly: GCF_964263255.1. Lineage (NCBI taxonomy): Eukaryota > Metazoa > Chordata > Amphibia > Caudata > Salamandridae > Lissotriton > Lissotriton vulgaris. The sequence continues at coordinate 280,705,303 of NC_141695.1, read as the reverse complement.
TGTGCTTAACTCACCCCTTGACCCACATCAGTTGGATGTTAAGTGCTGTGCAGGAGTAGTGAATCTCCGTTGGATGTGTATGCCTGGGAAGGATGCAATAGAGTGGTAAGGGCAGTGCTGTGCAGTGCAGTGCATTCATGGTGGGTTCATGTACTGGGTGTATGAGTACCTGCAAGGAGTACAGTACTGTTCAGTGTGTGCATGGTAGGTGCATCTACTGAGTGAATGTGTCCCTGCGAGGATTACAGTCCATGAAGGATGTAGTGTTGTGAATCAATCGCATGGTAAATGTGTGTGTTGAGTGTATGCATGCCTGCAAGTGGCACAATATAGAAAGACTAAAGTGCTTTGCAGCACATGCAAAAGGAATGTGTGTGCTGAGTATGTGTTCTGTTGGTGCCACATCATGTAGATGACAGTGCTGGACAGCATGTGTGCTGGGTACGAGCACTGAGTGCAAGTGCGCCTGTAATGGTACATTGCATGAAGTACCCTGTGTTCCATTTTGGGGGACACAGGCCTGCATGGTAAAGACATGAAGAGTATCCCCACACAGATTTGTGTATTGTTGAATGTGAGCTGTGGGGGCCATTCTGGAGACGGGAGAATTTGAATCCTCCTGCACACTTTAAAGGGTGCTTTTTGATTCAGTGAGAAATCACAAGGAAAGACAGATTTCAGGAAGGAGATGGGGCTGATGAACACATCATAAAGAGTAGGAATGGGAGCCTTAAATTAACCTTTTGTGGCACATATTACTGAGACTGACATCGATGACATCTCATCCTGCGACTGATGATTTTTGAGTGGAAGAGGGAGCGGTGGAGCATGTATTTCAAAAGGAGAAGAACCCCAACATAAAAGTAAACTTCAAAGACCCAGACCCTAAAGCACATTTGGTGTCTTGAAATGGATTTTAAAAAGAGGAGTTTAAGACTCCCAAAATTGTCATCTCCCAATCAGCCAGACAGGCTGTGTGAGGCAGGGAGTTCTGCCTGTGATCAGGACTGGGGTCCAAGGCTAGTCTCCATACTGGTTGAGGGGACATCACCCAGGGAAACCAACAGCGCCTGCCCTGCCTGTTTGCCAAGACCAGTGTGCCCTGTGAGGAAGAGAAGAACGTTGGAAGGGGCAAGGTCCATTGGTGAGCCCTATCAAGTGAACTAGTACGAGTTGTAAGGAACGGCTGCTACACCGATCGTGTGCAGAACTGAGCCTCTGACTGCCATATGCCACGTGAGGGCCACTGTGAAGCTAGCCATAGAAAACAAGTGGAATGCTGGAAAGGCGGATGCCTGTGGGGAATTGTTGTGGTGATCCCCTGTGTAAGGAGGTGCCTAAAGACTGCCTTTGCGTAGAAGGCGTGAAGCCTGCACAACACTGTTGCAGAAACTTGGTATGCCAGGAGGAGTTGCCGTGAAACAAACTGACATGCAGTAAGGGCTGAAGCCTTGCATAGCTGCTGTGCAGCAACATTTTATGCTAAGCCCAGCTGCCTGCCGTACTTGTATCATGTTGATCAGGCAGTATCCCGTAAACTGTGAGCAATGGTGACCCGTAGGTCACCGGGAGCAATAAGGACTGTGACTGACACGTCCCATAAAATGAGTGAGGATGCTGTGAGAGCATCACCATGCCAGCTTGGAATTGAGGACAGGAGCTTCAGAATCACTCCACCAACTCCTTTTCATGAGTTTAGAAGCTTACCATGCAGGAAGAGCGCAGGAAATCCTCTGGTCGATGCCAGAGCGCAATTGCGAGGTAGAGGGACTGAGTCTGCTGAGTGCAGCCAGTGACTCTGCATGCAGACGACTCACCTGATCAGGACAAGTGCTACTGTGAGCCCCCACAGATAGGGCGCACTCCAAGACTGCATGCTTCACTTCAACCGGAGAGTGTAAGATTATTTCCTGGCCTAGCAGCCCTGGGCACTGTTGACTTTAGGAATTAAAGTGGCCGCTTGAAAATTGGGCTTCTAGTTGAGCATTCCCTGGATGTGGTCAACAGTGAGTGGGGAACACCCCATATCACACAGAGAGGAAAGAGTGAGACACAGAATTTCCATTGAAACTCTAGAGCCCTGACCTCAAGGGAAAATGTGTTATTGTTTGTAAATATCATATTCTTCCTTTGAGTGAGTAGAGCTAGAAATAAAATACTTGTCTTTTTTTTTTTATAAAAGTGGGTATTTGACTGGACATTGATTTGCTACTGTTGCTGCTTGATCTTTGAGTTGTAAGCCCATGTACACTGATCTGTATCCACACCTCCCACCCGAGGGAGCCTTGGACTGCTCATTTCTGCTCATCTAGCGCTGGGAGGCCCCTGGGTAGCCATGCGCTCAATAAATGTCCTTTTCATTTCATTCATTTCATTCTGCCAATCACTGAGAGTCAAGTGCAGAACGGGTGCTTAGCCCAGTTGCTTGGGTTTCATAGTAGGTCGGGACCTGGACATTAGGAGTAAAAGACATCAACTCCCACGGTTGGGCCCAGTAGCTCCTGTGTGCTCCGTGGCACCCTGAAAGGTGTTCTGACAATGTCTGTGCTATGTCTCTGTATTCTGAAGGATAATGTGGTTCCAATGATAACGTAAGTAGAGTTCTGAAATAGAAATACAGTATATGCTTTTGTGGACTATAAAGTAAATAGAAATTCCTTTAAGTTGATAGAATTTCAAGACAAATTTTGATGAATAAATAGCAATAAGCACTTATTGCAGAAAAATAACAGAAACAACAGGAATTTAATGAATATTGTAAGGGAGTAATATCTGTTGTTTTGAAGTTTACATTTATATTGAAAAAGGTAATCCCCTTGTTTAAAATACAGTACATTGAGACTTCAGCTCATTGTGGTCCTTGTATCCCTCTCAATAGAAAGCAGATTTATAAGCAAAATGTCTGAAGCATACTGAAACGGGCATGAGTAGCAAAGCTCAAAACCATAATGTGTTAGCAACTTTGCTGCCATTAGCAACTATAGCACTGCTTAAGCAGAATGATATGCGTAACATATGGGATAAAGTACCCCGTGCCGTAAACCACTGAGAAGTTCCATGACTATGGGCCTCATTAGGATGTCGGTGGGACAGCCACCGACAGGCTGTCGGTGGCAGTCCCACCGACATTCAGCATAGCAATCCGACCTCCACATTAAGATGCAGTCGGTCAGACCGCAACGGCCAGAGGGATGATTCAACACTTTCGATGGACTCAAGGAGCCTGTTGCCCCTATTGTATTCTCTACAATAGGGTCATTGCCTGCGATGGCACCGTCATATGGATTACGATATGCCTGTCCCACATTCTTTCCATGGCATTCCGACTGCCATAGCAGGTTGTCCGAAAGTGACTTTGGGGCCCCCTGCTGGCACACTTTGCATGGATATTTCAAACTATACCCTTTTCCACTGCAGCTTCTGCTGCAGCCCTTTTCCGGGCAGCAGCACATGCTGCAATTGGATAGGGGATTTTCCTGATCGCCTATACAGTGGTTGCTTCTAAATTTGTCAGGTGGAACCGCCGACTACGTGTCGGTCGGTTTCCAACCCGCTGCGATGGTGGTCGGAAATTAGGCCCTATATACAGGAACAAGGCCAAAGGCTGAATTCTTTTTAAAGGTCATGGAACTCTGATGTAACTTGCAATATCCTTTTAATGTATGGCTGATTGTACTTTATTTTGTATAACACACGATCACACTTCTTTCAAACCACTTAAATGCTTGGTTAAAGGCTAAATGTTTGGACAACATAATATTTTTTTCTGTCAACCTTTTCTTTTTAATCTCTTTTAGATTTTTCCTTGTATGCATTTATTTAATTTTGTAGTGCTGTTCAAATGTTTTGCAATATTACTTCATGTTTAAATGTTATGTCATGTTAGTGAGTCTATGCTTTATGTAATAATAACCATGTCTTCCAAAATCAGAATTTCAAGTTTGCTAGTTTACTGCTACAAAGCAACTTGCACTGTTCTGAACTAACAATACACTTTTTACAAGTTGTTACTATTTCATTGCATTTGTCTTTAGTTTATTGTTATATGTTCCTTTTCCCTGATGCATCAAAGTTTCAGAGTTTGTAACCAGTTGATTTTTTTCGGTACCCCTGCATGTGGACATTTCCCCACAATTGGAGTAGAAAATCATTTAGAAATCTTAAAGTGATAACATTATGTAAAACTCCTTAAAACAAGTTCCATGATCCCATTATGGAGGTTCTACTTGATCATATGCAAGTGAGGTTTCCCACTCATTCTTGGAGATTAGAGAGCCACGGCAGCGAGTGGCATGCCCACACCAAAACACACGGATTTCCATGATCTTCGAGGGAAACATTCACCAACAGTATCATAGAATACATCAAAATTTACACCCAGACCAGACATATGGGCCAAGAGAGAGATATAAAAATGGCCCTGTTAGGACTATCAGCCTGATTCATGAAAGGTAATTGCGCTCGCAAAGGGCCAGATTCTGAGAATCTGGCCCTTTGCGAGTGCAATTTTTGCATTTGGGATTCATCATCCCAACTGCAAAACTCGGTAATAGCAAATTCGCAAATTTGCGAGGAATTACATTTAAGGAATCTCTATTTGAGATTCCTTAAATGCAATTCATCATCAATTTTCAAATTGTGAAATCGCAAATTCGGGCCGCTATTTACCACAATGTTGTTGGTGGTTACTAGTATCACCCTGCTCAGTAGTATTATGTCCACAAGTGACTTAAGATTGAAAACCCAAATCACACACCCAAAAAGGAATTTCCTTGGTCTATTGTCATTGAAAGTCAAAACATGGAAGCTAAGTCTGGTTGCTGCTCACTCATCACAAAACACCAATTAGACTTTGCCTGGTTGCTTTATTACAGTCAATGGAGTGTCTCTATATTTGTCCATGGAGTTGAGGTTGGCGAGATGCATTAATATGGGTTACCATTTTGTTTTCAGCATCTATATAAACACCACCGCAGAGGACCATGCCCTACTAGGTGATTGGAAAACTTACCTGTTACCACCTTGACAATTTCCTCATGTGACATGTCATAAGATCATCTTTCCTGCAATGCAACTCTCCAGTTACAAAAAGTAATTAGTAGCTGTCACTGAGTTGGTCAACAGATTTACTTTGACATGTAGTGCGGCCCTAATGTTTATTTGTCCAGGAGACCAGCATCAGTACCAAAGGATGGGAAAAAAACAAAAAAAGACTGATGAGTGTTTTCCACAAATATAGTCCCTGTCTTTCATGCATGACAATGTCTTAAGACACTCTTAATACTTGGAGAAAAATTACAAAAGATCAAAAGTGTACTTCAGTAGACCATGCAGATATAGTAAAGGTGATTCTGGGAAAGTATCAGTAGTCAATGTAAACCTCAAGTGGGTTTCTGTAACTATTCAAAAGGAAATCATACACTGGATCAAGTGATGGCAAGGCACTCTAGTAATGTACAACTCCGCCCAAAAACAAACAATAGGGTTGAATTTTAGTGAGAACAAGTAATTTATTCTGAACAAATATATTGAAAAGGGCCTCAATCAGAAAATCTACTGAAACCATGATATTCTTTCACCTTTTAAATGCATTAGCACTGGCATCGGTAGCTGCTGTTTTCCGGATGTGTGCTGAAGAATATCAGCACAGTTTTAAATAATAAATGACCTGGTATTTATAAAACACGAACTAATCACCCCTAAGGGTCTCAAGCCACTGGGGGCCATCGGGAAGATTAAGGGCCATATTATCAAGAATGGCGCAAACAATATATCAGCTTTAGCGGCAGGAAACCTTTAGCGGCAGTTTCCTACCGCTAAAGCGGTGATAATGTTTGCGCCGTTCTGGATAATATGGCCCTCAGTGAGCTATTGCCCAGAGAAACGTAGTTCTGGGCTGATCTGCTCCAGCGCTGCGGATCGAACCATGAGCCTCAGAGTCAGCCACCCTGGCCGCTGCGCCACACCTCTACCCAGTTAGCAAATAAGGGTGCATAGCGCAAGGTGACACATTTGCTATAAGTGTCTTTTCCTCCCCTCCCTCTTTCCGCCTCCAAGCACACTCATCAGGCTTGTTCTATTTAGTTTATAATCAGTGTGTGAGAAATAGTGATTGAGGGCCAACTTCGCTTCTACTTGATCAGCTTTTTTTACATGGTTAGTAACACGCTTATTTCATATCTAGAAACTTCAATTCCCGGCACCCAATATTGGCAATAGTCTTTTTAAAATGCAGCCTCTTTTTTCAGCACATCCTCTTTCACCTTTCTATAAACCTTCTTAGAGTTCCCCCTTCAAAGTAGTCCTAGCCTGTTTCCCCTTTGCAGGAACGTCGTGTCCCCTCATAGGTATATGCCTATGAAAACGAGGGAATACCACACTCTCTGAGAATACCTTCCCCTTCATTTGAACAGAGATGTTTCTGTGGGATCTCTGGGGCTGAACATATTTATGTAAATTGCACACCTGTTGGGGATTTCCAATTGAATAAAAAGACTGTTCTGTCTGTCTCTTTTGCTTTTATCTGTTTGTGTTCCCACCTACATGATTCATCCAGGCTGCCTGGCCTGTGTTTACACTAAGAGCCTTTCTGACTTAAAATGTTACTGTATTGTCCTTCAGCAGGTCAAAAGTTAATGCTTAATTGGAGAGCCAAAGAGAGTCACTGGAGGTAAATCAGCCAGCAGAAATTACTTTTGTTCCAATTTACTTTCAGGCAGCACAAAGTACACTTTGTAAATGCTATGTTCCCACTCCACTTATTATAAATCTACTGGAACGTTAAATAAGTCAGCTTTGTTTAATCAGTTTCACTCTGCATGCTTCAGTGAAAAACTATGACACTGATTGGCATTTTCACATAGCACAGATACCAACAAAACAACAGGAAAAGGGAAACCTCTCCAAACTGATGCTGTTCCTAACAGAGGACCGAAAATGGAAGAGAATATCAAATATAAAATACGTTTTAAATCACAAATTAAAATTATCACAAAATAATGTCAAATAATCAAATAATTGCAAGCCATTAGCTAACTTGACCTTTGATTTGGATAAGATCAATTTATAAAACTTTCTGATAGATTAGAAGATTATGAAATCACTCTATCATTATCAAAGTCATCCATGGAGCCCTTAGTAAAGGCACTGACTAGACATATGTCTTCAAAGATTTGAAGTGACAACGCTCTGAGGAATCGCTATTTTGCATCAACCATTACTGAAGAACTGACTCAAATTTATAAATGATTCTGAAAAATGTTGTTTCTAATTCTATATGTGTCTGTCATTTTGGTATCAAGGTTGACCAATAATTATAGTGGAAAATTAGATTAATGAGACATACAAGCTACTATGGAACAGTGTTTATTGATGCAAAGCGTGCAGCGATTAAAATATATGTGGTTAAGTGAAGTGTATTTAGAATAGACAAAACTAAAGTATGGACATGAATGTCTTTTGGGACGAAAAAGTCCTCTTCAAGGTAATGTATGTGTACCCCTGTCCTGAATATCCACCTGTACTGTTATCTGGATCCCTAATGCTGATTTTTCTTGTCATAGGTAAACACTGATCATGTGTGTGCACAATGACATAGACCTGTCTCATAGATGGTGCCCTTGTTGGACCAAGATGAGTAAACAAAGTGCTACCGTCATGAGTGATGGAAGGCTACCGCCTTACCCAGGAGTTAAGCAGCACAAACACGGTGGTGGCAGCATACTGTGAAGTGATCAGTAGGATTGAATAGATCCTTTTTAACCTGTATCACAGGAGTGAGGCCTACAGGCTCACTCACTTTTTAAAGTTCTGCTGCTGTGTGCTTAACTCACCCCTTGACCCACATCAGTTGGATGTTAAGTGCTGCGCAGGAGTAGTGAATCTCCGCTGGATGTGTATGCCTGGGAAGGATGCAATACAGGGATAGGGCAGTGCTGTGCAGTGCAGTGCATTCATGGTGAGTTCATGTACTGGGTGTATGAGTACCTGCAAGGAGTACAGTACTGTTCAGTGTGTGCATGGTAGGTGGATCCACTGAGTGAATGTGTCCCTGCGATGATTACAGTCCATGAAGGATGTAGTGTTGTGAATCAATCGCATGGTGAATCTGTGTGTTGAGTGTATGCATGCCTGCAAGTGGCACAATATAGAAAGACTAAAGTGCTTTGCAGCACACGCAAAAGGAATGTGTGTGCTGAGTATGTGTTCTGTTGGTGCCACATCATGTAGATGACAGTGCTGGACAGCATGTGTGCTGGGTACGTGCACTGAGTGCAAGTGCTCCTGTAATGGTACATTGCATGAAGTACCCTGTGTTCCATTTTAGGGGACACAGGCCTGAATGGTAAAGACATGAAGAGTATCCCCACACAGATTTGTGTATTGTTCAATGTGAGCTGTGGGGGCCAATCTGGAAACGGGAGAATTTGACTCCTCCTGCACACTTAAAAGTGTGCTTTTTGATTCAGTGAGAAATCACAAGGAAAGCCCGATTTCAGGAAGGAGATGGGGCTGATGAACACATCATAAAGAGTAGGAGCCTTAAATTAACCTTTTGTGGCACATATTACTGAGACTGACATCCATGACATCTCATGCTGCGACTGATGATTTTTGAGTGGAAGAGGGAGCGGTGGAGTATGTATTTCAAAAGAAGAAGAACCCCAACATAAAAGTAAACTTCAAAGACCCAGACCCTAAAGCACGTTTGGCGTCTTGAAATGGATTATAAAAAGAGGAGTTTGAGACTCCCAAAATTGTCATCTCCCAATCAGCCAGACAGGCTGTGTGAGGCAGGGAGTTCTGCCTGTGATCAGGACTGGGGTCCAAGGCTAGTCTCCATACTGGTTGAGGGGACATCACCCAGGGAAACCAATAGCGCCTGCCCTGCCTGTTTGCCAAGACCAGTGTGCCCTGTGAGGAAGAGAAGAACGTTGGAAGGGGCAAGGTCCATTGGTGAGCCCTATCAAGTGAACTAGTACGAGTTGTAAGGAACGGCTGCTACACCGATCGTGTGCAGAACTGAGCCTTTCACTGCCATATGCCACGTGAGGGCCACTGTGAAGCTAGCCATAGAAAACAAGTGGAATGCTGGAAAGGCGGATGCCTGTGGGGAATTGTTGTGGTGATCCCCTGTGTAAGGAGGTGCCTAAAGACTGCCTTTGCGTAGAAGGCGTGAAGCCCGCACAACACTGTTGCAGAAACTTGGTATGCCAGGAGGAGTTGCCGTGAAACAAACTGACATGCAGTAAGGGCTGAAGCCTTGCATAGCTGCTGTGCAGCAACATTTTATGCTAAGCCCAGCTGCCTGCAGTACTTGTATCATGTTGATCAGGCAGTATCCCGTGAACTGTGAGCAGTGGTGACCCGTAGGTCACGGAGCAATAAGGACTGTGACTTACCCGGTCCCATAAAATGAGTGAGGATGCTGTGAGAGCATCACCATCCCAGCTTGGAATTGAGGACAGGAGCTTCAGAATCACTCCACCAACTCATTTTCATGAGTTTAGAAGCTTACCATGCAGGAAGAGCGCAGGAAATCCTCTGGTCGATGCCAGAGCGCAATTGCGAGGTAGAGGGACTGAGTCTGCTGAGTGCAGCCAGTGACTCTGCATGCAGACGACTCACCTGATCAGGACCAGAGCTACTGTGAGCACCCACAGATAGGGCGCACTCCAAGACTGCATGCTTCACTTCTACCGGAGAGTGTAAGATTATTTCCTGGCCTAGCAGCCCTGGACACTGTTGACTTTAAGAATTAAAGTGGCCGCTTGAAAAATGGGCTTCTAGTTTAGCTTTCCCTGACTGTGGTCAACAGTGAATGGGGAACACCCCATATCACACAGAGAGGAAAGAGTGAGACACAGAATTTCCATTGAAACTCTAGAGCCCTGACCTCAAGGGAAAATGTGTTATTGTTTGTAAATGTCATATTCTCCCTTTGAGTGAGTAGAGCTAGAAATAAAATACTTCTCTTTTTTTTTTATAAAAGTGAGTATTTGACTGGACATTGATTTGTTACTGTTGCTGCTTGATCTTTGAGTTGTAAGCCCATGTACACTGATCTGTATCCACACCTCCCACCCGAGGGAGCCTTGGACTGCTCATTTCTGCTCATCTAGCGCTGGGAGTCCCCCGGGTAGGCATGCGCTCTATAAATGTCCTTTACATTTCATTTCATTCATTTCATTCTGTCAATCACCGAGAGTCAAGTGCATAACGGGTGCTTTGCCCAGTTGCTTGGGTTTCGTAGTAGGTCGGGACCTGGACATTAGGAGTAAAAGACATCAACTCCCACGGTTGGGCCCAGTAGCTCCTGTGTGCTCCGTGGCACCCTGAAAGGTGTTCTGACAATGTCTGTGCTATGTCTCTGTATTTTGAAGGATAATGTGGTTACAATGATAACGTAAGTAGAGTTCTGAAATAGAAATACAGTATATGCTTTTGTGGACTATAAAGTGACTAGAAATTCCTTTAAGTTGATAGAATTTCAAGACAAATTTTGAATAATAAATAGCAATAAGCACTTATTGCAGAAAAATAACAGAAACAACAGGAATTTAATGAATATTGTAAGGGAGTAATCACTGCTGTTTTGAAGTTTACATTTATATTGAAAAAGGTAATCCCCTTGTTTAAAATACAGTACATTAAGACTTCAGCTCATTGTGGTCTTTGTATCCCTCTCAATAGAAAGCAGATTTATAAGCAAACTGTTTGAAGCATACTGAAACGGGCATGCGCAGCAAAGCGCAAAACCATAATGTGTTAGCAACTTTGCTGCCATTAGCAACTATAGCACTGCTTAGCAGAATGCTAAATGTAACATATGGGATAAAGTACCCCGTGTCGTAAACCACTGAGAAGTTCCATGACTATGGGCCTCATTAGGATGTCGGTGGGACAGCCACCGACAGGCTGTCGGTGGCAGTCCCACCGACATCCAGCATAGCAATCTGACCTCCACATTAAGATGCGGTCGGTCAGACCGAAACGGCCAGAGGGATGAATCAACACTTTCGATGGACTCAAGGAGCCTGTTGCCCCTATTGTATTCTCTACAATAGGGTCATTGCCTGCGAAGGCACCGTCATATGGATTACGATATGCCTGTCCCACATTCTTTCCATGGCATACCGACTGCCATAGCAGGTTGTCAGAAAGTGACTTTGGGGCCCCCAGCTTGCACACTTTGCATGGATATTTCAAACTATACCCTTTTCCACTGCAGCTTCTGCTGCAGCCCTTTTCCGGGCAGCAGCACATGCTGCAATTGGATAGGGGATTTTCCTGATCGCCTATACAGTGGTTGCTTCTTAATTTGTCAGGTGGATCCGCCGACTACGTGTCGGTCGGTTTCCAACCCGCTGCGATGGTGGTCGGAAATTAGGCCCTATATACAGGAACGAGGCCAAAGGCTGAATTCTTTTTAAAGGTCATGGAACTCTGATGTAACTTGCAATATCCTTTTAATGTATGGCAGATTGTACTTTATTTTGTATAACACACAATCACACTTCTTTCAAACCACTTAAATGCTTGGTTAAAGGCTAAGTGTTTAGACAACATAATATTTTTTTCTGTCAACCTTTTCTTTTTAATCTCTTTTAGATTTCTCCTTGTATGCATTTATTTGATTTTGTAGTGCTGTTCAAATGTTTTGCAATATTACTTCATGTTTAAATGTTATGTCATGTTAGTGAGTCTATGCTTTATGTAATAATAACCATGTCTTCCAAAATCAGAATTTCAAGTTTGCTAGTTTACTGCTACAAAGCAACTTGCACTGTTCTGAACTAACAATACACTTTTTACAAGTTGTTACTATTTCATTGCATTTGTCTTTAGTTTATTGTTAAATGTTCCTTTTCCCTGATGCATCAAAGTTTCAGAGTTTGTAACCAGTTGATTTTTTTCGGTACCCCTGCATGTGGACATTTCCCCACAATTAGAGTAGAAAATCATTTAGAAATCTCAAGGTGATAACATTATGTAAAACTCCTTAAAACAAGTTCCATGAACCCATTATGGAGACTCTACTTGATCATATGCAAGTGAGGTTCCCCACTCATTCTTGGAGATTAGAGAGCCATGGCAGCGAGTGGCATGCCCACACCAAAACACACAGATTTCCATGATCTTCGAGGGGAACATTCACCAACAGTATTATAGAACACATCAAAATTTACACCCAGACCAGACATATGGGCCAAGAGAGAGATATAAAAATGGCCCTGTTAGGACTATAGGCTGACCACAGGGTGGATTCAACACGTGATGCATATGACACCAGAGCTAGTAACATCAAGGAGGAAAACTCCAACTCCACTGAATCCGACAGCGAGGGCAAAGGCATAGGGTGGGGTCCACCAATACCAGGGGAAGACAGGAAGTGCACACCAAGGACCACCCAGGTAATCAAAGACGCGCTCACTCCACTGACAGCCGAAGGGCGAACCTGAGGAGGGCCCTGTGGTCACAGTGTTAATATGTTAGACACCATACCACTTTCTGGTGGATACAGGGGTGGCAAGGTTATGTTTGTGGGAAGAAACAGCCCCCATATCGAAGATCACACCAGAATACAGGTAATTTTGGGTTCCGTCGCCCGGGTTCCCATCACCGAATCCCTCGAGCTAGAAATAGGGGAGAATTAGATCAGGTAACAGTTGTACTATCCATCCTCCCCGTTCAATATATTAGGGTGGGACCTATTGTCCAAAGTAAGGATGTCCATCCAGTTTACCAAGGATGGAACATAGCCTGTTCCTCCCCTGTAGCCTCCACTCTAGGGCACAAACCGGCAAACTCTTCTCATATCCGGCAAACGCCAGCTAGGGTGATCTGAGACCGTCAAGCCCACGTCAAACGGGTAGTTCTGGATCATATAAAAAACATCTTAGCTGTACCAGCTGTGTAAATGACTTCTTGGTAGAAACAACCAAAAGGGTAGCATGTAGATGCAGGGGGAGCCAGAAACCCAAGACCACGAAATGCACAGGCCCACTGCATCGGTAGAAACCAGACCATGCTTACCCAGCCCAGCCTTTGTCACCACCCTGGCACCTCCCTTGGGGAGGAAGGGGAACAGGCAAGGTGGCAGAGTAACAAGGGGTGTATTGCCCACACTAGGAGCCCCCTCTCTGTCATCAAACGCAGTGCCCAGGCAAGTAACCGCAGTAAGAAATACAGCATGTCCGACTGGCGTAGTAACATCCCATGGAGGTGTCCCATGCTGCCTCATGGGGGAAATCCCTGAGCTTGCAATGGATAGGCCACTGACCTCATACCCCACAGAGATAGCTAAAGCTAGCACAAGCTCCTTGAAGGCAGATAAGTTGGTGTTGATCTTCTTCTGATGTCTTCAGTTCGGGCGCTCAGAGAGGGACAAAGTCAGATTTTGGAGCTGCTGAGGTTGCTTCACCACTGGGATGAATATTTGCTGTATTTTAGTCTGATGTTCGGGCTTATTCTCTTTTTCATTTCTCATTTTCCTTCAGCAAGGCAAGGTAGGAAGCTGCAGTCAAAGAGGACTTCAAGAGCTTGGACACTCCTCCACAGGTTCGTTGGAAGATTCAAACAATGGGTAATAAAAGCTCTGAGTGGGACACACCATTATACTAGAGCCAGCTAAGTAGTACTGTCTTCTAGGAGCCATTGTCTCGGTACTCCAGAAGACAGAAAAATTAATGGAGTGGCAAGATTATCTTGTTTCTGGGAAAGTCACTCTTGATCTCCCCTATAACAGTTTTTTGGGGGGATCTTTTAAGGTCTGTCTCCTGCCTTGGCTCTCACTAGGTCCACAGCAGTTCGCTTGCAACTGATTAGCTGGATCTTCTTCAAAGGATGTAGCCCTTTTGCCTTTTTTGTCTATGTAGCATTGACTTAGAGATGAGGCAGATTACTTTTGGAGAGCAATTCAATCCTTCGGTGTCCCTGGAGCACAAGAGTCCTTTGATGTTCAGTTGATGAGCAACATCTATTTTTTCCTTCAAGTGTTTATCAAGGTACAGAAAAGTTCTGAAAGGTTGTTGGTGGTTTACTAATATCACCCTGCTCAGGAGTATTATGTCCACAAGTGACTTAAGATTGAAAACCCAAATCACACACCCAAAAAGGAATTTCCTTGGTCTATTGTCATGGAAAGTCAAAACATGGAAGCTAAGTCTGGTTGCTGCTCACTCATCACAAAACACCAATTAGACTTTGCCTGGTTGCTTTATTATAATCAATGGAGTGTCTCTATATTTGTCCATGGAGTTGAGGTTGGCGAGATGCATTAATATGGGTTACCATTTTGTTTTCAGCATCTATATAAACACCACCCCAGAGGACCATGCCCTACTAGGTGATTGGAAAACTTACCTGTTACCACCTTGACAATTTCCTCATGTGACATGTCTTAAGATCATATCTCCTGCAATGCAACTCTCCAGTTACAAAAAGTCATTAGTAGCTGTCACTGAGTTGGTCAACAGATTTACCTTGACATGTAGTGCTCCCCTAATGTTTATTTGTCCAGGAGACCAGCATCAGTACCAAAGTATGGAAAAAACAAAAAAAGACTGATGAGTGTTTTCCACGAATATAGTCCGTGTCTTTCATGCATGACAATATCTTAAGACACTCTTAATACTTGGAGAAAAATTACAAAAGATCAAAAGTGTACTTCTGTAGACCATGCAGATATAGTAAAGGTGGTTCTGGGAAAGTATTTATTTATTTATGCGTTTTTATATTGCGTGGACTTTACCCGAAGGTGTCAGAGCGCTTCACAATAGGAACAGAACTGATACATGAGAACATTACAAGTGAACAAATTACAAAAGCAAACGTTACAATACATGAGGCAAAAGTGACAATCGTGAGCAAACAAAATACAAGAGGTAGCAAACGGTCCATTACAGGAGGAAAACGTGACATGTGTGCAGGATACTAAAGGGTATAAAGAACATGTAGAGGTATAATACTGCAATAAATGGAGGACACTCAAACACAAGAACAAACGTTACGTAGGCAATGGTGGCCTTTGTGCAAGTATCGAAAGCAAACAAAATGTAAGAGGTAGCAAACAGTGTGTTACAAGAGAAAAGTGACTTGTGCATGTTACAAAAGAGTACCAAACACAGGTAAAGGGGTAATACTGCAATAAATGACAGACTCTCAAACCACAAGAACACATTGGGAAGGCACTTCCATAGTCATGGAGAATAGAAATATTCTATAATAAAAGGTCTTCCTTCAGATAATAGAGAGGGCATGAATTAAATTTGGAAGTGTCTTTGAAGGAGGAGAGCTTTGAGGTCAGTTTTGAAGGCCTGGGATGAGGAGGTGGTCCGGAGCTGAAGCGGAATCCTGAAAAGGAGTGGGCCATCGATCTTTCCTTCTTGAAAGTGGGAGGTTCAAGCAATAGATTTTCCGCATTTCGTGATGGTCTAGAGCCTCCAGAGAGTTTCAGTTTATTCGCCAGGTAGCGAGGAGAGGAGGAGTGCAAGGCTTTGTGGGTGTTGCAGGCAGTCTTGTAGATAGATCTTGCCTCGATGGGAAGCCAGCAGAGGGTGGATAACATGGGTGTGATGTGGTCGCTTCTTTTGGCCCCATAAATTAAACGAGCTGCTGAATGGAGAACAGACTTAATGGGGGACAGGTGGGATTTGTGGTGGACGGTAAGAAGAGAATTGCAGTAGTCCAGTCTGGAGAGGACCAGCGATTGGACCAGGGTTTTAAGGTCATGCTCCGGGAAGAAGCAACGAATTCCCCAAAGAAGGAGCAGTTGGTATCGAGCAGACTTTGAAGTTGAATTAATGTTGGAGAGTAGATTGAGTTTTGTTTCGAGTATGACACCAAGGGATTTTGCACTGTCGACAATGATGGGTTTATTGTTCAGTAGATTCATCTGGTCCATTCATGATTGAACCGGGGGAGGAGAAAGTGAGGAGGAGAGGAGAAGGAATTCAGTTTTGGAGGGATTCAGAATCAGTTGATGTGTTGACATCCAGTTTTGAATGGAGTCCAGAGTAGAGCTTAGGACAGAGAGATCGTGAGTGGAGGGAACCTCGAGGTAGATTTGAGTGTCATCTGCGTAGAGATGATAGTGGACCCCGTATTTACTTAGGAGATTTCCCAGTGGTTCCAAATAGAGATTGAACAAGGTGGGTGCAAGTATGGAGCCTTGAGGAACACCTTGATCCACCGCCAAAGGAGATGCAAGACTGTCCGCTACTTTGATCATTTGGGATCTATCAGAGAGGAAGGAAGCAAAACATTTAAGCACAGTGCCCAAGTGGGTTTCTGTAACTATTCAAAAGGAAATCAAACACTGGATCAAGTGATGGCAAGGCACTCTAGTAATGTACAACGCCGCCCAAAAACAAACAATAGGGTTGAATTTTAGTGAGAAAGAGTAATTTATTCTGAACAAATATATTGAAAAGGGCCTCAATCAGAAAATCTACTGAAACCATGATATTCTTTCACTTTTTAAATGCATTAGCACTGGCATCATTAGCTGCTGTTTTACGGATGTGTGCTGAAGAATATCAGCACAGTTTTAAATAATAAATAACCTGGTATTTATAATGGACAAACATATTCGCCCCTAAGGGTCTCAAGCCACTGGGGGCCATCGGGAAGATTAAGGGCCATATAATCAAGAATGGCGCAAACAATACATCAGCTTTAGCGGCAGGAAACCTTTAGAGGCAGTTTCCTGCTGCTAAAGCGGTGATAATGTTTGCGCCGTTCTTGATAATATGGCCCTCAGTGAGCTATTGCCCAGAGACACGTAGTTCTGGGCTGATCTGCTCCAGCGCTGCGGATCGAACCATGAGCCTCAGAGTCAGCCACCCTGGCCGCTGCGCCACACCTCTACCCAGTTATCAAATAAGGGTGCATAGCGCAAGGTGACACATTTGCTATGAGTGTCTTTTCCTCCACTCCCCCTTTCCGCCTCCAAGCACACTCATCAGGTTTGTGCTATTTAGATTATAGTCAGTGTGTGCGAAAGAGTGATTGAGGGTCAACTTCGCTTCTACTTGATCAGCTGTTTTTTTACAAGGTTAGTAACATGCTTATTTCATATCTAGAAACTTAAATTCCCGGCACCCATTATTGGCAATAGTCTTTTTAAAATGCAGCCTCTTTTTTCAGCACATCCTCTTTCACCTTACTGTAAAACTTCTCAGAGTTCCCCCTTCAAAGTAGTCCTAGCCTGTTTCCCCTTTGCAGGAACGTCGTGTCCCCTCATAGGTATATGCCTATGAAAACGAGGGACTACCCTACTCTCTGAGAACACCTTCCCCTTCATTTGAACAGAGATGTTTCTGTGGGATCTCTGGGGCTGAACATATTTATGTAAATTGCACACCTGTTGAGGATTTCCAATTGAATGAAAAGGCTGTTTTGTCTGTCTCTTTTGCTTTTATCTGTTTGTGTTCCCACCTACATGATTCATCCAGGCTGCGTGGCCTGTGTTTACACTAAGAGCCTTTCTGACTTAAAATGTTACTGTATTGTCCTTCAGCAGGTCAAAAGTTAATGCTTAATTGGAGAGCCAAAGAGAGTCACTGGAGGTAAATCAGCCAGCAGATTTATTTTTGTTCCAATTTACTTTCAGGCAGCACAAAGTACACTTTGTAAATGCTATGTTTCCACTCCATTTATTATAAATCTACTGGAACGTTAAATAAGCCAGCTTTGTTTAATCGGTTTCACTCTGCATGCTTCAGTGAAAAACTATGACACTGATTGGCATTTTCACATAGCACAGATACCAACAAAACAACAGGAAAAGGGAAACCTCTCCAAACGGATGCTGTTCCTAACAGAGGACCAAAAATGACCGAGAATAGCAAATATAAAATACGTTTTAAATCACAAATTAAAATTATCACAAAATGTCAGTATGAGTGAATCAAATAATTGCAAGGCACTAGCTAACTTGACCTTTGATTTGGATTTTTTTTTTTTAAATATATTTTTATTGCAGGAATCAGTAAACTTGTACAGTTCGACCAGCATTATGATCTCAATCAAAATTAGTACATCCCTCCGTCCCCCAGCAGGATGAACCATTACACAGCCATTCAGCCCACAACCCAAGGGTCAGGCGGCGATACTCAACGGGGACACAACAGGAGGTCGAAGCTGGTCCGGATGATCCACTAACCGTCATCTGCTTTTCTAAACCATCCTACAAAAAACCCAAAAGAAACCCCCCCCTCAAAACACTATGAACCAAACCAAAACCCCCCCCGAACCCTGCCATCAGTGCACGGTAACAGCCGTATTAGGATCTGAGAGAGGACCCATGAGGAAAGCAAAACATGTAAAGTGCAATCGTCTATCAGGACTCGGGGCGAGCTGCATCTTCGCTTTCGGAATCGCTGGGAGCGCAATAATCCCTGAGGGCCTGCACTAATGTCTCCCATTCTAGCGCCGCCTCCTGCGCCTTCTCGTTGTGTTGTCTCCTAGCTAACTGGTACCGCAGCGTGCTTTCCCCTGCCGCCCATTTCAAAAGTTCGCTGTGCCAACGGGCCCCTGTTGGACCAACCCGTGCCTTCCAATTCCTGGTCACCTCCCGTTTAGCAAGGAGAAGCCCCAGATCGATGAATTTACTTGTGATTTTATGTTTGGGGGTATGCGGAAACCAGTGCAGGAGCCCCACCTCCGCATCAACCTTTGATTTGGATAAGATCAATTTATAAAACTTTCTGATAGATTAGAAGATTATGAAATCACTCTATCATTATCAAAGTCATCCATGGAGCCCTTAGTAAAGGCACTGACTAGACATATGTCTTCAAAGATTTGAAGTGACAACGCACTGAGGAATCGCTATTTTACATCAACCATTAATGTAAATGTAATGTAAATGTAAATGTGTGTGTCTTGTAACGCGCACTGCTACCCGGGGGCATCCCGGCGCTATAGACCACTTGGGAACCCATCCTGGCTTTCCCTGTGAGATGTTCCCTCCTGGGTATCTCCAAGGTGAAACCAGGCATCCCTGGCGTTTGTGGGGGGCTGTTGTGGAGATGAGGCAAGCTAATGCCCAGAGTTGCCGAGTGTAATCCCTGGTTAGAGTAGGCACTGAGGCGAGAATTATCGAGTCCGCTGACTCTGCTTCACAACCCTGCCGCATCGGAAATTGAACCCTGGTCCCGGGCCATCCTCTGCTTCCGGGTCTGCCACCTCTAACCAGTGAGCCACACCACTCCACATTACTGAAGAACTGAATCAAATTTATAAATGATTCTGAAAAATGTTGTTTCTAATCCTATATGTGTCTGTCATTTTGGTATTAAGGTTGACCAATAATTATAGTGGAAAATTAGATTAATGAAGCATACAAGCTACTATGGAACAGAGTTTATAGATGCAAAGCGTGCAGCGATGAAAATATATGTGGTTAAGTGAAGTGTATTTAGAATAGACAAAACTAAAGTATGGACATGAATGTCTTTTGGGACGAAAAAGTCCTCTTCAAGGTAATGTACGTGTACCCCTGTCCTGAATATCCACCTGTACTGTTATCTGGATCCCTAATGCTGATTTTTCTTGTCATTGGTAAACACTGATCATGTGTGTGCGCCATGACATAGACCTGTCTCATGGATGGTGCCCTTGTTGGACAAGGATGAGTAAACAAAGTGCTAACGTCATGAGTGATGGAAGGCTACCGCCTTACCCAGAAGTGAAGCAGCACAAGTACGGTGGTGGCAGCATACTGTGAAGTGATCAGTAGGATTTAACAGATCCTTTTTAACCTGTATCACAGGAGTGAGGCCGACGGGCTCACTCACTTTTTAAAGTTCTGCTGCTGTGTGCTTAACTCACCCCTTGACCCACATCAGTTGGATGTTAAGTGCTGCGCAGGAGTAGTGAATCTCCGCTGGATGTGCATGCCAGGGAAGGATGCAATACAGGGATAGGGCAGTGCTGTGAAGTGCAGTGCATTCATGGTGGGTTCATGTACTGGGTGTATGAGTACCTGCAAGGAGTACAGTACTGTGCAGTGTGTGCATGGTAGGTGCATCTACTGAGTGAATGTGTCCCTGCGAGGATTACAGTCCATGAAGGATGTAGTGTTGTGAATCAAGCGCATGGTGAATGTGTGTGTTGAGTGTATGCGTGCCTGCAAGTGGCACAATATAGAAAGACTAAAGTGCTTTGCAGCACACGCAAAAGGAATGCGTGTGCTGAGTATGTGTGTTCGTGTGGTGGCACATCATGTAGATGACAGTGCTGGACAGCATTTGTGCTGGGTACGTGCACTGAGTGCAAGTGTGCCTGTAATGGTACATTGCATTAAGTACCCTGTGTTCCTTTTTAGGGGACCCAGGCCTGCATGGTAAAGACATGATGAGTATCCCCACACAGATTTGTGTATTGTTAAATGTGAGCTGTGAGGGCCATTCTGGTGACGGGAGAATTTGACTCCTTCTGCACATTTCAAAGGGCGCTCTTTGATTCACTGAGAAATCACAAGGAAAGACAGATTTCAGGAAGGAGATGGGGCTGATGAACACATCATAAAGAGTAGGAATGGGAGCCTTAAATTAACCTTTGTGGCACATATTACTGAGACTGACATCCATGACATCTCATGCTGGGACTGATGATTTTTGAGTGAAAGAAGGAGCGGAGGAGTATGTATTTGAAAAGAACCGCAACATAAAAGTAAACTTCAAAGGCCCAGACCCTAAAGCACTTTTGGTGTCTTGAAATGGATTATAAAAAGAGGAGTTTGAGTCTCCCAAAATTGTCATCTGCCAATCAGCCAGACAGGCTGTGTGAGGTTGGGAGTTCTGCCTGTGATCAGGACTGGGGTCCAAGGCTAGTCTCCATAATGGTTGAGGGGACATCACCCTGGGAAACCAACAGCGCCTCCCCTGCCTGTTTGCCAAGACCAGTGTGCCCTGTGAGGAAGAGAAGAACGTTGGAAGGGGCAAGGTCCATTGGTGAGCCCTATCAAGTGAACTAGTACGAGTTGTAAGGAAACGGCTGCTACACCGATCATGTGCAGAACTGAGACTCTGACTGCCATATGCCACATGAGGGCCACTGTGAAGCTAGCCATGGAAAACAAGTGGCATGCTGTAAAGGCGGATGCCTGTGGGGCACTGTTGTGGTGATCCCCTGTGTAAGGAGGTGTCTAAAGACTGCTTTTGCGTAGAAGGGGTGAACCCTGCACAACACTGTTGCAGAAACTTGGTATGCCAGGAGGAGTTGTATGAAACCGATTGACATTGAGTAAGGGCTAAAGCCTTGCGTAGCTGCTGTGCAGCAACATTTTATGCCAAGCCCGGCTGCCTGAAGTACTTGTATCATGTTGATCGGGCAGTATCCCGTAAACTGTGAGCAGTGGTGACCCGTAGTTCACCGGGAGCAATAAGGACTGTGACAGACCCGGTCCCATAAAATGAGTGAGGATGCTGTGAGAGCATCACCATCCCAGCTTGGAATCGAGGACAGGAGCTTCAGAATCACTCCACCAACTCCTTTTCAGGAGTTTAGAAGCTTACCATGCAGGAAGAGCGCAGGAAAACCTCTGGTCGATGCCAGAGCACAATTGCGAGGTAGAGGGACTGAGTCTGCTGATTGCAACTAGTGACTCTACATGCAGACGATTTACCTGATCAGGACCAGAGCTACAGTGAGCCCCCACAGATAGGGCGCACTCCAAGACTGCATGCTTCACTACTACCGGAGAGTGTAAGATTATTTCCTGACCTAGCAGCCCTGGACACTGTTGACTTTAAGAAATAAAGTGGCCTCTTGAAAAATGGGCTTCTAGTTCAGCATTCCCTGGATGTGGTCAACAGTGAGTGGGGAACACCCCATATCACACAGAGAGGAAAGAGTGAGACACAGAATTTCCATTGAAACACTAGAGCCATGACATAAAGGGAAAATGTGTTATTGTTTGTAAATGTCATATTCTTCCTTTGAGTGAGTAGAGCTACAAATAAAATACATCTCTTTTTTTTTTTTTTATAAAAGTGAGTATTTGACTGGACATTGATTTGTTACTGTTGCTGCTTGAGCCACCGCTCACCTAGCAATAAGGAAAAACAGCTTCCTTGTGCTCGGTGATATGAATGCCCATTTTGACGACCCCCTCGACTTCGAGGCTAAGGACATCAGGTCTGCTCTCCAGTCTCTGCAGCTAGACCTTATAAACCTTGATCCTACTCACAGACTTGGTCACCTCCTTGACCCTATCTTTGGGAACGTTTCCAGAGTGCAAGCTTCTCCTCCTATTCCGGTACCCTGGTCGGATCACTCCATTATTCCATTCTATTTGCAGAGATCTGAGTCTGACCCTAAAATTGACACGGACCACCGGTACCAGCGCCGGAAATGGAAAAGCTTCTCCCAGGATATCTTCAACAAACTGCTCGTAACAGGAGGCTCTCTAGAAGGCACTGACTGTGAAACAGCTTACAGCCAGCTGCAGAATCGAATCTTAATGGCCCTAGACAAAACTGCTCCTATTCGCAGTATGAATAATTTCAAAAACGCCAGAAAATCCACTCCTTGGTACACTCCCGAACTCCAGGCAATCAAATCCGCCTGCAAAAAATTAGAACGCGAATGGCGTATCAACTTCTGCCCAGCCATCAAATTACAATATAAAAAAGCGCAAAAGGAATATAATAAAAAAATTCGCACTTCCAAAGCCCTGCATTACAAGATGCGCATTGGAGAGGCAGAGAACTCCTCTAAAGAGCTTTTTAAAATTTTTAAAGAAATTTCTGTGCTCACAAATGAAAATGTGTCTTGCAACAACTCAGTGGAAACTTGCAATAAATTGCACATTATTTCTCAGATAAAATCACCAACATCTATGCCAGCTTCTCTGACAACCTGACATCTGGCCATGATTTTATGGAAAGTGTAGTTGTTAGTTCTACTGAGTCCTGCCTTCAATGCTTCTCGGCTCCCCCTCCTGAAATACTTATAAACATCTGTAAGAGCGTCAAATCGGGTTCCCCTCGTGACCCTGCCCCCCCGAAAGTACTTAGAGAGAGCTTACAGGTACTAGAACCTTACTTTAGGCACATAATCCAACTATCTTTCTCTTCAGCTTGCCTACCGCTAGATTGGAAGAAGGCAATTGTACTGCCAATCAAAAAGAAACCTAATGTAAGTCAGGATATCTTGGAAAACTTGAGACCGATCTCTCTCCTGCCATACCTTGCAAAAGTGACCGAAAAAATTGCCAATAAACAACTCATGGCTCACTTAGAAGATAATAAATCCCTGCATAGCTCCCAGTCTGGTTTCCGGACTAACTACTCCACTGAGACAGCCCTCCTGAGAGCGACTGAAACGCTACGGGCAGGAGCTGACGAGGGTCATACGATGGCACTCATAATGCTGGACCTCAGTGCTGCGTTTGACACTGTAGCTCACTCCATCTTGCTACAGTGTCTAAACCAGGCTGGGGTCACCAAGGCTGCACTGGGATGGCTCAAAGCTTTCCTCATAGATCGCAGCTTCCAGGTTCAGAGAGGAAATTCTCTCTCAGACAGCATTGCCCTAGAACAGGGGGTGCCTCAGGGCTCTGCCCTGAGCCCTACCCTGTTTAACCTTTATATGGCCCCGCTGGCGGATGTGGTCCAATCGTACGGCATAAAATTAGTATCCTATGCCGACGATACCCAACTCCTCATCTCCCTATCCCAGGCACCCACCTTAGCTGCCGCAAATTTTAAAACTTGCATGCAGGAGCTTGCAGGCTGGATGAATCAACACTGCCTGAAGCTCAATGGCTCTAAAACAGAGGTTCTTGTGATAGGGGGAAACACGGCTAGTTGGACTCAGTACTGGTGGCCTCCTTGTTTAGGACCTTTACCTTCTCCTTGCAAGGAAGCAAAGAACTTGGGTGTACGGGTCGATCCCAGACTCTCTTTTGATAGCCACGTCCAGAAGCTAGTAGGGAAATGCTTTGGGGTGTTGAAGACCCTAAACCGTACTCTGGACCTTCTTCCTTTAGAGGCCAGACGCACGATGACCCAGGCTCTAGTCACCTCCCGTATTGATTACGGTAATGTTCTACTCTTAGGGACTACCGAGAAGAACATCAGTAAGCTGCAGGTTCTCCAGAACACGGCAGCGCGGCTAGTCCTCAGGCTACCCAAAAGAGTTGCCTCTAAGCCCACCCTGGCTGCCCTTCACTGGCTCCCTATAAAAAAGAGGATCCTGTTCAAAGCGCTCCTAATTTGTTACAGGATTACCTCTCTGAAAGCCCCTGAATACCTGAAGGATCTTGCTATCCCCTACGTGCCCAACAGAGCACTGCGCTCCAAGGGAACTGGTCTTCTGAAAGCCCCCCGGATAAACAAGGCCAGAATGGGAGGGCGCTCCTTTCGTGCGCTGGCGTCCAAAAACTGCAACTCTCTTCCACTAAACATCAGACTTGCAGAGACAGAGACAATATTTAGAAAACTTTTAAAAACCCACCTTTTTACCCTATAGGACTCTCACTCTCTCCTGCTGCTCTCTCCACAGCGCGGGGACACGCCGGGATGGCGTCACCAGGCGCTTTATAAACTCCTTTATTATTTATTATTATTATTATTGATCTTTGAGTTGTAAGCCCATGTGCACTGATCTGTATCCACACCTCCCACCCGAGGGAGCCTTGGACTGCTCATCTCTGTCTATCACTGAGAGTCAAGCGCGGCACGGGTGCTTAGCCCAGTTGCTTGGGTTCCATAGTAGGTTGGGCCTTAGACATCAGGAGTAAAAGACATCAACTCCCACGGTTGGGCCCAGTAGCCCCTGTGTGCTCCGTGGCACCCTGAAAGGTGTTCTGATAATGTGTGTGCTATGTCTCTGTATTTTGAAGGATAATGTGGTTACAATGATAACGTAAGTAGAGTTCTGAAATGGAAATACAGTATATGCTATTGTGGACTATAAAGTAAATAGAAATTGTGACAGAATATTCCTTTATGTTGATAGAATTTCAAGACAAATTTTGATTGATAAATAGCAATAAACACTTATTGCAGAAAAATAACAGAAACAACAGGAAATTACTAAATATTGCAAGGGCATAATCACTGTTGTTTTGAAGTTTACATTTATATTGAAAAAGGTAACCCCCTGGTTTAAAATACAGTACATTAAGACTTCAGCTCATTGTGGTCCTTGTAGCCCTCTCAATAGAAAGCAGATTTATAAGCAAAATGTCTGAAGCATACTGAAACGGGCATGAGCAGCAAAGCGCTAACCCATAATGTGTTAGCAACTTTGCTGCCATTAGCAACTATAGCACTGCATAAGCAGAATGCCATACGTAACATATGGGATAAAGTACCCCGTGTCGTAAACCACTGAGAAGGTCCATGACTATGGGCCTCATTAGGATGTCGGTGGGACAGCCACGGACAGGCTGTCGGTGGCAGTCCCACCAACATCCAGCATAGCAATGCGACCTCCACATTAAGATGCGGTCGGTCAGACCGCAATGGCCAGAGGGATGAATCAAAACTTTCGATGGACTCAAGGAGCCTGTTGCCCCTATTGTATTCTCTACAATAGGGGCATTGCCTGCGACGGCATCGTCATATGGATTACGATATGCCTGTCCCACATTCATTCCATGGCATTCCGACTGCCATAGCAGGTTGTCGGAAAGTGACTTTGGGGCCCCCAGCTGGCACACTTTGCATGGATATTTCAAACTATACCCTTTTCCACTGCAGCTTCTGCTGCAGCCCTTTTCCGGGCAACAGCACAATCTGCAATTGGATAGGGGAGGTTCCTGATCACCTATACAGTGGTTGCTTCTTAATTTGTGAGGTGGAACCGCCGACTACGTGTCGGTCGGTTTCCAACCCGCTGCGATGGTGGTCGCAAATTAGGCCCTATATACAGGAACGAGGCCAAAGGCTGAATTCTTTTTAAAGGTCATGGAACTCTGTTGTAACTTGCAATATCC
Organism: Lissotriton vulgaris; assembly: GCF_964263255.1. Lineage (NCBI taxonomy): Eukaryota > Metazoa > Chordata > Amphibia > Caudata > Salamandridae > Lissotriton > Lissotriton vulgaris. Next base: position 280,679,349 of record NC_141695.1, on the reverse strand, counting down.
TTTTAATGTATGGCAGATTGTACTTTATTTTTTATAACACACTATCACACCATCCCACTTCTTTCAAACCATTTAAATGCTTGGTGTGTTGCTCTCCGATGTTCATTGTAAACAAAAAGAATTAAAGCAGACTCTGTAGTGCAAAATCAAGCACACCAAAAAATGAGTTAGTCATTTTTGCAAAATGTTATTCAAATTAGCTTTATGTAAGCCACATTTTTAAAAGTGCTGTATCTCAGCATGTATGTAAACATGCAGAAATGTTATCTTTAATGTGTTAAGATAAACATTTTGCCATAAATATTTCCTTTCTGTTCGCCACAGGTTGACCACGTTTTATTTTGACAAAAATGATATTATACAAAGGAAATGCAGCTGTAGTTATGCTCCCTGACCTGCCTTGCGCCTTCCCGGCTGGCGCTGGAAGCAGGCACTTTGATGTCAGACATTAACTGTAATACATTTTTCCAGTCCCATTGTCAGCTATGGTATGTCCACCAAAAGCATCCTTTGAATTCTTCCTGATGCCAAACCTTTGATGTCAAATTGTGGAAAGATTGCTGAGTACCGTCTGTGCAGGCCTCATAGTTGTATGTAAATCTGGTGTCCCAATTCCAAACTGAACAGGGGACAGGGAAACCGTGTCTGACTGTCAAGCTTGCTTTGTAATTTCCTGCCATCTGCCAAGCACATGAGACCAAATTGCCTTTCGCTCCACACTGACTGATATGCCTCATGGCCATGTTAGGTCAGGGCTGTAAAAATAACCTTTGTTCTAACTGACCTGTACACAAACCTAAAATTTCCACTTGTTGTCAATATAATTTGGAAATTGTGCTATGCATTTGCAATTTCACATAATCTGGATGTTGGTGAGTTTAACAGTTACCCTGAGAGGCGGTTCCAGAATGTTTCCTGTGTATGCACCCAGACCACACATTCAATGATGACCAAGGTTACTTGAATTATGCGATTCTGCAGCCGCACCGTTTTCAGCATCATCATGGTCTCATTTCCCACATAATGTATCATCTGCTGTGTACAGGAGCGGCCCGTGCAAGTAAGAGCGGTAGGCTGGAATGGGGGAGGGGAGATGCTTCGACAAAGACGAGGGAAAATTAAATAAATCATTAATTTTCCCTTCTCGTCGTATGTCGAATCCCCCACCTCCGGCCTCACTGCCTCACAGCTCTTACCGCACAGGCCGATCCCGGCTGTACTCAAACGGATGCAAAGCTACTACAAGCATTGGAAATGCAATAGGTCTTGCATTTGCTCGAGTTAGATATGTTGGTGTTGTTAATGATAATGTCTTTTACCCATGTGTTTTGGTTTGGAGTAGAGTGGATGTATCTAGTGGGTAGTGGAAATATGTGGGTTGGATTGAAATTGTTAGTTGTGTGATTGTGTGGCATGGAATTGTGTGGTGTGGAGTGGATTTCTGTAGTGAAATTATGTGGAATAGTGTTTAATGGATATGTGGATAGTAATTATGTAGTATTGTGTGTAGTGGCATTATGTGGAGTGCTATTGTGTTTTAAGGAGGGTAATTATGTGGAATGGTATTTGGTTTTTAGAGTGGTATGTAGTAAAGTTTAACTATGTGGTGTGCTGTGGAATTTTGTGGCATGATGTGCAGTTCTGTGGTGTGGATTAGACGTATGTGTTGTGTAATTGTGTTGTTGAGTAGAATTATGTGGTTTGGTGTCAAATTATGTAGTGTGGATTAGAAATCGGTGGAGTTGAATTGTGTGGCATGAAACAGTATGGATAGATTTGCCTTTTTGGTGATGAAAATAAACCAATAGGTAGGAATTGTTGGGTAAATACGCTTAATGGGGCATACGTTTGCCGTCATTTTACATAATTATGCAAAAGCAAATTTCACATACCCCTAGAATTGATGTTTTGTGAGTTATCCTAGCAGGCGGTGTCATAATCTAAGTATATTTTGAGGCAATCCAGAATACACAGATAGTGCATGTTGTGTCTAGGGCAAGGCCACTGGAATTATGAGGCAGAAGAGGACCAAATTATGCAGAAGGGTTGACTAAGATATGCAGCATAAACAGGCAAATTATGCAGCATGATGCACCACATTTTCTGACAATATCACATCAATATTTTGCTATTTTTGCACTTGGTAATACTGTCTGGACACATGTGGCTCCTCATTAGTTCGTCCAACAACATCTGAACATGTAAATATGGAGCAGACTGGAGACCAGTCCACTGTGCAAAGGGCCTTTCAATGTGCTGCAACGTGTATAATTGATTTTTGGCAACTTTTGAAACGTTTGAGCTCAAAGCTGTTTTTATGCAGCAGGAAAAGGATAATGTGCAAAATGCGACAGAACAATAAATATGCCAAAAATGCAGTGGCCGCACAATTGCATTATTCCAGCAGCTTTGGAATAGGGCAAGAGACATGCACAGTGTTGGCTTTTCAGTCCGTAGTAGATTGCATTCTGGGACTTGTAGTATGTGTATAGAACTAACAGTATGAAAAGTGCTGTTAGATACAAAGCTCAGATTCGAAATGGTACTTGGTATAAAGCACAGAGTGACTGAGGATATCAGGAAATTTGTCAATTAACGATAGGCCAGGGGGTAGTTATAATTGGTGCAGCAGTGCAGTGCACCGTGTTCCAGAGTTCCGGTGTGCCGATTGAATCCTGGTGATTGCTGTCTTTTTGCTACTTTAACCAAAGGGGGGCATTTTCCTTGCTTGCACCAGGGCCTGTGGGTGAGCTATCCTTGTCTCTGGCAACAAGGTGGCAAATACTGTCACTATAAATGTGTGATAGGAAATTACTATATTTACAAATGTTTGATGGGTTACGATTACTGGCACAATAAATGTCTAAGGCTACACGACTGCGAATAATAGAAGGATGCCTGTCTGAGTCGTTATGCAGACGTCTATTAAAGAAAAGATCGAAGAAATGACAAGAGTACATGACCAGGCAGAAGAACATGCCAAGAGAATGGAAGCTGGAAGAGGCGAAAAATGTGAACAGGCATCCGGCTCCAATCTCGCAACACCAATAGGTCTTCCCCTGCAAGGCAACGATCATCCAGATCCAAAGTTCAGTCTCGCTACAGAAGCCGTCGTCGTCGCAGTACCAGTCGGACTGATAAACTACAGGAGCGCCAACTTAGATGCTATCACTGTGGATATGACTTCTCTCACACTGAGACTTGCCCTACATTAGGTCAAAAATGCAGGGAGTGTGGCAAGGACAAGCACTTTGAGAATGTCTGCGGAGCACCTCACAAAGACACCCACAGAGACAATCCAGACAATCCAACACTCGCCATCATGCCAAAGCAGTGTGGGACCGCAGAGATTCTTCCACTGGCTCTTCACAGTCTAGCCATCATTCTCATGGGAAATACCAATCCCGTTGATCACAATCTTGTGAGTCAAGGTTGCTGTCGCCAATATCGCAAGAAAGTGAAAAATATATCTGCATGGTCGCAGATCCTCACAGGCTGAAGAAAACGCCCCCTCAACATATTCAAATGGACACACAGTTGGCAAAGTTTCTTTTGGACAGTGGGGCATCTCTCAACTACATTTCCGTTGCAGAATACAAAAAAATGAATCCACAACCACACTTGCTCAAAGCTAATGAAGGGGTATACACATGGATGTCAAAGGAACCTCTTCTTTGTCTAGGACAATTTCAGACTAATCTCACATACAAGGACAGGACTATTCCTGCCCGTATTCATGTAATTGATGGCCCTGAAGAAGATGTCTTCTTCGACTTGTGGAAATATTGTATAAAGTTGATGACGAATCCAACATAGTTCACAAGTTTCCAAATGTATTCACTGGACTCAGAAGGATGGCTCATTGTCAAGTTCGATTGCATATAAATGAATAAGTGACCCCCATAGCACAGCATCAGAGGAAAATCCAATTTCATCTTCAACAGTCTGTAGAGGAGGAACTGCAGGATCTTCTCGAGAGAACATCAGGATCCACCCCTTGGGTCTCTTCAGTGGGTATAGTACCAAAAAAAGGCTTGACTGACAAAGTGTGTGGATATGAGAGCACCGAAAACAACCATCGAAAGGGAGAGACACCCAGGACCGCACATCAGTGACATGATTGCGTTCATCAATGGTGTGCAAATATTCTCCAAACTAGACCTCAACGAGGGCTATCCCCAGCTGGAACGCCACGAAAAATCGAGATATATCACCACATTCTCAGTGCACCAAGGTCTTTTTAGATTCAAAATACTAATTTTGGGGTTTCATCTGCTGCTGAGATTTTTCAATTGGCAATCAGGAAAGTAATCCAGCACATTCCTAACACCCTAAACTACAGTGATGACATTCTCGTCTATAGAGCAACATTGCAAGAACACGACACAGCGCTGTACCGAGTTTGACATGCTCTGTTGGATGCCAACCTCACATTAAACAAAGACAAATGTGAATTTCACAAATCCACTCTAAAGTTCTTTGGCCACAAATTCTCAGGTGCTGGCATGATACCTGATCCTGAAAAGATTGCAGCTTTGAATGATACCCCCCAGGCCACAAAATGCTGGGGATGTGCGGTCATTATTAGGCATGGCAAGCTACTGGGCATGCTACATCAAGGATTAAGCCATGATCAGTTACCCTCTGAGAAAATTGACCAAACAGGCCACCCATTCCACTTTCAGGCGATTAAAGTTTTTGTTGCATCTACCAACAACCTTGCGTATTTCAATCCTCGACAGAAAACTAAAATTACAGTGGATGCGAGTCCTGTGGGACTTGGAGCTATATTAGCTCAATATGACAAGGACAGTGATCAACATTACATTGTAGCCTATGCCAGTCGGAGCCTCACGGAAACGGAGAGATCTTACTCTCAGCCCGAAAAGGAAAGCTTGGCGGAAGTCTGGGCCTGTGAGCATTTTCACATTTTTATATATGGAAAACACTTCACGCTTATCACAGACCATCAGGCCTTGATAACCATTTTTGGAAATGTACGAGCCAAAATTCCAACCCCAATAGAGCTTTGGGGCATTCGACTTCAAGAGTACACGTACACCATCATTCACAAGCCTGGAAAAGCTGAAAATCCAGCTGACTACATGTCAAGGCATCCTAAGGCAACGTCAAAACCCAATCCATCGCTAGCGGAGGAATATATTAATTTTGTAGTGGCTCAAACCAAGCCACCAGTAGTCCCATTGGAGGCAATCCTTGAAACCACCAATGAAGATGTCACCCTACAAAATGTAAAACATTGCATTCAGAATAACAGTTGGAGGCATCTGGAGGAATCCGGACAGAGTGAACAAATTGACAGTCATGAATTGTCCTCTTTTAGACATGTCAAGGATGAACTGTCCATCACCTCGGACAGTCTTTTACTAAGAGACAAAGAGAATTAGGAAAAATTATACATGATGAGCCGTCCATCATTATGAATTTACATTTAGGTCGGAAAAATACATGGAATACCAGTTGAAGCGCCTTGTGCGAGCAGCGAAGGTTACACATCAACTTATACGTAACAAACAATATACTAAGAAAAATTATTAAGGTGCCGTAACCTATCAGCTTAAAATCGTCGGGTAAACTATTTAAAATAATAAAATAGAAATACGCCATTGCAGAATTACAAATAAAATAATGTAATACATAGGTTACAATCAATCAAGTAGCAGCAACAAATAAAGTGACGTATGCTAGCAGCTAATATTATCCGAAAAAGAGAGCTTTCCAGATATAAATGAGATGTACCCAGCAGTGCATCTAAAGAGGCCACACCTGAGTTAGCAAGTGATCATCAGCCATCCACATCTCCTGATGAAGGGGAGCAGCCGACTCAAGAGGCAGCTCTCTGGCCGCAGCGAATTCACCGAAGACCGATTCGCCTGATTGAAGAACTGTAAATATGTTGTTTTATGCTATTGGTTAATCTATGTGCATGGACACCCCATAGGTGTTTTATTCAAGTTGTTTAGGAAGAGGGGAGATGTAACATTGTAAGATGTGCTGGGCGCTAGGACCAGCACAGAAGGTCTAGAAGTGGGAGGAGAATGGGAGGCGGAACAGGAGGTGTTAAGGGTCAGTAGTTAGTTCGGAGCAGGGAAGTAAGGTGATAAGTTGCACGCAAATAAAGCTCCTCAACTCAGATGCGTGTCGTTGTCGTCATTCATCCAAGGCAACACTACACCAATGTGTTTGCCTGGAACAAAAACCCAAGAGTAATAAGACAGATCATGACTAAAGATTAAAAAAACATGAGGAGTGCAAGATATATTTTTAACAAAACAGGTTGGTCATCTCCAAACTCCTTTAACCCCTTCGATGCGGCCGCGATTCCCCTGGTGTGCTGTAAACAGCACGAACAGGGGCGGGCTGTGACGAACCCCAACAGTCACCGGCACACGAGCACCATAGTGCATGACGGCTGGGGTTCGTCATGAGCATGGAAGGGGTTAAATGTTGCTGCTCTGCAGCAAACCCTGCTTGCACCAGATAGGGAGTGAACCATTACAGTCCCAGCTGAGAGGCCCACTAAAAGTTAGGAAATATCAAAGAAAACCAGTCAAGACACAAAGGTAAATGGGTGAGAACCACCCGATTCCGCTGGCGCAGTTAGGGTAAAATCATGCCTTGAACTGGAAACCCAAAATTCAAGCTTAATTTATTCATTCATGGTTGGACTTGACATTCAGACATTGAAGCATTTCCTGGTGGCCCGCACGCACTGAAGCAAGGTTTGAAGCCTTTCTTAGAGAACTATGCAAATGAGTTTAATGGATTAGCCTTGTCCCAAGCCTGTTGAATACCATGAACAGCAAACACAGAAGCCTGTAACCAAACTGCCACGGCTATCGCATATTGTGTGTAGCAAACGCCAGTGGGTAACATTCCAAAATAAGGAAGAGACAGCTGCACTGATGAATTCTGGCTTCTTAAGCATCACTAAACCAGGCACCAGTGATAGTTGGACGAGGAGCTGGCCTATGCAGGTTGCACTTGCCATGGTCATGGTCAAAACAGGGGAAGCAGACATGACTTCGTTACAGCTGATTTTAGGCTCAAAGGTACCTAAACATACTGCAAAGCTGCCCATCAAACTCACAGCACACAATGTAAATAAGATGACGTTTGTGGTGTATAATGTTGAAAAGATATTGTGTGGCTGTAGCACTGCACGATATATACAGAAGCAGAATGTAGAAGGCAATTGAAAGCTTAGTGATGTACAAGGCCAGGCAACACTTGGACCACAACTAAATAAATATATACACGCTACCATCGTAAACATGAACAAAAGCTATAATACATCTAATCACCAAGGAATTGATGTATATTTAGCCAAGCGCATACAAACATTTGTGGTGTGTACTATAGTACGCTCTCACATAGGTTCAGCAATACATCGTTGCAGTCGCAATCTCCAAAGGGTTGAATTTTTGGGGGTTACTGTTTTATTATTGCAAATCGTTTATGTGGATTTCAGGGCTAGATTACTATTACAGTTCCTTTCAAGCAAGAAAAAGGTAACATTCTCTGGAGCTTGAAAAAAGAGAGAGATTAGTATATGGGCTATTGCAAAAAGCCAAACAGGTCCAGGGCGACGATTATGGTGATTCTTTTAAACTAGGGGGGCAAAATCAGCAACCATTTTAGCAGGTGCATATTTTGCGGAATCCAGTTTTTGAGTACTCATTTATTTAGTGGGAACATGAGAGGTCAGTACAAAAGCATTCCCAAATTGTTGATTTGCTGAATGCCCAGTTCATCCAGTCAAGGTACAGGAAAGTGTGAAAGATCTGGTCTGACTGATCTGGTCTGACCACAGCATTGTGCAATTTGAGATACTAAGAGAACCGATAGGAACTATACCCATAAAACATCCTCCTCAGAAACGTCGCAACTGGAAAAGATTCACCCCTGAACTCTTTAATAGCATTTTAGCAGAGCAGCCTCCAACAATAGGGAACACCTTACAGGAGGTTTGGGACAACTATGAAGTATGGATGTCGAAAGAATTGGATAAGATTGCTCCTTGGACAGCCAAACCTCCAGTAAGACAATCCAGAACCACTCCATGGTTTTCGGAGAAACTTACAGCAGCAAAGGCTCAATGTAAATCTACGGAGCGTAGATGGAGAAAAAGCTATGCACCTGAACTCAAAGAAAGTTACAGAATTGAGCTAAAAAATGATCAGAAACTGGTCAGAGCGGAGAAAAGTATCCACTATAAGAATAGAATTGAGCAAGCAGACAATCCAACGAGAGAGCTGTTTAGTATCTACAAAGAACTCACAATTCCATCATGACTAGATGCTCAAGACACATACTCTGCTGAGATATGTGATCAAATTGCTGACTTCTTTGTAGAAAAGGTGGATAGAATCCATGCCACCTTTGTAAGCAACACAACTCCCGTGAACACCAACGTGGACACCAGGTCCACCCGAACATACAAATCCCCTCTTACCAGTTTTAAAACCCCTGACAAACAGGATTTGTTGGAAATCATTAATGGCATGCAGTCCGGCTCCCCCACCGACGCCTGTCCTCCGGATCGGTGTAAGGGAGTTATGGAAAGCACATTAATTGATCATATTAGTCATATGATCACTTCATCTTTCCAGGATTGCTATGTCCCAAAAGCATGGAAAACTGCCCAAGTCATGCCATTAAAGAAAAAGCCCAACATTCACATTTCTCAGTTCCAAAATCTCCGCCCAATCTCACTTCTCCCTTTCTGTGCTAAAATCATAGAAAAAGTTGCTAATAAACAACTCATGGAGTTTTGGGAGAAAGAAGCTCTCCTCCATCCCTCCCAGTCAGGATTTAGATCAGGCTACTCGACTGAGTCGGCAGTTCTATATTCGACTGAACGTATTCGGCAGATGATGGACGAGGGCGAGACAGTGGCGTTGGTCCTGTTGGACCTTAGTGCAGCATTTGACACCGTACTGCACTCAACGCTGCTGTCTCGTCTCTCGGACATGGGAGTAATGGGCCCAGCACTTGCTTGGCTACGCTCCTTTCTGACCGACATAAGTTTCCAGCTACACTGCCCACCCTTCAGATCATCTCCTCGGGAGGTGAGCCATGGGGTTCCACAGGGCTCGAGCCTCAGCCCTACGTTATTTAACGTCCTGACTCTGTTGGACACGGTCGCTCCCTCCTGCCCTGCTCTTCCATTAACGCTGGCTGGGTATCGTTAGCGCTGCTACTGTGCATACTTTGTTTGAAGCATTATTTAAATGCGCCTCTGCTTGCTGGAATTTACTGTATCTCGCTAGCGCTGTAAGAGTGCCTACATCGATTGTAGCCTGCTATTTTTCACAGTGCCTTGCTCCTAGAGATAGCGCTTTGTCTGGCTGCTTGACTGTCTGCGCCCCGCTACTCACCACAGATTGATTAATTATTTAACTTTTTGTCCCCAACCCGGTCGGCTATTGCCTTTGAGCCGCCATTACCTGGGTTGTTGTTGTTGTGGCCGGAGCCCGCCCCCTACACCACGCACCCGCCTCCCAGCAGCTCCTCCCTCCCACTCAGAGGCAAGGCTTCCTCGTGCACCTCACGACGCTGTGACCGTCCTGACTCTGTTGGACACGGTCGCTCCCTCCTGCCCTGCTCTTCCATTAACGCTGGCTGGGTATCGTTAGCGCTGCTACTGTGCATACTTTGTTTGAAGCATTATTTAAATGCGCCTCTGCTTGCTGGAATTTACTGTATCTCGCTAGCGCTGTAAGAGTGCCTACATCGATTGTAGCCGGCTATTTTTCACAGTGCCTTGCTCCTAGAGATAGCGCTTTGTCTGGCTGCTTGACTGTCTGCGCCCCGCTACTCACCACAGATTGATTAATTATTTAACTTTTTGTCCCCAACCCGGTCGGCTATTGCCTTTGAGCCGCCATTACCTGGGTTGTTGTTGTTGTGGCCGGAGCCCGCCCCCTACACCACGCACCCGCCTCCCAGCAGCTCCTCCCTCCCACTCAGAGGCAAGGCTTCCTCGTGCACCTCACGACGCTGTGACCGTCCTGACTCTGTTGGACACGGTCGCTCCCTCCTGCCCTGCTCTTCCATTAACGCTGGCTGGGTATCGTTAGCGCTGCTACTGTGCATACTTTGTTTGAAGCATTATTTAAATGCGCCTCTGCTTGCTGGAATTTACTGTATCTCGCTAGCGCTGTAAGAGTGCCTACATCGATTGTAGCCTGCTATTTTTCACAGTGCCTTGCTCCTAGAGATAGCGCTTTGTCTGGCTGCTTGACTGTCTGCGCCCCGCTACTCACCACAGATTGATTAATTATTTAACTTTTTGTCCCCAACCCGGTCGGCTATTGCCTTTGAGCCGCCATTACCTGGGTTGTTGTTGTTGTGGCCGGAGCCCGCCCCCTACACCACGCACCCGCCTCCCAGCAGCTCCTCCCTCGCCCCTCCCCCTTCCACTATCCTTATATGACAGTTGTCCCAACGCGCAGCGTGTACGCGCAGCGATCGCGCCCAATCCGCGCCGAAGGTGCGCCAAAGGTAAGCCCGTCTACGCCCGTCCGCGCCTGGACCGCGCCCAGCGCCAGTCCCCCTGCCCCTCGCGCTGCCCAGCCCCCCCGCGTTACCTACGATGCAGCCATCCTCCTAGCTCTCAACCCCGGTCGCGCCCCCACCTGCGTCCAAGCCGCTCCTGGACGCACCCATGGACCGTTCTCCTGCTTCTCCTGCAAATTTAGCGGCACCGACAACATCTCCGCTACGACCACAACACAGATTCCCGACCCCAACCACCTACAATGCATCCTTCTCAACACCCGCTCGGTCCACAGGCACGCCATTGACCTTTGGAACCTACTAGACACCATCTCTCCAGACGTCGCCTTCCTAACGGAAACATGGTTGAACGCTTCCTCCGCCCCTGACATCGCCATCGCTATCCCTGACGACTATAAGATCACACGCAAGGACCGCATCGACCATACAGGAGGAGGAATCGCTATCGTCCATAAGAAATCCATCCGCATCTCTACCAGCTCCGATGCCAACCTCGCTAACTCCGAACACCTTCACTTCCAGATCCACATCGACCCCAAGACAACTCTTAGAGGCACCCTCCTCTACAGACCTCCAGGACCCCGCGCAAAATTCAGTGAAGACATCACGGACTTCATCACCCCACACGCGCTCCCCTCCAAAGACTACATCCTTCTGGGAGACCTCAACTTCCACCTTGAAAAGATCAACGACCGCAACACCGCCACCCTCTTAGACAACCTCGCCAACCTCGGACTTAAACAACTGGTCACTTCCCCCACCCACATCGCAGGTCACACACTTGACCCCATCTTTACCTCCAGCAACCATGTCTCCTTCAGCCACACTACGGATCTCCTCTGGACTGACCACAGCTGCGTTCACTTCACCTACAACAAGCCGAAACCCATCATCCACCTCCAACCAACTCTACAAAGAAACTGGAACAAAATCACCACGGATCAGATCTCCACATCGCTCCTTCGAACCTCCCCAGCCCTCTCTTCTAACGCCAACGAAGCCGCCTCCAACCTCACCCTTTGGTTATCCAACACCGCCGACACCTTAGCACCACTGAAAAAACGTCAACACAAACTTGGCAACAAGAAGGCCTCATGGTTCAACGATGATCTCAAGAAGTCCAAGAAACTGTGCCGCTCCCTTGAAAAGGCCTGGAAAAAAGACCCATCCACCAGCAACAAGGACGCCTTCAAAAGCGCCACCCGTACTCACCACCAACTGATCCGAAAAGCCAAGAAAACATCTTTCAAGGATCGACTTGACAACAACGCCCACAACAGCAAGGAACTTTTCAACATCGTCAAGGAATTTTCCAACCCCTCGGCCAACTCCAACGACATCACCCCCTCTCAAACCCTCTGCGACTCCCTAGCCTCTTTTTTCCACAACAAGATTGCTGACATCCACAACAGCTTTGACAACCAACCCGGAAGCCAACCCACCCTACCATCTGATGACCATCTACCCCCCGTAAATACCCTTAACGCCTGGAACCCAATCTCAACTGAGGACACCATCCGCCTGATGAATTCCATCCACTCTGGATCCCCCACAGACCCATGCCCTCACCACATCTTCAACAAAGCAGACTCCGTCATAGCTCCGCACCTCCGAGACGTCATCAACTGCTCCTTCAACTCCGCTACCTTCCCAGAAGACTGGAAACACGCTGAACTCACCGCCCTTCTGAAAAAACCCACAGCGGACCCCACCGAACTCAAAAACTACCGCCCCATCTCGCTTCTTCCATTCCCGGCCAAAGTCATCGAGAAAGCCGTCAACAACCAGCTCGCCGCCTTCCTCGAAGCCAACAAATCACTCGACCCCTCACAATCTGGCTTCCGAGCCAAACACAGCACTGAGACCGCCCTCATCGCAGCAACAGACGACATTCGAACTCTACTGGACAATGGAGACACAGTCGCCCTCATCCTCCTCGACCTCTCTGCAGCCTTCGACACAGTCTGCCACAGCACCCTTTTACAACGCCTCAGAAACATCGGAATCCAGGGAAAAGCACTGGAATGGATCACCTCGTTCCTCACCGGAAGAACCCAGAGAGTCCGCCTCCCACCATTCAAGTCCGAGGCCTCTGAAATCATCTGCGGCGTACCTCAAGGATCCTCACTCAGTTCCACCCTCTTCAACATATACATGAGCCCCCTCGCGACCATCGCCCGCCAACACAACCTCAACATCATCTCTTACGCGGATGACACTCAACTGATCCTTTCTCTCACCAAAGACCCCAGCACCGCCAAAACTAACCTACACGAAGGAATGAAAGAAGTCGCCGAATGGATGAAACAAAGCCGTCTGAAACTGAACTCAGACAAAACAGAAGTCCTCATCTTAGGTACATCCCCCTCTGCATGGGACGACTCCTGGTGGCCGGAAGCCCTCGGAAAAGCACCCATCCCGACAGACCACGCACGGAACCTAGGCGTCATCCTGGATTCTTCACTATCAATGAACAGACAAGTCAGCGCCGTATCCTCTTCCTGCTTCAACATTCTTCGCATGCTCAGAAAAACATTTCGCTGGATCCCCTCCGAAACAAGGAAAACAGTCACCCACGCTCTAGTCACGAGCCGACTGGACTACGGAAACACCCTCTACGCAGGTTCCACCGCTAAACTCCAGAAGAAACTACAACGAATCCAAAACGCCTCAGCCAGGCTCATATTAGACATCCCACGCAATGAACACATCTCTGGTCACCTTAAAGACCTCCACTGGCTACCCGTCAATAAGAGGATCACTTTCCGACTGCTTACCCACGCACACAAATCACTCTACGACATCGGACCAGATTGCCTCAACTCTCGAATGTCCTTCTACACCCCCTCCCGCCAACTTCGCTCTTCCAGCCAAGCCTTCGCCACTGTACCTCGCATCAACAAGACCACCATGGGAGGCAGATCCTTTTCTTACCTGGCTGCCAAAACATGGAACTCACTCCCCGCTTACCTTCGCCTCACCCAGAATCACCTAGCGTTCAGAAAGCAGCTTAAAACGTGGATATTTGACAAATAATCCTCCTCCCCTTCCTAAGCGCCTTGAAACCCTCTGGGTATGTAGTGCGCTATACAAATTTTATGACTTGACTTGACTATATGGAACCCCTAGCACACATTGTAGAGGACTTTGGGGTGGGCATTGTCAGCTACGCTGACGACACCCAGTTGGTGTTTAAGCTAACCCCTGACCGAAGAAAATATGCCACCAATTTCTCGGACTGTATGTCGGCAGTAGCGGCCTGGATGAACAACAACTGTCTCCGTCTGAATGGCGATAAGACCGAATTACTGGTGGTTGGGAGAGCTGCTTCTGCGTGGTCTCATGCATGGTGGCCTAGCGAACTGGGCAATCTGCCTACCCCCGCAGAGGCGGTTAGAAACCTTGGCGTTATGCTGGACTCCGACCTCTCCGGTAAGACCCAAGTCAACAAGATAACGGGAAAGTGCTTTGGCATATTAAAAGTTCTTCGAAAGGTGTTGGATCTTCTTCCCACCGAAGCACGGAAAACCATAGTCCATGCTTTTATGACACCACATTTGGACTATGGAAATGCCCTTCTGATTGGACTCAGCCAGAGGGGCCTTCATCAATTACAATGCGTGCAGAATGCTGCTGCACGACTGGTGCTCGGACTTCCAAGAAGAACCTCTGATAAAGCTGCCTTATCCAAACTCCATTGGCTCCCAGTTAGGGAGAGAATTAAGTTTAAGACCCTTTGTTATGCCCACCGCATCGCTCAAGACAAAGGCCCTGAATACTTAAAAAATCTCCTTACTATACATCGCCCGACTCGCAATCTAAGATCATCTGGCATGATGCTATTCAAACTTCCCCGAGTCACCAGAGCCAAAATGGGAGGAAAATCTTTTAGATACTTAGCCTCCAAACACTGGAATGCGCTCCCGCTCCACCTGCGGATGGAGCCATCCGAACTGAGATTTAGGACAAAATTAAAAGCTTATCTGTTCCCTAGCATGTAATCCCACTCTGAGCTCCTTTGCCACCGCTCCTCTGGATTTCTGTATTGTATTAGCAGTCAGCGCGGGGACACACAGTTCTGTGCAGCCAGGCGCTTTATAAATGCCTTATTATTATTATTATAATTATTAAGATTCAGAGGGGCCCTGAAAGTGCTTTTAAGAGTTAAAAAAAGACCCTTTTTTCAGCACCCAGAGACGAACTTGCAAAAACTAGTGAGGCAAGTTGTGAAGGTTGCCACGAGAGAGTTGCTGATCGCTCTCCACAAGGAGGAGACGAAAGTGACCTGTGGATCAGTCACCGCCAGGTGTAGAGGGAAGTGCAGTGCTGAAAAACATTAAAAGGGACCGTCAGTGACAGGTCCGAGCTCATGGCAATAACTTGAATATTAGGAGGATTGGGGTGGGGAGGGAGGTGTACATCAGCAATTATTGAACATCTGAACCTCAGCACCCTCATGTGGGGAATCCTTGCCTCGGACAGAAACGGAGGAGTTAACCATTAACGTGAATGTGGTATCCAGCTGGATACATTCTAGTGGTCTGCCTGTGATGTAACACACTTTGCACCCACCCACCACTGGCGTCACCAGACAGGTGACCCTGTTAATAAAAGAGGCCGGGCGCACGTGCCCTGGGCCAGTTGTAGTACCATACTAACAGGGTCCGTGTCCATGATTTCAGTAATATGTGGGCCTAGGGCCCACGATTCCACAATGGCAATGAGGCGGGTCTGACCCTGCATGCCAGCTGCTTGGCACTGCATCGTCCTCCTGGGGAAGTGATGGGCCTGATTTGCGACACCTCTCCTGTCGTAAAGTCCGCGATCCCCTGCGACTGCAGCGAAGAGTGAGCCCAGCGGATCACCGGCTGCTGCCTCCTGGACCCCCGGGGAGATCAGCGTCACCTGCCAGAAGGCTCCCACAGGCGCATCGCCAGCCCGACGACCAAGGCCGTGTTAGGAGGTCGCCTGGTGCTCCTACCGACACCGCGGACGCCGCTGCACTACAGCTGCCATAGCCCTGGTATCGGCCGGCTCAGCTGTGTGAGTTCAGAGGGGGAAACTGCGAAGGCGTGGGAGGACAGGCCACTGCCGAAGCCACCCCAGAGACCGCTGTGACTCTGCCCATAGCAGCACCCCCACCCGAAGGACTCCGCTGACTGTCCCACCTGCTGTCCCTGCACCTGGTGAGGAGAGGAGGCATCCCTTCTCCCTTTCGGCATGCCGCAGAGCCCCCCTGCTCAGGTCTAACACAGCTGCACCTGTATCAAGGGGTTCCCCTGCAGCCACCCGCATGAGTGTGTCCCATGCTCCCCTACCGGCCAGAGACCTGCAAGGAAACGGCAGTCAGTGAGCAGCCACAGCGCGTGAGGGAACAGCTCCCTGCGCATTGTGTTCAGTTCACCCAGCAGTCAGACGGGCTAACATTTGTGCCTCAAGCTCGGCACTATGGACTAGCTCACCCCGCTAAAAAAAAAAAAAGGAAAGGAGAAAGGAGAAATGCTGGCCAGACATGGACATGAACACGCAAACCAGCACTCACCTCTGCATTTCTCCCCTCCCCAGGGCATGAGGAGACAACAACGCTGCGCCATGGCCTGACGTGTCACGTGGACTCCAACTCATGGCCTCCCTACGGCAACACGCAGGCAACAGCTGCAGCGCCCCCAGTGGCGAATTGCTGCACCACATCGCAGCACTGAGGAAGTGAGGGGTTTTCACGCTGCCATGCCGGAAGGATCAGCTCCAGCCTCCACACTGGATCCCGGTGACTCCAGAGAGTGTTGGCTGGAGCATCTGCAGTGCCACCAAGCAGCCGGGGACAGCTGCCCACCTATTCTAACAAGGAATAGAGCACAGGCAAGCCTACCACGTCGGAGGGGTCGTCAATGGAACCTGCATCCCTCGACGTCACTTGTCACATCAGTGGCTGTCTCTCCCTGCGCATAAGTGGCGACACGTGCCAGCATCACACAGCCCTGGATCAGCCCCTGTGGCCGCCCCTCGCATCAGGAAGCGCAACCAAGCAGCGACCTACCTGGCTCTCCTGCTCTGCACCCCGCAATACAGCGAGACGAGGAAAAGCAGCCCCCTCCACTCAGCGCCTCACAGCTATGAAAGAAAAGGCAGTCCACAATGAGCTGAGGACACGTCAGCTGCCGCAGGCTCGGATACAAACCCAGCGCCGACCTCAGCAGCAAAGGCGGAATCACACTGCCACCCAGTAGCCATGGAGCAACATCGTTCCACTCACAGAGACTCCCCCCTGATGGCTTACAAGTAGAGTTCCTCAGTGACCGGAGGGGCAGGTGCTGGGAGAAAAAGAGCCAGCAATACCAGGTGCGTGGAAGGTCTGTAGCCACCAAGGAGCAGGGGATTGCCGTGTTTGACAATAACACAAAGCACTATGCAAACCCCGAGCTTCTGTCACAAGACACTAGAGAGATGAAGACACCCAGCCACACCAAGATGGCTGCTCTTTGACTCACCCGCAACACAAAGTGACCAACTGGAACTAGCGCAAGCATACAAAGCACCCTTCTGTGAAAGCCACAAGACACTTTGCTACACCCTGCAACTACCCCTGCCAAGCTCGCAAACAGGCGCACAGAGACAAAGGACTGCTCCGTCTTTGCATGGGTGAGCATCCACACAAGAGCCACCTATCCTGTAGAATTTAAAAGGGACTATTGACTGTTAAATCCCAATGAAAAATCACAGTCGCCCAACTGCAGAGGCTGCAAGGGATTCAAATACACCAACACAGCACAGGAAGGGACGCCAGCCACCGAGGTGCAGAGAAGTCACTGGAGACATCTCCGCGGGAGGACCTACTGTAAGCCACTAGCAGCGCAGTCTGCGACCCAGCTCCATGCTTCTCAGTTCGACCGTCCTCTCACCTGTCACGGGCTGCTTGGTATCGATGGCATCACACCTCATAGTGCACCAGCCTGCAGACAATGGAGCAGTGCCACGAAGTCCCTCATGTCTTTCTCACTCCCTCAAGTCACCCCAACAGAAGATCGCCGCCTGTCTGCCAACTGAAGAAAACTACCATCTTGTTACCACCGTCCAGGTGCATCACCACCAAGGAGCATCACACCACCTGAGTAAATCCACACACCCAGAACAATTGGAGCTCAGAGAGGCGAATCACACAGGAACAGTCTGTACACCCTAGTTCACCCAGAGCCTGCCGAAGTTAGGTCCATGGCTTGGCAGTTCAGCTGGACTGTTCCCATGAGGCACAGGGTCAAGGCTGATCTGCATATGGCCATGTCTGACCTGGGGTGGTGTGGTGAGAAAAAAAAAACATGGATTTAGGCCCAGATCTCTGTACTGGGGTGAATGTATGACATTGTTCTGCATTCTATCCATCAACTGTTGTTTTTGCATTTGTCACCCCGAGTGGGACGGGTATGCTCAGAAGTGAGTCCTGTGCTCTCCACACCACTAGAGTCAAGCTATCCTGGCTGATGACTGCTGATAGCCAGAAACCGGTCCTAGGATGCTTGATTCCGGTCCCTGGAAGACATGGCTTGGCAGTTTGGGCTGGACTGTTCCCATACGGCACAGGGTCAAGGCTGATTTGCATATGGCCATGTCTGAACTGGGGTGGTGCGGTGAGCAAAAAACGATGCATTTAGGCCCAGATCACTGTACTGGGGTGAATGTATGACATTTTTCTGCATTCGTCCATCAACTCTTGTTTTTGGATTAGAGATGAAGCGTGGCAGCCACTCTGATTATATGAGGCATACACCATCAAGGGGAACCTGCATTAAAGCTAAAAAATAAATAAAAGAAAAGTTCTTCCAAACTAGGAGATAAAGATGTTATGCGTAAGAAGACTGTACTTACTTTACTGGTGCTCCTGCGACTTGAAAGGAAGTGAGGTATTAGTTGCAGGACGAGACAGGAGGTTGCAAAATAGAGTGACGCTTAAGAAAACCAATGGTAAGCAGGTGGTCGGAATAGAGTGGATATATTGATTACAGCAGGTCTTTAAGTAGCGCATGCGCTGCCAGGCTCGACCGAAATAACAAGGCAACATAAGTTCATACACAGGGAAAGACCCTTTCCAAATGCTTACTGATCATCGTTCAGCTGCTTATTGCTTTTCTTGGGTGTTAAACTGTTACTAATGTAGTGAATCCTTGCCTAGACAGTGTTACCATGTGTTCTGCATTATGCCACACAATTTACCTCTTCTTGTTGCATAATTCAGTCAACTGAAGCAGTGCAATATTAGGCTCCAACATATACACATCACTTACACACATTTAAATGTAATGTATATACCCGACGTGTGTTTAACTTCATTAACCTGTGAGCAACACTTGAATAAAATGGTAGAATGTAGTCATTTTAATAGGTAATAGTTGTATTTGGTTGAATAAAAAACCAATGTAACCATATTGAAGTCCCAATAAGGATTGCCTAGTTGCCAATGGCAATAACATTGTAATGTACATCCATTTTGATTCTCGAGTATGCTTGGCTTGTAATTAGACCCTAGTTGAACATGTTTCCCCTAAATGCTGCTAGAATACTGTTTTATCGCCTATGCAGGTGTGTTACAGTATTCCACGTTAGCTAGAGAAAAACCTTATTGGTGTTTATTAGATTGATAGTTAGGCCAGTGAAAAGGGAGTTGTCTGCAAGGACGGAGGACAGCTGTGATAGGAGCCACTGTACTCAGCATACCAGGAAGATGCAACACTCGATGCCAAGGAGTATGCAGGCTCCCAACACATGCAGTTATGGGATTTTATCCTGATGGCAATGAAAAATTGATTTTTGGGAACCTTCAGTTGTGCTTTCAATTAGTAATCCATAACTAGTTAGAGCAGACTTTATTCTGACTGTATGAAAGAGTAGGCCCTCTTTCTTCTAGGTTTTCCGTGAGTGACACATTTTATGCTGAGCACTCTTTTTAATCTTCTTCGAACTTCAAATGAAGATCGAAACCAGGCTGACACCTTCAATTCTTCCTCTTTAGAAATCTCCTGCTTATTTGCAAGTTTAGAATAGGTAAAGAAAGTTTCTTTATGGGTCAGCTTATTTGGGTAATTTATTTCGTTTATATAGTGGATGTTAATAGTTTGTACTTCATTATATTAAGAATACTGGAACATTATATGTTTTGGTTGTCTTGATATATTTCCTAAATCTTTGTTAACTTGATTACCTATGTTTAGACACTTCCTTAACCCTTTCCGTGCACGCGTCGGCCAACTGCCGTCGCAAGCACTACCTCTCTAGTACTGCGCACGTCAGTTGGCCGACGCAGCCCTGCCCACTCATTAGAACTCCTGCACCACGGCGGAATTTGTGCCGGAGACAAGGAGTTAAAATGAACCTTTGACATAATTGTTTTTTGTTTTATTGTGAAGCCACATTGATTTTACAGAAAATGAAATGTATTTCTGTAATTCGGACAAATTATTGAATAAAAAATATCGAGAATCAAAAATATTAAATTTTTAGCCCTTTCCGTGCCCGCGTCGGCCAACGGCCGTCGCGAGCACTACCTGGCTAGTGCGGCACATATCCGTTGGCCAACACGGCCCGCCCACTCATTAAAACTCCCGCACCGCAGCGGAATTCGGCCGCGGTTAAGGAGTTAAGAACCTGTTCCCCAATAAATTGCGTGATGTAGGAATGTGTTTGACAGAGATATCGATTTTCTAACATAAGTAATTTCGATGTCAAAAATATCTATGGTAATAATATTGTTTACAAAAATATCTATGTTGTTAATATCGATATTAAACTACCTATGTTGTTAATATTGTTTACAAAAATATCATAGTTAATGTTATCATTTTAAAATTATTTTTACGTATTTTAGTATTTTTTTTAATTGAATATATGTTTTAAATTGTTTGTATAATTATTGTTAATGTTTTTTTCTATAGTTTGTACATTTTTAGTTGTTTTTAAATCTAATTTAATTCTTTATTACAGTTTTTAGTGTTGTAGCGGGTTGTGGGGTTTGTAGGGTCACGGGGGGGAAGTGAATTAATTGTAAGTAATTAATACTTAATTTTTAAATAGTAATAATTATTTAATTGATAATTATGTAAATTGTGAAATTAATGTATGTTTATGTTATGTTGTAGGGTTGTGGGGTTTTTAGGGGTACAGGGTTGGAAGTAAATTAAGTATGCATATTTAATAATTAATTGTAAATAAAAAAAATTCAATTGATAATTAATCATGTAAATTGTGTCATTAATTAATTTTTTTACGTTATGTTTTAGGTGCGGGCTGAGGTGTTTGTAGGAGTATGGGGTGGGAAGTACACAGCATCTGCTGCCAGTAGAAGGTGCAAGGGCACCGGCCCCCAAGATCTGCAAGTTATGTGAATGATAATTGATTTTGATAATTACCATCCTGATAGGTAGTGTTTTGATTAACACCTTGGCTGCTATGGGTTTTCCCCCTGGGTGCTGCAATTTAATAAATCCCACTTTACATGACAAAGCCAGCTCGTCATAAGCACAGGGCAGGTAAAGCCCATGACGAGCTGGCTTTGTCATCAGCACTGAAGGGGTTAAATAAGGGCCTTAAGACCATTCGGAGTTCTGCCCTCATCGCCTGGCTGCCTCTCATCCATATGAGACACGAGTCAGGCAGCCAGGCACTCTTGAGAGGGACACATGCTCCATTAAGCATGTGTCAAAAAGTAGTGTCTTTTTAGGTCTCACTGAGCCAGCACATGCGCTGCAATGCAAGACATTTTGTAATCGGCTTTTGAAAGTGCCACCACAGGCTTTTGGTGGCCTCAAGCTTGCGTGCAAGCGAGCGTGCATGCGAGCAGCCGCCATGCGATTGCGATTGCGATAACTTTCACTTTCGCGGCCGCGTGGCCAATGCTGGTTATTTTTGGGAAATATCTTTTCTATAGCGTTGAGATCCTTTTATATGTAAATAGCTATTACAATGTATTTATTACCATACAATAATGCAAAAGAACATGCCATATGATCTGCCTTTGATCACAGGTGCTGCATAACTTGCTTTTCTTCACCGTATAATTTACCTCGGATTTCCCGCATGATTCGGCCAATCATTCTATCACATACTTTGGTTTTAATTTTCTGTGTAAAATGGGAAGAAACTCTCTAAACCATCTCGATCCTTAAACAGCATTAAAACATTCCCTCTCTGGTATGCCTGGCTCTAGAATACGGCGTTGGTGCACATCCCCACTCTCAGGTACCAGCATTTTATTTCTGCCATTACTTACTCCTTCCGCTGCGTCACCTCTCGCTGCCCGTTATTTCTTTTCCTCAATATGACCCTGAGCACGCGCGTGTCATAAAGATGGTGACCTCCAGCTCTTCACAACTACTTGTTCCGTGCCTTTCCGGGGCTCAAGCATCTCTGATAACATTGATGCTATCACCGAGCGTTTTAAGAGAGCTAGCCTTCCACACCCAACCCTTTCTTTTACGAAGGAGCACAGTGATCCGTAGAAGAGGACATAATTCAGTGTAACTCTTACTGCTCCATTGAAACAATGAATCGTCATTAAGTGAGATTAATCCAACCTTCTTTCCGCCGAGTCTATCCCAACAGCCCTACACAATTTGTCCCATGCGTTTTAATTGCTATCCAGCCGTTTACCCTCATTTTAATGTTTATTTACGTGTTCATATAAGCTGCATTCCTCGGGTGCTTTGCAAAAAAATACAAGTAAATAGTTAGTTGCAAAAATCTTTATAGTTGCACAATGCGTTTCTGCAGGCCGAACAGGAACTTTGCACCAAAAACGGGATTTCACAGATTGAATGGAGCAATATTTAGAAAGAAATACGCCATATGGTTAAACAGCAAGGATTTGGGGCTCCAATGAAAACGATCTAACTATTCACGTTTGTTCTATATAAGCAGCATATCCTCAATATAATTCCCTTTACACTTCACTTTACTTGACACTCGTCATGTGTTACACGCTATGGTATGTATGTCATTTGCTCCCACTAGTATAGCGCACGGTCTGCCCTTGGTATGTCCTTGTAGTGCCTTCCCGTGAGTAAGGACCCGTTACCGTTGAGGGGTTACCATCGCAGGGCGCAGTCTCTGTGCTCTTGAGCTGTGTTTGAGCTCTGGAGCCACATGGTGATGAGCTGAGCTATTCAGTCCAGAGCCCAGTGCATGTTTTTGGCATCTTAGGCATCTAATATTCTTCACTATGACCTGGAATTTCTCTAAGTTAATGAATGAACTTTAGAGAGAACATGAAAGGCATTCTCTACTCACTGTTTCTGACTTTCACAAGCAGACTGGAAGAAATCTCTGCCTGCCCACGCCAGCAGCTTTACTATCCAGCAAAAATCAATTCAAAACCTGCTACCGATGGAGCATATTTTACGAGCTGTGTGATTACAAATACAGGTTTACACTCCCCTGCAACAACCACCTCAATATGCATCTCTGAGGCTCTTTTTATGGAGTGGTGTTTAATTATGTTTACTTTATCACTAGTTACCAAACATTGCGCATACAATAAAAGCACCAGGAAGCACAGCAGATGATAGGGTTGTTAGTTGACGGGGTGTCTGCTGTTTTGAGAGCCACAGGTCGCTCCTTTGAGTAATGCCCATACTCTCTAATTCATTCAGAGGCTTTTCCCTGATTAAGTTGCAGCTGAGCTGCCACTTCAAGGAAACACTAAATGGGACTATATGTTACTACATCACCCAATCAGAGAAGGACACATTTCATTTTCATCTGTTCTGTCCTGGAATCTACTTTGTCTGATAAAGAGGAACAGCATTCAGCAAGACTTGTAAAAGTTCACCTGATTGGCTCAACACGTGACTCAATTTTTAGCCAGTATGGGTACCAAATCTTGAACTTTTAGGGGCAAGCACATGGCCTTGTAATGATGTTAAAGTGTCTTAGATAAGTAGATAATTAATAATGTTTGTTTGTCTCTAGCAGCAGCACAGATTTGAGGAGGGCAGTCATACGGAATGCATTGCAGTCCCAACACCCTCCCTTTCCATCATTAAAGTTAGACTTCAAAGTGCAGTTTTTTGTTGGTAACAGTATTAAAAGCACAGGCCTACACTAATCCACATGATTTTTATTGTCTGGCTCAAATGGTGCAGCTGTCACTTGACTTTATGTGGTCAACAAAAAAGAGCCATCAGAGTACTTAATGTGAGAACGGCTTAGGATCCAGCCACATATTGGGTTCTCTGAGTACAGTATTTGATTGGCTTAAATTTGTAAGCTTCCACTAAAAAGATTGCTTATATTGCACTCTTTGACTTATGGAGAAGCTTATACTCGATACAGCAGGACTAAGTTGGTTATGGTGGCAAGTCATGATCATGGCTATGGGCCTTATCTGTTTATTATGAAATGTTATAATGGCAAAAGGTCTGACATATTTATTGTGAAAAGTATATGTTAAACTTAACAAGGGCTAAAGTGTGGGTTGTCATTACTGTATATTAAAGCCTACGAGAGGTATTTTGTTACATGGGATCTCACAGATTAGTGTAGTAGGCAATGATTTTGGTTGTGATCACCCTGTGTGACAACCATGGATGTAGAAGGTTTGGTCTGTGAGAATTCTTGTTCAATCAATCAATCAATCAAGATATTTATAGAGCGCGCTACTCACCCGTTAGGGTCTCAAGGCGCTGGGGGGGCGGGGTGCTGCTCCTGCTCGAAGAGCCAGGTCTTGAGGTGCTTCCTGAAGCTGAGGTGGTCCTGGGTCAGTCGTAGGTGAGTGGGGAGGGAGTTCCAGGTCTTTGCTGCCCGGTAGGAGAATGATCTTCCTCCGGTAGTGGCTCTGTGGATCCATGGGATGATGGCGAGGGCGAGGTTGGTGGAGCGGAGCTGGCGGGTGGGGGTGTAGAACGTGAGTCGGCTGTTGAGGTATTCCGGGCCCATGTTGTGGAGTGCTTTGTGTGCGTGGGTGATTCAGAAAAGGGGGTGGTGATGAACAGAGTGTCTGAATTAAGCAGACCACTCTTACCCAGTCCAAAGATCAGGGCTTGATCCATCACCGTTATTTATCTCACTGCACCATCCCAGCTCAGAACCTGGCTATATGCAAATCAGTCTGTCCCTGGCCCAGTGCATCATGGGAACAGGGCAGACTAAACTACCAAGCCAATTCTTCACCAGAAAGGAGACAAGCTACCGGGGACCGGTTTCTGTCATTTCAGCCGTCTTCGGCCCGGCTTGCTTGAATCCTGATGGTGCAGTGAGAAAGGGACTCATGTCTAAGTATACCCTGCCACACCTATAGTGGCCAAAAACGATTCAGAAAAGGGGGTGGTGATGAACAGAGTGTCTGAATTAAGCAAACCACTCTTACCCAGTCCAAAGATCAGGGCTTGATCCATCACCGTTATTTATCTCACTGCACCATCCCAGCTCAGAACCTGGCTATATGCAAATCAGTCTGTCCCTGGCCCAGTGCATCATGGGAACAGGGCAGACTAAACTACTAAGCCAATTCTTCACCAGAAAGGAGACAAGCTACCGGGGACCGGTTTCTGGCATTTCAGCCGTCTTCTGCCCGGCTTGCTTGAATCCTGATGGTGCAGTGAGAAAGGGACTCATGTCTGAGTATACCCTGCCACACCTATAGTGGCCAAAAACGATTCAGAAAAGGGGGTGGTGATGAACAGAGTGTCTGAATTAAGCAGACCACTCTTACCCAGTCCAAAGATCAGGGCTTGATCCATCACCGTTATTTATCTCACTGCACCATCCCAGCTCAGAACCTGGCTATATGCAAATCAGTCTGTCCCTGGCCCAGTGCATCATGGGAACAGGGCAGACTAAACTACCAAGCCAATTCTTCACCAGAAAGGAGACAAGCTACCGGGGACCGGTTTCTGGCATTTCAGCCGTCTTCGGCCCGGCTTGCTTGAATCCTGATGGTGCAGTGAGAAAGGGACTCATGTCTGAGTATACCCTGCCACACCTATAGTGGCCAAAAACGATTCAGAAAAGGGGGTGTGATGAACAGAGTGTCTGAATTAAGCAGACCACTCTTACCCAGTCTAAAGATCAGGGCTTGATCCATCACCGTTATTTATCTCACTGCACCATCCCAGCTCAGAACCTGGCTATATGCAAATCAGTCTGTCCCTGGCCCAGTGCATCATGGGAACAGGGCAGACTAAACTACTAAGCCAATTCTTCACCAGAAAGGAGACAAGCTACCGGGGACCGGTTTCTGGCATTTCAGCCGTCTTCTGCCCGGCTTGCTTGAATCCTGATGGTGCAGTGAGAAAGGGACTCATGTCTGAGTATACCCTGCCACACCTATAGTGGCCAAAAACGATTCAGAAAAGGGGGTGGTGATGAACAGAGTGTCTGAATTAAGCAGACCACTCTTACCCAGTCCAAAGATCAGGGCTTGATCCATCACCGTTATTTATCTCACTGCACCATCCCAGCTCAGAACCTGGCTATATGCAAATCAGTCTGTCCCTGGCCCAGTGCATCATGGGAACAGGGCAGACTAAACTACCAAGCCAATTCTTCACCAGAAAGGAGACAAGCTACCGGGGACCGGTTTCTGGCATTTCAGCCGTCTTCGGCCCGGCTTGCTTGAATCCTGATGGTGCAGTGAGAAAGGGACTCATGTCTGAGTATACCCTGCCACACCTATAGTGGCCAAAAACGATTCAGAAAAGGGGGTGTGATGAACAGAGTGTCTGAATTAAGCAGACCACTCTTACCCAGTCTAAAGATCAGGGCTTGATCCATCACCGTTATTTATCTCACTGCACCATCCCAGCTCAGAACCTGGCTATATGCAAATCAGTCTGTCCCTGGCCCAGTGCATCATGGGAACAGGGCAGACTAAACTACCAAGCCAATTCTTCACCAGAAAGGAGACAAGCTACCGGGGACCGGTTTCTGGCATTTCAGCCGTCTTCGGCCCGGCTTGCTTGAATCCTGATGGTGCAGTGAGAAAGGGACTCATGTCTGAGTATACCCTGCCACACCTTTAGTGTCCAAAAACGATTCAGAAAAGGGGGTGGTGATGAACAGAGTGTCTGAATTAAGCAAACCACTCTTACCCAGTCCAAAGATCAGGGCTTGATCCATCACCATTATTTATCTCACTGCACCATCCCTGCTCAGAACCTGACTATATGCAAATCAGTCTGTCCCTGGCCCAGTGCATCATGGGAACAGGGCAGACTAAACTACCAAGCCAATTCTTCACCAGAAAGGAGACAAGCTACCGGGGACCGGTTTCTGGCAACGGTGATGGATCAAGCCCTGATCTGTTGACTGGGTAGGAGTATTCTGCTTAATTCAGAAACTCTGTCCATCACCACCCCCTTTTCTGAATCGTTTTGTCCACCATAAGCGTGGAAGGGTATACTCAGATGTGAGTCCCTTGCTCATTGCACCATCAGGATTCAAGCAAGCCGGGCCGATGACGGCTGTAATGCCAGAAACCGGTCCCCGGAAGCTTGTTTCCTTCCCAGTATAAGAATTGGCTTGGTAGTTTGGTTTGCCCTGTTCCCATGATGCACTGGGACAGGGACAGACTAATTTGCATGTAGCCAGGTTCTGAGCTGGGATGGTGCAGTGAGCTAAAAAACGGTGATGGATCAAGCCCTGATCTGTTGACTGGGTAGGAGTATTCTGCTTAATTCAGAAACTCTGTCCATCACCACCCCCTTTTCTGAATCGTTTTGTCCACCATAAGCGTGGAAGGGTATACTCAGATGTGAGTCCCTTGCTCATTGCACCATCAGGATTCAAGCAAGCCGGGCCGATGACGGCTGTAATGCCAGAAACCGGTCCCCAGAAGCTTGTTTCCTTCCCAGTATAAGAATTGGCTTGGTAGTTTGGTTTGCCCTGTTCCCATGATGCACTGGGACAGGGACAGACTAATTTGCATGTAGCCAGGTTCTGAGCTGGGATGGTGCAGTGAGCTAAAAAACGGTGATGGATCAAGCCCTGATCTGTTGACTGGGTAGGAGTATTCTGCTTAATTCAGAAACTCTGTCCATCACCAGCCCCTTTTCTGAATCGTTTTGTCCACCATAAGCGTGGAAGGGTATGCTCAGATGTGAGTCCCTTGCTCATTGCACCATCAGGATTCAAGCAAGCCGGGCCGATGACGGCTGTAATGCCAGAAACCGGTCCCCGGAAGCTTGTTTCCTTCCCAGTATAAGAATTGGCTTGGTAGTTTGGTTTTCCCTGTTCCCATGATGCACTGGGACAGGGACAGACTAATATGCATGTAGCCAGGTTCTGAGCTGGGATGGAGCAGTGAGCTAAAAAACGGTGATGGATCAAGCCCTGATCTGTTGACTGGGTAGGAGTATTCTGCTTAATTCAGAAACTCTGTCCATCACCACCCCCTTTTCTGAATCGTTTTGTCCAACATAAGCGTGGAAGGGTATACTCAGATGTGAGTCCCTTGCTCATTGCACCATCAGGATTCAAGCAAGCCGGGCCGATGACGGCTGTAATGCCAGAAACCGGTCCCCGGAAGCTTGTTTCCTTCCCAGTATAAGAATTGGCTTGGTAGTTTAGTTTGCCCTGTTCCCATGATGCACTGGGACAGGGACAGACTAATTTGCATGTTGCCAGGTTCTGAGCTGGGATGGTGCAGTGAGCTAAAAAACGGTGATGGATCAAGCCCTGATCTGTTGACTGGGTAGGAGTATTCTGCTTAATTCAGAAACTCTGTCCATCACCACCCCCTTTTCTGAATCGTTTTGTCCACCATAAGCGTTGAAGGGTATACTCAGATGTGAGTCCCTTGCTCATTGCACCATCAGGATTCAAGCAAGCCGGGCCGATGACAGCTGTAATGCCAGAAACCGGTCCCTGGAAGCTTGTTTCCTTCCCAGTACAAGAATTGGCTTGGTAGTTTGGTTTGCCCTGTTCCCATGATGCACTGGGACAGGGACAGACTAATTTGCATGTAGCCAGGTTCTGAGCTGAGATGGTGCAGTGAGCTAAAACACGGTGATGGATCAAGCCCTGATCTGTTGACTGGGTAGGAGTATTCTGCTTAATTCAGAAACTCTGTCCATCACCACCCCCTTTTCTGAATCGTTTTGTTCACCATAAGCGTGGAAGGGTATACTCAGATGTGAGTCCCTTGCTCATTGCACCATCAGGATTCAAGCAAGCCGGGCTGATGACGGCTGTAATGCCAGAAACCGGTCCCCGGAAGCTTGTTTCCATCCCAGTATAAGAATTGGCTTGGTAGTTTGGTTTGCCCTGTTCCCATGATGCACTGGGACAGGGACAGACTAATTTGCATGTAGCCAGGTTCTGAGCTGGGATGGTGCAGTGAGCTAAAAAACGGTGATGGATCAAGCCCTGATCTGTTGACTGGGTAGGAGTATTCTGCTTAATTCAGAAACTCTGTCCATCACCACCCCCTTTTCTGAATCGTTTTGTCCACCATAAGCGTCGAAGGGTATACTCAGATGTGAGTCCCTTGCTGTCGTGACCGGCAGTAGCGCAAGAACCAAGAACACCACTAACCTTTTCCTGGGGCCAAGCAGAGACGATATCTGATGCTAAATCCCTTATTTCCTCACAGCACAACCCCCAGCGGAGAATTGTAAATACTCTGCCTGACTTCGCGCCCCAGAGGAAAAAAGGGAAAGAGGATGAAGGTGTATTCCCACGACTTCTCACAGGGACATGGTCAACACTCTGGGCTGGGTATAGTATACCTTCAAGGCTGCAGGTAGGATGACAAAACACACAATTACTCATATAATCAATGACCTCTGCTCACTGTATTGTGCAAGTGTCTTTCTTTCACTCACCAAGATTCCTCAATTCCCATCCTATATAACTTCCAGAGTAAAACCAGTCTTTATATCAGTTATGCCAGAATCAGAACAAATCCCAGAATGCAGTTTCAAGAAGCTCATACAAACACGAACTTCACCAGAGTACAAGTCTCATAAAAGAAAGGAACTTCTCTTTTTCTTCTTGCTCCCTCGTATTGTTGCTGACACAACACGGGGACTTAAACATCCACAAACAGATTCCTTGTCTCCGGATAAAGAAAAGTTAAACTTGGCATTTTCAGAACTACGTATTTCCAGGATAAAAAGAGCAGGCGGTTTTCTCTCGTAGTTCGATACCTGCTTGCTCTCAAAAAAACCCTCTCTACAAACTATAAGCGCTTCCCCTGAACGCGTCCGCAACCCAGTCGCGTTACAGGAATAAACACGCTTTTCTTTTCTCGCGGGTTGAACAGAAGCGTCTTTTGTGCTTCTCACAGACGCCGCGGCTTCTCTAACTCACTAGCGGAAACAATTAATCAATTGTCAGGGATCACGGTTCATTCAGAAAAAAGGCGAGACCGCACTTTCCTCAAGATAATATCAAAAATAGTCACGAAATACCAGCCGGTACTCCAGAACTCGAATCCAGGACACACAGGCTTCCACTAGGCTTTAATCTTCACGCTGGGATCCGGCGGGGAACACCATCCACCCTTCCTTGATGCTCAAACAGATTAATTGACAAGCACCTTCCCCTTGCAGAGGAAGGGCTTAAGTCCAGTGAGAAAACCCCAAGGCAGTCTGGGACTTGTAGTTGGAAGGACTTTTCCCGTTTTCTCTGCATAGCAAGAATTCCGTCCCCTGGATCTCAGAACCGCTACACTTGCTCATTGCACCTTCAGGATTCAAGCAAGCCGGGCCGATGACGGCTGTAATGCCAGAAACCGGTCCCCGGAAGCTTGTTTCCTTCCCAGTATAAGAATTGGCTTGGTAGTTTGGTTGCCCTGTTCCCATGATGCACTGGGACAGGGACAGACTAATTTGCATGTAGCCAGGTTCTGAGATGGGATGGTGCAGTGAGCTAAAAAACGGTGATGGATCAAGCCCTGATCTGTTGACTGGGTAGGAGTATTCTGCTTAATTCAGAAACTCTGTCCATCACCACCCCCTTTTCTGCACCCCCTTTTCTGAATCGTTTTGTCCACCATAAGCGTGGAAGGGTATACTCAGATGTGAGTCCCTTGCTCATTGCACCATCAGGATTCAAGCAAGCCGGGCCGATGACGGCTGTAATGCCAGAAACTGGTCCCCGGAAGCTTTTTTCCTTCCCAGTATAAGAATTGGCTTGGTAGTTTGGTTTGCCCTGTTCCCATGATGCACTGGGACAGGGACAGACTAATTTGCATGTAGCCAGGTTCTGAGCTGGGATGGTGCAGTGAGCTAAAAAACGGTGATGGATCAAGCCCTGATCTGTTGACTGGGTAGGAGTATTCTGCCTAATTCAGAAACTCTGTCCATCACCACCCCCTTTTCTGAATCGTTGTGTGCATGGGTGAGCAGTCTGAACGTGATTCTTTTGCTGACGGGGAGCCAGTGGAGGTTTCTCAGGTGGGTTGAGATGTGGCTGCGGCGGGGAATGTTGAGGATGAGTCGTGCGGAGGCGTTTTGTATGCGCTGGAGACGGTCCTGGAATTTGGTGGTTGTTCCTACGTAGAGGGTGTTCCCGTAGTCCAGTCGGCTGGTGACGAGCGTGCGCAGGGTGTTGAAGCAGGAGGATGAGACGGCGTTGACTTGTTTGGTCATTGTGAGCAAAGAGTCCAGGATGAAGTCCAGGTCGCGTGCGTGGTCCATGGGTGTCGGTGCGGTGCCCAGCGGCGAGGGCCACCAGGAGTTGTCCCATGCAGACAGGGGAATGTCCGAGGAAGAGGACTTCCGTCTTGTCCGAGTTGAGTTTGAGCCGGCTGTGCTTCATCCAGTCTGCTACTTCTTTCATTCCTTCCTGGAAGTTTGATTTGGCGGTGGCTGGGTCCTTGGTGAGGGAGAGTGTCAGCTGGGTGTCATCGGCGTAGGAGATGATGTTGATGTTGTGTTTTCGTGCGATAGTGGCGAGGGGTCTCAT
Organism: Lissotriton vulgaris; assembly: GCF_964263255.1. Lineage (NCBI taxonomy): Eukaryota > Metazoa > Chordata > Amphibia > Caudata > Salamandridae > Lissotriton > Lissotriton vulgaris. Next base: position 280,647,918 of record NC_141695.1, on the reverse strand, counting down.
GTAGATATTGAAGAGTGTAGGGCCGAGTGAGGATCCTTGGGGTACGCAGCAGATGATTTCGGTTGCCGGGGAGCGGAAAGGGGGAAGGCGGAATTTCTGGGTTCTGCCGGTGAGGAACGAGGTGATCCATTCCAGGGCCTTCCCCTGGTTACCTTGTTGTTGAGGCGGTGTACTAGGGTGCGGTGGCATACGGTGTCAAACGCTGCTGAGAGATCCAGGAGGATGAGGGCGGCTGTTTCTCCGTTGTCCATCAAGGTTCTGATGTCGTCTGTGGCTGCGATGTGGGTGGTCTCGGTGCTGTGATTTGCTCGAAATCCGGACTGGGAAGGATCGAGCGAGTTGTTGTCCTCGAGGAAGGCGGTTGCTGGCTGAGAAGATGGCGTCGAGGGTGTGGCCGGCGAGGTGAGTGGGGGAGTTCACTAGTTGCTTGAGTCCGAGGCTGGTGAGGTTGTCGAGCAGTGTTGCGGTGGCACTGTTGTTGTTGTTTTCTAGGTGAAAGTTCAGGTCTTCTAGGAGGATGTAGTCTGGTGAGGCTAGGATGCGCGGGCTGATGAGGTTAGACCCTCTTAGGTGAGATAGTATTCAGCTAAGTGTTTAGCTATGCAACAGTTAAAGTTGTTGCACCAAGGATATTGTGCTGCATAACTAAATACTTATAAGGTCCCAAAAGCGAGACCTATTGTCTCTGCCAATGCTTTTTTTTAAAAATCACTAAGCAAGCTAAGGGCTGATCTAATCCCAGCCCTGAACTGCATTTTTCAGGGACTAAAGACAGCCTCCCGTTTATGACGCACAGCAGTGTCATATATGCAAGCAGCTCTGGGCCTCTAGGGCATAAATCCTGTATTCCTGAGACTGCCTATCTATCACTTCAGAGGCTGTAGAAACACTTTTTCTCTGCTTGTCAGCAGGGAAAGGGGGTTGTTTACAGCCTCTGAAGTGATTGAGGTCATGTGACATAATTCTGTGACCTCGTAAATGCCAGAGCTCCCAAAATAATTAGCGGCCAAAGGGCCACAGCAACAGTACCAAGGTACAGATCTCTGCACTGTTTGTATGAATACATTCATTGTTAAAAAAAAGCAAATCTGCTTTCACCAAAAGCGGACTTTATATGCTACTTGAAAGCGTAGTCTGGGGCCAAATATTTCCTTTTAACCATTAATGCGATGTTCCATGTCTGAGAAAAATGAAAAAGAGGAGGTTTTGATCCCGTGCAATCAGGAAGGGTGGAATGGAAGAGACTGCTCAAGGTATCGAGGCCTTCATGAAGAGAGAGTACCTGTGGAGCTTTTGGCGCAGTGAACAGGTCAGAAGAGTGCAGCGTTCTTGAGGGGACAGAGGGGGTTGCAGAATAAACTTTCATTGATGCATACAGAAGTTCTGTGAATTACCCTGCATGCATGTCAGCGCTGTAAATGCTTTTGTTGTGGGCAGAGAGCAAACCACCCTGGTTATAGAGAGAGAGAAGGGAAGCAGTTGGGTGCCTGGTGAGGATGAAGAGAGTTTGTTTTTGTTCACGAGCCATAACGTGTGAGCTGGAATGTGCTCGTCTTGGTGACTGCGGCCTGCTGGTGTGTGAAGAGAGAAATTAAACCTAATGAATAGTTCCAGTGCCACACAGTCATGAAGAAGGGAAAGCTGGTACTGGGGTTTTGACAGTGACATTCACATTTTTAAAGCCAATTTGCCTTGTGTGTGATTTTTTTTTTTATTATTATTTGATATGGCAAATATGCTCTCAAAAGCTTGTTTTGCTCCTCAGTGATCTGACAGCAACTGGTGATTCATAAAGGCTAAGTTTTAAGACTGCTTTTGTGTGCCATTTCTATAGTTTCATGAACTTATGACTGACACTCTCTTGCCATGTGTGGCCCTTTTATCCTAGGTAATATAATTGTAAAGTAATGACTGACATATTGTACACTGGCATCAAATCATTAGTCCCTCCTGCTCCCACAAAGATTCAATTCTGTTTCTCTCTAGTTACACACTGATATCTTCAGAGATTACTTTACTAATTGATGTTATGGAATGTATTTCTCAGTGATTATTTTCATTCAAATGCATCTTTAATTTAAGGTGTGTGTGATCTTTTAACCGCCAAAAATATGCAATTTCATACACTTGTATTATACTAAACAAAAAGTATTTTTTACAGGTTTTTGTGGAAACAAGTTTTATAATGTGTGAATAACGATTTTAAAATAATGGCTTGCATATTAACAGTAACTTCTCCGTCGCAGGCTGTGACCTTGCAGAATTATTAACACACAAATGAGTTTCGCAATAAGCCAAACAAGATTTAATTCTGTTTCTCTCTGGTTACACATACTTTCTTAAATTTGCTTTCAAATTCATCATTTACCACCCTGTTCTTTCAAAATGTTGACTATGATAAACTCCTAAACAACCCTTGTGTCAGTGAGGGCATAAAACTCATCCCTAACTTTCATGCCCTAACACTTTGAAATGTCACCAGCTGCCACTGGAGGTAAGTTAATTATAATTGATTAATAATAAATGATAAATAATTAATTGATTATTAATGATGTAATTAAGATTTTTTTAAAGTTATATTTTAAGTACGGTAGTTGTGTTTGGGGGTAAAAGCTGGAAAGTTAATTAAAGTAATTGATGAATTATTAATAATTGTGAATTAATTATGTCAATTGACTAATTATAATAATTTATAAGAAATATTTTAGGTGTGAGTGGTTGGGTTTTTAGGTGTACAGAGGCGAAGTTAATTAAATAATAATTTTTGATAACTATTAATTTGTTGTTAATAATTTCTAAATTGTGAAATCATATTTGTTAAGTTATTTTTTAGGTTTGTGTCGTTTAGTTTGTGAAGGTATAGGGTGGGAAGTTATTTACGTAATAATACATTCAAAATTATGTATTCATTTATTAAAAATTGTGTTATTTATTTTGTATCATATTAATTGTGTTATGCTTTTTAATGTCAATTACATTTTAATTGCTGGCTGTTATGACTGTGAAAATAGGATGTCAGTGGGACCACCACCCACTGGCTGTTAGAGGCAATCCCACTGACATCCAGCAGAGTGGTCTGACTGCCACATTATGATGCAGTCGGTAGGACCATATTGGTTGGAGGGACAGACCAACGCTTGAGCCCATGGGACCATCGGTCGGATCGTAATTCCTGCAATAGGAGTGGAGCCTGCTCAGGCATCACAGTAGGGATTAACATTTCCCCTACCAACAGCTTTTCATGGCAGTTCGACCAGCATAGAAAGGCTGCCAGAAATGGACTGTGGGGTCCCCTAGCAGGTCCCCGCCCCCGGTGCCCCCCAAACATCCATGCCCCATGTGCCAGTCCTGATGCTGCCTGGCACACAGGGCATGGATGTTTGAACACTTCCCCTTTTTTACTACAGCTTGTGCTGCAGCTGGTTTCCGGGGCGCAGCACAAGCGCAACGGAAAAGGGGATATTTCTGACTGCCTACACGGCGGTCCAATCTTAATAAAGCAGGTGGAACCACCGACTACATGTCGGTTGTTTTCCAACCAGCTGCGATCGACTGCCATCATAATTAGCAATTATAATTAAGCAGATCAGTCTTGACCCTTTACCTCATGGGAACAGTCCAGCCCAAACTGCCAAGCCAAGTCTTCCCTGGACTGGAAACAAGCATCCTGAGACCGGTTTTGGGGTAAGACCTGTTTCCGGCCCAGGAAAGACTTGGCTTGCCAGTTAGGGCTGGGCTGTTCCCATGAGGAACAGGGTCACGACTGATTTACATATGGCTGGGTCTGAACAGGGGTGGTGAAGTGAGCTAAAGAACTATGATGATTTCAACCCAGATTTGTGACAGGGGGTGAGTGTCTGAAAAGTTTCAGAGTTATGTCCATAATCTCTTTGTGTTTGTTTTGGTTTCTTCCGAGTACTTATGAACCTCTCCACCTCCTACAATATTCATAACACCAAACTTTACAGTGGCAAATACCTAAGCTTTCCTTATATTGGATGGACGCACTCCTTTTGCCAGTCTTTCTTTCCTAATGGCATTGACATGGCTTCCGTAGAATTCCCTGCAGAATTCATCTACCGCAGTGAGGAGTTTTCTTTTATCCAGACACCTCTAGAGATCTTCTCCTTGGTTTTGGCACTATATGCTTCCTTCACAAAGGGAAATCACCAGACCTATTCCAGCTGCCTGATATTCATAGAATTATAGTCTTTTTTAAGTTCAAGTAGAATTTTATTAGGGTAAACAAAATTATCATTACAAAGAGTGACATGAAAAACAACAGCAGCAATAAGGATAATAAACTAGGATACCAACAGTAAATATCATAAAATTAAAGAATGCAGGGGGAGAAAGAGGAAAAAGGAAAATGAGAGGTAAATGAGGCTTGGAATGTAAAGTGTACACTCGAAGAGGCTTTGTACCACGGGAGATAAAGCAGATATATGCGGAAAGTTAAATATTAAAGAAAAAGAAGGAACAAAAGGTAATTCATGGGGGTTTCGAAACCTCTTGCTGAAATGGGGGTAGGTGAGATGAGCGTTTGGCACAAACATCCAAGTAGAGGGTAACAGGAAGCCACAACGCATGTCTTTTCGGGGCCAGGGTAATAGAATAAACAAATGCAGTGTCTAGTCTATGATTATAACATACATTGAACCACCAGGCTTTAAAAGTGATACCCTCAAAGTTCTTCCAATTAACAGTAATCTGTTGAAACGCAACAGCTAATAACAAATCAATAATATGAACATTTGCTTCAACTTCGGTCCAGGAAGGAGAGAGTGAGCCAAGAAAAATGTCAGTGATAGAGAAGGGGATAGAAGTTCGGAAGATAGAGTTGATTTGATCCCATACTTTGGTCCAGAATGCTTGCGTGAGAGGACAAAGGAAAAGCATATGAAAAAGCGTGGCATTGGGGGCGGAGCAAGACCGGCAAAGGTCCGGAGTTGTAGGGAATCTTTTGTGGAGAAGGGATGGCGTGTAAAGGAGTCGATTGTAAAGAAAGAAAAGTGTTTGTGTAAGAGAGGCAGCTCTGAAAGACTTGCGAAGCTTAATCCAAATTTTATCCCATAAAGAGGTGGACCAAGAGACGGCGAGTTCAGATTCCCACTGCTCCTCCACCGTAGTTTTAGGCCGAGGTGATGGAGGATTGTGGAAGGAGTGATAAATGGAAGACGCTGACGGGTTGGAGCGGAGTTGGGAGTGTAGAGAGGAAATCGGAGAAGTAGAAATCGTAGGTGGAGAAGAATGAGAAAGGGAAGCATATGCGGACATGACTGCAGTCTTGAGTAAAATGTATTTGTGGACAAAGGAGGAGGGGAGAAAGAAGTTCCGACTTAGAACAGGGAAAGGTGTGAAGACAGATCCAGTAAAAAGTTGGGAGACCCAGATTAAACCACGTTGCCTCCAAGTTTTCCAATAGAAAGGTTTTAGTTTGATAAGAATGCTACTATTATACCAAATCGTGGTGGTGAGAAGTTCAGCGGTGGAGGAGGGAGGAGGTGGAGCAAAGGCTAAAAGTAGTTTCGCAGTGTATTTGTGAATTGGAGTGGATACGAATTGGGGTTTACGGGAGAAGGAGAGATACTCGGCAAAGGAGAAGGGAGAAAGAGAAAGGTTTTCAAGTTTAGCCCAAAGGGGAAGAAATTCAGTAGGATCTTTAAGCCAGATAGCGGCCTGTTTTAGGAGGAACGCTTTATGATAAGCGGGAAAGTTTGGAAAATTGACCCCTCCTTCCGATTTGGGGAGACGTAGTCTTGATAGAGACATGCGTGGTTTCTTTCCAGACCATAAAAAGGAGGATAAGGTGGTATTGATTTTGGCAATTGGGGAGAGCATCATCTTAATGGTATCAAGGCGGCCCCACCAGGAAAGATATAGAGGATGCCACCTAGAGGTGAGGTCAGATAATTTCTGCATACACTTAGTAAGGCATAATGAGATAGTATCCAAGATAGAAGGAGTAATATGCAAACCGAGGTATTTTATATGGGATGGGCTCCATTTGAAGTTAGATGCCATAAAATCAGGCTTAAAGGTGAACTTGGTGAGGGGTAGAATTTCGCACTTATCGTTGTTCAATTTATAACCGGAAAGATGGGAGTACACATTAACCTCAGCGAGGAAAGCTGGGATGGATACCGATGGATTCGAAATGAAGAGTAGAATGTCGTCAGCATAGGCAGCTAATTTGATTTGTGAATGAGATAGAGGGAATCCGTGAATGTTCGGGTTTTGACGTAATTTAGATAGAAAAGGTTCTAGAGCAAGATTGAAGAGAAAGGGGGAGAGAGGGCATCCTTGTCTGACGCCTCTGCCAAGGCTGAAAAAGGAGGAAATCAAACCATTAGCACAGACTGCTGCTCTAGGGTTTGCGTAGAGAAAGGAGATGAGGGAAATGAAATTAGGGCCAAACCCAAACCACTTTAATGCGGAGAACAGGAATGACCATTCTACTCTATCGAATGCCTTCTCGGCATCAAGAGCAATTGCGGCTAGGGAATTACTGAAGCGCGAAGACTTAGACAGAACGTTAAAGAGGAGTCTAGTGTTGTCTGAAATGAAGCGACCCTTAACAAATCCTGATTGTTCAGGGCCAAGGAGTTCTGGGAGAAAGGAATCCAATCTAATGGCTAAGGATTTGGCATATATTTTGTAATCGATGTTGACCAGTGATATAGGTCTGTAATTCTTACAGTGTTGAGTGTCTTTCCCCTCTTTTGGTATAATACAAATATAAGCATCAGAAAAAGTACCTGAGGAAGCCCCGCTGGTTTTGAAAGACTCCAAAAGGTGAAGAAGTTTGGGCAACAAAAGAGTGGCAAAATGTTGATAAAATTCGACAGTGAAGCCATCTGGACCGGGGGCTTTGTCTTTCTTAAGGGAGTGAAGTGCCGTATGTAGTTCTCGAGCGGTGAGGGGAGTTTCAAGGGAGGCTAGGTCAACAGGAAAGTTGGGGGGAGGTTGAATGCTTGTAAAGAAACTAGAAAGAGAGTGATCAGAGGGTTGAGTGCCAGAAGAGTAAAGTGTAGAGTAGAAGCGAGAAAATTCCTCCAGAATATCCGCATCTTTATGTTGCAGAACTAAATTAGCATCAAAAACAGATTCAATATTCAGTTTGTTTTGTTTAACTTTCAAATAGTTAGCAAGAACTCTCCCCGCCTTATTCTTCCCACCATAAAACTTCGAACTGGATTTCAATAAGTACAATGATGCATCATCAGTAGACTGTTTGTTATAGTTCATTTTCGCATTAACAAGAGCTGTTAAACTTTCCTGGGTGTGAGAGGTATAAAAGGCATGTTCCAGAGCTTTGATCTGAGATAAAAGATCACTGGTACGTTTACGGGCAAGGCTACGCTTTGTAGCAACATGTCTGAGGATAAAGTCTCTGGCTGCAGCTTTATAAGCGTCCCATATAGTGTGGGTAGCTAAGGAGGGGGTATCATTAATAACAAAAAATTCGGTAGTAAACTCAATAAAGGAGGCCGTAAATTTGGGATCAAGAAGGAGGGCATTGTAGAAACGCCATCTTTTGGGACCAATAGATCTGGGTAGAATGTCAATGTTAATTAAAACTGGAGCATGATCAGAGAATACGATGGGGCCGATCTCAGCTTGGGTAAGGGATTGGGATAAATGGTGAGAGAGAAAAATATAGTCAATACGTGACTGGGAGTGATGGGCAGGGGAATAGAATGTAAATTCTTTACTGGTTGGGTTGCATAATCGCCAGGCATCTATCAGTTTATGTTGAGAGATGGAGTGCGTGAAGAGCTTATGGGATTTATTAGGGACAAAAAAAGATTTGGAGTTCCTGTCTAAAAAGGGATCCAGTGGTAGGTTGCAATCGCCTGCTAAAATAAAGTTGTCATAAATACATTGAGTAATACGAGAGGCAAACGCACTCCAGAAAGTAGGATTCCCACCTGTGGGGGCATAGACATTAAGCAAGGAAAAAGGGACACCTTTAGAGGAAAGTTTAACAAATAACCATCTGCCTTCAGGGTCAGATTCAGAGTGTAATACAGAGTGAGAAAAGGACTTTCGAATTAACAAGGCAACCCCATTTCTCTTACCATCGCCAGGAGCTGAAAAAACCCTTCCCACCCAACCTCTTTGGAGCTTAGCAGCCTCAGTATCAGATAAATGGGTTTCTTGAAGAAAGGCAACATCTACATTCAATTTAGCTAAATGGGAAAGGATCTTTTGCCTCTTGATAGGTGAATTTAAACCTTTAACGTTCCAAGAAACAATGCGGACTGACATCAAGAACAATTAGAAAGGGAGAGTGTAAACAAGAAATGCAAGAAAGCCTCATAGAAATCGAGAAAGGAGGGACAAGAGAGAAAAGAATAAGAATGCTCGAAAAAGAGAAGAACAGATAGAAGAGAATGAAAGAAGAAGTTGAAGAAGAAGAACGTTGTGAAATAATAAGGAAGTCGTGATAAAAGGATAATAGCAATCTGGATAAGAGAGTAAGCAATAAAGGAGAAAAAGCATAGGAGACAGATAAAAAATACTTTGGAGAGGTGTTTAGAGAAGAACAAAAAGAAGAACAAGAGCAACCTGAGAAAGAGTGATACCGAAGGATCCAACAATAACCAAGTAGAAATCAAGACGAGAACATATAAAACAATAGGGAGCATGTCAACAATGGAAGAGGAAAAAAACAGAGCAATACTTACAAAGGATGATGGGGAGTGGATACGCTCAGAGGGCAAGACACAAGGGGGAAATTGGAGATGAGAGGAGGGGGGGAAGGCCAACCAACGGCGGACAGGTATACGGGGCCACAAGACGTCCAACCGGAGAGACGTGACGGAACACAGGAAAATAATCTGTGAAAGATAAGGAAAACAATAGTATTAGAAACAGGCGAACGACACAATTCCAGGTATATAGAGAAAAGAAAAATAAAAAACAAGATTAAACAGTTGAGTAGCAGGAAATGAACCAGCACAGGCAGTGAACACGAAAATTATGCAATAGCTGAGGAACCTGTGGAAATAAGAACATAACAATATATGAAAAACTAGGAACCATGAGTATCAAGGTAATCCGAAAATATTAGTGACAAAAGTCAGGGTGGAAATGAAGAGGAAGGGCCAGAAAACTCCATGTCAGCCGTGCCACAGGAATTCAGAAAACTTCGAAGTCGAAGAGGATCCTCAAAAGTCATAGTCTTGTTGTTATGAGTGACTTTGAATAAGCATGGATGAAAAAGTCCATATCTGGCTCCAATGGAACGTAGTTCCGCTCTCATATCAAGAAATGCTTTGCGACGTGAAGCAGTAGCCTTGGCATAATCCTGGGCGAAGAATAAGGTGGAATCCGACCATTTGAGATGAGGTATAGCTTTAGCCGCTAGTAGAACCTTCAGCAAATCTGTGTATTCGAGAAAATACATAATTACACCTCTAGGCTTTGTCGCAGGGGAGATAGTGGAAGGAGCTCGGCCAAGCCTGTGTGCTCGTTGAATATTGAGAGAGGTGCCCTCAGGAAGGTGCAAAAGCTTGGGTAGGAAGGATGTAAAGAAGGCGATGGCATCATTCCCCTCGCAACCTTCCTTCAGGCCGTAGAGGTGTAGGTTGTTGCGCCTGTTTCTATTTTCAAGGTCCTCCACCTGCTTCTGGAGTGACGAGATTTGCGTTTCCATGTTGACAACTTTAGTGGTAGCTTCCTGGAGAGATGAGACAGTATTTTCTACCTTGGAGACCCTGGTATCCATTAAGGACCAATTGTCAGTCAGAGTTTGCAACTTGGAATTTGTCTCCTCCATGAATGGACGTAGTGCTCTTATTTCCTCAAGGAGTAACTCTATGGAAATGGCTGATGTTGACTTTGGGGGAGACGGTGGATTCTGTTTCAGCCTCTTGGTAGTGTTTTTCGCCCCTGGTTGAGGAGGAACATCCATGGTGGGAGATGGTTCACCAATGGAGGAATCTGCAGAAGCGTCTAAATTAGCCAACGCAGTAAAAAGTTTTGAATTTTTAATAAAATTTCGTTTGGGGGTTTTACCAGGGCCCTCCGCCATGAGACCGCAGAGAAAAAGAGTCACCAATAAAGTGTGAGCCAGTGAGCACTACAGGTATTAGGAGGGCACAGCAGAGTCAGTAAGAGGAGGAGCCAACACCATATCCAACAAGAGCTTGAGAGAATCGGTAAATTATGGCAATAAAACTGAGGAAAATCAGGTTGTAGCAGAAGCAGTACACGGCTGGAGTAATAGGAAACCTAAAATGGCTGCCGAAGCTGAGGAGGAGGCAGCAATCCAAGTGAAAAGAGGAAAAAAAACGATTCCAAAAAAAAGAATAAAGTCACCTGTGAAGATTCTGGTGTTTTGCTCTCATTTCCTGGTAAATTGCGACATTATCATTGAAGCGCCGGTGTCAGGAGGCTGCAGCCGTCGCAGACTCGCTCCTCAGACGAGCGCCGTCTGAAAGGACAAAATGGCGGTCGCGCCTAAAGCAAAGCCGCGACCGGAAGAAAACGGGAGCTGCTGGGCGAAGTCGAGGGAGTCTGGAGGCGGCATGCAGCTTAGAGGGAGGACGAAGTGTTCCGACGTCGTCCGCTACTAGGCATTATTGTCTCCGACGGGTAGAACCGCCAAGAATCTCCGGTGCAGACGGAGCTCTACCCCGGGACCTGCATCCGTCTCGGGCGCTAAGCCACGCCCCCATAGAATTATAGTCTAATAGGCTCTTCATGGAACCTCTTCGACACACACTGAGATTTTTTTTGGGATAACATTCTCGAAGCTCACATTAGAGAATGAGTGTCAATTGATTCTCCCACATATTATCGTGGCATGAGGTTGAGAAAAATGAAGACACTCATCGTGGCAGGTAAATCTTCAAATGTCAGTACTTTTACACGGCCCCTCCAATCACCAGTCTCACATTTTCATCAGCTTCATCAGTAGCTCCCTGCTTGAACATCATGGCAGTTTGGAGTCCCACATATGTCAGCTGGGTTGTTCACTGCCGATCAGTATAATCTGGGGATACGCCCACTGCGCAGAATCTTGAAACAAGTGCATCGGTGGCCGGTGTTCCATGATAACTAGGAATGGATGTTCATAGAGCCACACATCAAAATAGTCGCGTCCATATGGTCTCCGAATCAATTTGGAAGTACTACTACCGAGTGGAAACCTGGGCATGCTGCTGACCTGGGGTATACCATTCTTGGCTGTCACAATGTTGCAACAGGGCCACCATTCTTGGTTGTCACAATGTAGCAACAGGGCCACCATTCTTAGTTGTCACAATGTAGCAACAGGGCCTGGTAAGTACAGTATGCTACATTCACGAACTTCTTCATCAGCCGAGTAAGATCAAAATAGGCAATTAAGGTGTAAGCTGGCTGTGGGTTGCTGATGAGCTGGAAGGCTCCCCAAAATTGCCAGACCCACTATGATTTCCTTTTATCTAATCGCGTGGTAGTTCAGTGACCCTGGTCAGATGGTGGATACATCTGATCCTGAGGAGAGAACTGCAGGAAGCAAACATGTAGAGAAAAAAATACCGACAAAGGAATGAGTTCTCCGCGAGACAGAAGGGAAAGTATCCGACAGTAAGAGCAGTGAAGAAAAAGGAGCGGTGGCCAGGAAGGACTGAGCATGAGCTGAAGATTCAGACTAAGGGAACCACAATGCCACAGAGGACTGGTGGTTCTCTGATGCCCTGAAGGGTCTGGAGGACGCCAGTTGCCCCTTCATTGTGCAAGGAAAGGCCTCGCCAAGCAAGTGTTGGGCAGGGGATTAGCTGAATGCACAAACTAAAAAGCCTTAGTATTTCCTATGTCCTTTTACAAAGCAGTTTGTTCTATCGTTCAGAGGTGACATGTATAAGAACGTAATCTTTAATGTCAATCAACTGTGTAGGACAGGCTCGGTCATTCTGAGGGTAGTGTTACCTAAAATATTGAATAAAAAATATTGCGGGTCTCAACTATTGCTGCTAGATAACTGTGATTTCAAGAATATAGTGAAACTCAAATGAAAGGTTAGAAATGTGTACATATTTTGTATTTATTTTTAATAATGAAAAGTGTAATATTTTTTATATATATTTATATAGTATATATATATATATATGTATATATTATAACGTTTATAAGTAAATAATAAATATGTACAAATATTATATATTTTGAACATTCATTTATATGTATCTATATTTTTAGCTACTTTAAATAATCTAATTTAACATTATTTCGTATTTTATGTCCCTACCTCCATTATTTTCTGAAGAAGGTTCATGCAGTACCAATGGTTGGCCATGTATAGTGCCAGACTTACTACAAAAGTGTAAGGGGCATATGTATGAAAGTAAGCTTTTGCGATTCTTAAATAGCGATTGTTAGAGAATAGCTATTTGAGAATCGCATAACGATACGTAAATAAAAATGCACTTTTTTTGCAATTCCCTCGCATTCCTTAATTGTGAGTCGCAAACTGCGAGTCTCAATTAAAAGGAATGGCTTCCCATTCATTCATATGGGACAAGAGGCCTTAGGAATGAATGGGAATTTTGCTCGCAATTTGCGAGTACCCAATATGTACTCTCAAATTGTGCATTCAATTTCGAGGGTGCAAGTGTTCCAAAAGGACACCCTGTTGCACCCCTGAAATGTGCATGTGTGCACATGTGGTGCACATACATGCCCTAAGGGCACGCATGTGTGCAACATGGCACTTTAAAAAAAGCAAAAAAGTGCTTTTTTAAAGGAAATCGCAAATTACCACCAACTTGAAGTTGGTGGTAATTTGTGATTCCTTAAGGCAATATCGCAATTTGCGATGCCTTCTAACATAGCATTTGGAGAATCGCAAATTGCAATTCTCTGAATGCTTGGGCAAAATAAGGAATCGCAATTTTTGAGATTCCTTATTTTGCGAGTAAGTTTAAACTTACCTACATAGCACAAAGCTAAATTGCGATCACAAATGCTGCGAATTGCAGCGTTTGCGAATGCAATTTACCTTGATACATATGGGCCAAAGTTACTACAAAAATATACATTACTAGAAAAGCGCAGTTTGTGAATACCGAAAAGTAGTAAACTTACTATATTTGCTAGTGTAATTGTCTGTAGAAAGGTTTATAAAAATTTTAAATCCATACCAAAGACTATCAAGAATTTCTTTTTTTTTTTTTAAATTTTACCTTCAAATATTTGCTTATTAAATTACCTACAGCATACTTGACAAAGCATGCCAAAAATCCAAATGTAAACCTTGTTAACATTTTATTTGATCTCTCTCATCAATGAGCAACCCCCGTTAAACAATAAAATGGCACCACACATGTTACACTGCTATGTCATCACGCCTTAATGTGCATATGACTCTGCCAGGGCATTTTTGTGTGTCACAACACATGCAGCCATATGAGTGTTGGTCCAGTCAAAGGTTGGTGGAGTGTCTAACGTTGTCACCAGGACGCAGTGGCTCTCTTCCTTACCTACAAAACTCACAGCCTGCACCGGCTCATCATGTGTTTCTTTGCCCTATGACAAAAATGATGCTTTGGAATTCATGAAATAAAAATTCCCGTATTAACGCACCCACTACCAGGTCTCAAATGGCAAAATACCAGCCAAGAATCTGGAACTGGAATGCCGGCAAGCAAACAACATAACCCTTGTTAAGTATATTAATAAACAATGAGAGAGTAAACCGGTATTGCAGGGTACAACAAGCATAGGTTTGAAAATGAGCTCAACCCAAATAACTCCAAATAATGCCCTGCAACTTTGCAAGAGGCACACAGTGGGTGATGTAAGCAAGGTTCAAATCCATCTTCCACATGTCAAGTCAGCTTTCTCAATGAGGATTGCTTCTGGTCAGTTGTGAAAGCATGCCACAAACATTGACAGTTCTGCTGCAACTTGAACAGGTGAGTGCAGTTAGAGGAGCCACTGGATTCATGAATTCCTTTGGAGAATGTTTCTGTTGTTGTTGGGGCAGAAAAGTCCTTTGCATGGTTTTAAACTTGCACCCTCGTCCAGAGTGCCCCCTAAGGCCTGCTAGTCTCTCTGTTTGTTGATGGGATATCACCCGTGGAAACCAAGAACACCTGCTCTGAAGCTTGGAGCACTAGCGCCTGCCTGCCTGCTTGCCAAAACCAGTGTGCCCTGTGAGGATGAGGAGAACGTCGAGGGGAGTGAGATCCAGTGAGGGCCTTTCTGAGTGGACTCCTGTTGCAAGGTGTCAGGAGATGGCACTGCACCGAATGCGTCGTTGCACATGTGCAGGATTGAATCCCTACCCCTGTATGCCAGGAGAGGGCAGCCGTGGACTGAGCCATCAATTTGTGCTTATGGGGAGCACGTAGCCCGTACCTGCTTGTTGTGAGGACCCTGTGTCTTAGACTTGGCTACCTTGGAAATGAATGCACCGACAAAGCACCAAGACATGTGTGCACCTTAGCGCAACCCCGTAGGCCAGCAGAGGCCACTGTAGTACATGTGCCTGCACAGGAGAAGTCGGTGACTCACCAGTGGGAGGCACAGCAACCCCGTTCGCCAGGATATGCTGCCGGTAATGAGTATTGCCAACTACAGGTCTTGGACCAGGGAAAACTGGAATTGCGACCTATCGGTTGAATTTGAGCACCCAGATCTGCCCCCTGACCTTCCCCATGGACTGCGGAGGGTACCAAGAGGACTTCGCTCCATTACTGGGAGAGGATTGAAAGCATGAAGACCACCCCCCCCCCCCCACCTGGGTGGGGAAAACTGCAGTTACCACACCAACGGAAGCCTGGAGAACCTCTGATTGCTTTTGAGGCTATAGCCACGTCACTCAGGCAAGATCCTGTGCTTACTGGGTGCTGCTGCACACCCCACATGACCGCAAGCACCCACAGTCGGGACACCCGCTGAAATGCTGAGTGCTTCTGTGGTGCTGTAGCGGATAGGACTTCATAGGGGCTAGTGGTGCTCTGGGGGACTCAGTGCTAAAGGTGCTGTGGCTCCATAGACACTTCTGACTATTTCCTAAGAGTCAGAGTGGACTCTATATTACTGATCACAGGTTTGACAGATCTTACATGTCTTAAAACATGGCATCCCCACATATTCAAGCAAGAACACTAAGGGTGAGAGGTACTGTGGCTGGATTCTCATAAAGTATTCACAACTTGCACACTTAGGGGCCTATTTATAAGGCCAATTGTGTCACTCTTGCACCACGCAAACCTTATGATAGATATTTGAAGCCATGCAAAGCCACTTACATGGCACTCAGTGACTCCAAAAATATGTAGTATTGCAGCACATTGCAAATCAGTGCATTGGGTTACTCCTGGGGCGGCTCCTCCACTGGGGCAGGTGAGCGTCGCCCCACTGCTTTCTAGCAGTGCAAGAAGCAGAAGCAGAAACATAAAATGGGAAAACTACCATTTTATGTTTCCCCTTCTTGCACTGTGAGAAAGCATAAGGATTGGGGGCGGGCAGGTGGGCGGTTCTGATCTAGGGCAGGGGAGAAGTGGCTGTATGCAGCCTACACAGAGAAATTGGCATCCCATAGGCACCTGGATAGGCACCGTCCTGACAAATCACAACGCTGCCATTGCAGCATTGTGATTGGTTATGGGGAGGGAAAGGAGGCTGCCTGCTTGCTTCCTGTTCCTGCTGGAGGCAGGAAAGCAGACGCAGACTGAGAGGTGAAGATGCGGGACCCGGGAAAGGTACGTTTCATTTTTTTTCATTATTTCACCCCCCTCCCTTTACTACGCGACCCCCCCCCCCTTCCCTCACAACCAGTCGAGATGCCTGCCGCCCCACCCATAAGCCATGCCGGCCGTGACTGGGTTACTCTGCCTTGGGAAGGCTTTTTATGTACATTGTACCAGTCTTCCCACACAACTCCCAATGGTTTTTGACGCATTCCCAGATTTACTGAGAACTGACCAATCTCACATTGAATGCTACAGCAATTCCCGCTTGGTGCTGAACTCTTCAGATTTCCATTGTTCATGACGAGCTCAGCTCGTCATAAGCACACGGCCAGTGTACTGCATGACGAGCTGAGCTCGTCATGAGCAGGGAAGGGGTTAGATAGGTTTGCAAAATAGGGAATCATACTGAGTTGCAGCCCAACCTTCCTCACAAATATTACTTAGGCAATTAGCAATTTGTGACTCGCTACAGTTGGTTACTTTCATAGGGATGATGGCCTGTAAGGATCAGCATACTACAATCACTGTGATTGCTTTTTAAAAGTGAAAACTTTTTTAAAGCAGACAGATTTCCTTAAAGGAAACAGGGCCACTTTAAAAAAAGTTTTCATATTTTGAAAAGTTTCAGAGAGAGTTGGTAGTGATCCCCTGGACCACGTCCTACTCCCCTTAAACTAGCCACTCCACATCAAAAGATGACCATTTCTCTTTTGCTAATGAGTTGATGCCCCAACTTGGGAGTCTGTAACTTCTCAATGGTTTGCAATCAGAGTTCCAGTGAAAAACCATTGATATTTAGGATGTTATGTTATGGTGATTTTTATATCGCCCCATCACCCATGTGGGTATCCTCAGATGAGGGAGGAGACTCATAGTTTGAAAATTACATCACTTACATGACCCTTCCACACTGCAATTTGGTGTTCAATTACAAACCTATTTTATGAGTTTTTAAAACTTTAATGACTATTAAATGAGTTTAGAATGTAAAACAGATTTTGTGGTCACAAACCCAGTGGTTTAGCAAAGCACAGGTTTTGTGATTGCAAAATCCCTAAGCACATTTGGTCCTTGCTTGACTAGCTGCTCTGATCTTCTCTTTAGGTCGAGCCTGGGCAACACATTTGCTGCTCTGCGAGGCATGCTTTATTTAGAAATGGACTTGAAGTTTCGCCCCTTTCCGCCCAAATTTTTCATTGGCTTATGTCATTGTCTACTATAAACTGTGGCTTTTCATTTGTCAATAGGCTTAACGTCCCTGCTTAGTACCGCTTTGTCTCATTTTGTAGCCTCTCATGAGGACACCGCCTGTTACATGCATTGCTACTTGATAAACTTTAATTACAGCCTCCAAGCACAATTTTCTCAAATAGCTTTTTTTGTAAATTTTTTTTTAGAGTTTTATATAGCATGAACTAGACTCAAAGATATCGGGTATAAGAGCACTTTACTAGCACCAGTTTCATTAGACAAGGACATATTCATTTTTGTTAGGCATGGGGAGATTAAGTGATTTGCCCAGAATCACAGGATGTTGAGAGTCATTGCCGAGACTCGTACCTGGTTCCCAAACTTTGACGTTGACCGCTGTAGCTGTTAGGCTACATCCTCTCCCCCAGCTTTTTCCTGCCTACTGTTGCCGGAAGGACATGCTCTCTCCTAGCGCCACGGGCGCCAAACGCACTTGCAATGCAATAGATCTCGCATTTGCGAGAGTTTAAGCTATTGGCATTGGCTTTTTATTTATCTGTTGATAAGCAACACATAAATAAAAGGCATTGTCCTTTACAATACCAATAGCTCAAACTATCCGAAATGCGAGACCTACTGCATTGCAAATGCTTGTTTTCTTTGTATTCCATAAGCTGTAGTCCTGGGCAAGATTACAGTTCTCAGAATACAAAGACTGGCGCAGCAAGACAAACATGGACCTGGGATACATGGCAGGGCTGCATTGGAACCCAACCTTCCCTCTTAAGTTGCAAAGATCTTACAGGCTTAGGCACTGAAGAGCAGAGCTGTCTCTGAGGTATTACAGATGTCGACTCCTATATTAGATAGTGACATGCACTTTTCTTAGAGGCTCATTTTGAGACATTGAGCTATTCGTTGAGAGGGGTGGAAGCCCCACTCAAAAAATAAACACAATCCTTGTAAAGGTGAACCACAAAATTAATTAACTAAACCTGTGGTTAGCTCTCCCATAACTTGGCACACAAGCAGTCAGGTTTAACTTAGAGAGAATCTGTAAATTGTTTGCGCAGCAGTCAAACAGTAATAAAGTGAAAACATAACACAAGAAAATGTCCAATTGAATTAAGAAACATAGAGTACATTTGAATAGGTAAAATGACACCAAAACAGCAAAAGTCCAATCAGTACAACCGGTGATATGAATTTTTACAGTTTTAGGCAAAAACACCGGCAAAAAGCACAAAGCACCGCTTGCGCTGGACTGAGGTACCAGGTTTGTCCTTCTTAAGGCCATTAGAGTAGCTCAGTTCGCATTGGTGGGCTAAGGATGAGGTTGTGCCAGCCGAAGCAGCAGGTTGGGCATCACAGGCAGTCACTGTTGTAACGCGAAGAGCCTATCGTCACTGGAGTTACGTGTTGGTTGTGGACGCAGACTTTCACTGTCAGTGAAAATTGCATATCGTGCTGGAGCTTCACGTTGACGGCCATTGCAAATGGTGCTGTTGGCACGAAAATCAGGTTCCTCCGGAGCTTCAGTTGTTGCAGGTGGTCATTTCTCAGCACGAAGAGGTCACTTTCCAATTGCAATATCTTTCCCTTTTCTTCAGGAGGAGTACACTCTGATGCCAGCCAAGGGTCAATTACCTGGAGGTAAATCTTGGGGATCAGGATTCACTTGATCAGAGGCCAACAGCAGGGCTCAGGCAGGTTCTAGGCAGGTCCAATTGGTGCTGGTCAGCTGGGCAGTTACAAAGAGGCCTTTGGAAGTTTGTTGTGTCCCTGTAGCTCAAACAGGAGGTCAGCCAACTGACCGTTAGAGTTACTTCCGGGGAGCCTTGGTTCAGGGTAAACAGTAAAGAAGTGGAAAAAATAACCAGGAAAGTTTCCTTGTGGAGAAATGTTATTAGAATAACAAGGTGCGTACTGGAAAGTCTTTAAGAGAAAAGAGTGGTACAAAACTATTATCAATGCATTATATGGTCTCGCTGCCTTGCTGGAGGGCACAGCCTCTTTTTTCTCTCACTCGTATTTGATAACTCCTTCAAGGCATTACCATGGGATTGCGACTGTCCTGTGGATATGAAGGTGTTCGTGCATGGTGACAATCTGTCCATACTCCATGTGTGCCCATTTTCTAAGATTACAACACTATGTTTCACCTCTTTGATTCTTTTTGTTTTACGCATTATTGGTTTCTTTACCAGAATCCATTGATCCACCTCCCACTTTTGTTGATTACCCCCCACTTTTTGTCATTGTATTCTTGATATTTCTTTTGGTTTCTGAGAATTTTACTGTTCATCTCCTCCTTGTCAGTGGCAACTGGTAAGTTTAGAGGGGAGGGGGTGTGTGGGACACACACTCAAAGCCATGAATTTACACATGTACTCACACACACATACAAGCACATCCCTTCACAACACTCATTACCAAACATTCACACATACACACATGCACAAAACATTAATTTAAGATTAAACACACATACTTACCTACAGCTTTGCTACAAAGGCCCCAGGAGGCTTGGGACTGCTGCCTTCCCTCATTGGCTAACCCAAGGTCAGTCAGTGAAGGAAGGCAGCAGTCCCAACATCATCACAGAGCGGGATGGGGTCAGTGAGACTGCTGATCCTACCCCACTCTGTGATGAAGAATCAATGATTGACACTGGAACTGCCCAGGTGTGAGGCAATCAGTGACGCTACACCTCGTCACTGAGGGGAGGGCCTCCGGGAGCTTTGCTGAGCGGCGGAGGCCAAGCCCACAGGAGCTGTGACTTCCTCAGCCCAGCACAGTTCAGCTCAGGCAGCCAACGCCTCTGCATGTAAAGCATGTCTGGCTCCTGGCTGTCCGCCCTGAGAATGAACAGTTTCTGACCTTTGTTCAGCCTGACAGACACTGTTCGTGAGGGGCAAAAGGTGGGGCATGGCCCCTCAGCCCCAATAGACCAGCTGCAGCTGCTTCTCATTCACCCAAACTGACTTGCATTCAAACAGCCAATTGGGCGTCGACTAGTGCACAAGGGAGAGATCAGCTGCTGCACTGCAGGGCTAATTGGTTGGTGGGCGGAAGGGAGCGCTATAACTGCTGCTCTTAAGCGGACGCGCAGCGAGAGAGAGAGACAAGCCACACTTCACTAGGTGGTTTCTCATTGCGCGGTTAAGTCAGAGGCTTTTAAAACGATTTTTTAGGTCTCGCCTACGCATTGCGCATGCGCTGCGTAGGAAAAAGACCTTAAGCTATCGCTTCGGTTTTTATTCCTTAAACGTGCACATGTTCCATTGACTTCAATGGAAATGCGTGAAAGTTTGCCGATTCCCTTGCGGGAGCGAGCTTGACACCATAAGTTTGTAATTAACTTACAGAGACATGGGGAGACACTCCCCTAGACCCTCCCACTTTTAGCATGAGGCGCGCGCTTGTTTTAGTTATTACTTTCGTTTCTCATGCTTGTTGGGATTTGTCATTTGATTAACCAGATTTATGTGTTTTTTTTTATAATCTTTGATTATATAGATCGCTTTCTCTTTCTTCCATGGATTTTACTATTTTTTCTTTCTGTGTTTTGGTATCCACTCACTAGTAGGGTATGGTTAATTACTATTAACTTCAAGTGAATAACTAGTAAACACAAGTTTGTTCTATTTCCTCTTTTTTTTACAGATTTTTCAATCAGCCCAGGTGACTGGTTCGGACCTTTTAAAGATCATTGAAAAATACCTACAGTCTCGATGGTAAGTACCCGAAAATCACACTAGTAGCACTTATTGTTTAAACTCAGGCCGTTCCATATGTGTACCTCACGATTAGTGTCTGACAATGTGATTGATTGTGTGCTGGCAAACATTAGGGTAGTCACAGTGGATGTGAAGGTAATAAGAGTGGGGGAGCGTTAATTATATATTTTCATCTTCAGTGGGAGTGTTTTACGCACAAACTTTAGCTTCAGGATGGTTTCCATTTGTAGATATGTATTTCTGGTTAACAAACTTTGAGATTGCAGTCTCGTACATTTTTATAGATATATATATCACAACACTCGGGTGCCTGCTATTGAAGAAGCCCACGACAGGTAAGTCTTTAGCCAACCATCTTTAATTTGAGGGTACATCTTTAATTGGAGGGTACAGCGAGGATGTAGGACTCGTCAGAACACTAGATATTGTCCCAACCGCCTGACGCGTTTCGTGTGCTATCACTTCCTCAAGGGCGACGGACTTGTAAGAAACAGGGCACGGCGATATCAGGCACTTGCATTCAACTTAATGTTCCTCCTATGTAGGCGTGGCCACCACCGTGGCCTGATGGTACTTGCAGTGCCAGTGCTTCTACAGTGAGCTGCCGTTGCCGTATAGAAAAATTGTTCAAATATAACCACAGTGGGTGGCGCTGCAGGACTCTCAACCATGCTGCCACTTTGTCTCTTCAACCAAAAGGCACCCGTCCCTTCAACAGCGGCGTCGTTTGGCATTGCTGCGGGGGTGCTATGAAGCACCGGGGCTTCCTCCGCGGCTCAGGCGGGGCCGCTAAACATATATATATATATATACGCAGGCGGTGTTTTATCTTAAATGAGCAAGTTCCGCTCTATAGCAATATACAGTGTATTCAAGTTCTGAAAGTACTTGTGCATAAACCAAAGGGACGTACACGCAATTGTATGTGTCTCTCGTTAGCATGAAAAGAGCAAAAAACTAAATTATTTTTTGGTAAGAAGACATAAGCTAAGCATGTTCACTTACATGTAGATTGTTTAAAATTTCGTCCACTTTTGCATTTTGCTACCATTACGGATTTTAATACAATGCTGAGTTTAGCAGCAGACTCCAACAAGTGCATTGCATTTGTTTCAAACCATTAAATCAAAAGCCAAAGTTAAAAAAAAACTGCATTCACATCCAGCGAAGGATTAAAATACCTGGTGTGTTTGAGACACAAGATTGTATGGCTATCATTTAGGGGTCGTTTTAGACACAAGATTGTGTGGCTATCATTTAGGGGTCGTTTGAGACACAAGATTGTATGGCTATCATTTAGGGGTCGTTTGAGACACAAGATTGTGTGGCTATCATTTAGGGGTCGTTTGAGACACAAGATTGTGTGGCTATCATTTAGAGGTCGTTTGGGACACAAGATTATGTGGCTATCATTTAGGGGTCGTTTGAGACACAAGATTGTGTGGCTATCATTTAGGGGTCGTTTGAGACACAAGATTGTGTGGCTATCATTTAGGGGTCGTTTGAGACACAAGATTGTATGACTATCATTTAGGGGTCGTTTGAGACACAAGATTGTGTGGCTATCATTTAGGGGTCGTTTGAGACACAAGATTGTATGACTATCATTTAGGGGTCGTTTGAGACACAAGATTGTGTGGCTATCATTTAGGGTTCGTTTGAGACACAAGATTGTATGACTATCATTTAGGGGTCGTTTGAGACACAAGATTGTGTGGCTATCATTTAGGGTTCGTTTGAGACACAAGATTGTATGACTATAATCATTTAGGGTTCGTTTGAGACACAAGATTGTATGACTATCATTTAGGGGTCGTTTGAGACACAAGATTGTGTGGCTATCATTTAGGGGTCGTTTAAGACACAAGATTGTGTGGCTATCATTTAGGGGTCGTTTGAGACACAAGATTATATGACTATCATTTAGGGGTCGACTCATTTAGATGTCGCAGTTTCTATCTGCTCTGTTTCCTCGGTGATCCCAATGCTTTCCTAGGCAGTCCTTGAGAACTCTGCTGTCAAATGAACCATTTATTCTGTAAGGGCGAGCAACATGTTCTGTGTAAAGCAAAAGATGAAGAAATTGCTGGATTGTATTGTGTTCCTAAGGTTGGGGGGTGGCTCTGCTTCCCCTTCACTCACAACAACCCTTTGAACTACGTAGGTTAGCAGATCCAACTCAATCCATGGCTCTGCCTGTCTGCAGCTCTTTACATTTTGGTGAAATTAAGCTAATGCAAAACTAGTGTCAAAAAACGAATGGGCCATGAAAATAAGTACTGTGAACAACCTGGGATATGTGTTTGGCCATAGGAGAAGAATAAAGTATTTGCTGGCACCTTGCAACTAATTGCTAATATTTAATTTCCCCAGGGTTGTCCGAAGAAGAGAATGATCTGGGGGTCCTCTTGAAGTCACAGGCAGAGAAAAATGGAACGCATGCGGTAAAGATGATGCATGCAACTGGCACCGCCCTCTGCACATCTGCCAGAGACAGGTTTGGACTCTTTACCTTTTGTGCCACCACAGAATGCCTTGTGTATAGACATTAATGCGCATGGATGAGTGTTTATTTGCCTGTATCGACGTATTAATAATATGTGTGTCTGTGTAACATAGATTAAATACTGTAGTCTGTGGAATAACACCTGGAACTTTTGGTGACAATCAGACTGTTACTTTATAACAGTGGGTGTTTTGACAGCTGTTGCTTGCGATGCACACCTAAAAAAAATCAGTAAATGTAAATATTTTATTTAAGGTACTTTTACAGCGTTGATCTACGCACATGGAAAAAGGATCCTTTCACAAAATTGGAACAGTACAATGTGAGATTCTTTAAGAAGGTGGTGAGGAAGAGAGCTAGAACAGGGTTAGACATAACAACAATTCTAAGCCGTCTGTGCTCTTTGTCAATAAAGGATTAAATGTTGATGGGAAAAAGAGTAGCTAATTGAATTATGGGGTGTTTAGTTAATTCCCTCAGAGGAAATAAAAGTCTAATTGAATTCTAGTTGAGTGACAAGAAGTGAAGACTTCGGGAAACACATTGACTCGAATAATTGCTTTCTGTCAGTGTATAGTTATTAGTTAATTCGATGGTGTTTTTAATTTCGTTATGTGTCTCTGAACGTGGCATAAAACATGCTGCAGCCCTCAGAGGCATTCTCTGTTCACAAGGCCCTTGATACCAGGGGTACATTTTACAAGGGACTTATTTGTGACCCAGAGGTGTGCCAATTGTGGAGACAAAGTTACAGTTTAAGAAAGAAAAAAGGCCCTGGGAACTTGATTGGCAGGGACCCAGGGCACACTCACTCAAGTTGGCATCAGGTATCTGGCAAAACCTTAGTGGGTAACCATGCAAAAAGGGGCACTTTCCTACAGAAAGCAACTAGAGGCCTGAGATCAACTGCAGCCCCGATTCCATCCCCTTCCAACAAAAGACATTACTTAAGAGGGATGTCCTCCTTACAACTTTATTTCCCATAAAATGCCACTATCATTTTTGTACTTGTACTTTGTTGACTTCAAATTGCATAGTAATCACTTGTTCGATACAAAACACACCTGTGCATGGGGGGTGCGCATCAAAGTGTATTCTAATTGCTCATGCAAGAGTGTTGGTCGTGGTTGTATCATTTTGTATAGTGGACATGTGCCACCAGATAGGGTCAGGGACCGAAAGGCCACTATCTTTAATATGATGAATGAGTATAGACTATTGCATATGTGGTTGCCCTCTCACCCTGATCAGATGTGTAAGCAGTTGTAGCGATTGGCAGAAAAATTCCATTGGGAGCTGGATGGTGATATTTGCAAAAAGATATGGAAACCATGGAATAATTACCATTATAAGCAGGGAGATGTGTGCACATATTCAAGGGACGAGTGTAGCCACCGCTCCATGCAACTTTTAAATTGTTCCAGTGTGACCCAAAAGCTGCTGGGTATCAATTCAAGGATATTCCTAGTTATATGAATACCCAGGTATTTGAATACAATTATTCCATTTCAGGGGGTATTCCGCAACGGGTATTGCGGTGACACTAGTTAATGGGAACATTTCTGACTTGTTCCAGTTGATCCAGAGAACCCTCAGAATGATTGATGAGATTTTTATATCAGGCTCCTGAATGTATAGAATGATGTAATCTGTTTATAGAGAGAATATCAGGGATACGTCACCAACCACAGCCCCTGACGCAAATGAAATTCACAGAGGTAGCAGGCCAGGGGCTCCATCGCCAATACCTCCCGATAGATATCAGCACTAAATAGCCAATAGGTCTAGCTTTTGGTACCTTATAAGTATTTAGTTATGCAGCACAATGTCCTTGGTGCAACAACATTAACTTTTGCATGGTTAAACACTTATAAGGTCACAGAGGCGAGACCTATTGGCTATGCCAAAAAAAGTCCTGTTTCAAATTGTTAAATTGAATTTGCTGTGTTACCTGTAATGTTTTTATTTTACTCAGCCTACACCACATCACTGCCTTCTCCTGCCTGATTGCACCCTCCCTGGTCACCAGCATTTGCACTTCCACTTTGAAAACGTGGTCTAGTGCTCAAGGGGGAGATTAGCTGCTGCACAGCAGGGCTGATTGGTGGGTGGGTAGAAGGGATTGCTATAACTGCTCCGCTGGAGTGGATGATCAGCGGGCGCTCCACTGGTGTGCTGAAGGCATGCCAAAGGCAAGCCCATCCGCGCCCGACCAGGTCCGGAGGCCAGGACCCTTGATCATTTGCTGACCTACTCAGCGGAAGATTTACGGGTGTTAGCCTTTGGGACCACGCTATGGACAAAAGGGTAGAAGACATACTGAGGTCAGAGAACATATTGGGAAACAAAGGGGGTGGCGGGTGCACAGTCCCACCACCACCTCCCCACAAAAATACAGAGCTTGGTAACCCACTAGGACTTAAGGTGGCAGTTCTAAATACGCGCTCACTGCAGAAACACAGCCTCAAAATCTCCTTGCTCCTACAGGATGGGAATATGGACATCCTGGCGGTTACAGAAACTTGACTTGAGGACACCTCCATCCCGGATGTTGTGGCAGCCCTTCCCAGGGATTTCGATGTCCTATGGCACAACAGACAAGAAAATATTAGAGGAGGGGGAGTAGCTACATTTTATAATAAATGGCTGGCTGTAGATAAGATAGCGGCAGAGAGCCTTGAAAGTGCAGCGTTTTGGGGGTAAAAATCTGCTCCAAATCCTCCCGCTTGACACCCCAGGTTCAATGAGCTATTCACGGAAATTGTCGGTGATCTTTGCTATGGTACCAACGACTCCTGGTAGAAGGAGACTTTAACTACCACTGGGACAAAGCACAGAGAAATCTGCTTGCTAGTCAATTTGAGGAACCCATTAGCTCGATTGGTCTCCATCAGCTGGTTGACTCCCCAACCCACATCAAGGGACACATCTTTGACCTCATCTGGACCACTCAGCCACTGGCTAGCCTTCTAGACATTAGCCCCTGCGCCTGGTCAGACCATTCACTAATCAGTTGCTGGGTTCCGCTGACCTGCGCAAGCCCCCCGGAGTGGAGAGTGGTGCAAGGCTGGAATAACATTGAAGCAGGCAAACTAGTGGGTACATTGCATAGTATTCCACCTAAAAATTACATGAAAGGCAACCTCAACTAGGAGAGTGTGGCCCGAGCCGGGATCTTGAGAGAGGCCATAGATCAGGTGACACCTGCCCGGAGGGAAAGATTTAGGAACAAGGGCAAAGATGCCCACTGGTTCAATGAGGACCTGAGGGGCAGGAAGCAAACCCTCCCCCAATCTGTGAGGCTTTCGTGCAAATCATACAACCCAGCTGCCCTCACAAGCTACAAAACCCTGCTAGCCACATATAAAAATGCCATCATGACCAGGAAGGCTGAATACTATGAGGCAAGAATTACGGACGCTGCAAATAAACAGAAAGAAACTTTCAGAATTTTAAAAGAACTCAGAGCAGAAATCCACACCCACGTCAGCAGACTGTAACAAGTTTCAGGCCTTCTTCCTTCATAAGGTCATGGACATCTTAGCAAATATTGACAATACACCAACTAACCAGTTCCCCCTGGAACGGGATCTAGCCCCCGCATCCCAGGCAAGCAATTCACCTCTCTCCCTAGTTTAGACCTAGCCTCCCTCTCACTCCTGATGAACCGTGTCAAATCTGGCTCACCAACGGACCCCTGTCCTCCAAGGGTATTTCGAATGGCCCTTCCATGGATAGAGAGGGAGATCCTTGATCTACTTAATCGCTCTCTGGAGATAGGCTATATGCCCGCCAGCCTGAAGGAAGCTAGGGTCATCCCCCACTGAAAAAAATAGAGGCAGTTGTAGCTAATGTTAAGAACTATTTGCCCAACTCTCAGCTCCCTTTCCTGGTGAAAGTAGTGAAACAACATGTTCTCAGAACCCTCTCACTGTTTATTGAGGAACAACAGCTACTCCAGGTGCAGCAGGCTGGTTTTAGGGCACAGCACAGCACAGAACTGGTGAAGTTGTCAGTGCTGCACCAGCTTAGGCTCATGGCTGACAACAGAAAGCCAAGCACCCTGGTCCTATTAATACTGTCAGCGGCGTTGTAAAAGGGTAGCTAGACAACCAGTGACCAAAGACCCTTTTGTGTTGCCCGGCGGTGTCGCCTCTATTACCCACAAAATATTAATCAATGAAGAAGCAGGCGCTGGAGACTGAAAGGCAGGAAACGAGGGTTTATTCTCTCCGGAGGAGAACACATCAATTCGGACAGCAAGTATCGTCACGAGGTGCTCTAACCGCATCTCTGAGGCCTGGCCTCTTATACACAGGTTTATTGCTTTATTACATGAAACACATATTTGTCAATACTTTGATGTACGGAAAGGCATCCTAGGAATCCCCGCTTCAAGCCCGTTCCCACACGTTTACAGTTGAAATCCCCACCCCGGTCACAACAGGTGATGATTGTCGCGCAGCTGGACATTCCGCCGATTCACGGAATGTGTGGAGTTGATCGGATCTCATGGGGTGAAGGGTGTTCGATCGACTCGAGGGTCCTTTGATAGGGGGAAGCTTCCTACTGTACGGGGGTGTGATAAACATTATCCGCAGGGCCAGGTGGCGGCCTGGGAACAAGGGAGACAAACGGGCATACAGGAAAAGGGGGTTTGTATCAAAGGACTTGGGACCATGAAAGGGATGAAGGGAGGTGTCGCGCTGGGGACAGGATGGGATTCCGAGGTAGAGCTGCGCTGAAGAGGGGTTTATGACCTGAGGCATATGGGAGCGGGAGGGGGTTGTCAGCGTGCGAGGGATGCCTGCGAGGTTAGGAGAGAGAGAGAGAGAGAGACGCGCTGGCTATCAGCGAGGGCAGGGAGGCCATGGTGCTTAAAATGGCTGCCGCTTACGCGCACGAATGGGCTCGAAAAAGAGCAAGATGGCGCCGATAATGTTGACGTTTGCAGCCTAACTTTTAACAGTCCTCCCTTTTCAACATATCTAGCCAACTTGCCTACTCAATGTCAATTTTCATCAAATTCCTAACCTCGGCATCATATAATGCTCTCATGCGTTCGTTTCCAAAGTCCACAGTATTAGGGCAAATACAATTTGTACATAATGAACACAGAGGTGGCAGACATTGAATTCCTAAGCATAGACCGCATATTACAACTACAGGAATCAGGATAATGGTGAACAGTCTCCAGCCCCAGTTCTTAACGGTGTTCCAGAACCAACCACCAAGCGACCATTCTTCTTGTTCCTGGTGGACTTCTGAAGAGAGTCTGTGAAGATGTTCGATGGCTTTGTACAATGAGGGTGAGTTGTCCGGTATGTATGTACAGCAGCTAGACCCAATGATGCGGCATGCTCCACCACGGTCCGCAAGAACCACATCTAGGACAAGGCGGTTCTGGAGGGCCACCAAGCGGACCGCTTGAAGCTCGGCGGTGTTATTAGCAAGGATCCCAGCTGTGATGTTCATTGTTGTCTCAACTGCCTGGGTCAGATGTCGGATGGCACGGCTGTTTGCCATCGGGCCCCAGAGTGGAACTAGTCCCTTCATTGCATCGAGGAACTGTGCTCCTGTCGAGTCGGCTTGTTCAATGTCCTTGGCTCGTTTTTGTCTATGATGATTCGCTGGAGCCACATAAGTCGGATGAAGGAGATGAAACAAGTGCCCCCCCAGCCCTTGGGGAGCCAGGTGTAAGCCTTCGTGCCACAAACGAAATACATATTCGGAGAGGATACAAAGGAAGGCGGATCAGTGGAGTCCAAAGTTCTGGTGAAACGGCAGGCGCTGCGGCCTACCAGCTGTGTCCCAAGTCCTTCTATGCACATGTGGCCTGTGACGTTGATGACTGATAGGGCCACAGTCAGTGTGGCAGCCGTTCGTTTCCGCAGGTAGGAGAAGGTGGGTCTGGTTGGATTGTTGAACACCTGCATTTCAATTCGTTCTTTAGCAGGAATGTCCATGTGGATTGAGTCGTTGGAGGTCTGCGGGCAGAAGTGTGTCTTCGTTTTGTTTCGCCAGACCCCGTGGTAGTAATGCGTTACAGTTTTGCTGGAGGTGGCATTGTCCTTAAAGCTTTCTTGCAGAAGGATCAGCCAAGCAAGGCAGGAGCCGTGAACTGAGAAAGGTGAAGGGATGAATGGTATCGAGTGTCCAGTGGCGTGGGGTAGCAACCCACAGATCCAACAGTTAGTGGCATTGGTGGTGAGGTTGTGCTGGTGAAGTAGCTGTACGAAAGAGTTATTCCAGAACTCCTTTCGCCTCTCTCTGAGTTGAGGAGAGAGCGAAATCAGATAATGTTCCTTCATGGTGGTAGGCTGAGCAGTGGTCAGGAATGTTTCGTGAGCAGGTGCATTTTCTTCCACAATCCAGAGTGTGGTCATGAGGAGAAAGCAGAAAAGGATTGTGATGAAGAGTGCAATTGTCTTTGAGCTGTGCAGTCTGTCTGCTCTTGGGTTTCTGTAGTGGGTATTTCCTGTTGCTTCCATCATCTTCTTATTTGGCGCTTCCATCATCTTCTTATCTGGTACTTCCATCATCTTCGAAGGTGCTCGGTGGTGGGCAGAACCACAGACTTCGTTTAGCTTCTCTCCCGGTAACCCTTGGTTGTGTTTAGGTCACCGTTCTGAGATTCAACTTAGTCCGTGGTCTACTTAGCCGGAGCTCCCTCCCTTCGGCGCAGGAAATACCCTTCTCTGGATGGTACAGTGGGATCAGAGAATTTTGAAAGTTCAAGTGCTTCGGTATCAGGATAGCAGGTCTGTGACGGTCGGTCCTTGTTCAGGAGCTCTTCTTGGTTGTCGATGTTTTCTGTCGTGGCCAGGGTCGAGGAGATCTTCTTACAGTGGTGCGCATGCACCCAGTTGCGTTTTCCCTCCACTCGAAGTGCTGTTCGGGTGGTGATGAGGACTTGCCAGGGGCCCGTCCACCTGGGTTCCAGACTCTTGGCACGCTGGAAGTTCCGGATCAGAACGAACTCCCCAGGTTGGATGGTGTGTCCGGGACCCCTGGAAGTGTCAGGGATGGCATGCAGCACCTGTTGATGGATAACAGACAGTGTTTTAGTCAACTGGCATAAGTAATCAGACATTAGGACGTCCGGGACGTCATGAATGGAAGTTGGTTTCGGTGCAGACCAGACATTCATAGGCCGGCCGAATACAACCTCGTATGGTGTCAAGTGGTGCTTGGTAGGGGTGGAACGCATTGAGAGCAATGCCAGTGGGAGTGCGTCTGGCCATTTCAGTCCTGTGGTAGCCACTATTTTGGCCAACTTTAGTTTCAGTGTGGCATTATGTCGTTCAACTAGTCCAGCAGATTGGAGGTGGAAGACTGCGTGGAACTTTTGTTTTACACCCAACCCCTTCAAAATGAGTTGGATAACTTCGGCTACGAAGTGGGGGCCATTGTCGCTCCACAAAATTCGGCAAAGGCCGTAACGGGGGAAAAACTCCTTTAACAGAACTTTTGCTGTGGCCATAGCAGTGTTGTCACGAGTTGGGTATGCTTCCACCCATTTGCTAAATGCGCATACCACAACAAGTACATATTTCAGGCCTTGACATCTGTCTAGTTGGATGTAGTCCATCTGCAGGACTTCAAACGGGTGATTTGGGACCCCAAACCCTCCCCGGGGTACTACAGTTCCTTTCCCGGGGTTGTGTTGCAGGCATATCAAGCATTGCTGGACCAGACGTTTGGCAGAGTCTGTGATTTTATCATTGTGCCAAACTCTGGAGACAAGTTCAATCATGGGGGCTGATCCTATGTGGGCAGGGGAGTGTGCCATAGTCAGTATGGGAATCAGGTACGAGTCAGGTAGCAACCATTTGTTTGTGTCTTTTGTCCGCTAGCAGCCTTCGTCATCTTTTAATCCCACCTGTGTCCATTC
Organism: Lissotriton vulgaris; assembly: GCF_964263255.1. NCBI lineage: Eukaryota > Metazoa > Chordata > Amphibia > Caudata > Salamandridae > Lissotriton > Lissotriton vulgaris. Next base: position 280,616,895 of record NC_141695.1, on the reverse strand, counting down.
AGTGAGTTCGTGTTGTGTGCTAGCCATTTGAATGTCTCTAATAGTGTCCCTAGCATCAGTCCATTTTTCTGCTTGTGACCTGGTCACGTACATATGTGTTGTCGTCCTACTTTCAGCTGTCGTTCGGGCAGTGATGTCAGCTAGTGCATTTCCCTGTCCTATAATGTCCGTCACCTTCTTGTATGCCTGGCATTTGATGACTGCAAGTTCTTTGGGGAGAAGGACGGCTTCGATCAAGGCGGAGACTAGGTCCCCGTGCAAAATGGGGGTGCCGTGTGAGGTCAAGAATCCCCTCTCCCTCCAAAGGAGCCCAAAATGGTGAACCACCCCGAAGGCATACTGGCTGTCGGTGTAAATGTTCGCTGTGGTTCCTGCTGCTAGAATGCAGGCTCGTGTTAGGGCAATCAGTTCCGCTGCCTGGGCAGATCGTTGCGTGATGCGGGCTGTCTCGACTACAGTTCGAGCCGTGGTGACTGCATAGGCAGCTGAAGTGGTGCCATCGGGGAGTTTGATGCAGGAACCGTCCACCCACAGCTCTCCGTCAGGGTCAGGAAGAGCCGTGTCTCTGAGGTCAACCCTACTTCTAGTCTGTTCGTCCGTAAGGGTCACGCAGTCATGCACAGGGTGTATATTGGGATCGTCCTCTGGTAAGGGTAACAAAGTTGCCGGGTTCAGTGTGGTGCATCTTTTCAGGGTGATATGGGGTGCGAGCAAAGTCAGTTCGTATCCAGTCAGTCGTGCACTCGTCAGGTGTTGCGTCTTGGTTTGGTTTAGGAGGGTGTCAACTGCATGGGGTACCAGTACTGTGAGGGAATTCGAGAGCACGATCCCCTCACTCTGCCGGATAGAGATTGCAGCAGCAGCTACAGCTCGGAGGCAGGCAGGCAAGGCTCTGGCTACAGGGTCAAGAGTGGCAGAGAAGTAAGCGCACGGTCGTTGCTTTGGGCCGATGGACTGGGTCAGGACAGATAAAGCGCACCCCTCCCTTTCGTGAGTGTAAAGGGAGAAGGGCTTCGTGTAATCGGGGGTACCTAACACAGGGGCCGAACAAAGGGCGTCTCGTAGTTGCGTGAAGGAGGTCTGACACTCAGGGGTCCAAGGGAGTGGGAAAGGGACGTCTTTAGCTAGCAGTGAAAGCAGTGGTTTTACTAGGAGGCTAAAGTTGGGTAACCACTGTCGGCAGAAGGAGATGAGGCCTAGTAGGGAGCGAACCTGTTTCTCAGTCTTAGGGATAGGAGTTTCGAGAATGGTTTGGATCCGGTCGGGAGTGAGTTTCCTTCCGTCTTTGGACAAAAGGTGGCCTAGGTAAGTGACCTGGGGTTGGCAGAATTGCAACTTCTTCTTGGAGACCTTGTGGCCATTTTCTGCAAGGAAGTGCAGGAGTTGAATGGTGGCTGTGACAGCTAATGGAGTGGTGTCGGCTGCCAAAAGGATGTCATCGACATATTGTACTAACACCACTCGTTCGGGTAACTGGACTTGATCCAGTTGTCTCTTGAGGGCCTCGCTGTAGATGCTAGGGCTTTCTGTGTAGCCCTGGGGTGCTCGGCAGAACCTATATGAGCGGGCTTTGAGGGTGAAGCCGAAGAGATATCGGCTGTCTGGGTGGATGGGGATGGAAAATAATGCGTTTTTAAGGTCAATGACAGTGAAGGTGGTGGCAGTAGAGGGAATCAAAGTCAGGATGGTGGTGATGACTGAGACCACGGGGTACTGGGGTACCACCACTTTGTTGATCTCTCGAAGGTCAATGATAAAGCGGTATGCTTTCTCATCTCCCTCTCCCTGCTTTTTGATGATGGGCAAGATTGGGCTGTTGCAAACGTTGCTAACCACTTCCTCTACCACTCCTGCGTCTATCAGTGACTGAATAATCTTTACCAATGCCTTCTCGCCCTCGGGCGATATCCGATATTGTGGAAGTTTTGGGAGTGTTGCATCTGGTCGGACAGTAATGTGTACTGGGTCAATCATCATGCGCCCTACGTCCGAATCCGTTTTGGCCCACAGATACGGATGCAGAGTGTCAAGCAGGGATGTGTCAGCGTCTGTGATGGAAAACATGTGCCTGGGAGGGCAATGCCTAAGCAGAACGGGGTTGTCGTAAAGAAAAACTCGAACTCCGTCTTGAGAACATCTAATTGTCGCTCGGAAGTGTTTCAATAAGTCAAGTCCCATAATTGCGTCAGGGCTATTGGAGGAAAGCAAAAACGTGGTGTCAGTGGTGTTGTTTTCTAAGTCGAAGAGGATCGGGACAGACAAAGGGTTAGTGGAGGGCGTTCCATCGAAACCTGTCGACGTTATTAGTGAGCCAGACAAGGGTGCCCTTGTAATCAGTCGTTTAGATAATGCACTACGTGTTGCGCCAGTGTCTACCAGAAATGGAGACTTTGTACCCAGGACCTTAGCAGTGACGTAAGGGCCTTGCTGGTCAACATAGAGCTCGACTGGATCCCTCCCTTGCCCTGGGCAGTCCTATGCAAAGTCATGGACGTCATCGTAGTCAGATTGCTGGCATTGGTTCTGTCTGGGTCGGTCAAATGTATTTGGCCTGCCTGATCTATCGTTAGTCGTGTCATTTGGGGGCCCTCGCTGCTGTCCCCTATTTCTCGGCCCACTTGCTATGTCCCTAGGGTCTTTATTTCTGATGATTTCCAAAAGAACTGGGCACTGAGATTTCCAATGCCCCGTTCCTTTACAGAAAGCACACTGGTCCTCTCTAATGTCTGTACGTCCAATGTGGGGAGTCGAAGTGCGGTCCTTGGGAGGTGCATTTTTAGGGACGTTCGTCTGATAGTTTCCCCGGTATTGGTCTCGTCCTATAGTCACCCCTTGCAGTTGAGCAATCATAACCCTCTCTTTTAAGTCCTTCTTCTTTCTCTCTGTTGCTCTATCGTTTTCATTTTTCTGATGTTCATAATATTGGGCCATCTGGAGGATAGCCGTTGGTTTGGAGGCTGCCCAACTACTCTCGCTGGCCTGAAGTTTCTGGGAGACCTCTGGGGACAGACCCTTAACGTAATTCTGGACAAAAAGATGGTGTCCGGTTGCAGTGGTCAAGTCCTGGCCGCTGTAATCGGAGAACACCGTTTCAAACCGGGAGAAGTAGTCCGATACATCCTCCTGAGGTTTCTGGCGACAGGCCGTTACTATCGACCAGTCCACTTTCTTTTCTGGGATCAGGGTTTTTAATTTCTGTACGATTTTATCTGGGAGGTCTAAAATGGCTTTCAACGGCTTTTGTCCGGGTTCTCGTTGTTTATCTATGCCATCGAGTTGTGACCAGTTATGTCCAAACAGCTCAAGGTGGTCGACTTTCCGGATTTGCTTCCACACATCAGCTGGTAGACATAACCCGAAAAACAAGTCGATGTCAGCCAGGGTCATAATCGTTGATCCTAGGGCTGTACCCAACTCAGTATAGAAGGCAGTGGGGTTTTTACGTAGGTCAGGCAGAGATTTCCGGAATGTCAGAATCTCTTGCCGGTCCCATGGTTGGTAGACCCAATTGTACACTACCCTTCCTTTTGCATCTTTGTGGTTTGCGTCATCGTGAGTCCCTTCACCTCGTGGAGGAACCCAGTAAGGGGCAGCCTCTCGTATCGGCATCATGGCGTTAGATTGTTCAGTTTGTGGTTCGGTCACTACAGATGTCGTAGGTTCAGTTGCCGGTTTTCGTTCAGTGAGGTGGCGGAAAACCTCAAGCGTACGCGTAAGGAGGTCCGTCACATCACATTCACCCTCATCCCCGATATCGACCTTCCGGTACAGAGTCGTTAGGCTCTGGGGACCTTTGTCTCGATATCGGTCCTCGTATGCATTCAAGACATGGTAACACAGTTGTACAGTAAAGTGTCGTCTGTGACTCCCTGTATACGAGTTAAACACATCCGTGATGTACTCTTCATCTTCCCTCCTTTCTACCAGTGTCCTTGCTATCTTGTCAACCCCTGCTCGCTCATCTTTGCTTAGTCTGCTTGTTCTTGCAGAACCAACCCTTCGGGCCTCGGGGTCGCCTAACGTTGTCGTTTGCGTAGTATCTAATGCAAGGGGTTCGGCCGGCACAGAGGCCATGGGGGCCGAAGCTGTGGCGCTACTCTCGCTTGTACATGGGGGTGGTGGGTGCTGTGCTAAGGGTTGGGAAGGGGCATATGGAGGGGGCATGTAGATGATCGGAGGACCTAGCAGCAGATCATCGTTGGCTCGTTGTTTCGAGGGTAATTCAGGGTAGAGCGTGGAAGACGTTCTAACCGGACACTGGCTTGACGTTTCTATTTCTAGTTTCTGTTTGGCTTCCTCTCTTTCTTTTATCTCTTCTTCTAGTTTCTGAGCCGCTAGGTGGGCTGCTTTCCGCAGCTCTTTTCCCAACCTACTCTCAGTTCTCTTTTTACATTGTTCAGTTTCTTTGCGCCACATGCCGAAACTATCAAGCATAGTGGGCGTCGTCTTGTTTTTACCAAGGGCTGTTTCTAGTGCGTTTATTTTATCATCATCGAAGGATCCTATCAGTGGCCACTGACTTTCTCGATCCTTTTTCGTATATTTATGCCACAGCTTGCTATAGGCTATAGCGATCAATCCATGCTTCATGAACATGTCCTTATTAGGGGTGCCTTCCAGTGGAGCCGGATGGTTCATCTCTAATAAGCGGTCCGGGCTAAACAGGCTACCAATCAGTGGGGAGAAGACAGGCATGACGGATCACAATGGGGATAATAGTCAGCACTACCTATCTTATCACCGCGTGCAAAGACTAGACAGAATATTTCTATTCTACGTTGTTTGCAGGCAGTGAATACCTCATGAATCAATATCGGGCAGTTAATGCTTGGTCAATAAAATGGTCAATAAAATGGTCAATGGGGAGAATAAGTAGGCCCGCAAAGGTCTGCGTTACCTACCCTTTCACTATCTGCAAAGAGGGAACCTATTCTTTCCTGTTTGTAGACAGAGAATCTCCAGAAAAACGATCCGTAACAGTTAATCAATGGGGAGGGGCAATTGATCAGTGGGGGAGAAAGATAGGCACGACGGATGCGTTACCTATCCTTCACTGTTTGTAAAGGGAGAGCCTGTTGTTTCTCCGTTTGCAGACAGCGAATCTCCAAATAAATTAACAAAGAGTAATACTAGTATTTTTTTACAATCAATCAAACAATTTCTTAATTCGTCGTGTCTACACGACCTTACCCGGACCGCATGGACAGTTTCTTGTCTTCCGAATCTAGCGCCCGATCGTCCTCTTTTCTTCGTAATCCTCGCGGCACTCCTGATGGTTCCCAGTCAGGACTGTAGATCACTCGAGAGAGGTCTGTTCGGAACCAGTGAAGTTCGGATGATCGGCTGTCAGACGAGGGTCTATCGGACAGGGTACCTCCCGATCGTTGCAGTCGTTCACTCTGTCGTCAGGACCTCTCCCACTGGATCCACGAGTCGCTGATGGGCCCCACGCTTGGATCGCCAATTGTAAAAGGGTAGCTAGACAACCAGTGACCAAAGACTCTTTTGTGTTGCCCGGCGGTGTCGCCTCTATTACCCACAAAATATTAATCAATGAAGAAGCAGGCGCTGGAGACTGAAAGGCAGGAAACGAGGGTTTATTCTCTCCGGAGGAGAACACATCAATTCGGACAGCAAGTATCGTCACGAGGTGCTCTAACCGCATCTCTGAGGCCTGGCCTCTTATACACAGGTTTATTGCTTTATTACATGAAACACATATTTGTCAATACTTTGATGTACGGAAAGGCATCCTAGGAATCCCCGCTTAAAGCCCGTTCCCACACGTTTACAGTTGAAATCCCCACCCCGGTCACAACAGGTGATGATTATCGCGCAGCTGGACATTCCGCCGATTCACGGAATGTGTGGAGTTGATCGGATCTCATGGGGTGAAGGGTGTTCGATCGACTCGAGGGTCCTTTGATAGGGGGAAGCTTCCTACTGTACGGGGGTGTGATAAACAGTATCCGCAGGGCCAGGTGGCGGCCTGGGAACAAGGGAGACAAACGGGCACACAGGAAAAGGGGGTTTGTATCAAAGGACTTGGGACCATGAAAGGGATGAAGGGAGGTGTCGCGCTGGGGACAGGATGGGATTCCGAGGTAGAGCTGCGCTGAAGAGGGGTTTATGACCTGAGGCATATGGGAGCGGGAGGGGGTTGTCAGCGTGCGAGGGATGCCTGCGAGGTTAGGAGAGAGAGAGAGAGAGACGCGCTGGCTATCAGCGAGGGCAGGGAGGCCATGGTGCTTAAAATGGCTGCCGCTTACGCGCACGAATGGGCTCGAAAAAGAGCAAGATGGCGCCGATAATGTTGACGTTTGCAGCCTAACTTTTAACAGCGTTCGACACGGCCAATCACACACAGCTTCTGGCCCGGATCTCCCCTCAAGCCCACGCCCGTGTGCAAAACATACTTAGATACACGGTCAACTGGATGACAGGTAATTTGCTAAAAATCAACCCCAATAAAGCGGAGGTCCTCGTCATTTCCTCTAAAAACAATCCCTGCAATGACCTTTTCTGGCCACAAGTGCTTGGCACCACCCCAACGCCAGTTCCGGTTGTAAAAAGCTAAGGCATCAAGATGGATGCAAATTTCTCCATGGCAAACCAAGTCTCTGCCGTGGTCGGAACCTGTGTGGGCTCAATGAGAAAGCTGCAGAGACTCGTACCTCTCCTCTCATCTGCTACACTACAGATGGTCGTGTCGGCAATGATTGTATCTAGACTAGATTATGGATACATATTGATCTCCCCAAGAAACCTATCAGTAAGCTGCAGGTGACCATGAATGAATCAGCTAGACTGATCTTCAGGCTTCCCAGATGGGATCACACTACCCCGTGCTGCAGCAGCTGCACTGGTTCCCCATTAAACAGAGAGCAAAGTTCAAAGGTCTCTGAATTGCTCATAAAGCCATTCACGGCGAGGCCCCAGTATATATCAAGGAGTGCCTAGGGAATTCTGTACCAGGACGTACGCTTCGGTTGTCAGAGGCATGCCTTTTGGCCGATCCACGGGTCAAAACTACATCTAAAGGCGGCAGAGCCTTTTCTGTTTTAGTTCCTCAACTATGAACTCGGCTGCCGGAGAATCTACGCAAGGAACCCGCACTCCTCCATTTCAGGAAACGACTCAAAACTCTTCTGTTAAGGGAGGCTCTTGACACAGCATAAAGCTCCTCCGAGTGTTGTATTTGTGAATTCTGATGGGTTTTGGCCACTCTCTCGAAGCGCTAAGAGACCTGCAGGTGATTATTCACTCTACAAATCCCAGTTAACAAAACATAACATAACATAGAACCTGGCATATGACCTCTAAGCATCTGAAAGGGTGATCCCAGTTACACTATTAGGTGTGGTGTGATAAGACCAAAGCATCTCTCATAGATTGAGTACTGGGTTTGGCTGATGTAATTGCCAGCTGAAATGATTCCTTGAGACTTCTATTGCTGTGTTCCACTAGTCGATTAGCTCTAGGACAATACAGAGGAGCTTTGATGTGTTTGATAGCCAACCCTGAAATAAACTCTTTTATTTCCCCTGACACAAAGTGAACAGCATTATCAGTGATTAGTGTACTGGGGATGCCTTCTGTAGCAAATATATCTGATAGAAAGTTTATGAGAGATTTAGTACTGATAGAATTTTCGAACTTTATTGTGACCCAATTGAATAATAGTCAAGCAAAACAAGGATATATTTCTCATAAAGACCTGTGTCATGTATGGATCCTACCATGCCTAGGCCTAAGTTGTCCCATTATATAGATGGGATCTCTACTGGGTTTAATGGGGTTCTTCTAGTGCACTTCGATATGTCACTTAAACTGGATTTGGAGCAATCTTTGACTACATTTTCCAACATGGAGTTCAAATAGGGATACCATTAAACTGATATTACTCTGCTTGTAGTGATACTTTTCTCCTAGGTGACCTTCATATGCTAATTCACCAATGTGTTATCTCATTCCGGTGTGATGGGGGGGGGATGGTAAATTTTTGCCTGATATTAAAAAGAATTGCAACTTTTTTGGATGATTCCTCCCTTACATTCCAGTATAGTTGAAGTTTCTCAGGAAGGTCATCGCATTTCTTCGGTCATCCCCCAATGATCTTTTCTTTAACTGATTACAAGGTTTCATCATTAGACATACAATTTTCCCAATCTGATTTTAAAATGGTTGGAATTAAAATAGGTAATACAGGAAATTCTTAGACAGGGTTGTCAGAAGTATTGGCAGTAGTTAACAGAGAAAGGAAACCTGCCTCAGAATTTCTTGCTCTTTGGACATATTCCATGTTAAAGACCCAGCCCCCCATCAATTGCTAGTTCTGGGTGTGTCTTTTTTCTATGTCCTTCTTGGAACAAACAGGAATAAGTGGTTTATGATGTGTTCTTAGAACAAATGGTAAACCCCAGAAGTAGTATTTGAAATGATTAGCTATCCAAAGGCATGCTAGTGTTTTTTTTCTATTGTGGAATAGTTTATTTTAGATTCATTGATGGTTCTTGACCCAAAGACAACTATTTGTTCTTTAACTTGTATGATTTGTGACAGAATTGCTTCCAATCCTCTATTGCTGGCATCAGTAGTAAGAATGATTTGTGCCTAACATCACATTTTCCTATACTGGGGGCATTAAAAATGACCTCTTTTATTCTAATATATGTGCTTCTGTGTTCAGTTTCCCATTCAGAAGATGTTCCTTTCTTGAGAAATGCCCTGATTGGTTGGACTAAATCGGAAAAATCTTTAATGAATGTTGACATTTACTCTGCTAATCCAAAGACTGATTTGACCGCATCCTTATTGGTTGGACTGGTAGATTCAATCAAATCTAATTTATGTTTAATATCTTCACTAGAAAGCCTTTTTCCAAGACAATCTACTGATATCACCCCTATTTTGCATTAACCTTTTAAATGGTTGGATCAGCATTTGTGAGTTTGGATAGCACTTCTAGATTGTAGTTATGTTCTTTTTTTATTGGAGCCATAAACCAAAATGCCATTTTGAAACAAATCATATTGTCTCTTTCCCCCAAGGTGTGTTGGATGAGTCTATGGAAAGATGGGGCCACCAAAGCCAGTCCAAATAGCATTCTCAGAAATGTGTACATTCCTAAAGGGGTACTAAAACCGTTAGTATTTGTGATTCTGGGTGGACAGCAACCTAGTGGTATGCTGAGGACAAATCTAATACAGCAAAGTTTTTGGCATCATGTATGACACTCAGCATTGAATTTTTTCTAGGCATGGAATATCCATCCACCAATTTATTTGAGTTTAAGCTTCTTAGATCCACACATAGGCGTATGTTTCCCCCCTCTGTTTTAGATGTGATCACTTTGGAAGCCTGTTAAACATCTTTGCACCTTTTGGCATGGCGTTCCCTGTCTTCTTGCCTCAGACCTCTTCTTTTTGACTGAGTGCTGCATTTAATTTTCGCTGGTTTTAGAACTCTGGGCACTTTAACACTATTGACCAGTACTAAAGTGTAAGTGTCCCTATCTAAAATGTAATGGTATTTGGTTTCTCCATGGTTGGCATATCTGATTTACTAGTAAGTCCCTAGTACAGTGTACTGTGTGTGCCAGGGCCTGTAAATCAAATGCTACTAGTGGACCTGCAGCACTGATTGTGCCACCCACATGAGAAGCCTTGCAAACGTGTCTCAGACCTGCCACTACAGTGTCTGTGTGTGCTGTTTTAAACTGGCAATTCAACCTGTCAAGTGCACTCACTTGCCAGGCCCAAACCTTCCCTTTTATTACATGTAAGGCACCCGTAAGGTAGGCCCCAGGTAGACTCATGGGCAGTGTGCAGTGAATGTAAAAGATAGGCCATGCACAGTTGTGCTTTACATGTCCTGGCAGTGAAATATGGCTAATTTTGTTTTTCACTATAGTAAGGCCTATCCGTCCCATAGGTTAGAATTAGAGCTGCATAGTAACATCTTACAGGTGCATCTTCCAATTAGGAGGTGGTAGAAAATTGGAGTTTGGGGTCTCTGGAAATTCCACTTTTAGAAAGTTGGCATTTTCTTACTTTAACCAGCCTGAGCCCTGTCTGTCGGATGAATACACATCTGGGTTAGGATGACAGCTGGGCTGTTTATGCATTCACTCTAGAAAGTCACACAAAGGAAACCGAGGTGTGCCCTGTATAATCTGATGGTCCATCACCAGGCTGATGGGCCTCCCTACATTAGGGTGGTGGGAGGAGTTGTTCCTTACACCTGAGAAGGCCTGTGCTAGCCTCACATATTATGTTATGTCAAATTATTTTATTAAGTGCTTGATTACTAAAGGGTGACTTGGCGCATGAAACTATGTGGAAGGTAGTTCAGGATTTTAAGTAAGCCCCATTATTGGAAATTGGAAAACCAGGACTAAACATCCATCAGGAGATTAGGGGAAGCTTTGATATGAAAAGGAAGCTCATTCCATGTTTGAGAGACACCCCACACAAAGTTGCAGCAATACCAGGTTGCGCGTTTGAATCTGGGTACAGTGACTGTTTTAGCAAAAGATTTTAGTGGCCTGTTGGGCAAGTACCAGTGGAAGCTGTTTTTGAGGAACAGGGGCTCTTCATTGTGTAGGGCTTTATGATCAATACATATAGCCTTGAAAGCAATTTTCTGGCTTATGGGCAGCCAGTGTGGCTGCCTCAGAGGTTTAGCCACCGATTGATATTTAGGGGTTTTAAGGAGGAGCAAAGCAGCTGTATTTTGAAAAATCTGTAGCTAGTTTAGCACATATTTATGTGCAGTTAAATACAGACTATTACAATAATCTAGACTGGACAGAGGAAGGTAAATAACTACCATATTTTGAAGTTGAAGATGGATGAAGGAGAGTATATTCTTTATGAGTCTAGAGTATGGAAGATCTTGGAAGTATCTGCATTGACTTGGTCTGTAAGAGACAGTTTATTATTGATCAGAACACCCAGGTTACAGGTTTTGCTGACAGAGGATGGGAGGCACCCATGAGTTTGGGCCAACCGGCAGGATTCCGAAACGAGGTCTGCACACCAAAAAGCAGGACATTCACCTTTCCAGAGTTCAACTGGAGGCAGTTCTCTGTCATCATTGTGGTTGACGGCCTGCATACAGTTGCATAAATTGGCAAGCATGATATTGGGTGATATCTGTTTAGATCAGCAGGATCCAGTGAGGGTTTCTTTAGAAGAGGGAGAACCAATGCTTTTTTTCCAGCTAACTATGAAGACAGCAGATTGAAACATGCACTGAAAATTGTTTGTCAGAGTAGGGGCTATTGTTTCAGCAATAAGGGTGTCTACCTTAGGTGGACATGTGTCCTCTTGCGAACGTAATCTTGCTGATTTAATTAGTATAATGATTGTCTCAGTGGAAAAAGGGGATTTAAAAGTGGGCTTAATAGAGGTAGGACTAGTAAAGATGCAATTGTGAGCAGTAGTAATACTGGGATTAGGAAAGGTGCTATAGATGCTGGCCTCTTTCTGAAGAAGGAAACTGGATAATGAGTCACAGAACGATTGGTTAGCATTCTTGGAATGCCCGGTTGACCCGGTTGTAAGCTTATTCACTATTTGAAAGAGTGCGTGGAGGAGTTATCAGTTGCTTCAATTTTGTTGTCAAAGTAAGTGGTCTGTAAAAATCATAGCCTTATAGCGACTCAGACAAATCTTGTACTTAGTTCTTTCCTCAAGTCAAGTTTAAAATTTGTATAGCGCACTACTCACCCAGAGGGTCTCAAGGCGCTTGAGAGGGGGAAGGGGGGTACATTACTTATCGAATATCCAGGTTTTTAGTTGTTTTCTGAAGGAGAGGTGGTTCTGTGTAAGGCGGAGGTGGGTGGGGAGAGAATTCCAGGTCTTGGCCGCTAGGTAGGAGAAGGATCTTCCTCCCATGGTTGATCTTTGGATGCGTGGAATTGCGGCGAGGGCTTGGTTGGATGATCGTAGTTGGCGGGTGGGGGTGTAAAAGGACAGGCGTGTGTTGAGGTATTCGGGTCCTAGGTCGTAGAGAGCTTTGTGTGCGTGGGTGAGGAGACGGAACATTATTCTCTTGTTGACAGGGAGCCAGTGGAGGTCTTTCAGGTGACCGGAGATGTGAGCTTGGCGGGGGATGTCTAGGATGAGTCTGGCTGAGGCGTTTTGGATGCGTTGGAGTTTTTTCTGTAGTTTGGCTGTGGTTCCGGCGTAAAGGGTGTTTCCGTAGTCTAGTTGGCTTGTGACCAGTGCATGGGTGACCGTCTTTCTTGTTTCGGTGGGGATCCAACGGAAGATTTTTTTGAGCATACGTAGGATGTTAAAGCATGATGATGTGACGGCGTTGACTTGTATGGTCATCGAGAGGGAGGAGTCCAGGATGAAGCCCAGGTTACGTGCGTGGTCCGTTGGTTTGGGTCCGTTTCCCAGGGCCGGTGGCCACCATGAGTCGTCCCAGGCGGAGGGGGATGATCCTAAGATGAGGACTTCCATTTTGTCGGAGTTCAATTTTAAACGGCTGTTCATCATCCATTCGGCCACTTCTTTCATCCCATCGTGTAGGTTGGTTTTGGCGGTGTTTGGGTCTTTGGTGAGGGAAAGGATCAGTTGGGTGTCGACTGCGTAGGAGATGATGTTGAGGTTGTGTTGGCACGCGATGGATGCGAGGGGACTCATGTATACGTTGAAGAGAATGGGACTGAGTGATGATCCTTGTGGAACGCCGCAGATGACTTCAGTGGCTTCCGATTTGAAAGGGGGGAGGCGTACTCTCTGGGTTCTTCCGGCGAGGAACGAGATGATCCAGTCCAATGCTTTTCCTTGTATTACGACGTTACAGAGGCATTGTATAAGGGTGCTATGACAGACTGTGTCGAAGGCTGCGGAGAGGTCAAGTAGGATGAGGGCAGCTGTTTCTCCGTTGTCCAGTAGAGTTCGAATGTCGTCTGTTGCTGCGATGAGGGCGGTTTCGGTGTTGTGTTTGGCTTGGAAGCCGGACTGTGACGGGTCGAGTGATTTGTTGGATTCGAGGAAGGCGGTGAGCTGACTATTGACTGTTTTCTCAATGACTTTGGCAGGGAATGGGAGGAGCGAAATGGGGCGGTAGTTCTTAAGTTCGGTGGGGTCTGCTGTGAGTTTCTTCAGGAGGGCGCTGAGTTCGGCATGTTTCCAGCTTTCCGGGAAGGTAGCGGAGTTGAGGGAGCAATTGATGACGTCTCGGAGATGGGGTGCAATCATGGAGTCTGCTTTGTTGAAAATGTGGTGGGGACATGGGTCGGTTGGCGATCCTGAGTGGATGGAGTTCATCAGGCGGATGGTGTCTTCAGTGGTGAAAGGGCTCCCGGTGCAAAGGATGTTGGAGGGGGGTTTTGGTTCGGAGGTGGGTGGGGTGGCCTGGTCGCCAAAGCTGTTATGTATGTCAGCGATTTTGTTGTGGAAGAACGAGGCTAGGGAGTCGCAGAGGTCTTGGGAGGGAGTGATATCATTGGTGCCGGCGGTGGGGTTGGTAAAATCTTTGACGATGTTGAATAGTTCCTTGCTGTTGTGGGCATTGTTGTCAAGTCGATCCTTGAATGCTGATTTCTTGGTGGATCGGATAAGTTGGTGGTGTTTGCGGGTGGCGTTCTTGAAGGTGGCCAGGTTGTCAGTGGTTGAGTTTTTTCGCCAAGCTTTCTCAAGGGTGCGACAGGTCTTCTTGGATTTTTTAAGGTCATCATTAAACCACGGGGCTTTTTTGCTACCTTGCGTGATTTGATGGTTTTTCAGGGGTGCTAATTCGTCAGCGCTGTGGGTGATCCATTGTGTGAGGTTGATGGCTGCTTGGTTTGGGTCCGATGATTTGGCAGGAGGGTTTTGGTGAAGCGATGTGAAGAGCTGGTCGGTGGTGATTTTGTTCCAGTTTCTGCGGGGAATTGGTTTTGGGAGGTTGTGGGTCGTAGTCTTTTTGTAGTTGAAGTGAACTCAGCTGTGGTCCGTCCAATGGAGAGCTGTGGCGTGATTGAAGGAGATGTGCTTGCTGGAGGTGAAGAGTGGGTCGAGCGTGTGCCCGGCATAGTGGGTAGGGGTGTCAACAAGTTCTTTGAGTCCAAGATTGGCGATGTTGTCCAGAAGGGTGGTGGTGATGCTGTCGTTGTTCTTTTCCAGGTGGAAGTTGAGGTTCCTCAGTAGAAGGTAGTCCTTGGAGGGGAGGGCTTGTGGGCTGATGAAGTCAGTGATGTCTTCGCTGAATTGTGTGCAGGGACCTGGTGGCCTGTAGATGAGGGTGCCTCTGAGTTTGGTCTTGGGATCGGTGTGGATCTGGGAGTGAAGGTGTTCAGCGGTTGCGAGGTTGTTGTCAGAATTGGTCGTGATGCGGATGGTGCTCTTATGGACGATGGCGATGCCTCCTCCTGTTTGGTTGAAGCGGTCCATTCGGATGATCTTGTAGCCGTCCGGGAAGGCTGTGGCGATGTCGGGTGCTGATGAGGCGTTCATCCAGGTTTCTGTAAGAAAGGCGACGTCCGGTGATGTGGTGTCGAGTAGGTTCCAAAGTTCAATAGCGTGTCTGTAGACAGAGTGGGTGTTGAGCAGGATGCATTTCAGGTGGTTAGTATCGGATCTCTGTTTGGAGTTTGTGGATTTGGTGTGGGTCCTGATGCAGTCGAACTTGCAGGAGTGCCAGGTGAAGGGTCCATGGGTGTGTCCGGGGTGGCTTGGTGGCAATCTTGAAGTCGGCCGGGGTTGAGTGCTAAGAGGGTTGTGGCGTCGTACGTTATGCGGGTGGAGTGGATTTTGTGGGGACCAGGGGGTCTGGCGCTGGGCGCGGTCCAGGCGCGGACGGGCGTAGACGGGCTTACCTTAGGCACACCTTTGGTGGGCATAGGGCGCGTCCGCTGCGCGTGAACACTGCGCGCAAATGCATCTGTCATAAGTGGATAGTGGGGGGGTGGAGCGAGGGAGGAGCAGCTGGGAGGCGGGAGCAGGGTGGAGAGGCTGGCTACGAGGCACAACAACAAAATGGCAGTGAAAGCAAAACCGAAACAGGACGAGATTGGGGCACAAAGTTGAATGTTGCTATGGGCAGTGGCACCGGCACAATCAGGCAATAATTATTCATTTAAAAATCAAGCAATGCGAGCGCTCCGATAGTCAACTTGCACTGATTAAAATGCGAGCAGTGAAATAACTTGCACAAATTAAATGCGAGCAAAGGACACAATAATTCTTGGCAGCCGTGAGCTATAGCAGGCACAAGTTCTATACAAGTAATGCGAACAAAGCGCTACGATACCCAGGCACCAATATTCTTTACATGCAGTGCGAGCAAAGCGCTACGATATCCAGGCAGGGAGCGTGGGGAGGGACCGCTTCTCAGAGAGTTAGAACGGTCACAGCGCTACTTCCAACGGGACGAGTCTTATCAGTCAGTGGGAGGAAGGAGCAGCTGGGAGGCGGGAGCGGGGTGGAGAGGCTGGCTACGAGGCACAACAACAAAATGGCAGCGAAAGCAAAACCGAAACAGGACGAGATTGGGGCACAAAGTTGAATGTTGCTATGGGCAGTGGCACCGGCACAATCAGGCAATAATTATTAATTTAAAAATCAAGCAATGCGGGCGCTCCGATAGTCAACTTGCACAGATTAAAAAGCGAGCAGTGAAATAACTTGCACAAATTAAATGCAAGCAAAGGACACAATAATTCTTGGCAGCAGTGAACTCTCAAGTCTTCAGTGACCAAGGGAAAAAGGCGTTATTTTTTCTTAATTTTGAAGGATTTTAGAGGGGTCACCGTACAGGCAGCCAGGGCAATCCAATTAGTATACTGGGTCCCAGTAAAGTTTAGGTCATCAGAGAGGGTCAGTTGGAAATTAAAGTAGAAGTTTAGTAAAGTTGTCTGAGTCAACTTTGTGCCAGGCCCGAGTGAATAAAGTTTCGGAAGTGGATCTAGTGGGAAAGGGAAGGACCTATGTCCTCTGTTTGTTTCAACTTCCTGTTTCTCATTTAATATAACAGCAAGGCTGAGGTGCTTCACAATTTTACAATTTTACAGTTAAGTTATGCCTCTGGGTATAGCTTATATGAAAAGCGTCTTCGGGTTTCCGAGGAGAGGCTTCAGCATCTGGTGAGATATCGCTTTCTGAATAACATGCAAACCACTGACACAAGGCGCATTTTGTTTAGGTAGAAAAATGCCAACTTTCTAAAAGTTAAGCAACTAGGAGGGGTTTGGCCCATAATCAGTAAGGCTAGGCCTATTTAATATCTGAAAACAACATTCATGCCAGTACTGATAGTCTTTCACACTCTTTCGACCTGATCACACCACAAACTGGATATGACAATGTATTACTTAATCTCTTTATTATTTATTCTTAAACATTAAGTTAACATTAAATCACTGGTACAATCTACACTACGAGAACAAATGAATTTACTTCCAGTCTTAGGCCATCATCATAAATGTGGCACACGTTTGTGGTGTTCTCAAACGATCTAAGGATTTTTTTTACCCACAACAACATTAATTGGAAACATACATATTTTGCAAATTGTAAATCGACAAATGTAGTATATGGAATATTGTGTGCCTAACCTATACTAAAACTAGCCAGGAAGTGCGCAAATGAATTTCCCAACACAAGTCTAGAATCTGCAAAAAAGTCCTTACAGCCCCCTTAGTAAACCGTTGGAACAAATTTCCCCTCACAATATATGTGAAAGACCACTGATGGTCTACTGACTTGGACATTAATTTTCATGAGCTTGTGCGACTCCCAATCTGCTGTGCCTTTTTGATCCTTTTCACTTTGTTTTTACTGTACAACACAGCCAAAATCCAAGGAGCAATTGTTCTAAAACATCAATTACTTCATGAAAGGAGGCATGTTTTGCGTTAGCGAGGCACACACATATTCTTGGTAAAGGAAAAAATCACAAAGGTAAGAAGCCTTTCTAAAGTATCGTGGAAGTATCAAACCTAAAAGTGAACTGACACATCTCTGAGTTCTGTTCAAGCAAATGATACTTTATAGCACCAGGGCTTTTTAGCCAATAACCAACAAGTATCACTTGTAATAAACACTTCTCAGAACAAATACAAATTACTTTTAATAAAGGTGGCAGTACTACACTACTAGCACTTCTTTCACTAATCTAGGCGCATCTTGGAAGTACCAAACCAGAAAGCGAACTGACACTTCTCCGAGTTTTTTTCTAACGAATGAATCTTTTTCCAAACAAATGATACTTCATTGCACCATGGCTTTTCAGCCAACAACCAAGAGTGACCACTGTAATAAACATTCAGATTGCAATACATGAGAGTACTTTAGAAAATGGAATGTTAACATGGTCTGTTTAGGACAATATTCTAATGCCGGACCATGAATGCCTTTGCAGAGATGGTCAGGTCAACACTCATGGTTCAGGCTGCAGAGATATCCACAGGGTTACAGATATCTTGGCTAAAGAATTAGAGGTACATCTCTCATTGACTTATTCTCCCTACAGACAATTTACACCCAGGTTTCACCACTCAGACTAGCTCTGGCCTTCGACACCTGAGCTATCTCATTGGTTGTGCAGATTTGTTATAACACAACAAAACTATCCCTACGATTTTACAGATCAGATATTGTGCTACAAAGCCATCTTACACAAGCACACATTTTAAAGCCTCAAAACTTGAGCCACCTAGCCTGCCCCTAAAATTGCACATCCCTTACAGGCCAATGCAATAGAGAACTGAAATATCCATTACCTTCATGCCCCTTGTCCTCATTCCAGTCAATATGTATCAGGTTAGACCCACCTCATTGAAACAGGAAAGTATGCTGAAATAGCAGCTCCTCCCTTCCCATTTCGTAGCCATAAAAGGTGACTGGCATCTCAGCATCCTCCTGTTTTTCCTGTTACTGAATGAGATGAGAACTATGAAAAGGAAAGTTGGAAGTCTCAACTGGGCTTGGGTTTTCGTGATTGTCTCCCTGGATTGCCCCTTGATGGGTTTGATGAGTTTGGGTAGATGCTCCAATCGACTGTTTGATACCAACAACACTTTGTCACAGAGCAATATCATCTCAAGAATAATGGATTATTTTACCATTTTTCTTGATGGTTGTTGGATTTGAACGCATACTCTGAGACTTTTCGAGATATTTACAATAAGATTCTGAAATCAGATACTTTGTTTAAACAAGGTTATTTGTTGCTGAGTTCTCCTAAGGCCTGAGCAAGCATTGCTTAACCATCTTGAGTACATAACCAAGGCATAATGAAGATAGCTGCAGCACTTGCATGCATTTTCATGTTGACCTCAAGTAATGAAGGTACAGTCAAGTGTGTATGAATGTTTAGTTTTTAAGGCCAGTTAGTGTGTTGTGAATGGCGTTTTCTTGTTGACATTATCCCTGATGTTTATTCTGGCTTTTCCTGATTTCCTTCACACAAGATGGGGAAATAAAAAAAGAGGCAACATCTCTGTCTCTGGCCATAAAGAGATCTATAGGTAACTCTAATGAAGAGGGTAGACTGAAGGGGTGTGGCAGAAATGGCAATTGGGGCGAACACACAGTGAAGGAGCCCTTCATCCGTCCAACACCAAACTGCCTCATCAGTGGTCCCCTCTGATCCCTAGATTTTGCCTCCCTGCTTCCCTATTGACTGAAGGAACCACAATTCTGATGACAGCATGAGGCATCTCTTCATGCAGACAGAGCCTGATTCGCAGCCTGTACTAGCCTTTCGGCCTGAGCGGGCATCAGGTGAGCTTGGTTTTTTCTCCCGGGGTCAGACAAATAGGGGAGACACACTGCAGGCTGTGGATTGGTCTGTGCATACAGAATGAGTAAATGGCTTCCTCCTACCCAAAGACTCTCCCGCATTGGTGTAAGGTACGGGAAAAACATGTGGGTGAAGGATTGCTACGCAGGACTGCTACCAAGAGGGGCTCCCCATGGGCTATCTATGCTAGCTCTTAACTGGGCTGGGTGTTGTCCCCTAAGATTGGCACACACCGTTGAACCCCAATATTGGCATCATCAACAATCAGGAGATTCATGCCGCCTTGGCTGGTGTGGCACTGATTGCGCTGGATTACTGGAACGGTGTTGTGAACCGTCTCACAACCTGGTGCCTATGTGAGTAATGTGTGTACTTTGAGTGCAGGCTGTGCTAAAAACCCCAGTATCCGGTCCCCAGATGCTATGGACCGGATACTGGGGTCTTGAGCACAGCCCCTAGCACATACTGACTGGCATCCCATACTGAGAGCTCTAATCGCCATTATTGTCAAACAGCTGGCCTGAAGTGGGGGTAAGAGTCTGGTGGAGGGGCGCTGCAGGGCACTGTGTCCCCAGGGGACAGATGACCCCGCAACAGGGCCAAAGGGTTCATGGCTACAGACAAGTTTGATGAGCTTTTGGGGCCCATTAGAGATGTTAAGGTTACACTCGATCCTAAATTGGACAGTTGAGATGAGTTTGTTCAGGGCTGATCAGGGTAAGTAAAGAGATAGTGTGGAAACCAACTAATCTGCGCTGGCTGGCATGCGCCCTTTACTGATGGACATGCAATCTCAGCCGAAGGCTCTTAAGGCGGAGGAGACTTTCACTGCTTAGCCGAGTGAACAATGCTGAGGTCAAGTTAAGGCTTAATAATAGTAGTATAGTACGGCAGCCAAAGGGGGCAGAAGGCCCCAATATGGATCTCTTCTTAGAAAGACTGGCTACTTAACACAGTACTTGTTGGGTGGAGATCAACTTCTTCTCTGTGGAAAGAGCACACATGGTGCCTGCAGGCCGTCACCACTTGAGTCCCCCCACGACTGGTGTTGGCACTGCTCTTTAATTATCTTGACTAGGACTACATCTTTCAGGTTATAAGCACAAAGGGCCCCCTGGCAAGTTGAATATAGCCCAGCAAACATATACCTGTATTACATGGCAATAGTGCAGTCCAAACTAAGCTACTTCATGTCTGTCAGGCATCACGTACGCCAAATGGGTCAGCAATACTCCTTGATATTTTTTGGCTAAGCTGCAGGTGCTTTGACACTATGTGTTTTCATGACCCCTGTCTACTCAATATATGCACATTGGGTGCTGATACATGGTACAGTTTCAGATTGTGCACCAAAGGGAAGACCCAGAGGAGAGACATGTAGCAGTTGAGGGCCAGCTGGACAGTGCCCTGATTGATCTTGCGGCCCTGCATGCACCCTTCCTCCAACACTACTCATGAATCGACATCCTCTGAGCCTTTGGGGGGGGGGGCACTTTAATTGTGTGCACAATATTCACATGGATAGGTCCACTTCTTTGGTACGTGGTACACAAGCGTTCAAAATAGCTCACTCCTTTGCAGACTGACTGAGACAAGGCAGGCTTCAGGATATCTGCCATTCTATAAATACTTTTGAATGGGAATACTCCCATTACTCTTAGGTCCATCAACTTCATACAAAGAAATGGTCTCCTCCTTTTTATCCCTTTAGTTTGTTTGGCCCAATACCTGGGTTGGACATTGTTGGGCCATAGCCCTCAGCTAGTCGTGTTGAATTGTGGTAGGTTTAGGACTCTGATTCCTACGTGGAGCCTGTCTATGCATGCACTTTAGGGCACTGTGTTTCGAGAGACAATATGCATGCACATACTCCAGTACTTTGAACTCAGGACCTGATTCACAAAGATAAACTTAGACATTTGGTCTAAACTTAGACCGGACATCTAAGTTTGCGACTTTGGGAATTCACAAAGGGCATTTACAAGTACTAACCTTATGTCTGCACTCGGGCCACATATCTGCCCGAGTGCAGGCATAAAGCTAGTGCTCATGAAGGCCCTTTGGGAATTCCCAAAGTCATAAACTTAGAAATGTAGTCTAAGTTTACCTTTATCAGGCCATCACTGAGAATACTGAGTCAGATAGAAGGGTGGATTGGATGCATTTAATGTGGTACTGCGGCAGCTCTATATTGAGACCATGTATGGCATGAAGGCAACCTTGCATGTGAGCTGACGGAGACAGAGACTGCAATCTGTGCAGCTGAGGTTAGCTCGGGGAGAGAAAGTTTGGAGAGAGGTACATACCTCCAATAGGACAGATCATAGGGCTCTACTGGACAGACTGGGGAGACTGGGCAATGTGAAACACACGTTAAACAGCATGCAGAGGGCGACAAGGTGGGGCATGTCCTGGCGTGGTTCCTGCGCTCTGAGAGTGAGTGGCCCCGATTGATAGCCATTAGATCTTTGGCTGGCGACATATTCACATCACAGATTGCCATTAACAAGGCCTTCTTCAATAAAAACAATGCCCTTTATCATGAAGATGCAGGAACGAGTGAGCATGTGCTCTCAAATAATCTGTACAGCCTACCAGTTCTCTGCCTTGACCATCTCCAACGTCAAGCCCTGAATGCCCCTTTGACACTTGCCGAGATTCGCCTGGCCTTGGATCAGATGTCACACAATAAGACCCTGAGTATGGATGGACTCCTTGTGGAGTTCTACTCAACATGCCCGTGCCACTCTTGTCCTGCAGGTTTTACAACTGTCCCAACTGGGCAAGACAACAGGTGCCCTCCTACCATCATTGCGGGAGGCCCTGATAGTGGTGCTTCCCAAGCTGGGAAAAGACCCATTGGAAGTGCGCTCATATTTCATGCTTTCTCTCCTTAAAAATGGACTTCAGGGTCCTGGGAAAGGTTGTTGTGAATCGTTTGCTACCACACATTGCTTATTTTGTGCACCCAGTCCAGGTTATCTTTATTCTTTAATTTACACCGGTTGTTCTACCTAATGGATGAATAATCACCCGAGGCACCCTCTAGAGTGGCCTTTCATTAGACACTGAGAAGGCATTTGATTCTCTGGATTGGCCATACCACTGTGGGATGAGGCAATGCATTGAACTGGGTCTAGAGATACAGCAGTGGATAGACCTCTTGTATACTGATCTGGTCACCTGAGTGCATACTGGCAAGGACATATCGGTGCCATTTCAGCACTGCAGGGGAATCCGTCAGGGGTGTCCGATGTATTCCTTCCTCTACGCCCTGACTTTGGAGCTATTGGCAGGCTAATCCCGGTGACAGTGTCAACAGTGGGGATTACTTAGCAGAATCTCGTGGGAGGTGATCTCGCTTTATGTGGGTGGCGTGCTCATATTTCTTCAAGACTGTCGTTATGACTTCCCTGTGTTGACGAAGGCACTGGACCATTTAGGTGGGGCCTCAGGCTAGCAGCTGAATTGGTCCGAGTCCTGTCTCTTTCCCCTTTGTGCTGTTCTGGTTTTGGAGAGTGTGGGTCCCCGCCACTCCTGACTGGTGTGGCAGTTTGACACCTTTCGCTAGCTTGGCATTGACATCTATCATACAGAACACAGTTTGGTGGATGGAAATCTGGGTAGGGCTTTGGCGCTGACTTTTTGGAACTCTCTTCCTATCCCACGATGGGCAAGATATTTATTGAAAAGATGCTTGTATTGCCCCACTTGCTTGATCACTTTTCAGCCTTACATGTATTCCTGTCTCCTCTCTTCTACAGCGACATGAACTCCTTTCTTGTTGCCTTAATCTGGGATCCCAGGAAGAAAAGAGTGGTGTTGCAGAAGCTGTTTGCCCATCTAGATAAGGTGGCCTAAGTGCCTGTGCTATGAGCTGTATTGTGTGACAGCTCAGTTGCAGAGGCCCATGAGGTTGCTCGGATTTCGCCCCACAGCTGAGCAGGCTTGTGTAGTCCAAGTTAGGATGCCAGGATATCCGGGGTTGGCTATGGGTCCCAGACGGGATACTATGTGGTTGGGGCATTTGAGCCGGGTGGCTATGTAATGCTGGGACGGGTATGGGATCCCGTACTGTGGCCCGGCCCTATATGTCTCTTCCTTGCCATTATGGGTACTCCTGGCATACTGGGGGATTGCTGAACATCACAATAATCAATCAATCAGGTTTCTTATGAAGCGTGACTACTCACCCATGAGGGTCTCAAGGCACTGAGTGAGGGGATGGATCTGCTGTACAGTCGAAGAGCTGGGTCTTGAGGTCCTTCCTGAATTGCGACAGCATTGGTGATTGCATGAGGTGCAGAGGCAGGGAGTTCCAGGTCTTTGCAGCAAGGTAGGAGATACGTGCATGGGCAAATGTGGTTGTTGCATTGTTGGGGGATCTTCACAAACTTCTTATGCCATCCCGGTAATTCCCAGTGAGCTATGAAATTCACGAGGGTCCATTACTGACATAATGCCTGATAATGCCTTGTTAGCAGCAATTGGGCATACTTCTTTATTTATTTATTTATTTATTTATTTATTTATTTATTTATAGCATTTGTAAAGTGCTTCTGCAACCCTACGGGCATCCTGGGACCAGACCATGTGATTTTCCGCTTCTGGGTGGGAAATCATTCAGGTACTGTTCAAAGTCGTGGGTCGCCCACTGCAGTGCGACCCACTTAACTGCCTGCTTGGACTGACAACTTTAATGCACAAGAACAAGTTTGTTGCCAGATTCATGGACTTGGCGCTTGTTCTCCTGAAATACCATATAGCCATGACCTGGAAATCAGTTGTAGCACCGTCACTGTCACTCTGCCTGAAGGATCTTCTCAAACGGGCTTCTGCCGAGATTGCAACATGGAGATCATTGCAATTGACACTGGGAGGGGTGCCATCACTAGATGCCTGGGAGACATACATGGTTGATATGTTGGCCAGGATGGATGAGCAGCGTCCATGACGAGATGGGGGTTTACCCCTTAGCAGTCACCATGGAGGGCAGGTAAGTCAATCAATCAATCAATCAGAGTACTTGTAGAGCGTGCTTCTTAATCGTGAGGGTCTCAAGGCGCTGAGGGGAGGGGGTGCTGCTACTGCTCAAAGAGCCAGGTCTTGAGGAGTGTTCTGAGGCGAGTAGGTCTTGGGTCTGCTGTATGTGGGTAGGGAGGGTGTTGCAGGTCTTGGCAGCGAGGTAGGAGAAAGATCTGCCGCCACAGGTCATTCGTTAGATGCGGGGTACAGCATCAAGGGCGAGGCTGGCGGAGCAGAGCTGGTGGGTGGAGGTGTGGAAGATGAGTCTGCTGTTAAGGTAGGCTGGTCCGGCATTGTGGAGTGCTTTGTGTGCGTGGGCGAGGAGCTTGAAGGTGATCCTCTTGTCGACAGGGAGCCAGTGTAGGTCTCTCGGTGGGGGGTGATGTGGCTGCGGCAGGGGACGTTGACGATCAGTCGGGCAGAGGCGTTTTGGATGCGCTGTAGTCGTCGTAGGTGTTTGGCTGGGATTCCTGAGTAGAGTGCATTGCTGTAGTTCAGTCTGCTGCTGACGAGGGCATGTGTAACCGTTCTTCTTGTTTCGGTCGGGATCCACTTGTAGATCCTGCAGAGCATGTGGAGGGTGTTGCAGCAGGAGGAGGAGACGTCGCTGACCTGCTTAGCCATGGAGAGGAAGGAGTCGAGGATGAATCCTAGGTTGCGTGTATGGTCTGTGGGTGTTGGTGCTGTTCCCAGTGTGGTCGGCTACCAGGAGTCATCCCAGGCTGAGGGGGTGGGTCCGAGGATGAGTACCTCCATCTTGTCCGAGTTCAGCTTCAGACGGCTGCTCCTCATCCAGTCGGCGACGGCCTTCATTCCCTCGTGGAGGTTGGTTTTGGCAGTGTGAGGGTCCTTGGTGAGGGAGAGGATGAGCTGGGTGTCGTCGGCCTAGGAGTTGATGTTGAGGTCGTGCTGGCCGGCCACTTGTGTGAGGGGGGCCATGTAGATGTTGAACAGCGTTGGGCTGAGCCCTGGGGGACGCCGCAGATGATCTCGGTGGCTATCGGATCGGAAGGGTGGGAGGTGGATGCTCTGGGTTCTGCCGGAGAGGAAGGACGTGGTCCAGTTAAGGGCCTTCTCTTGGATTCCAACTTCTAGGAGGCGTGTCTTTAGAATGCAATAGCAGACCGTGTCGAAGGCGGCCGACAGGTCCAGGAGGATGAGGGCTGATGTTTTGCCATTGTCTGCTTGGTGCCTGATGTCGTCTGTGGCGGCGATGAGTCTGTGTCGGTGCTGTGGTTTCGTCTGAATCCGGACTGGGATGGGTCCAAGACGTTTTTGTCTTCCAGGTGGCCGACCAGCGCCTGTTGACGATCTTCTCGATGACCTTTGTCGGGGACATGAGCAGGGAGATGGGCCTGAAGTTCTTGAGGTCCTTGGGGTCCGCCTTAGGCTTCTTGAGGAGGGTGTTGATTTCGGCGTGCTTCCAGCTTTCCGGGAATGTCGCTGTTTCGAAGGAGATGTTGATGACCTTCCGTAGTTGGGGTACGGTGGCTGCGTCTGCTTTGTTGAATACGTGGTGTGTGCACGGGCCTGAC
The DNA here is from genome assembly GCF_964263255.1 of Lissotriton vulgaris. NCBI lineage: Eukaryota > Metazoa > Chordata > Amphibia > Caudata > Salamandridae > Lissotriton > Lissotriton vulgaris. The sequence continues at coordinate 280,591,594 of NC_141695.1, read as the reverse complement.
GGAGATCCTGAGTGGTTGGAGTTCATGACCTTGCATGTCTCGTTGTCATTAACGTTGGACCAGGAGGTCAGGCGGATGGCGCTGGTGGTGTTCGCTGGGGAGGTGGAGTCTGACGTAGTCGGGGAGGTTGTGGTGTTGAAGCTGTCGTGGATGTCAGCGATCTTGCGGTGGAAGAAGATGGCTAGAGAGTCGCACAGTGGGGGTAAAAAAGAGCAAAATTGCACCGGGTTTTGTGCCTGTTGAATTTGAGAGAGAAAACCAGGAGCTAATGACTAAACTCACACTGTAATTGTGTTGATATATTCTAATATTTTATTACTTTTTATATCATCTTTGTTTATAGAAAATGTTTTTTTGTCTTATTATAAATAGTACATACAAAAAAACAATACATATAATAAAGTGTATGCAAAATAACAGACAGTTCACATAATTTATAAAATACAGAAGTGCATTCCCATTTCAACGCGTTTCGGCGTGAGCCTTCTTCAGGAAGTCTGTATTCATGTACTCTTATATCGACTAAGAAACAAGAGATATATGTCATTAGCATACAAGAAAGTTTTCTATCTTCACATGACTTAAATTACATTTCATTTGATAATTTGTTCAAACTGAATCAATCTCTCTTATCACCTGGTGACAGTAGCCAGACCAAGCCAAAAAAAACATTTCTGTACATTTAAAATTGAAACCCTATAATACATTTTATTCCTATATACAGTGTTAAATTCAAACTCACTACAAAGAATTTAATAATCTATACAATATCTCACCACAAAGCTTATAATTATCTATACAATATATACACCACAAAGCTTATAATTATCTATACAATATATACATATTTAAATCCGGTTAATGAGCCTGGCTGATAGATGGTAGAAAGCACAGAAACCAAACAATGATGCCTGTAAATGAAACCAATAACCAATTCACATTTGACTTGAGGAATCAATGTGACTGAAGAGTCACATGGGGAGGGGGAGTTGGAAATAACCCTCAGTTAACTAGGTCGTGACTACTATAGATGATCTAAATAGAAAGAAAAGTAAACTATATGTGGAGGCACTTTGTAACCTATAAAGAGGTATGGCTCCCTCTCAAAAGGGGATGTCACTACCAACAAAATGAGCTAGATATGTAAATTGCTCCTAAAGGGCAAGGTGAGCGAGACCGTAGTGATATAAACTGAGACAATACCTTAAAAAGAATAGGCAAAGTAGAGAACTGGAATCCGTGATTCTATCAGTAACAGAAGTCACCCAACTGTAGTTGTGGATTGCCTTATGTTTTCTCTAACAAGTAAGAATGACATGACAAATATAAGGGTGAAGTTAGTCTACATCCAAACACGCTATGTATACAATATGTCTAAAGTAACATTAATAATGTACCTGGTAAAGGCCTATCTTGTTCCAGTGGGTGAACTGAGCACTTGTAGAGGACAATGGTGGATAAAAAAAACAGTGACGGCGCCCAATCGGAATTACTAAAATAACAAAACAGAAGGGCACAAAGATGCAGACATGATTTACGATTCCAACTTATGTGTCTGAAGTCTAATCAACACCCACTACGAGGGCAATGCTGGTCCTACCTTGATAAGACGATGAGTTATAACCGAACATGAGGCTCTGGTAAAGTTGCAACAGGCTACAATTCGTCATAATTACAAGGTGGGCTCCATCTGCAGAAAATAATATATATAAGCATTATGAAGCACGCTGAATATAATCGTATGATAGAAGGATAGCACAGTATGTGCAACTGAGGTCTGCCCTATTGAGATTGGTAAATGGAACCTAACCGCTAAAACATTGACAGGATGACTGCGGCAAAGATAGTGGAAACCGAGCCAACTACGCTAATGTGCGAGGGGTTCACTAGCCATCCCAATAACTTGGGGATAAAATACCAGGTTTGCAAGTGGATAAGTGTGACTGTCTGACGGCGGAAAAGATAGAGAGCCATTTAAACAACATTAGGTCTGAGCGTGACCTCTCTCGCCACTAAATCGAAAAAGTGGTCTGTGTGGAGCATGGTTGAGTTCGAACGAGTGTGATTACTTACTGGGAAACGGATAGCTGAGTGCATGGCACGGGCGACCGTCTTCAAATCCGTCGTACACTAAGGCTTTTGTAATTGGCCATTTTAAAGAGTAGAGTCATGGCGCGAGTGTTCTCAGTTCTCGCGATAGTACGTGATACACAAATACCATAATGTGTACTGAGTGGTTCACAGAGAAATGGAAATTATGAGCGCCATCTTGAAAGAGGTTCAAAATAACTGTGGATATACAAAGCTACCAAGAAAACAAAGGTACTTATTTACTTATGGAAAAGCACCATGTGAATGTTTGAACTCTTGATGATTAAGAGAGACCCGAAAAAATTGTAAAGTCGGGCTAAGTATGAAACATTGTATTAATGGATAGTTGTATTGATAATAAAAAAATCTGGGGCGCTATCATGAAAAATATGTATCCTTGGTGAAACAGAATAAATAACCCAATCCAAGGTAACCAATCCCATATATAGTGGTAAACTTGGCGAGTCGCCGAAATAGACATGTGTCTGAAACGTACAGTATCGTATTTATGTAAGTGAGGGCTCTCATCCTCGTACATGATATTGAGACTTGAGCGGAACTGCCAATCAGATGAAAAATGTATTGTCGCACAGTTCATGTGAGGGCGGGTTTTGTTGTTTGCGTTGGCCCTGGGGTTGGAGAGGTCCTTTACGATGCTGAAGAGCTCTTTGCTGTCGTGTGCGTTGTTGTCCAAGCGGTGTTTGAAGGAGGCTCTCTTGGCTAATCTGATGAAGTGGTGATGTCTGCGGGTGGTGTCCTTGTGGGCTGTGTGGTTGTCCGGTGTACGTTCGTGGAACCATATTTTCTCCGGCATGCACGTTTGGAGGTCTGGAGCTTGTCGGTGAACCAGGTGGCTCTCTTGCTGGCGTGGTTGTTGGAGGGTTTCTTGAGTGGGGCAAAGGTGTTGGCGCAGTCATCGATCCACTGTTTGAGGTTGCGGGCTGCGGCGTCTGAGTTGGTGGGGTCGGTGGGAGGGTTCTGGGCGAGGGTGGTGATCAGCCGGTCTTCGGTGACTTTGCTCCAGCAGCGGCGAGGCAGCTGTTGGGTGCGTTGGTGCATGGTTGATTTCTTGAAGGTGAAATAATGCAGCGGTGGTCAGTCCAGTGGTGTTCAGTGGTGTGGTCGAAGGTGACATGGGTGCCTGTGGAGAAGACTGGTCCAGCATGTGGCCGGCGGTGTGGGTGGGTACGGTGACGAGTTGTTTCAGGCCGAGGTTGGCGAGGTTGTCGATCAGGGTGGCCGAGTTGGCATCGTTGCTGTTCTCGAGGTAGAAGCTCAGGTCCCCGAGGTGGATGTAGTCCGTGGAAGCAAGTACGTGGGTGCTGGCGAGGTCGGCGATGGAGTCGCTGAACTGAGCCTGGGAGCCGGGGGGTCTGTAGATGAGTGTTCCTCTGAGGGTGGTGTTGGGATTGGTGTGGATCCGGAAGTGCAGGTGTTCGGCGGTGTGGAGGGTGCCGTCGGCGTGGGTGGCGACCTTGAGGGTGGACTTGTAGCCGTCCAGGATGGCTAATGCGATGTCGGGCGTCGATGAGTCGTTTCACTAGGTTTCGGGCAGGAAGGCCACGTCTGGGGCGGAGGTGTCGAGCAGATCCCAGAGCGGGACAGCGTGTTTGCGTGCGGAGCGGGTGTTGAGGAGTATACAGCGGAGGTGGTTGGGTCCAGTCCTTGGGGGTTTGGTGGTTCTGTCGCAGGTGAAGCTGCAGGAGTGGCAGGAGAAGGGTTTGTGAGTCCGTTTCGGGGTGGCCTGGAAGCAGGTGTGGCTTTGGCCGACTTTGAGTGCGTGGAGGAGGCTGGCATCTTAGTGGAGTTTGGTGTTGTGGCGTTCGCGGGGTCCAGGGGTTCTGGACCTGGGCACATTCCAGGCACGGACACGCGCAGACGGGCTTGCCTTAGGCGCACCAGTGGTGCGGCTGCGCAGCTGGCACCATTTGAAGGGGAACTGGGAGGGAGGATCAACTGGGAGGCGGGACGCGGGAGGCAGGGGACGGCATATTGGCGCAGGGGGCGGGGCTGCAGGGGCAGACCAGAAGGATGCTGGCAGAAGCACTGGATGAGCTGCAGCGGGGAGGGAGCGACCTACCTGGTGAGGTCAAGGGCCGCTCTCCTCACTGCGCAGCTGGCGCCTTATGAAGGGGAACTGAGAGGGAGGATCAGCTGGGAGGGGGGGCGGGAAGCAGAGGACGGCAAATGGGCACGGGGGTGGGGCCGCAGGGGCAGCGGGAAATTGAGCAGTGGGCAGAGGGGGGGCAAGGGAAAAACAGCACCCAGGAGGGCAGAACAGAGGATGATGGCACAAGCGCTGGAGGAGCTGCAGCGGGGGGAGCGACCTACCTGGTGAGATCAAGGGTCGCTCTCCTCACCGCGCAGCTGGTGCCGTATGAAGGGGAGCTATGAGGGAGGATCAGCTGGGAGGTGGGAGGCAGGGGACGGCGAATGGGCACGGGGCGGTTCTGCAGGGGCAGCAGCGGAGGGAAACTGAGCAGTGGGCAGGGGGGGCAAGGGAAAAACAGCACCCAGGAGGGCAGAACAGAAGGATGCTGGCTCAATTGCTGGAGGGGCTGCAGCGGGGGGGGCAACCTGGCAAGGTCAAGGGTCGCTCTCCTTGCCACGCAGGTGGTGCCTTATGAAGGAGAGCTGGGAGGGAGGATCAGCTGGGAGGCGGGAGGCAGGGGATGGCGAATGGGCACGGGGGCGGGCCGCAGGGGCAGCAGAGGCGAGAAATTGCCAGTGGGCAGGGGGGGCAAGGGAAAACAGAACCCACGAGGGCAGAACAGAAGGATGCTGGCACAAGCACTGGAGGAGCTGCAGCGGGGAGGAGAGACCTACCTGGTGAGGTCAGTGGTCATCTATGCGGGGCTTCTTCCCACACAATCTTTAGGTCCCAAATGGGGTCCTGCACCTCCACTGCCTCCCCATACACACCTATTACGACGCTGGCATGGGCAGTTGCCTGGCAACATTAAACCCATCCCCCCACTACCCCTGGACACTGGTTCCTTACATAATTGAATAGTCAGCTTCCCCCCTTCCCACTCTGCCTGCTACATGGTGTATTGTTGTGTGTACTCCGGGTGCCATACAGGGTCTCATTGACTCCACAGACATAGACTATTTTCTCTGCTCTTTAGTTTTTATTGCTCCAATATAGCTGCCTCCTGAAGCTGCTGATTGGCTTACACAAGTACCAAAGAATTCCTCTGTACCCCTCCACAGGGATGCTACTTACAGCAATATCATCTGTTAAAACATTTTCATGGTTGAGATGGTGTCCTGCTCTTGTTTGCTTACTGCTGTTATTCTGCCACTACACAGTGCTATACCTACCTAAATGATTGCTTGTTGAAGTACAATATACATGTGAATACACTGTAGACTTGTGTTCTACTGTTGGCCTTGATGGTTCTTGTGGTACTACAATGTTTTCAAACTTTAGCCTCCATGGAGAAAAATCCTCCCAGATCTATGAAACAGTGAATAAGAAGTCTTCATCTGAGTCTTTTAGATCCTGGTATGAAGAATTTGGTACTTCCCTTAAAGATCAATTGGGCAAATACATATTAGCAAAAATTGTTTGCCTAACATTTTTATGCATATTTGTGATATGCTGGGATCCTTTCTTCCAGTGACACTGCATATTTTCCATAGACTTTGCCAAGCCCAATGCAGAAGACCCCACAGTTTATTTTATTTTTTCATGGCCATGTGATAGAGTAAAATGTGCCAGAGAAGATTACTATTTCTCGATTCATGATCAAGTGATATTCATGTAAGAAAATGGAAGCTAATATTCCATAGGTGCACCTGTGGACATTAATGGTGGAAGAATTCATTCTGAAATTTCAATGAATAGAAAATAGATGTCTACCAAAAAGGCATATAGAAGCTCATACCTGGTATGAGAGCAGCCATCCCAGGAGCCCATACAGCACACTGGAGTGGATGACATGTCCTTTGATGTTGTAAGGGAATCTTCCCTCGTAAGAGGATCATCTGTAGTAGTGGGCATAAATATGTGTTTGAGAAAATGCCAGAAGGATTCAGCTCAAAATGTGACTGCCTTGGAAATGGTCTCTCTAGGTGATTGCCCTTTTGGACGTGAATTAAAAGAGAATATGCATTCTATTTTATGGAGGGAAAAAACTTTCAGCTTTCTGTTCTTCTCAGAAGAAGTCTTTTCACCAGTCATGTAGAACACTGTAATCTTTCTCACAATCCAAAAGATCCAGGGTACCATCCTATAATGACAGCCTCCAGTAACAAAAGTAACCATTCATGAGGAAGCAAAGATGCTGACTATCCTGGAAAATACTGTAACTTGCGAGTAGTAGATTGGTTATCCAATTTTTTTAAGTCATGGAAGAATCTAGATAACACATATGGGTTCTGTAAATGGTAAAAAAGGATATGCCATTGAGTTTCTGTTTCTGTCGCTGGCTTCTGAAATCAAACTAACTCAATGGCCTCTGTGCTCAATCCTAAGGATAGCTTTCTCATTCCTTCATCCAAAAGAGGCCATAATTACAGTCCCAGAGAAAGAGTAAGGCTTAGGACTTCACTCAATAATTTTTGGTGTCCAGAAATATCTGTGATAGAATTGAAACATCTGAACAAATGTATACGTCCAAAGACTCCGAAAGATAATCCTATTTATTAACCCCGAAGATTTCATGATCACGCTCAACCTTAAGAAATGCGTACTTACACATTCCAGAAGCAAAGCACGCAGGGTTCTGAACAACAGTTATCAATTCAAAGTGCTACTCTTTGTCCTAAATTCTGTTTCTGAAGATTTAACAAAATATTAGTGCCAACAGTGACATGGCTTTGTTTTCGGGGGGAGGGCAGTACATCCCCATTAAGCCAACTGGCTACTTCATGCATGATCAACCTACAAGTCTACTGGAGGGTTCTGCAGCACACATAGAATGAGTAAAACACCTCTAGTGCCCCTTCCTGCAAAAAAAGATCATGACAAAAATACCAACACCTCTTGCACCATTGTGCAACGGAGGCCTTTGTTGGTGCTCAGCTGCAAAATGTGTGCTGGCTGAAAGGACAGGAATGCACTGTATCTTGGAAATAGAGTGCAGTCCTGCCCTTTCAAATTAGTGTAGTGCAGTTCAGCAAAAAGGCTTGCGGCACTACACCCCGCCAATTCTACAAAGAACATTTACAAAATGAGGCCCATAGTCCTCCGTGTGCTCAGAAAACTAGCCTCAAATGTCCCTGGGTCCTAAAGAGATCAATCAAATCAAGGCTGATACAAGTATTAACCCCTCCGATGCTGGTGACAAAGCCAGCTCGTCATGGGCGTTACCTGCGCTGCGCGCATGACGAGCTGGCTTTGTCACGTAACGCTGTTTTATAAAATTTTCAGCGCGCAGCGGGAAAACCCGCTAGCGCGCATGCGGTTAATAATGTACCAGATCCAGGGGGATATTTAAACAATGCTCCAGCTTTAGACAGTATGTAAGAACATGCCTGATTCAAAGAGATTTGGCTCTTTGTTCAGATCTTAAACCAAAAAAGAAGTTGCTGTATCCTCCTAATAGTGTCATTGATATACCCTGTTTCAGAATGACAAATATAGGAGTTAGTGGATTTTGGCACAGCCAATAGCCTCATAATAAAGCTGTTCTCGATCCATTCCAACCCAATTTGATCACTAAATCAGTGATCAAATCATCAGTGATGTCATGAGTGAAGTCACTGACCATGTCATGAGTGATGTAATATGTGACGTCATCAGCAGTGCATTGCGGGCACGCAAGTTATATTTATTTATTTATTTAATGGCATTTGTAGAGCGCGTACAATTACCCGTAGGCGTCTCGGCGCTAGTATGCAAAGCTGTCTCTCCCTGATCAGATGATTCGGAGGCTAGATTTACTGGTTGAATAACCACGTTTTCATTTTTTTTCTAAACTGAAGGAGTGTGGAACTTGTTTTTATGTGGTTTGGTAGGGAATTCCAGATTTTAGTGGCCGCAATAGAAAAGCGGCGATCACCCCAAGAGACTGTTCTGCTTCGTTGAATCACTAATTGGTTGAGCGAGGTAGAGCGAAGTATTCTGGGTGGATTATAAGGAATTAGTTGCTCTTTAAGAAAGCGCGGTCCTTGATCCTGCAGAGTTTTATAGACTATGCACAGTGATTTGAATTTTACCCTATTTTGGATGGTTAACCAATGGTAACCTTTCAGAGTGTCCGAGATGGGTGCAAATTTGGGTTTTTTGGACAGCACGCGTACCGCTGCGTTCTGCACAGTCTGTAGTTTTTTAGTGACTCTGCTTTGTGCATTCCGCAAAAGACCGTTGCAGTAATCTAACGATGTCAGGACCAGGGAGGTGACTAACGTCTTGGCTGCTGAATCTGGTAGATAAGGTATGATCTTTTTTATCATTTTAAGCTTGAAATGGGCGTTAGCTGCCACCTTATTTGCATGGGCCATGAAGCTGAGCTGGTCATCGAATGTCACTCCTAGGTTTCTGACCCTAACGGTGGGGGTAGGAGGGATACCAAGAGCCGATGGCCACCAGGCTGCAGACCAGGCTGGCAGAAGGTTGCCAAAGTTAACCACCTCCGTTTTATCGGAGTTGAGCTTCAGGCAATTTCTTGCCATCCACTCACCAATAGCAATCATCCCCCTTTGGAATCATTCTGCCACCTCCTGTCCATCGCCCTTTATGGCCAGTACCAGCTGAGTGTCGTCAGCGTATGAGGTTAGGCTCATCCCGTGTGCTTTGATGACACTAGCAAGGTCCGACACATATATATTAAATAGTGTCGGACTTAGGGATGAGCCTTGAGGGACCCCACACGGTAACGACAAATCAGCTGATTGAAAAAGGCCCAAGGTGACCGCCTGGGTTCTGTTGGCTAGGAAAGAAGCAAGTAGATCCCTAGCAGTAAGCTGAATACCCATCCTTTCGACACGGCCGACCAAGATCCTGTGGTCGACCGTATCGAAGGCTGCTGAGAGATCGAGAAGGACAAGCAGAGCTGTTCCTCCCTGATCACGGATGACTCTTATGTCATCAGCTGCTTTGATGAGAGCGGTTTCCGTACCATGGTGTTTACGGAAACCGAACTGAGTATCATCCAGCAAGTTGTGACTTTCTATGAATTCCGAGAGTTGCTGGTTCATTGCCTTTTCGGTGACTTTTGCTAAAAAAGGGAGGCTCGCGATGGGGCGATAGTTTTTTAGTTCACCTTTATCTAAACCAGGCTTTTTTAGCAGGGGTTTAATCAGCGTATTTTTTAATGAGTCAGGGTAAGTTCCAGATGTCAGTATTGTGTTACAGACATGAGTGATGATGGGGATGACTGTGTCTGGTACGGTTGCGATCACAGAGGTTGGGCAGGGATCCAGAGCTGACCCGGCTTTAATCGATTTTACTATGCCTTTGATTTGATCCGTGGTGAGGGGTTTAAAACTGGTCATGGTGTTTTTCGGTGTGATCATGGGGGGGTAACAGGACTGCTGGCGGGGTCTGAGTTAAAAGCTTGGTAAATGTCATTGACCTTCGTGAAGAAGAACTTAGATAAGGCATCACATAATGCTTGTGATGGGGGAGGGTTAAGATCCGGAGTGTTTCCAGAGAGAGTTTTAGCGATGTTATATAGCTGTCTGCTAGAATTTTTCGCGGTCTCTATATGGGTAGTAAAGTAGTGTTTTTTAGCTGCTACTATCATAGCTTTATAAGAAGCAAGAGCTTGTTTATATTTTTCCTTATTTTCGCTGTCATAAGTTCTTCGCCAGTGCCGTTCTCTATTCCTAGTTAATTGTTTTTGAATTTTCAGTTCTTTTGTATACCACTGAGCTTTAGGCACATTTCTGTTTCTTGAGAGAGATTTGGTAGGTGTCAGCTGAGTAGTGGCCTCACCCAGCCATTTCTGGAATTGGTTGGTGGCAGTATTGGGGTCAGTGGATAGGTCTGGGATGGTATTGTTTAAAAGCAACGTTAGGTCATTAGAGTTAATGTCCTTCCATGCTTTGAAGGTGCCACTGTTCGTGTGAGCAACCTTTTTCCTCAGCAAGCCTTTAATAGTGAGGCTGCTAAGAATGACTGAGTGGTCAGTCCATGTCATGGGGAGAACTGAGGTTATACACAGGCCTTCCACATTTGAAAAGATTCCATCTAGCGTATGACCTGCCTGATGGGTGGGGGTTGTAACCAGTTGTCTGAGGCCCATTATTTCTAGGTCGGATGGAAGGGAAATAGTATCCCTATCACTGCTTTGCTCCAGATAGAAATTGAAATCGCCCATAATTGTGGTGGACTCTTCTGTAACTATAGACTCAGTGATGTTACTAAGGTTAGCAAGGAACGCAGATCTGGTCCCAGGGGGTCTATAAAGGAGTACTCCCTTGAAGTTGTAAGTCGAGGACAACTTTATATTAAAATGCATAGCTTCGCATGAAGTAATGGGTATAGGCGAGGAGCGGACTTCAAATTGATCTCGCGCTATAATGGCTAGCCCACCACCTTTCCCTTTGGGCCTGTCCTGCCGATAGGCACTAAAGCCTGGGGGAACTGCCGTAACATAGTCAGGGGCAGATGCCTCATCGGACCATGTCTCTGTAATGTAGAGAACATCTAAGTTGAGATCGCTGATGAGATCGGCTATTTCCTGGCAATGCTTGCTCAGGGAGCGCGCGTTAATGAGTGCCATAGTCACGTGGGTATCTTTCTCCGACCCTAAGGTTTGAGCTAAGCTAGTTGGATTCGCGAACGCGAGTGTTGTATTACAATGTTGGCATTGTATTTGTGTCTCCAGAGGCATTATGGAGAAATCGTGTTTGGTACAGAGAGGGGCGTAGGAGGGACCGATCTCCAACAGTGTGCTCCGGTTATACGAGAAAGGAGGGACAGGGACGGGCGCGCAGCCGGCGCGCCCGCTGCGCCCGCCCGCTGCGCGGACGGGCGGTACTGTTGTTTTTATACATGATTTGGGCGGGACGGGAGGAGGGTGGGAGAGGCGCAGAGCTCTCCGGCCAGCCTTCCCAATCTAAGATGGCGGCGAAAGTGATGTACAAAGCTTCCCTGCGCCTGAATACAGCGGCGCTGTGGGGGAAGTGTTCGAGCCTCAGCGAAGTAATCTCGCCTTAGGGGATGGCAGGAGTGTAAAAACGCACCAATTAAAATATATTACAGTATTTAAAAAACAGTTTGTAAATCAATCGGTTTCTGTAAGAATAGTGCAAGGGAGCAGAAACAGACCTCCGGCTTCCACCTCAGAGGGAACAACAAGCAATTACTGGCAATGTTGGGATACGCCCATTAAATACCCTGGGAGGGCGGGAGGGGCGCAGAGCTCTCCGGTCAGCCTTCCCAATCTAAGATGGCGGCGAAAGTGATGTACAAAGCTTCCCTGCGCCTGAATACAGCGGCGCTGTTATAGTTAGCTGAGCTAACTATAACGGAGGAATTTCAAAGATTTTGTATGATAGAAATGTTCAGCTAACTATAGTTTTTTCAATGAATTTGCAAGGTTTTTTAAATGCTAATTCCTAACTATAACGTGTGTGAAACCTATGGTTTTTTCAGTGAATTTCATATGTTTTGTATATGATAATTTATAAATGTATTAATTATTATGTTTTATACAAATTATATTTTTAATATAAATATTTATATTTATTTTATTTTTTAGATTATATTTCATATTCTTATTATAAAATAATAACAAAACTAAATTGCAAAGTAATTTTTGGATGAATTTATGCTTGATGTCGGTTGCAAGTATATCAGAGCTCCAGCAGTTCTATTGGGGCCCTATGCTCACAATGCTGTATCAATCCTTACACCTGCTTTAAGCATATGCAAGGTTTTGACGCAGCATAAGCTCAAAGGTCACTGAATAAAATGTTATACATTTCACTCAGTCACTTTTAGGAGGCCTTGCTGCACCCCCTTCTGCACAAGAAACCCTCTTCTGGTGCAGCGTTTTACAATGTAATACACCCTCCAGATGCGTCACATTGTTAATACAACACACCATGGCACATCTTTTGCACCACCTCTGTGTCACAAAAGTTACACAACGGCTGTGTAAAAGAGGCACAAGGGGATTGTAAATCCACCCCTAAGACATACAAATTCACCCAGGCACTTTCACCAGCAACGCAAATTGAAACATAGACTTGTAACATAGTTATGTACATATGATACATTCAAGTGCTTCGGACATACTACAGTAGGGTTTAGTTTCATGTTTTACTTCTAGTTTAATTATTTTATAAACTGTAGAGAATCAGAAAATATCAAACTCATATTTGATATTTTGGCTGTATTTGATTCTTTCACTGATAGGTAAAATGGCTGGTTTCATAACAATCTTTCCTAATATGTGTCATCACATTTACCCACAGAGAATGGGTAAAAACCATCAATACATCAGACCATAAGGGTCGAATACGATTGCGGTGATTCCGCATCCTCCGAGGCTGGTGGAAGCCACTGCCGGCCCGGAGGATGCGGAATCACCGCTGCGGACCTTTAAAACACCCACAACCAGATTATGATGGCGGTGGGATCAGCGGAGGACGGCAGGGGTGTTGGCCGCAATTTGGTGGCGGTGTCTGCAAGACACCGCCAGCCAAATTACAATGTGTTTGGAAACATGCTTTTCCGTGGCGGATTTACTGCTGTGGAAAAGCATGTGGACAATAGCTTCTGTGGGGCCCTTGCGGGCCGCCAGGGTGTCGGGGGGTGAGGGGTGCACAAGGGGGTACCTATGGTATCCCCCAGCATTTGCATGTACAACGCGGCAGGCACAGCCGGTGCCTGCCGTTTTGTGCATGCAAATGGAAAGCATGCATATTTAACCTTGCGGCGGGTGCTGCTTAAAGCAGCACCCGCAGCAATGTTAAATATACAGGATGTGAACGCCAGGGTGGCGGTCACATCCTAATTCGCACAGAGGGACCGCCGCTGCCCCTGTGGACGGTCCCTCCACCTCGGGGGTGGCAGACAGACGCTGGTCCGTCCGCCATCCTAATAGGCCCCATAGTTTCTAGTGGGTCAGTATTGATAGTAGGTGAATTGCCAACACCTCAAGCTTTAAACATTCAATGCAAGGTATAGTGACAAGTATATATATCACCAAGCATCTGGGATAGTGGTGAAAACATGACACCAGACTTTTAGAAAGCATTGAACTCAGTGTCACTTGTAATGCTCTGCAAAAAAGGTTATTTCCAAGTTCAACAAAGGTTGGAGTGATATTGTTTGTATTTGCAGTGATTCAGCTACGTATATAAAAAAGTTGTGTGATGACCTGTCAAAATTGATACCCGAGCTGAAGTGATTCCCTGTAGGAGATCCTTGCCACCTGTTAGATGGTTTGCTGAAAGCACCTTTACCATCTTCAGAGTTAATGAGGGATGATATTGACTTTATAGTCCATTCTGGTGCACTGTTTTTTTATGCACAGGAACTAAAACGCAAATATTTATCATTTTGTGCTTTATGTGGCATCAAAGAAAGAGCCATCCCAACCGTGTCCCTTAGCTGATGGTTCTCAGCCCAAGGGTCTATGAATACTGAGAGGGGCTTTTAACAGAAGATTACATGGGAAGGAAAGAGCGAGCGCACATGACCCAAAGACTCACTGAAGAAGTATTGTATGGTGTACTACTATAAGATTATTTTGCAAAAATATATTTGGACTTCATATACACTATAAGTACACTGTCTATATACCATGTTCTTTCAGTGCAGAAAGCAAGCAATAATAAAAGCAAAACGTTCCATAAGCACCAGAAAACCACTTTTTCTGTTGTTTTTAGTGGCGCGAAAATGTGTAACCACTGATAACTGTTTTTTAAGATACTGGAAACACTGAAAAAACCCCACCAGAATATACCAAAAATAGAAACTGAAAACAGGAAAGCCTAACTATAGATAAACACCTTATAGATTTATACTGTAGCAGTTTCTTATAGTTCTGCACTTTCACATTCTCCATATACTAGTAACATATTCAATCAATAATTTATGAACTACACATTCATTCTGACAAACATTTACACACTAACATAGAAATATAGTTCTTTCTTTGACAAGTGAAGGTAGTTCTAAAAATTACTGTTTTTTTTGTTTTGTATTTTTTTTTGTGTTTTCTCAACAAATTCCAAGTGGAACAAAAGAATGAAAAAAAGAACAACTAATGTCGAGGACTGCAATGATCCTGCATCCTGCGTTTCATCAAATCTATAGACTGCTCCCCATAACACAAAAGTTTATCGTAATAAATGGATAGAATTTTAACTTTAGCAAAGACAATATCAATATGTGGGTGGGGACTTCTTGCTGAAAATGCTGCTGATGCAGTTGATGTGCTAGGTGTAGCAGCAGGTGGGTTCTCGTGCAACCTCCGTCTTGCAGCTCGAGCAAAGTTCTTGGGGTGCAAAGTCTTCACGTGTCGCACCATATTTCTGTGCCAAATGAGTATTTTTTACATGGATCACCCCTTGAAAGAGTTGTTTCGTAAATTTTACAAGTTACTTTTGGAGCATTAACCTTTTTTTGACCTTCTGGAAAAGTGAAAAAATTCCAAATTAGAGCTTCTTTCATCTTCTTTGGAGGTTCTTCAGGAATGAGATCTACCTCTGAAGAACTGCTGGAATTTGACTCCATTGCTCTTATTATTGTAATCTTCCTACTATTTGAGAAGATTCTCAGAACAAATGCTTCTTCTTAGAAAGTCAAAGTCGAATAATTATAATGGGACGGAACTTTCAACAATCGCAATAGGAAATGTTATGAACCAATCAAATCTCTACTTTTCAAGTCACATGGCTTTACGTACCGTTATGATGCTCTTGCGCAACTTTTTCAATACGAGTACGCATGATGTTCTACCGCAATTTGTGTAATTCTTTTTAAAAGTAATATATGATTATTACAAGTATTAAAAAAATCATAGTTATCCCAAATCTCTGCCCTTAGTATGTACATTAAATACATACATGTTTGAAACCAAGTAGAAACATTGCCCCCTTTCGCATACAGAATGCCGTACATGACGTCACACCGAAGCTTTAATGCGATGCGCAGCGTCAAAGCATATTCGTACTGTATGCGCGCGTACACGCTGAGTATGATAAGCAGTAAAAACTATGGTGCGATCAGTGACAAATCAGAGCTCAGGGCTCGCTAAGGAGAATGATTAGAAGTGCTGACTCATTGCAGATCCGATTCTGGGCCTGCCTCTGCGCACATGATAACACCGCCCCCATCTCTCCTGTTGTTAATTGTTGGTGCACACACTCACACTTGCACATGCGCAGTGCACGCCCGCCCACACTACACACATGCCACCACCAAACATGCGTTCTATCATTTAGCCTGGAAACCAAAACATTAGCCAATGGGATGTCCCCCAGGGCCATCATTCTTGCAAGCCACGAAAACGATACCAATGACGGTCCTGGGCTTGGTTTGGTCAGTCCCGCGGTTCCCATATAATGCGGGCACCGATGTGACCACGCTATCTTTTGCCTGCCTCTGCTGCGATAACACACAGACTGTCGAAAACACCCCAGACTCAGCGAAACCACAGCCTTTCAAGACACGACAAAAGACGACAAAACCAAAGGTAAGAGAAGACGTCACAACATCAGCCTCCACTGCAAATTGTATATGCATAATACTATTTTTTTATCCTTCAAATGGTTTTCCTACCCCTCAATGTTTTTAAATTGTACTTAAATATTGAAATATTTTTTTATAAGTCACGAGGTCCTATACACCTCTAATCTTAAAAATTGTGCGAGCATAAATTTCTGTGTCGCATTTCTGTACTACGCCACGTGCTTAGCCCTCTATTATTATTAATTGTGAGTCCATGATAGTATTTTTTTTCTGCGTCTCGAGGCCGTCCCAAGCCTCTATTAACTTATTGATCTTCCTTTGTTTGCTGTAGCTGCAACACTCTTAACTTCGGAATATTAAGAACTCACATTAAAATTCACTTTTGATAGTAGTTACGCAACTCCGTTTACGATGACTAATCAAAATGTCCTTTTGTTTCCTTCAGCAAACATCGTTCAGAAGCAACCACGACCTATCGAGCAACAGCAATGGAATTCTATGCAACTTATTAAATATACTTTGACGTATAGAAGTAGAGTTCATGTGGAGTGGTGAACTCTGGTGGCCGCACTCTTTATACAAGGTAAGCGCAGCAGCCTAGATCTACAAAGCCTTCACATAATGCATTTGAAATAATTCGGCATAACGGGCGTTAGTAACGCAGTAGGCACTTCCATATGGACACCACTTGAACGCAGCACTATAACAAGTAAAATGTACCAGGTACACTGTACTCGTAAAACTGTAGTGTTACCTTTATTTGTGAAACGAGAGAGGGCATATTATCAAGCCTTGGCGACAACATTATCGCCACTTTATCGTCAGCAAACTGCCGCTAAAGTGGCTATAATGGGTTTGATCTATAATTACCTCCGAGCAATGACAACAGATAGGTTACAACAGTCTGACAAACAGATCCACAACCTTATTACGCCACTTTTCAGTCACTTTTAACATGAGTAAAGTGACGCAAGGAAAAAATCTCAACTCCAGACTCTGCAACACAGTTTTAATGTTGTTTTCTCTCTCTTTCTCTCTCTCACTCTCTGTGACATCATTTCTCTTTCTCTCATAAACTTAGACACTGCTGTCTTCGACGTGTAGACGTTTAGAAGAATTGTTCAGAATAAGTTGTGACATCAACTGCCTAAAATGTTTACCCACAAGGTTTATACAACGGTAAGCACAAAGGTCTAGATCTACAAAGCCTTCACAGGAATGCATTAGAAATAAGTCTCCATACCGGGCGTCAGTAACGCACTAGGCACTTCCATATAGACACCACTTGAACGCAGCACTATAACAGAACTGGAATGTACGAGTCACTCTGCACACATAAAACCGTAGAGTTACCAAAACTTGTAGGGGCATAGTATCAAGAACGGCGATAAAGCTATCGCCGTATCAGCTGCAAGAAACTGCCGCTAAAGCGGCGATAATGAACTTGATAATATGCCCTTGTAAATTCCTATAGTAGCCCAAGTTAACACCAGTCCCTGCACTGCTATGGGAATTCACAACAGCATATTATCAAGCCCATTATCGCCACTTTAGCTGTAGTTTCCTGTCGCTGAAACGGCGATAATTTTATCGCCGTTCTTGATAATATGCCCCGTAATGCTTCATCTCATTTACTCACATCTACATAATTTCATTACAAGACCGGAGGCTACATTATGCAATAACTTTTATTGCTGCCCAAGATATGCAGCCCTTTAAAGTGTAACAATTACATCATAAATAAAACATTCCACAGAACATAGACCAGTGTCATAGCAACCAAATAACTTCCTCTTTTATTCGCTGCTCATGGAGAGTTAAGTATTGTTTCCTCCTTTCTCCCCTTTTATGAGTATATTTGTATGCTAATGTTTGATTTAACAATTTAATTTTCAGGTTTACCCTATTTAGGTAAGTAACCTATTTATTACTGTTGTTACAGCTGTTTTTTAATGGTTTCATATTTTACCTTTTCGGTAAATTTAATTTCTTAATTCTCAGTCCTTCCAATTTATGGTTGGTTCTTTCCTTTTACTTTACTTGTTTATTCCTTAACAGTCCGCTGCATTCAATATCGCGGAGGCTACTCTTTATTCTGATGACACCTGTGTTTTTCTCATAATGTAAAAAAAAAAAAAAAAAGACGAATCCTGTCTCGCCGTTTATTTATAACGATCGCCCTCAATTATCGGCACCTCTGTGTTTTCTGTATTCCCTTTGTGCCTCTTGTACCCTCCGTCGGAGGCTTTCTTACTGGGGCATTTATTAAATACGAAACGCTTACCGGGAGAATTCCGGTGAAGCTACTCTTCGGAGCTTGAGCGCACGACTAACTCTGACGCTCCTTCCGTTCTCTTCGTGACCCGCTTGAGGAAATGAGCGGCTCTCAGACCATCAATTTACAAAAAGGGGGTGGTGATGAACAGAGTGTCTGAGTTAAACAGACCACTCTTACTCAGTCCAAAGATCAGGGCTTGATCCATCACCGTTATTTATCTCACTGCCCCATCCCAGCTCAGAACCTGGCTATATGCAAATCAGTCTGTCCCTGGCCCAGTGCATCATGGGAACAGGGCAGACTAAACTACCAAGCCAATTCTTCACCAGAAAGGAGACAAGCTACCGGGGACCGGTTTCTGGCATTTCAGCCTTCTTCGGCCCGGCTTGCTTGAAGCAGTGAGAAAGGGACTCATGTCTGAGTATACCCTGCCACACCTATAGTGGCCAAAACCGATTTACAAAAAGGGGGTGGTGATGAACAGAGTGTCTGAGTTAAACAGACCACTCTTACCCAGTCCAAAGATCAGGGCTTGATCCATCACCGTTATTTATCTCACTGCCCCATCCCAGCTCAGAACCTGGCTATATGCAAATCAGTCTGTCCCTGGCCCAGTGCATCATGGGAACAGGGCAGACTAAACTACCAAGCCAATTCTTCACCAGAAAGGAGACAAGCTACCGGGGACCGGTTTCTGGCATTTCAGCCTTCTTCGGCCCGGCTTGCTTGAATCCTGATGGAGCAGTGAGAAAGGGACTCATGTCTGAGTATACCCTGCCACACCTATAGTGGCCAAAACCGATTTACAAAAAGGGGGTGGTGATGAACAGAGTGTCTGAGTTAAACAGACCACTCTTACCCAGTCCAAAGATCAGGGCTTGATCCATCACCGTTATTTATCTCACTGCCCCATCCCAGCTCAGAACCTGGCTATATGCAAATCCGTCTGTCCCTGGCCCAGTGCATCATGGGAACAGGGCAGACTAAACTACCAAGCCAATTCTTCACCAGAAAGGAGACAAGCTACCGGGGACCGGTTTCTGGCATTTCAGCCTTCTTCGGCCCGGCTTGCTTGAATCCTGATGGAGCAGTGAGAAAGGGACTCATGTCTGAGTATACCCTGCCACACCTATAGTGGCCAAAACCGATTTACAAAAAGGGGGTGGTGATGAACAGAGTGTCTGAGTTAAACAGACCACTCTTACCCAGTCCAAAGATCAGGGCTTGATCCATCACCGTTATTTATCTCACTGCCCCATCCCAGCTCAGAACCTGGCTATATGCAAATCAGTCTGTCCCTGGCCCAGTGCATCATGGGAACAGGGCAGACTAAACTACCAAGCCAATTCTTCACCAGAAAGGAGACAAGCTACCGGGGACCGGTTTCTGGCAATTCAGCCTTCTTCGGCCCGGCTTGCTTGAATCCTGATGGAGCAGTGAGAAAGGGACTCATGTCTGAGTATACCCTGCCACACCTATAGTGGCCAAAACCGATTTACAAAAAGGGGGTGGTGATGAACAGAGTGTCTGAGTTAAACAGACCACTCTTACCCAGTCCAAAGATCAGGGCTTGATCCATCACCGTTATTTATCTCACTGCCCCATCCCAGCTCAGAACCTGGCTATATGCAAATCAGTCTGTCCCTGGCCCAGTGCATCATGGGAACAGGGCAGACTAAACTACCAAGCCAATTCTTCACCAGAAAGGAGACAAGCTACCGGGGACCGGTTTCTGGCATTTCAGCCTTCTTCGGCCCGGCTTGCTTGAATCCTGATGGAGCAGTGAGAAAGGGACTCATGTCTGAGTATACCCTGCCACACCTATAGTGGCCAAAACCGATTTACAAAAAGGGGGTGGTGATGAACAGAGTGTCTGAGTTAAACAGACCACTCTTACCCAGTCCAAAGATCAGGGCTTGATCCATCACCGTTATTTATCTCACTGCCCCATCCCAGCTCAGAACCTGGCTATATGCAAATCAGTCTGTCCCTGGCCCAGTGCATCATGGGAACAGGGCAGACTAAACTACCAAGCCAATTCTTCACCAGAAAGGAGACAAGCTACCGGGGACCGGTTTCTGGCATTTCAGCCTTCTTCGGCCCGGCTTGCTTGAATCCTGATGGAGCAGTGAGAAATGGACTCATGTCTGAGTATACCCTGCCACACCTATAGTGGCCAAAACCGATTTACAAAAAGGGGGTGGTGATGAACAGAGTGTCTGAGTTAAACAGACCACTCTTACCCAGTCCAAAGATCAGGGCTTGATCCATCACCGTTATTTATCTCACTGCCCCATCCCAGCTCAGAACCTGGCTATATGCAAATCAGTCTGTCCCTGGCCCAGTGCATCATGGGAACAGGGCAGACTAAACTACCAAGCCAATTCTTCACCAGAAAGGAGACAAGCTACCGGGGACCGGTTTCTGGCATTTCAGCCTTCTTCGGCCCGGCTTGCTTGAATCCTGATGGAGCAGTGAGAAAGGGACTCATGTCTGAGTATACCCTGCCACACCTATAGTGGCCAAAACCGATTTACAAAAAGGGGGTGGTGATGAACAGAGTGTCTGAGTTAAACAGACCACTCTTACCCAGTCCAAAGATCAGGGCTTGATCCATCACCGTTATTTATCTCACTGCCCCATCCCAGCTCAGAACCTGGCTATATGCAAATCAGTCTGTCCCTGGCCCAGTGCATCATGGGAACAGGGCAGACTAAACTACCAAGCCAATTCTTCACCAGAAAGGAGACAAGCTACCGGGGACCGGTTTCTGGCATTTCAGCCTTCTTCGGCCCGGCTTGCTTGAATCCTGATGGAGCAGTGAGAAAGGGACTCATGTCTGAGTATACCCTGCCACACCTATAGTGGCCAAAACCGATTTACAAAAAGGGGGTGGTGATGAACAGAGTGTCTGAGTTAAACAGACCACTCTTACCCAGTCCAAAGATCAGGGCTTGATCCATCACCGTTATTTATCTCACTGCCCCATCCCAGCTCAGAACCTGGCTATATGCAAATCAGTCTGTCCCTGGCCCAGTGCATCATGGGAACAGGGCAGACTAAACTACCAAGCCAATTCTTCACCAGAAAGGAGACAAGCTACCGGGGACCGGTTTCTGGCATTTCAGCCTTCTTCGGCCCGGCTTGCTTGAATCCTGATGGAGCAGTGAGAAAGGGACTCATGTCTGAGTATACCCTGCCACACCTATAGTGGCCAAAACCGATTTACAAAAAGGGGGTGGTGATGAACAGAGTGTCTGAGTTAAACAGACCACTCTTACCCAGTCCAAAGATCAGGGCTTGATCCATCACCGTTATTTATCTCACTGCCCCATCCCAGCTCAGAACCTGGCTATATGCAAATCAGTCTGTCCCTGGCCCAGTGCATCATGGGAACAGGGCAGACTAAACTACCAAGCCAATTCTTCACCAGAAAGGAGACAAGCTACCGGGGACCGGTTTCTGGCATTTCAGCCTTCTTCGGCCCGGCTTGCTTGAATCCTGATGGAGCAGTGAGGCGCAAATACAGCCTGGATTAAGGGACTTTAAGAGCTCGCGCTGTGCGTTTCTTTGCCAACGCACAGCACAGCACTGAATCTTACATTTTAACCGCCGCTCGTGATTAGACAACTCGTCTTTCTACGAGAACACTGGATTAGAGACTTCTTATTGAGCTTTTGACAGCCTGCCTAACGATTTATCTCACCATTATTAGGTATACATATTTTACCTTTCAATTTAAATATATGTTTTAAAATGGCTGAGAAAATTAATGAGGCCTGTGAAGCCCCTCTCACAGAAATTTCCCTGATGAATCTTTTTGAGAAACAACTTAAATCATCCCTTAAGGAGGCAGTTGAGGCAGCATTATTAAAGAGAAAAAGGGATACTCCTCAGGAGAACTCAGCTTCTTCGGATGAGGAAGACCCTCTTCCCACCAAAGGCGGCAAAGTCCTAAAAAAGACCAAACATCTTGATAATATTGGTGACCCACGCGGTACAATTGAGCAAGGTGTCCCAAGCAGCACAAATAGATCAGGCGTCCAAAATTGCGCAAAGGCTACAGGTGTCCTACACGGCACAATTAGACATGGTGTCCCTTGCGACACAAGAGATGTCATCCTTCTTGATGATGACGATTATTTATCCCCTACTGGTAATTTGGATGCTGATGAATACATTTTTGATCCTTCCGAAAAATTGGATGATTTATTGGGTGATGATTTGATCCAATCCTCTACCTCTTGCTCTATTAAAGATCCCTCTGGGGCGGAGATGTTTAACCATTCAAATATTACTCACCCTAGAGGCTCCGATTGGTGGCCCCTTTACCACGTAGCCAAGTTTATAAAAATTTGGATCAGGAAACCCCTTGAGAGAGATTTTCGGAACCTAATGAAATCGGAATGCCCTAGACCTTTCCTTGACAATAAGGCAGCCTTAACGCCGATACTAGATCCTGAGCTACTGACCTTTCTTTTTAAGACGACTGGGAGAGACCCTCGTAAGGGTATCGAACGCTGTCTGAAACAGTGTCAGGATAAACTCTTAGACACGTTGGGTCCTCTAGCGAGAATTCTAGATCTTGCGGAGGAATCCGCTATTAATGGTACTCCGGTTGATACCGAACTCTTAAGAGGTTGGAGTCAACGTGCCTTATGCCTCCTTGGTAATGCCAACGCTAGCCTCACATCTGAAAGACGTAGAGGAATCCTGATTAGAATGAACCCCAAGTTGGGGGACCTAGCTAATAAAGAAGTTGAAGGAGACCCTAATGGGCTCCACTTCGGAGATTCTTTTATTAATTTCTATTTCTTTTTCTATTTAAAATTATTTATACAGCGCACGTACACCAGCGGTTTCATGGCGCTAAACTGACAGAGAGCTGGACATAGGGACGGAAGCTAAGTGGGGACAGGAGAGAAAAGTAGAATATTAGTTAAAAAATTTAGAGAAAAGATGTGCCTTAAGCTGTTTTCGGAACAGTAGGTACGAGGTTGAGGCTCTGAGCTCCAAAGGTAGTGAGTTCCAGAAGATCGGAGCAAGGGTCGCAAATTTAGAGCCTCCCCATTTCTTTCTCCGGAACCGTGGGACCGTGAGAAGGGATTGGGTAGAAGACCGCAGTTCCCTAGCGGGAACATAGGGAATAATCTCAGATGAGATGAAAGCAGGAGCCGTGCCCAGTCGTGCTTGAAAGGTGATAGAGGCCAGCTTGAACTGGACACGGGCACAGACAGGAAGCCAGTGTAGGGACTTTAGGAGGGGGGTGGTATGGTGAGATTTAGGAAGTTTGAACACCAGGCGCGCCGCCTGGTTTTGGATCTGCTGCAATCGCCGAAGACTATATGCAGGAATGCCTGCATATAGGGCGTTGCCATAATCCGGGCGGGATACGACCATGGCGAGGGTAATCAGTTTTAGTGCATCAGATGAGAAAAAACTGGACACCTTGTGTATTGTACGCAGTGCCAGAAAGGAAGAGGAAACCACAGAGCTGACCTGGGAGTGAAGGGTGAGTTGGGAATTGAGCTTAATGCCAAGAGTTTTGACTGAGGTAGAGGGGGCAGGTGGGGGACCAAGGGAAGGGGGCCAGAAGATGGGGGACCAGGGGCTGGATGAACCACCCGTCAACACCAGCTCAGTTTTGTCTGGGTTGAGTTTAAGATGATTGTGGTTCATCCAGTCACGGATGTGAATCATGATGGTTTGAAAGTTAAGGGCAGAGTCGGGGAGGAAGAAAGTTTAAAGACAAGCTGGAGGTCGTCCGCATAATTAAATACGGCGACCTCCATTTGTTGCAGTGAAAAAATAAGAGGGGAAATGTATAGGTTAAATAAAAGGGGGGAGGGGGAGGAGCCTTAGGGGACCCCGCACTGAACGCTGCGGAAGTCCGCAGTGAAGTCACCCAGGTGGACAGCCTGGGTGCGGTCCCTCAGGAAGGAGGATAACCAGACCAAAGCCGTGCCCCCGATCCCCGCCGCCCTGACACGGGAAAGCAAGATGGAATGGTCCACCGTGTCAAAAGCAGCTGAGAGATCGAGGAGGACCAAGGCCTGAGGTTGGCTGGTATCCATACCCTCCCTGAGGTTGTCAAGGACCGAAAGCACTAC
The DNA here is from genome assembly GCF_964263255.1 of Lissotriton vulgaris. Lineage (NCBI taxonomy): Eukaryota > Metazoa > Chordata > Amphibia > Caudata > Salamandridae > Lissotriton > Lissotriton vulgaris. Next base: position 280,567,515 of record NC_141695.1, on the reverse strand, counting down.
GGACTCCGTAGAGTGTGCGGGGCGAAACCCGGCCTGGCGGTGGGCAAGGACCCCATTCTTCTCCACGAAAGAACTCAAGGCGGAGGTAACATGGCGCTCGAGAATGTTCGCCAGAAACGGCAGGAGGGAGATGGGGCGAAAATTGGCTGGGACTGTGGGATCGGCGCCCGGTTTTTTCAATATAGGGACAATGACAGCAGATTTGAGTGAGTTAGGTACCACGCCCTGAGAAAGAGAGCTGTTAAGAGCGTGGAGGGGAGGGTCAGGACAGCTGAGGAAGATGTGACGGAGAATATGGGCCGGGCAGGAATCTAGTGGGGAACCAGATTTGACGAGTGGGATTATAGCAGTCAGGGATTCTTTAGTAAGAGGTGGAAGGGCAGTGAGGTGTTCCTTGGGGGGAGGGCACTGAGGGTCCACAAAAGAGGGGGAAGGAAGGGGGATGTTAGCTTTTATAGTGGCGATTTTTTGAATAAAAAAGTTATTGAGGGAGTGACAAAGTTCCTGGGAAGGAGTGGGTTTGAGGGAGGTATTAAGCTTCTTGGTAAATACGTATCTACCTTCTCTGCTTTTAGCAGAGCTCAAAGTAACATGAGAAGGATGTTTGGAGGTAGACACATTTTTGGAAGGGCTGACAGAGGAGGACCATCTGTCAGCCGAGGATACAACGGGAAACATCACTTACAACGCAACTTTTACAACGAGATACCATTACAACGCAACTTTTACATCGCAAAAACTTTTACAACGCATGTATTTACAACAAATGTTTTTACAACGCAGGTACCTTTACAACGCATACCATTACAACGTAAGTATTGGTAAGTATATAATTATATTTTAAATGTTATATGTTTGGGGTAAAGGGGTATTTTTAGGGTTCAGGGTCAGTTTTGGGTTTTTGGGTAAAGGGGTATTTTTGGGGTTCAGGGTCAGTTTTTAGTTTTTGGGTAAAGGGGTATTTTTGGGGTTCAGGGTCAGTTTTTAGTTTTTGGGTAAAGGGGTATTTTTGGGGTTCAGGGTCAGTTTTTAGTTTTTGGGTAAAGGGGTATTTTTGGGGTTCAGGGTCAGTTTTTAGTTTTTGGGTAAAGGGGTATTTTTGGGGTTCAGGGTCAGTTTTTAGTTTTTGGGTAAAGGGGTATTTTTGGGGTTCAGGGTCAGTTTTTAGTTTTTGGGTAAAGGGGTATTTTTAGGGTTCAGGGTCAGTTTTTAGTTTTTGGGTAAAGGGGTATTTTTGGGGTTCAGGGTCAGTTTTTAGTTTTTGGGTAAAGGGGTATTTTTGGGGTTCATGGTTAGTTTTTAGTTTTTGGGGAAAGGGGTATTTTTAGGGTTCAGGGTCAGTTTTTAGTTTTTGGGTAAAGGGGTATTTTTGGGGTTCAGGGTCAGTTTTTAGTCTTTGGGTAAAGGGGTATTTTTAGGGTTCAGGGTCAGTTTTTAGTTTTTGGGTAAAGGGGTATTTTTGGGGTTCAGGGTCAGTTTTTAGTTTTTGGGTAAAGGGGTATTTTTGGGGTTCAGGGTCAGTTTTTAGTTTTTGGGTAAAGGGGTATTTTTGGGGTTCAGGGTCAGTTTTTAGTTTTTGGGTAAAGGGGTATTTTTGGGGTTCAGGGTCAGTTTTTAGTTTTTGGGTAAAGGGGTATTGGGGTAAAGGGGTATTTTTGGGGTTCAGGGTCAGTTTTTAGTTTTTGGGGAAAGGGGTATTTTTAGGGTTCAGGGTCAGTTTTTAGTTTTTGGGTAAAGGGGTATTTTTGGGGTTCAGGGTCAGTTTTTAGTTTTTGGGTAAAGGGGTATTTTTAGGGTTCAGCAGTATGGGAGTTTCTATAACAAAAAAGAAAAACTCGGGAAAACCGGAAATGGAGTGCGAAAACTACCGGGGAGGAAACACTCACTTATGAGTCCGAGTCTCCGCACCAGGTAGATACAGCAATTAGATGAAGCCCGTAACGGTTACATAGACAGCACAACTTATAGCTTTTCCTCTCCGTATAAGTAAGTAATTCCCCAATTTCCTTTGCAGCCAAAAATGGTGTATCTTTTTAATCCTGCCGTCCGTTTGCGCACAAGCCCCGAAACACAGTCAAGCAACGTTAGGGGTAAGACAGCATTCAGCTCCCTTTTTTCCAACTTTGACATCCTGCTTTTGGTATACTAGTCTAAACAAAGCCTCTCTGTTTTCAGGCAGGCGCCTACTTTGCAATATACTGAGAACACCGCTTAGTTTAGATCATATCCCACGTCTGATTAGCGTCTTCAACGAAATGTAAATGTAAATGTATTTGAGCTTATATAGTGCACAGCTACCCACAAAGGGTTTCCCGGCGCTTGCTTAGAGAACCCGTCCTGGTATTCCCCTGTGAGATAACCCCGGCAGGGCATCCACAAGGTGAAAGCCAGGCATCCCGCCGCAAGGGGCCGTTGTGGAGATTAAGCAAGCTATTGCCCAGAGTCGCAACCCGTGAGTCGAGAAGGCACCGGAGCGAGAATTATCGAGTCCGTGGAATTTTTGAGCCCAAGACCCGCCGAGGCGGGGAATTGAACCCTGGTCCAGGGCCGATCTCAGCTTCCGGGTCTGCCACCTCTAACCCCTGAGCCACACTTCTCCACGAACATAGCTACATCCTTATTTATAAATATTCCTTAAATCCATAGAACAGGATTCCATCTCAAAAGGACTCTCCTCAAAATACACGCCTAGGACCCCCCCTAATTGGTAAGCCTCTGTAACGATTGGTTTTTAGCATCGCCGAGCAGTGCACTTGATGTTGCCCAATGTTGTACCTCACGGTTGCCAATAAAATGGTCTAATATGCGTCACTTATGGTTTTCTTTTCTCTTTTTTTCTTTATTGTTCACAGATATTTTATAAGGCCCTGAAGAGTATCCCCAATGATTCCAGTGGAATTCAAAACGCGTAGGCCCCACCCCAACTGGTCTACTGGAGCATCTGGGCATCTAATTAGTTGAACCCGGAGCTCAATGTCGTACATTACCTTGTAATATTAATTACTATGAGTTCCAATTCATCTGTCAGAAATATAGGAATGTACTAAGATCAAATAGCCGATTTAACTGTTCTTGAAAACACTTGTAGACCTTGGTTTTTTTGTTTTCCTTTTTCACTGTTTCCTTCACTTCTACCATCTCCCCCTAAGTATGTGTATATGATATGGTTGTTTGTGATACGCTTGAAATGTTGAATGAATGATTGAGTGTCTGGATAATGCTTCAATGTCCCACGTGTTTGTTATAAAAATCTTATTTATACTATGAATTAAATACTGAAATACATTTTGAAAATATTTTATATGAAATGCTATTGAGTAGCAATTCCCATTCTTGATTTTCTGTTCTGGATTTGGTTGGATATTGGTTACGTGAACTATTCATATCAGTACTGGCATTTCTGTTTTGTTAAATTGAAGCCAAGCACCTCCAAAGAGCACACATTAGTGCATTACAAGGAAATTAAAAAGCACCATCTTGCAACTTCTGGCGGGAAACAAGAGCCGATATACCAAGCCCTCTAAGTGTACTATAGTACACCAAAGCTGGATCCACAGATGGTGCAAATGTACTTCTGTTTCCTTGACAAAATCCGGCATAATAGAGGGGGAGCACTTGTAATACGGCAGACTGGGATATCTGCCACATTTATAATGGAGTACCTGTCTTCAAAACACTAAATCAGCTCTATCTTCCATAGATCATTTAGTCCCAGAACAGAGCAATGCCTATGGTTGGACAAATGGTTAGCTCAGGATCTTCATCTCTTACAGATTCCGGCATTAGAGGATGTGGCCTAACCGCCAGAGCTGCTGACTTACTGCTGGGGAACCAGATTCGAGTCTGTCATCAGTTCAACATCCTGTGCTTCTATGCAAATCACTTAATCTAACTGTGGCTACCAAAAATGAATGTGTCCTTGTGTAATGTAACTGGTGCTCATGTAAAGTGCTCCAATACCTTTGTGCCGAGTTCGTGCTATATAGAACTGCAGAAAAAAAAAGAAATTAGAGAGTTTACCAGTTATAAATCTCTGCTAAGGCTATTCAATTCATTACATTTTGCATATTTTACAGGAGAGAATATTAGAGTGGAGTTTCTCTCATTTATGCAACGCCTCTCTCACAGGAGCAAGCTTCAGGAAGGCAGCAGGCATCCCTCCAGCTGCTCAGTCCGCAGACCAAAGACGTAAGAGAACCGAGCTATCAGTGATGTTATGGGAGACACCGAGAGGACAAGTGCTTGTGGTATTCACATTTTTTAATTCTGATTTTGGCATCGGGAGCTCATAGATCAGATCCAATCTCTTTCAGAATTACAGGTGTGACCTTGGGCAAGGTACGCTATGTCTACTATCTCAGACTATAATCTGCAGACTGTGAGCATAAAACATTAGTTGGGGTGTGGTGTAAATGCTGTTTCGGTTATGTCAGCCAGGGGATCAGGGAATACAAATACCGGATAGAAACAACTCATCTCCTCGCTGTGCTGCAGTATGTACTTTAGACTGCTTCATCATCCCTATGACCTTGCATTTAACAAACATGCTCTAATTCAAAGTGCCAAGTAAAACAAGAATCATCTGAGGATTACATTCAGCTGCAAAGTAATTAAAGTTGACAAAGGAACTGCTGTTTTTCTTGGCTGCAACGCGACTTTAGCCGTGCTCGCGTGACGTGGCTCGCAGAGCCCACATTAATCCTGTTTCTAGGTTACAGAGTTGTTCTTCTAAAAGTTCATGATATTAATTTGTCCATGGAAATAACCGTAGAAACTCATACAAACTATAACGAGTTAAAAACAACGTTAATTGTAAAATCAAACAAATAGGAAATCGTCAAGTAGCCAGTCTTCTTTAAAATGTTGACATTATGTAGAAACCTGTCTTATCAGCATTGCCCATCAAGTTCGAATTCATGAAGCCTTATGTTAAGTATCAGGTGCTAAAATGGCGTATCTGTCACGCTATGAATGTTGACTTAATTATAAAATGAAAACGGCAGATTCTGATCCTTTCAAAAACAACACACCATTCTTTCTAACTCCGGTATGTTCTTCTAAACTGTCTCCCCTTCAAATTCGGAAGTTGATGATAGCGAAAGACAGTCACAAAATGGTAGAAGCAATGAAAGTTCTGCCATGTTTTCAGGTCCACGGCTGACATCCGGCATAAGTCAACTTTTTTGCATTCTGGTACTTATAGTTTGGTTTATAGAATTATACAAATAGGCCTGGAATGGACTGGAACAGTCTGTCAAGTATGGGCCTGGGAAGAAAGTCATACACCCGCTCTTCTAAGACTACTCCAACAACTGCAACAGATTACTGACATCTTGTGGATACACAAAGCATCCCAGGGGCACTCCAGTAGGAGAACAAAAGTCGGTCATTTCCCGAGTTCTACAAAGTCTACCATTTAGGCTTGCCTAATTTCCACCATCTGTAAAATTCTGTTTCTGCGATTGAGAAGCAAATATGGATTTACTTACATTTATGTAGTGGCAGTCTAGTGGTTGCACGTCACGTCGGCGACGTGACGTGCTGGCGGCCATGTTGGGCTGCGCGCGCATCGCGCTGAGTTAGAAGCGCGAAGAGCCGGTACGCGCAACACAGGCTCGGCGCTCTTTAGGGACATATATAAATAAATAATATAGTTGCTTACCCAGTGGCTCCAGCGTCTTCCTTGGGGGAAAGAACAACATTACAATTTAACTTGTTTTTCCACTGGAAATATTTTTCTACGGAGAAGATCGTTGCAGTATTTCCACCAATTGTTATGTGAGTGCCACGTCCCCGTTTCAACCTGGAGAGGCAGTCCTTCATCCAATTCCCACCTAGAACGGCGCTTACTCCTCTCTTTGACAGGAGGACATTTACATGTGTTTGTAGGGTGGGAAACTACATGCAACAAGGGTGTGAATATCATACTCGGCATCATATTTATTTTTGAAATTTAAAAATATTTCAAAACAACATACAGCAATACAAATCTGCAGCACATCACAAAAGCACTACTCATCATCATTCATCTTTATTTCGGCACAATTTATGCCAGAAAAGATACACAAATCAACAATAAATTTTCTAAATTTCGTAGCATAAACCATTTTCAGTACAAGTGCGGTCAAAAGATACAGTGTCAGCAATGAATGCACGTTTTGGGCAGAGAACAAAGAGATAAATAAAACCGTGTAAAAAACAATAAAAACTGCCTATCAGACTATCGACAAATACATACAAAAAAGAGGGTAGAGTTATCTAATAGTGGGCAAACGACCAAGTCAGGTTACAATAGATAATTCACTTATTGATGTTACTTACAGTTTTAGACCTTTCTTATGACGCACATAGTAGATGGAAAGCAGGAATCTACTGACACTAAATAATATTGTTCTTTTCGTATCAGATTTAATGTTTCTCAATGCCTCCTTACATGATCTTATGCCCAGGAGATTGCATAAGGGCTTAATCCACTTTCTACTAGCCGTTGCATAAGCCGGACAGAAGAAAAGAATATGCTGATCATTCTCCTTGAGATTTCCCTGGCACATGGTACACAAATCACTGGCCGTTTGATCAGTTTTACCCTCCTTAGACCAACAGGCCAAAGTTGAATTGGTCATAAGATTGCCATACCTACATTTTATACATAGGCTTTTAGCTAGGGGTGGTTCTATTTCATCAAGGAAGTTCTCTAAACTAGGCTTGTCCTTAAAAATCAAGAAGGTATTTGTTAACGTTCCACCTCTATGTTCATTAATCGTAGAGCTATCAACAAAACCCCAGAACGCGGTCTTCACCAGTTTCTTAGAGTTATGGGGCAGGTTTTCTGGGCTGTACCAAAACTGTGGTAAGCCAATCTTAGAAAACCATAGCCGAACATGCTTTAGCCATGGATTGGATTTTAGTACATCAAGACCCATTACCTATTTTAACCCATTCTTGTAGTCCAACAATTCTGGTGTCAGCCAGAGTCTCACCCAGAACATTAAGGGCCGCAGGATGGTATAGTGGTCTGTTCTTTTAACATTTAGATCCAACAATAAAGGTACTAAGGGGGTACCATTTGGAACCTTTACAAGGTTTCTCAAAAATTTACTTTCACTAATTGAAAAGACATTTTTGGACATTGGCCCCCAAATTTCCGCCCCATACAATGCTGCAGACTGGCCTTGGACTTAAAAATCTCTAACGCTGGTGATACAGCTTTGCTAGTGATAGCACCATGTTTTTTCAGAATGGGTATGGTATTCTGCAGAAATATCAATTTGCTTTTCTCTATTTGCGGTTTCCATGTAAATTTGGCGTCAAGGGAAACACCCAAATAAGAGAAATACTGGACCGATTCTAATTTCTGTCCGTTTAATACTAGACAGCCCTTTTGTGATTTGTGGGGATTTAGGGCCATGCATTTGGTTTTCTTTGCATTGATTTCCAATCCCTTTTTATTGCAATAATCGTGGAATGAATGAAGAAGTGCTTGTAAGCCTCCAGAGGTTTGAGAGATTAGTATAGTATCATCCGCGAATAGTAATGCGGGTATCCTCTCACCATTCAGTTTGGGGGAATCGTTTTTGCAGCCAGCCAAGTGTGTTGGAATATCATTCACAAATAGAGAAAATAGAGTGGGGGCCATCACGCAGCCCTGGCGGACCCCACGCTCAATTAGTATGTTCTGTGATAATGCCCCGTTTGGACCCCATCTCACTTTAGCAAAGTTCTTTGCATGTAGCCCTATTATCTGGTCCAACAAACAAACAGGTAACCCCAGCAGATAGAGGGATTTCCATAACAGATCTCGTGGTACTAGGTCGAACGCCGCTCTAAGATCTACGAATGTGACGTAAAGATGTCCTTTCCTAATGTGGACATATTTCTAGTACAGACAACAAAATCTGAACACTTGGTCATCGGTGCTTACTCTGTTCCTAAAACCAGCTTGGAACTTTGTAAGGACCGAATTGTCTTCCATCCAGGAGATAACCCGGGCTAAGATATGCCTTGAAGCAATTTTTTGAAGAATGTCCATTAGGCTAATTGGGCGATAGTTCGATGGATCAAACCGATCGCCCTTTTTGAATATCAAAACAATCTCTGCTTCCCGCCAGCTATCTGGAAAATCAACACCTGATGCCTATACGTTACATAAATAGTTTATATACGGTACCCAGATGCTTAGCTCGTGTTTGTACAGGTCACCAGGGACTTTGTCCAAGCCGGGTGCTTTGCCATTTTTAACGGCATTGATAGCCGTTTCGGTTTCCTCTACACTAAATTCCAATTTGGTACTGCAAGGAATAAGCCATGGGGCATCCTCACCAACACCATTAGTAGTTTCGTATTTTTCATATAAGGTGGTGAAATGAATAACCCACGTGAGTTTGTCAAGATAAACATCTTTGACTACTTTTCCTGCATGGTTCCCATTTGCCACTAGTCTCCAGAACCCTACGTTATCCTCCGCCTTAGCTGCTGCCAGCAGGTCAGCCCAGCTATCTTCCTCCCATACTTTTTTCGCTACTGCCTGAGTTTGCTTATACTCTCTCCTCGCCAACCTTATTTCATCAGGGGATTTAGTTTTTATTGCCAGAAGCAGACTTGCTTTTGACTGCCGACAGATCTTGCCGTACCATGGCTTGCTATGTGACAAATTGTTTAGTTTTTGATGTTTGTTTTTGGGTATTTTAGTAACCAATAGTTTTAAAGTTTTAAAAAACTCATTATGTAATTGAATGAAATTATCAGGATTAACAGCCTCCTCTGCTGTGTTTGCGAAGTCAGAAAATGTCTTTGAAAATAAGGAGTACATTTCTGCCAGTATCTCACCACGCTCCAATAAGTGGGACCATTTCAAGGTGCGCCTGTTATTACTAACCAAAATTTCATCACAGGAACCACTTTGGGCATCAACTGTAATAGGACTACCAACCCCATTAACCAAGCACTGATCAAATTGTAGGTCCAATGGGCGGTGGTTGCTCTCAAATCTATCCTTAACCTCTAAATCTGTCATGTGCTGCCAAATATCTAAAGAAACAATTATACAATCAAGTTACTTTTTGATATATTTCTTACAAAAGTAGGTCTTTTGGACGTGTCTGCTGGAAGACGGCCATTGCAGGCCCTCAGGCCGTATTCCGCAGACAACTTCATTATTTGGACAGCCAAAACTGAACAATGGACAGGGTCGAAATTGTCCAACAAGGGAATGTTGTTCGCTCGGTCTTCCTCGTCAAAAACATCACCCAAACCTAGAATAGGCTCATAGCTGCAATTTAGATCTCCAGCTAGTATTACAGAGTGTTTATCAGCCATTCTATTTGGAAAACAATCCAATTTAGCAAGGGTCACTGATTCTTTTGATAATGGGGAGGGTCTGGTATAAATGTTGATTAGGTATAACACCTTCCCTTCACACGTCGTGACTTTTAATGCCAAAATATCCATTGAGTCAGTGTCCACTACTTCTACCTGGATTTTCAGATTTACTTTGACCCAGATAATAAGAACACCAGAGGGCCTGCCTCTTGCTGATGGTATTGTAATTATCCCAAAAGACTTATAGCCTACTCTATGGGGTGTGCTAAGTGTCCATGTTTCTTGGAGTAGAGAAAAAGCACTTGTATCGATGTAGTTGGACCAGTCAGGATCTCTCAATTTTTTTGTTAATCCACTATATTCCAGAATATTAATTTCAGGTACATGACAGAACTGTTACTAGTGGCCTTTTGCTCCCGGGTCAAAGGGACTTCCTTCAGACAAGTAATTTCTTTGCATAGCACACCGATGGGGCTCCCACCATCTAATGTGGTGGAACACTCACCTATTTTGGAATCATAATTCACATGTACTGGATAATTTAAAGAACCCCTCAACGGCATCTGTCTGCCTAGGTTCTGATTAGTGCCTAATAATATTTCACCCCTCTCGTTATAGCCAACCCCCATCTTCCCTTCACCAGAAATATTACTAGATACTCCTTTTTCCCCAGACAAGACACAGGCATTGGGATTAGCTTTAGCATGAGCGCACCCATCTACTTCAACCATTCCTATTTTTGGATCATATATAAACGTGGGACTTAACAAACGTATCCCCCCTTTAGTGCTGGATATACTCTCCAGACTCAGCTGCAGTCAATCTACTTCTTCTAAGCAGCTGAATCTATTGAATGTGGGTGCCCCTCCCCATCTGTTGTAATATCTCGGACCTCTATATTCAGTCCCACCTCGTGCATGGTGTTTGACCCTAGACCGGTTTCCTCCACCATCAAATCGCATGTTGAATGAATGAAAGTCGTCTAGTTTCTATCGCAGTCATGCCCTCTTGGGGACTCCATGAACAAATAAAATCCACTGTTCGCGGTTCTACGAAATTTACAACCACACAATCCCCAGGTGATGTTTTCGTATTTTGTCCTACCAAGGGCACCCTCCGCACCATTAAAATTTTGCTCTTTATGTGGGGTGGTAGGGGTCGATTGACATTCAGCCAGTGGGAAACTTTGTTTTTAAGCGCCCAGAATTATTCCTCAGTTGAATTACCTAACACTGGGACCCCCGTTAAAACCACTACATATGGACTGACTTCTGGAGGTAAGTCAATGAAGCCACCCTTTGGTATCCTCCCTGTCCAACGCTCATTTAGAATTGGCGAGGTGGACTTAGTGCCCGTTGAAACTTGTTTAGGGGAATCTATAGTTGCTATGTGTTTTCCTATTGGTTTCATCACGGGTACATTAGTGGGAATCAGACTTGATCTTTATATCGGGGGCTGTGGTTTCTTTGCAGTTAGACCTGTTGGCACAATACCCAGGGTTGCTTTACATATCATTTTGTCCACGCTAAGACTTGACAAGGTTATTATGCTCTTTTCCACTTCAAGGAGCTGGTTTTCAATGCAGGATAATCTGGTTTCCAGGGGTGATAAAAGATTTTTAAACATATCCGCCAGATTTTTCAACAGAGAGGCAGCCACCTCACCCGATATACCTGAATTAATAATGACAGCATCGTCTACAATTCTAGAATCTTGAGCCCTATTTGGCGAATCTATTTCTATGTCAATTTGTTCAAGTTCAAGTTCAAGTTCAGGAATTTGTATAGCGCACTACTCACCCAGAGGGTCTCAAGGCACTTGGGGGAGGGGTGCATTATTTATCGAATAGCCAGGTTTTAAGTTCCTTTCTGAAGGATATGTGGTTCTGTGTAAGGCGGAGGTGAGAGGGGAGAGAGTTCCAGGTCTTGGCTGCCAGGTAGGAAAAGGATCTTCCTCCCATGGTGGATCTGTGGATGCGCGGATGCTCCCTGTGTAGCTAGCCCTTTTTCATCCCCTTGCTTGCTGGGTGTGTCACTAGTGCGCTGTATTTTAGCTACCTTGGCTTTTTTCCCAACCAGGACAAAGGGGATGGGCCGCTTCCTTTTTGATACCGCGTCCTCCCTCTTTCCACGCAGTTGCCTGGTATTAACTTCTTCCATGGCCTCAACCACTATGGTTTCTGCTACGGTTTCTGCTGGTGTTTTCAATCCCAAGAGAGACATGGGATCATTTGGAGATTGGTGTTGGTACTTGTGGTGATGTATTATTTGTGCTATGCACGACCACTTGAGTCTCAATGAGATTGGTTCTACCAGCATGCTCAGGAGTTCGGGTAGATGCAATATGGCCCATAGATGATCTTTTGGCCATTGCAAGGTCCTGGAACACTCTACGTTCCATTAGGCTGATACCTTGATCTATGACCCAATTTGCCCTTGTTATAAAATTATCTAAGGTTCCTGTTAGCTGAGACCCTCCTAACATGGCCTTACTCCTACTTTCACGTGTTGCCATTCTTTGGGGATACACAAAACAGTTAACAGTTATCCGTTTTAAAAACAGAAATATTTAAACAATGTACATACAATTGCAGTCCAACGGGGAAGTAGGATAAAAAGGGATGGCCCGGTCAGGTCTTAAACGACCTTGAACGGGCCCGCCCTTGGCCTGGGCTTTACCCGGCGCACACCCGCGAGCGTCCCTCGTCGCGGTGGATTGACGTCAGTCTTAAACCTTCCCTGCAGGGAGTGTGGGCGCTGAGGGAAGAGGCTGCATCTGCGATTGGAAAGGCCTGCTGTTCCTCGCAGTCCCTCAGTACAGCCCAGTAGTCAAAAGGCAAAGTTCACAGCCCAGTGAGCGGCACCCGCGGAGCGGGTGTCGCGAAAAGTAAAACCAAGGATTCCTTCAAAGTCCTCTGAATCTTGTTGCAGCAAGGGAAAGACAATCTTCACTGTGAGTGGCACCCCAAAAGCACTACTGAAACATAGAGGAAGTCATCAGATATTTAACCCCTTCGCTGCGGCGGCTATTCCGCCGCAGCGCTAAAGGGGCGGGGCGGCCGCGCGGCCGCCGCATGCTGGTGACAGAACCGCTCCGTCACCAGCTACAGTTGAGCTGTGCTGGTGACGGAGCGGTTCCGTCATGACCCGCCCCGCTCTTTAGAACGCCCGCGCAGGCGCGAAATCAGCGCCGCGCAGGCGCGGCGGCCGGGCCATGACGGAACCGCTCCGTCATCAGCACAGCTCAACTGTAGCTGATGACGGAGCGATTCCGTCATCAGCATGGAAGGGGTTAAAAAGTGAAAGTACATACAAACAATACAAATCAGTAGATAAAAGATATCCTCACAAAGTTTATCCACAGAAAATATTATCTTACTTCAGCCGTGGCATTCTTCTCCTATGTTGCCAAACCCCGAACATTGTTAGACCAAAGAGGAGTGTGGGAATTTGCATATGCTTAAAGCATCTGTTCTTAATCAACCATTCTATCTAGTGATATTTTATATTTAATATGCATTCATTCTCCCTATTATTTCCCACCCTAGGCTGTACCACACCTAAAGCAGGACTACTGTGGCCAATTCCTCTCCTCCACCGCCCCTAGCCTTACTATGATGATTGGAATGCTGTGTAACTGTCACCTGAGAAAGTTGTACTGTGAGCAGCTGACTGGCATTGGTGATGCCCTGGTTACTTACTGGTAATCTTCATCACTCCGAGTATTGTCTTCCTCGCCACATGAGTTACGAAGTGAGCTTCAGCTCCACACCAGAACCCTCGAAAGCAATTTACACATTTTATGCCTCCCATCTCTCCCCAACATGGCCGACCACCATCACCCTTGACACAGTACAAGAGGAGGAACGACCCATCCCACTTCCTGTAGAACTACCAAATCCCAAAGAAATCACATGAAGCCGATTGTGAAACAGGGAGAGAGATATGGGAACTCATGTGGCGAGGAAGACAATACTCGGAGGAATGAAGATTACTGGTAAGTAACCAGGGCATTACCTCCTCGTAAGTTTTCCTTGGCACCAGATTTACAAAGTGAGCACATACCCAAGCCCAGCGGCTTTATGAACACTCACAGACGCAGACGGACACAGAAGGAGCGGCAATCAAGAGCAGGACGAGCCAGCATGGAGAACAGCTTCAGTAAAATCCCCCGCTGAGGGACCACCCAACACTACCTGATAGTGATCCATGAACATGTGAGGGGAGGCCCACATAGTGACCATAAAGAGATCTTCAATCGAGACAGCTTGTAAGAGACCCTGGAGACAGACATACTCCGGGTAGACAGACCGTGGATGTGGGCAGACACCACCTACCCCTGGGAATCATAGGTTAGCAGGATTGTCTGCTTAATCCACCTACTCAGGGTGTAATGTAATGTAATGTAAAAATTACTTATAAAGCGCAGCATACACCGGACGGTTTCTTGGCGCTATTCACTATATTCGGTGGGAGGCAGAGGGGGGGGGGGGTGAGAAAAGCCTATGAATAGGCACTGCGGAAGAGGTGGGTTTTAAGGAGAGACCTAAATTGAAGATGGGAGCGAGAGAGTCTAAGTTCCAATGGGAGAGAGTTCCAAAATTAGGGGGCCAGAAAAGAAAATCTGAGACCTCCATGTTTTTTGCGCCTGTATCTGGGTGCCTGGAGGAGTGCTTGGTCAGAGGATCGGAGGTGTCTGGAGGGGACATAGCGATGTAGGAGGGAAGAGATGAAGGAAGGGCTGATGCCGGCCAAAGATTTATGAGTAAGACAGCCAAGTTTGAACTTGCAGCGCTCTGATACAGGAAGCCACTGAAGGGTTTTGAGCAGAGGGTGGACGTGATGATGTTTGGGTTGATGATAAATTAGGCGAGCTGCCTGGTTTTGTATCAACTGCAATCGTTTGATCTGATATTGAGGGATTCCTACATACAAAGCGTTAGCGTAGTCGATCCGAGAGATGACTAGGGCCAGCAATGCCAGAGTGAAGGCTTCGGTGGTCAGGAAGTGGGCTATTTTTCGGATCTTCCTAAGCTTAAAAAAGCAAGAGGACACAGTGGCATTGACCTGATGTTTCATAGAGAGATCGTGGGAGATGTAAACCCCTAGGCTTTCCACTATGTCAGCAGGGTGGGGAGGGGGGCCAAGTGAGAGGGGCCAGAAGGTGGAGTTCCAAGGGTTGGATGGGCCTCCGACAAGAACAAGCTCCGTCTTGTCGGGATTAAGTTTGAGATGGTGGGCGCCCATCCAATTGCTGATATGGCAGAGGGTGGATTGGAAATTTTGGGCCGCATCGTCAGAGGAGTCAAGGTTGAAAACAAGCTGAATGTCGTCTGCATAATTAAATGCAGAGACATTCCTACCCCGGAGGGAACGGATCAGGGGGGTGAGATACAGGTTAAAAAGAAGTGGTGACAAGGACGAACCCTGTGGAACACCGCAGGTAAGCATCCTCCTGTCAGCCGAAAACTGGGAGAGTCGGACAGATTGGTGGCGGTTCGTCAGAAAGGAACGGACCCAGTTAAGGGCCGTCCCACCGATGCCCGCTTCTTTGACACGGTCGACTAAGATGGTGTGGTCGACCGTGTCAAAGGCAGCCGACAGATCCAGAAGGACCAAGGCTTGGCTGATGTTGGAGTCAGCGCCTCTACGGAGTTCCTCCATGACAGAGAGGATAACCGCCTCGGTCGAGTGGACAGGTCTAAACCCGGCTTGCTGGGAATCAAGGAAGTTGGAGTCTTCGATGAAGGAACTGAGGACGCTGGTCACGTGAGACTCAAGTACCTTACTCAAGTAAGGGAGCAGGGAAATGGGGCGGAAATTGCCCAGAACCCCGGGATCAGCGTTGGGTTTTTTTAATATAGGAACCACCTCAGCGTTCTTAAACTGGCTGGGAACCTGACCGAGCAGTAGAGAGTTGTTCAGGAGGGCCAGCGGAGGGGCGGGGCAAGCCGAGAAGGCGGCCCGGAGAATCGTAGGAGGGCAACAATCTGTGGGGGAACCAGATGAAACTTTATTAAGTAGGGAGAGAAAGTCTTCCTCTGGTATGGGGGGGAGCTGAGTGAGGGAGTGGGGGTTAAAGGAGGGGGTGACCTCAGAGAGGGCCGTCGCCGGCGGTCCGGAAGATATACTGTTTTTGATTTTACTGATTTTTTCTATAAAAAAACAGTTGAGGGAGTCGCAGAGGGCCTGGGACGGAAGGGGTTTGATAGTCACCCTATCCGGATGTGAAAGCTCTTCCTCAATGGCAAAAATTTCTTTGGATTTTTGCACAGAGTTGAGAATTTTTGAGGAGAAGTAGGTGGTTTTAGCTGCTGAAATAGCCTGTTTATATTCTCCAGATAGTTTTAGAAAATGAAGTTTCTCTAAAGGATCGTAGTTTCTACGCCAATGACGTTCAGCTTGGCGAAGTCCCAGTTTAAGGGATTTGAGGCTATCTGAGAACCACCGATGTGCGTCATGGGGACGCTTGGCTCTGACTAGTTTGAGGTGAGCGACCTTGTCGCTGGCAAATTCTAACCATTCAGTTAGGGTGGAGAGAGAAGGCTTATGAAACAACATCACCAGGCCAAAGATGACAAGCAGACTATCACAGTTGCAAAAGGGCACGGTCTGCTCCAAATACACCAAAACTGCCTGCCGGACATCCAGCAGTTAGAGATCAACATCCACCCTGGAAACAGGGAACAGAGCGAAAGTAGTCAGAATGACCTCCCTGGAACGGTTGACCACCATAGGGACCTTGGACATAAACTTAGGATCGAGGCGAAGGAAAACCCTGTCAGACAATGAACAAAACTAGGAGATCGCAAAAAAAACAGCTCCCCAATCCACCCAGCGGATACAATGGACAGCAGAAACACCACCTTCATGATCAAGAATTTAATGTCCATAAACCCAAAGAGCTCAAAAGGGTCACCCTGAAGTGGCCTGCATCATCAACAGAAGATCCCAGGAAGGAGCAGGATAAATCACCCTAGGACGTGAACAAAACAACTCCAGATCAGCCAGGCATCCAAAGGATCCAGGCCGTCAAACTGAGGACTGCTGAACACCCACAAGGCGGCCCACTGAGCCCGAAGCGTGGAAGGAGCCAGGCCCAAGGTAAAACCATCCAATAGGAAATCTAGTACCCTCATTGGGTCCACAGAACCAGAGTCCAGGCCCTTAGAAACATATAACAGAGAGAAGGACCATCAAAGGCGGAAATAAGATTAAAGGGTCGTCGGATGACAGGAACCTTGAAGCAAGTCAACCACCTCCATGGAGCAGCCCTGGAACAAGAGGCTCATCCCCTCAAGAGCCAGGCCTGAAGATGGAGTTGACGCAGAACCCCTGTAGGAATAGGAGGACCCTGCAATGGGTACAGAAGATCGGAAATCACCCATCACTCCAGGATGGCCATCTCCCACAGCAGAGGAAGCCACGGACGGCGAACCCAACCGGGCACATCCAACAGAACAAACGCCTTGTCCAGGTGAATTTTGCACAGAATCCAAGCAATCAAAGGTATTGGGGAAAGCGTTTAGAGCAGGAAGTCCGGCCACCGGAATAACATTGCATCCACCCGCCATGCCTCCTGATACGGAGAAATAAAGCAGAAGTGGAGCAGTTGAGCATTGTCCTTGTCCTCAAACAAATCCATCGTTGGGCACCCAAACCTCGATTGTAACACCTGGAACACCTCCCCTATCAGGAAGATGGAAGACATGAGGGAAACACCCTGCTCAGGTGGTCCGCCACACAGGGCCGAAGCAAACTCCATATAAGCCATCTGAACGGCCTTCAGTTCCTGAAGTTGGATGAGTAACCAGCCTGCAGGCGATCCCAAAAACCCAGCACTGACCGGGTCTCCAAAGTCAACCCCCAGCCAACTGCCTGGCATCTGTTGTCACTACCCGGGAGGCGGACACCTGAAAGGGAAGACCCCTGGACAGATTGGACTTCACCATCCACCAACCCCGATCAGGCCGAATCTGTGGGGACACCACCACCGGCAGATTCTAAGCCGCTGAACAAGGGGACCCTGCCCGCGTCATTTCGTCCCATTGCTCTGTTAAACTCTGATGCCAAGATTTACACGAAAATATTGGCAAACCGCTTGGAGCCTCTCATTGACCCCGATCAAGTAGGGTTTATTCGTCATCGTCAGGGAGCAGATAATATCCGTCGGATAGCCCATCTGATGGAAAAAGCGCGTTACCGAAATATTCCTGCCTTTCTTGTATCCCTCAATGTGGAGAAAGCCTTTGATTGAGTGGACTGGAGTTTTTTCAGAGAAGTCTTGCAGAAGTTGGGGTTGGGACCGGGGTTGATCTCCAAATTGATGGCACCTTATGCGAAGCCAATGACCAGCATTCGTTTTAACGGACGTCTCATGGCCCCTATTCCTATTTATCACGGTACCAGACAGGGGGGACCACTATCCCCTCTACTATTTGCCCTAGTGGTGGAACCCCTGGCCATCGCCATTTGTCGAGATCAGGATATATGGGGTATCCCCATGGGTGGCTATGAACTTAAAGCATCCCTCTTTGCTGATGACCTCCTTCTTTACCTGTCCTCTCCACCTACATCCCTCCCAGCTGTGGCGACGCTTCTGAGGTCCATCGCCATTGGAGGTCATCAGCAAAGAGGGATGCTTTAAGTTCATAGCCACCCATGGGGACCTCAGAAGCGTCGCCACAGCTGGGAGGGATGTAGGTGGAGAGGACAGGTAAAGAAGGAGGTCATCAGCAAAGAGGGATGCTTTAAGTTCATAGCCACCCATGGGGATACCCCATATATCCTGATCTCGACAAATGGCGATGGCCTTTGAAGATGCTTTGGGATATTGGATCAATCTCACTAAATCCCATGCTCTTAATCTTACTCTTGAGGCCGCAGAAGTCCAGGAAATAAATATATCTGCTCTAGGTACAATGGACTGACGTGTCGATTCGGTACTTGGGCATTGACATAACCCCACACTCTTGATCTGGACCTCGTCCAATTGGCCTAGATGTAGGAAAGCCATATGGGAGGAACTGTGCAGATGGAAGGGCCTTCCTCTTGCATGGCTAGGATGCATCAATACCAATAAAATGTCTCTTCTCCCTAAAGTCCTATATCTTTTTCAAACCCTATCCACCCAATACCACATGCTGACATTCTTGCCCTACAGCAGGACTTTCCAAAATGTTTTTGGGGGAAGTTCCCTTCCCGCTTCTCTAATAAGATCCTAATGTTGCCCTGGGACCAGGGATGGCTTGCGTGCCCTAACCTTTTGGAATACTATTGGGCTTGTCACCTTCGGTTTACATTGGAATGGGTGCTTCACAAAAGAGAAAAGCATTTTTTCTACTTAGACCGGGCGGTAGCCTGTAGACCTTTGTGGGACCTTGCTTGGCTACCTCAAGGAACCTGTCCCTTTAGTACTTATTTAGCTACCCCTACGAGAACGGCACTAGAGATCTGGATAAGTTGGCAATACCACAAGGCCTTATAACGTTTTTCTCTCCCAGCACTCCTATAGCGCGTAACCCTATGTTCCCCCTGCCTGCAAACTCAGGCATTTGGTGCGTGGATGGAGGGAGAATGCTGGGTTATTCAAGACCTCTTTCAGGGCAACGACTTTGTACGTTCGAGCAAAGTACGCAAACCTTCCATCTCTCAGAGAGGGCACGTATGTAATACTACCAGCTACGGCACTGGCTTATATCCCAGACCTACACTCTGGAAGCCACCAGACAGCTTACCGCCTTTGAATCCCCGGTTCGTAAGTTTGAGGGTTCGAAGGGTTTGATTTATAAAACCTACTCCGTCTTACAACACTCTTAGTGACCAACGCCTCATGGGTATCAGACACAGTGGGCCATAGCCTTGGATGAGGATATACCTCCGGACGGGGTGGGTTCGCCTATGGAGGGATATCCCAATGGTATACCGGAGCACACCGCAATGTGAGTAAGCATACAAATCGATGACACAGTGGTACTATTCACCAACCTGCCTACATCAGATGTTCCCAAACTCCCCCTGAGTTGCTGAAGGTGCCAGAGAAATAGAAGGGACTTGATTCATAATATGGTGGCCGTGCCCCAGTCTCATGTTGTTCTGGAAGAAGGTCCTTAGTCACATCAAAGAAGTGGGGGGTTTCATACCTTCCTCCCCGCTGGTCACGATTTTAGGCATTAAACCCTCAATCCTAAAAGCCATGACACACACAGACTGGCACCCGATCCTCCATTTGTTAGGAGCCACTAGCCAGTCAATTGCCTTATTTTGGAAGAAACCGCACCCTCCCTCCCTATAGCTACCTGGTTTCTTCAGTTGTGGGATGTCTTGGACCTAGAACTGCTTACAGCCCTCATCAACCACACAGATGCACGTTTGACCACATTTGGCAGCCACTTATACACTATTTCACCATGACTAGACACCCCTGGTTGGTCCCCCCCTAGATTACGGGCCTCACAGTTGTTTGAAGACTCCCTGGAGCCTTTTGCTAGGGGTCGGAAACAGGAATCTCCGGAAGAGTCCACTTGAATCAGCAGGCATATTTTCTTTCTCCCCAAAGTCCCTTTAGTCCCCTGCTTGGGATCTGGGGCCTTACAGTGCATCCGTTTCCTCCCCCCCCCTCCGTCAAGGGTAGTCCCCTCTACTTTTCTTGTTTTTTTGTGTCTCATTATTTCTATTAAACTATTAATAGTTCTTTATTGTTCTTACAGTATAACGAGCCTCTTCAGACAATGTGAAGGTCTTACCTATTAGGATGTTATGCATCACATGTCCCTAACGATTTTACTGATGTGTCATAGATAGAATTCCACTTGATGCCCAGAATATGGAGTAACTAATTTTGACATATCACGTCATGGAAGACTCTGTGACTTTTTGCATAATCTGGACTATGATCCTTGTGTTTTATTCGTCTTTTATTATGATATATCACTGTGTAACATGGAATGCGCATGTATTCTGACGCTCCTTTTGCAGGGACATGTGTCCGCAGTTTGTTTGGCTTTTGCTTTTGCTTTATTTTCAATAAACAGACTTTACAATAAAGCCGTAATTAGAGGCTATGCTTTCTCTCTGATCGCAGGCACCAAGAAAGAAAAGCAGGTAGCACTAGTAAGTCTTGAAACAGAGATACTGGTATTGGAACGTAAATTATGAGAACCTAACACAGACAAGGTTAGGCATACCCTGAAATTTAAGACAAAAGAGTATGTGGCCCAATCCATGGATGCTGCTAAAGCACAATACAGGGCAACACTCAGCAGAATCTATGAGGTGGGGGACAAAGCTGGGAATCCATTAGCTTGGCTGGCCAGAGAGCAAGCCAACGGAGTGGTGGTAGAACTTATGGATGATCTTAACATTATACACACTGATCCGCAAGAGATTGCGAACGCATTTGGCGACCCCTATGGACGGATCTATAAATCCCAAACGACTTATATGGGAGAAGACGCGGATACGTTCCTGAAAGACATCTCCCTACCAATGCTCTCTTATGAAGACCGGGACGAACTAGAACAGGATTTAGCAACTACAGAGTTTGAAAAAGCTATACAATATTTGAGGGCGGGCAAGGCATTGGGCCCTAATGGCTTACCTATCGAATTGTACAAACTTGCCCCTAGCAAGCTAGCGCCTTATCTGACAGCAATGTTTCAGGAGAGCCGAGAGGTGGGAACACTCCCAGTAGATCAGAGTTTAGCAACCATAGTGGTTATTCACAAAAACGGAAAACCCAAGAACAAATGCTCCTCATATAGACCGATATCACTACTTAATGCAGAAGCCAAAATCCTAGCGAAAATATTGGCGACCCGTTTATTACAAGCTATAACCAAATTGGTTTGACTGGCTTTATGTAAAGCAAGGAATACTTCTAACTTACGACGACCTCACGGAGTGATGAATCGCGTGCTTACAATACGAAAAGACTCGATGGTGGTATCCCTCGATGCGGCCATGGCGTTCGACATGATTGAATGGTCCTACATGTTTTTAGTGTTAAGGAAATTAGGGTTTGGCCCTGGCTTTTTTTAGCAGGATTCAGGTTACTGTATGAAAACCCACTAACCCAAGTAGTGGTCAACAACCGAAGGTTCAGGGTGTTTGCACTCAGTAGAGGAACCAGACAGGACTGCCCGGTTTCCCCATTGCTCTTTGCCCTGATGTTGGAACCGTTAGCAATGTGGATAAGAAAAGACCCTATGTTAGACCTGGTACCATTGGCGTGAGTCTCCCTTCCATTTTTTTGCTGTTGTCTCCTCTGTTTTTGATATGTTTTTGCTGGTTAGATGCGTTGGGCACTGTGCCACTGCTATCCAGTGCCACAGTGCAGGTGCTCCCGATTTTAAATTACTGTAATGGATTGGTGACTCCATTATTGGCTTATTTGATTTACTTGTCAGACTCTAGTACAGTGCACCATGTGTGCCCAAGGGCTGTAGATCAAATCCTGCTAGTGGGCTTGCAGCACTGATTTTGCTACCCACAGAAGCAGCAGTGTGTCTCAGGCCTGCCATTGCAGAGCCTGTGTGCAGTCTAGTACTGCCATGTGACTTGGTAAGTGCACCCACTTACCAGTCCCTAAACCTTCCCTTTTCTACATGTTAGCCACCCCCAAAGGTAGGCCCTAGGGCAGGGTGCATTGTATGTGAAAGTTAGGACATGCCCTGATGTGTGCAGCATGTCCTGATAGTGAATTACAGCCATTTTCATTTTTCACTATTGCAAGGCTACCTGTCCCCAAAGGCCAGAAGGGCGTTTTGATTATAACATCTTGTAATCCTAACCGACCCAGGGAACATGGTAGAAAACGAATTTAGTATGTCTGTTCTCAGAATTATAAAATCAATCTTTTAGTGACGTTGATTTTAACATTCCGTGTTTGAAAATACCACTTTTAGAAAGTAGGTATTTTCTTGCCTAAACCATGCAGCCTGCCTCTGCTTGGTTGTGTATTGCATGTCTGGTTTGTGAGTGACAGGGGCTGAGGGGGCTCCAGGAGGCAGGATGAGTCAGCATTAGGCTGAATAGACCTATCTGCACTGGGAGTGGTGGGAGGAGTAGCACCTGGACCTGAATTGGGCTGTGCCTGCCTTCCACAATTCTGACTCCACCTCCTGTGGTGCGTCTGATGACCCTAGCCCTAGCCCACACTGACAAAGGAAGGAGTTGTGCACTGGAAGAATGCACCCAGAACTGGTTTGGACTGGGTACAGACACTCTCTGCCTTCAGAGACAAAGGATTTGTGTGTATAAAAATGTTAGATCACTTCTGGACATAAAAACGGACCTGTTGCCAAGGAGAAGAACTAGAGAATCTGCAAAAGTTTTTGACTTTCCCTGTGCCAGTTGTAATAGCTGGGGTTGGCCTGCAGTGGTTTCTTTATTGCCAAGGAAAGGAGAAAGACGTTTATTTGCAGTTTTCATCATCTTGAAGAAGAATCTGCTAAGGCTTGATCTGTGCTTGAACTGTGCTTGCCTCCTGCTGAAGTCTCAGGGATACAAGACTTCACCACCAGATCCCCCCTGAATTTCCTTTCTGGGAATTGTGTCTGCAGAAGCCTGCGTGTTGTTGGGAGCTGGAAGCGCGACTCAACAAGAAGTGTGTGGCATCCGCAGCTGTCGCTATCGCATCATCGGAGAAGTGTGTGGCCACCGCAAGGGTCGCCGTTGCATCACCGGAGAAGCGTGTCTCCTTAGCAGCTGTGTGTCGATGCATCACCGGAGAAGCGTATCGCAACCGCAAGGGTCACGGTCGCATCACCGGAGAAGCTTGTCGCAGGGCCTGGCACGACTCCAAAGTTACAGAGTAACCGCATGGCCGCCTGACGTGCATGCATCCTCTACACGTCATCGAATCGCATCAAGGGCGCTATCTTCTCGCATCGCACTGGATCATCGCATCGCAGCAAGGCACCTCCTTCTCTCCACTAAGGAACAGACGCATCGCCCACTTTGCGCAAGCACTGGAAACAGACGCATTGCCTCCCCCGAAGCAAGGAACCGATGCATCGTTCTCTCTGCCATACAGCATCCAAAGGTACTCTGTGGGAAACGTGTTGCATTTACCATCTAAAGTGAACTGAGTTATTTCTACCATCTTAAAGTCATTTTCTTAATACTGTATTATGGATTTTTGTTGTTTGGGTCTTGTGTTAAGTCTATATAAAGGATACTTATTTTTATAAAACCTGTGTTGTGTCCCGTAGTGTTTTTTACTTTATTACTATATGTGTTCACAAATGCTTTACACACTGCCTCTTAGATATGCCTTCCGTGCTCTCCATGCCACTGGAATCAAGCCATCCAGGCTGATGAGGGCTAAAAGTCTAAAACCGGTCTTTGGATGCTTGTTTCCAGTCCTGGGAGGACCTGGCTTCGCAGTTCGGGCTGGACTGTTCCCATAGGGAACAGGGTCAAGACTTATTTGCATATGGCTGGGTTCAAACTGGAATGGCATGGTGAGCAAAAAAACTATAGATTTAGGCCCAGCTCTCTGTACTGGGGTGAATGTATGACATTGTTCTGCATTCTGTCCATCAACTGTAGTTTTTGCATTTTTCATCCCGAGTGGCACGAGTATGCTCAGACGTGAGTCCTGTGCTCTCCATGCCACTGGAATCAAGCTATCCAGGCTGATGAGGGCTGAAAGTCCGAAACCGGTCCTTGGATGCTTGTTTCCAGTCCTGGGAGGACCTGGCTTGGCAATTCTGGCTGGACTGTTCCCATAGAGCACAGGGTCAAGACTGATTTGCATATGGCTGGGTTCAAACTGGAATGGCATGGTGAGCAAAAAACGACGGCTTTAGGCCCAGATCTCTGTACTGGGGTGAATGCATGACATTGTTCTGCATTCTGTCCATCAACTGTTGTTTTTGCATTTGTCACCCGAGTGGGACGGGTATGCTCAGACGTGAGTCCCATGCTCTCCATGCCACTGGAATAAAGCTATCCAGGTGGATGAGGGCTGAAAGTCCAAAACCGGTCTTTGGATGCTTGTTTCCAGTCCTGGGAGGACCTGGCTTGGCAGCTTGGGCTGGACTGTACCCCCGAATAACATAGGGAGCGAAAGGATCTCATACTCAACTTTTGGCTGCCTGCCGTCCCAAACAAGTGAGATAATTATCTTTCAGAAAAAATGAGCAGTCAAAAGAATAGGAATGTTCAGAAACAAATATAGGAACTTCGGCAGTACCACCATCTTGGCGATGGCAATCCGGCCGGCCAGAGATAACGGGAGACGACTCCAATGAGTAATCTTGGACTCTAACCAATCCACTGCGCGCCCAAAGTTGGATCTCCAAAGTTCATATAGGTCCCTGCTCAGCAGTATGCCCAGATAAGGGGTAGGACCCGAGGCACACATGAAGGGAAAGTCCGGAGTAAACGGGTAAGTGGCATCAGTTATGGGGAACAGCACAGACTTGCTCCAGTTTACCTGTATGTCAGACAACCCGCCAAATCCTATGATCCTGCGCACAAGAGGACTGAAGTTGTCTTGGGGATGGCGGACATACAGGGTTATGTCGTCTGCATACATGGAGACAAGGGGGGAATGCGCTGAGAAACCAATACCCCTCTGAGTGTGGCGCTGTCGGAGTCTAGCCGCAATAGTCCATTGCAATAGCGAAAAGCATGGGTGATAGGGGCACCCGTGCCGAGTGCCGTGTTTGATATAGATGGGATGGGATAGAGAAGCGAAACCTTACGACTAAACGTGGTACTGAAGCCCATACGAGGAAGAAGGAAGTATAGAAAAGGCCACTCAAGCATGTTGAATGCCTTTGTAGGGTCCAACAGCAGCCACTGCAGGGAGGCCGGGATTAATTTGGTGGAGCACCGAGAAGATTGTGCAGAGGTTGTGCGAGGTGGCCCTGCCTGGGATAAAACCAGATTGGACCGGAAGAGCAATGAGGGGCATAAGTAATAGGAGACAAGAGGAGATTAACTTAGCAAAAATTGTATTGTCAGTGTTGATAAGGGAAAGGGGTCGATATGAGTCGCAAAGGTCAGCTGGCTTGTCAGGCTTAAGCAGTAGCATTAACATGGCCTACCATGGGAACTGAGGGAAGAGGCCATTGTCAATTGATTTGTTATACATGGCCGCCAGATGTGGCCCTAAGAGAGAAGCATACGTTTTATAAAAAGAGGCTGGGAGACCATCCAGGCCAGGGGCCTTGGCACCAGGCAAGCCACTGATAGCAGCAAGTATCTCCTCCTTAGTAAATTGCTCATCCAAAAATTTGCGATAGTAATCCTCCAGCCAGACCAGTGAGATGGTATCAAAATATTGTTTAAAGGTCTCGCGAGTGGGGAGGGGCAACCAGCGGTATATAACTGTGAGTAAAAGTCCATAAAACTGTTCTGGATTTCGTCCGGGGAAGTGGTTCTGGCAGGTCCCCCATCACTAAGAGCTGTGATGTATGATGCCACGTGAGGGGGGAGCAGAAGGTTTGCCAGAGTCCCCCCAGGCCAGTCCCCCTCCCCAAAACATCACGCCCGGCCCTCTCTACCAAGAAAAGCGAGTTCCCTGTCAGCTACTTCGGTGAATTCTGTGTGTTTCCATCGTAAGAGTGCAAGGGTTTCAGTCCTGGGTTTAGCAGCCTGGACTGCGTCAAGAGCCTTAATTCCGTTCTTCAACTTGGTAAGGGAGTTGCGGATAGAGCGAAGGTCACCGGCCTGTTTAGAGATGCACTCACCACGAATAACAGTTTTGAAGCCTTCCCAGAGCACAGAGACAGTGTCAATAGAACTAACATTTAGGTCAAAGTAATTGGTTATGGTCGTTCAAATGTCCGCGCAGCAGACTGTGTCACGGAGCGCGTTCAGAGGGAGTCGCCATGAGAAAGCAGGCTGAGGAGAGTGGGGGAGGCGGAGGATAATTTGCACAGGTGCATGGTCCGAGAACGTACGCGCCATATGAGCTGCGTCCGTAAGCCAGGTGAGAACGTCAGGGGAGGTGAGCCAAAAATCTATGCGCGACCCGCAACTCCGGGCACCAGAAACACAGGTGCCCTCGCGGGCACCAGGCCGCACATGATGCCAGGCATCATGGAGTTAATTGTCAATGAGTATGGACCGAAGCGCAGCGGTAGCACGCGAATGAGAGGAGTGAGGACCAGAGCAATCAAACGTCACTGAGAGAGTGATATTGAAATCCCCCCCATATAAAAGCAGCGGGACCGAAAGAAGAGACCAGGTGCCAGATGTGATTGAAAAAATCCGGATCGTCCGAGTTTGGACCATAAACCTCCACAAGGGTAAAGAGCTGAGACTGCAGAGAACTGTGCAAAATTACATATCTGCCATTAGGGTCAATGAGCGTCTGAGAAGTCTGCCAAGGATGACCCCTACGAATCAACACAGAGACCCCCCTTGCATAAGAAAAGTAAACCGAGGAATAAGATTCCCCCCAGTAACGTGCCCGCAGTCTAGCGAGGGACCCAGACATAAGGTGCATCTCCTGTAGGACACACAAGTCAACCTGGTGGTGCTGTAAATGAGAATGTATGAGCCTACCCCTCCAGTGGTCATTTAAACCACACACATTCCAGGTCCAACAAAAGATGTCAGTCATGTTGCAGTGGGACTGAGGGAGATGTTAGCAAGTAGGAGCAAGAGATAGCGCAGGTGGACGTGGGTAGTGCGCAGCAGCGTGATGGCGTCCGCGTACAGAGGTACAGTAGGATTGCCCCAGACAGTGAAGTGACAGATAAGGAACCCACCAACAGGGCAGACCAGGTGGCTGCGGGGACCTCCAATGAGTAAGAGCCATGGAAAAAAACAAAACCTAGGGGTGAGAGACCGACAGGTCTATCAGTACAAGGCTAAGTGACATCAGCAGGTACAGTACAAGTAAAGACAAGGAACACAGTGCAGTGTCATAATCTGAGCATTTGAAAGAAGATGCTGGTTGACCGAATAACAGTACAAGCAAAACCCAACACAACGAAGAGTGCATGACACCCAGAAATCCCCCCCACCCCAGCCCAACCCCTTCCCCGGAACCACAACACAGCAAGGGATTCAGTAAACTCAACATGATCCCAACCCGACCAACCCCATTACCAATAGGGATTATTTGTCAGGACATAGCAGGAAGTGATCAAAAGTGGACATAAGCGCTCCCCAAACCCTGGCCCTTCGACCAACCCCCAACCCCAACATCCTATGAAGAGCAGCAGAATGCCCACCGACCCCCCACCCACTCCAACCCCCCAGTCAGGCTGAGTAACCCACCCACCCCACCCCACCCCAGGAACCCACAACTGGGAAAAAAGAGGAGAATAGCAAGATAGGGAATCATCCCATGGGGGCATGGCAGGGCTAGGCAAACTCCTCTGCAGCAAAGCAGGGTGGCCAAGCTTAGGCAGTGTTAGGTATCATTCAGAACAAGAATAAGTACAACCAGTTATAGCACTTTAATCATTGTCACTAAGGCGATCTGCGCCGTTGGCCTGAGATTTGGGACGTGAAGAGCGGGCCGATTTTTCTAGCTTCTTGGCAAGCGCCAGGACTACCCTGGGGTCTGGAAAGACGAGTATTTTTGTGACCTGACGGACTCTCAATTTCTCCAGATAGTATGCAACCTCGTGTTTTTGGAGAATACGCTTGGTGGGAAGGAATTCACGCCAGGCAGCCTGGTCAGTGAGGGTGTAGTCTGGGTAGAAGGAGAGTGTGTTGCCCTGGTGGTTGATGGCACCCTTGTCCCGCGCCGCACCAAGAATGGCGTCATGATCCCTATAATTCAAGATTTTTGCAATGAATTGACGTGGAGGCAGTCTGGGACCGGGACACAGACCAAGAGAGCGATGTGCATGCTCCAAAATGAACACCGGGGAGAGGACGTTGCCAAAAAGTTCTTTGATCAGTTGTTTTACAAAGTCCTCCATACGTGAAATGATGGTGGATTCCAGAAGACCTGTAATGCGGAGGTTGCTCCAATGGGAGCAGGCCTCCAGATCCTCGTTCTTCTCACGGATGACCGCCACGATTTTGTCCATCTGGAGAAGTTTCTGATAATCCTGGGTGGCGGCATCCTCAGTGTCCGACACCCTGGGCTCGACATGGAGTAACCGGTTATCGTGTGAATCAACACAGGCCTTGACTGAGTCCAGACAGGCGAAAAGTTGGTCCAGCTGGGTCGCTATTCCAGTCACAGTCGACTTGACATCCAGCATAATTGCTTTAAGGTTGTCATCCCAATTAGGGGGGACGTCCATGGTTACAGCAGAGTCGGCACTGTCGGTGCCAGCGCTGTCCTGATGGGAGGACCTATGGAGCTCAAAAGTTAATTTGGGCTGTTTTGGGTCCGTCTTACCCGCAATGAAAGAGCCCAGCTGGCAGGAGTGAGGGTGCAAAAAATGTGGAGGGCGCACTGACCTCCCACAGCTGGTGGTTGAAGCAAGTCAATGTCTAGACAAAACCCCCAAAATGGCAGCCGCTGCAGTCTGAAGGGATGAGCTTCGGGAGGATATGGAAGGAGAAGAGTAACCAAGGCTGTGAACCAGTAGAGCTTGTGAAAGTTCCAGTAGAGCGGCGCCCCACTAACACCACAGGCAGAGTAGGAAGGCCGACTGGGGCCCAGACGAGAATCAGACAGGCGTAGCACCAGAACACACCCAATCCTCAAGGTCACAGGTAGCGAGGTTGAGAGGGGTACAGCTAGGCCGGCAGTCACAGCACCATGGGAATGACCACAAATGGTAGCTGGTGGCGATTTTGGCCACCAACCGAGACCCCAACATACAGATAACTAGCAGGCTTGAGGGCACACCACATGCAGCAAGCAGCCAGGCTTGGCTGGGCAGGCACGTCCATGCAAAGAGCGGATGGAAAGGAAAGTCCAGGGGCCAACTCCACCCCTGGGACACACAGGGCTCACCAGCAGGGGCAAGGAGGCGCTCCATGTGTGTGGGCTTTAAAGGCTAAGAGTAGGGGCCAGCGGTGGTGCCCGTGTCAGCTGTGCCAAGTTCCAGTGGCACCCTGCTCCAGCCGTGTCCGGTCAGTCAGGGACGCAGTGTGCTCCGGGTTTGTCCTGCGCAGCACAGCCTGCGAAGGAAAGCCACGGCCAAGGGAGGCAGTTGCAGCAGGTAGGTCAGGCACTGGGGAAAAGTGCAGCGGCCACGGCAGCGCCCACCTAACCATGCAGGGGGGGACGAGTGATGGAAGGGGCACCCGCCGAGCTGGGCCACGCCAGCAGGGAGTCGCAGGGGGCCGGCCGCTCATGTCACCAAGCCCGGGTGCCCGGGCAGGCGTAGGATGCGGCTAAGAAGGAGGAACAACAATGGTGCCCGCACCGCACACCCCGGACCGGGCGGAACTGCCCACGGGCTCCCAACCCCGCCAGCAAAGCCACAGATATCTCACCCGGTGCCACGGATCCTCGTCCCTGGATCGCTCACTGGCTGCAAGTGGCACTGGAAGCCTGCCATGGCCCAGAGAGAGGAAAGGCCAGCCCTCGCAGGATCCACAACGTAGGTCCAGCGCCTGTTGCAAATGTCGTATCTCGGCCGCAGGAACTGGCTGGGAATCAGCAGTGGGCTGGAACAGCGCAGCACATGCGGCGGAGTCGGGACACATTTTCACTGCGCAAATAAGGTGAGGATACCTGCAGGATTTTTCCGGATTGTGAAACTTGGCCGTTAGAGGCCACTCAAAGTGCGGCCATCTTTCAGCCAACCAAGCCATCCCCCCTCCCGGATTGGTGCATGTTGACAAAGAGGACAGTGTATGAATCCAGAGGGTGTTCCAACAAGTAGTCACAGATTTGGGAAATATGGAACAAAAACAGGGGCGGTATATGTGAGGCCCCCAGCAGAGAAAGGGGCAAGAACTGGAGTAGGATAAGTGAAAAACGTGTTGAATGTATTACTGCCATGGTATGAACAGGGTCTGTGATCTATGGGAAAAGTTAACAAAATTGGTGCACCATTGGTCGCTTATATTTGTAAAGTGTTCGCTCTGTGTAAACTTGTCATCAATAAAAAGATTTATAAAAAAAAGAATAAAACAACAAAAAATCAATCAGTAAAGCCAGTGATATGCAAATTAAAAGATTTAACTGAAAATAGCACCAAAAATCACAAAGCATTAACTGTGAGTAGCTAGTCGCGGTAGACCGGGACTAAGTCACAAGTACAGGCTGACTGCAATAGAGCGTGGGACAACTACAGGGACCCAGTTAGGCCCGCTGTTCAAGAGTACCTTAAATCCTGGTTGGAAAGAGTTTGGGAGTACCACGTCGAGCATGCATTGCGTAGCCGAGACAATGCAAGGTCTGGGAGAGAGATGTGTTGGTTCTGAGGAGGTGCAAGGTCCTGCCTCATCGTTGACGATACTGTCCATATGGAAGTATTGCGAAGTGAAGTCCTGCATTGAGGATGCGTTGCGCACCGGCTGGTTCCGAAGAAGCTATGAGGCTTGCTATGCTTAATCCTGCATCATTGTCAAAAGTACAGTTGAGAGGTTTGTGATTCGAGGCCCTGTACTGAAGATGCGACGTGCAGTGGCAGTTTTGATGAGACTGTGGGCTGCGATGTGAATGAATTCCATTTGCCGGGAAAGTCCACACAGCAAAGGCGATGCATCGGTTGTGCTCGGGGTTGTGTTGCACAGCAGAGGAGTTGCATTGGTTATGCTGGGCCCACAGATGGGCTGGATGAGCACATTCAGACCCACCTACAAGGATTGAGGACTAGGCTGGCACCACTTGGCAGGGTAGGACTCACAGATGGCCAGGTGCTGGGATGAAGGTTATTGAAGTCTTGCGTCCCTGAGGCTCTAGGCAGGAGGACAGCAAACTAGCCCTTGGAGTCACCCTGGGGTCCTGGGTTTAACTAATCCAGGTCCAGTCATTCTCACTCTGGCAAGAGGGAAGCGGGTAGCAGGGCAGCGCAGAGGGCAGCAGTCCTTTCAGCAGCATAGCAGTCCTTCTTCCTGGCAGAGTTCATGGGTCTGGAAGTGTACTGAAGAGTTGGGGATCTAAGATCCAATACATTTACCTGGTGCCCACTTTGAAGTGGAGAAAGCTTATAGAGGTATCCACATCCTGAGGTGTCAGGCACCCCCTTTCTCCCTGTCCCTGCTATTTCCTTAAAGTATGAATTAAGTCATAATTTGGTTGTGATGTTATTGAAACAAATTGGGTATGTCTATCTTTTGATATCCTTTTTTGACTGTTAAACGATAGTCACTTGGTTGTTTTTATTTTATATTGGTTTTGGAACATGGTATAAAAGCAATACCAATAGTATGTTGTTCAGTTTCTTTTCCACGGGTGCGTTCCGGGGCATATGGTACTAATTAATTTCGTGGAACACTTTAAAGGCATTTGGTGAACCTGGCTCCGTTTATGGAGTACTTGCTGGAGAGGCCGTGTGGCAGTGCCCCACACGCTCTATTTTCAGATACACGGCTTGATACACTCATGTTGTAGCAGCTGGCTTTGCTTCACGTTTTTTTACATAGAGTCAACACATTGTTTTTCCGTGTGCCATGTTGCGATCGTAAATTCGATATATACATATTATTGGCCAACTATATGAATATAACCTTGTATTAGCATATTTGTGTACTTAGAGTTTATGTTGGTAGTATAATAATCAGTGATTCACTTTTACTGTATATTGCTCCTATTGGTATTGCTGGAGCCATTTTGTTTCGTTTCTCTGTGTGCAAGTATCGCTTCCCCGAAATCACATGACTCTGCCTACTGCTCGAAACTACAGGCAGTCGAGCTGCCTATTATATTTGCTAAGCTTGCATCTTGAAGAAAACCAAGGTCACACCTTCCCTTCTGTAAACAGGGGTGGCGGGACAAGGAGGAGTTCTGGCCGAGTGGGTGGACAGAAAAAGGATCCTGATTTGAAACACCCGTTTGTGGCATGAGAAGAAGCCGTTTCACTCTCGAGTGCAGTATCCCTCCCAGCTACTGGAAGACCCTACGCCGGAGTCCTACGGGCTTAGCCCGAGAGAAGAACAGACTGTGTCGGTCTGTTTAGGTGTCGGCAGTGGAGAATTCACAATCGGCCTGAAGTGCACCAGGTAAGTGACATTGCTTGTTAGAATTGGATAAGAAGCACTTAGCGGAAGTGTTTTCTTTTTGCATACAGTTAACTGTCTTTGTTTGCAAGGTGGCTGGGGAAGCCGGACCGCAAGGGAATTTGAGGATCTGCTGTTGTGGCGAAGGGGCTGCTCAGTGGGTACCTCACGGACTGTTTGCATAGAACAATATGAGACTACACTTGATGCCTTAGCAGAGTACGGCGTTGCTCGCTCGGCCGAACCCCCCCTCGGGAACACCCTGGAAACAACTGGGTAAGCTCGGGTTCTGGTGCTACACGCAAGCGGCTCAAGTATGTGTCTGGAAGGTAGGCTATGGACTACGTCAAAAATAGAGCATCTTTCCTGTGTGGAAAAATACCCATCAGCTGTCGATCCTGGGCTCCCTGGTTATCATATGGGTTTCCTTCACACCAGGAAGGTAGATTTTAAACCAATTGAGATGGTAAAGATGAAAACCTATTGTGTGTTTCCATGTGTCAGGGTAAGGAAGGACAACTCAAGAGCAGTGCATGTGTGAAGTGAAAAAATAATAAACTGTGATGTGAACAGATAAAATTGGGTAATAGAATGGAAAACTAACTTTAATAACCACCTTTCTATTCCCAAAGATAAAAAAGCGTGCGATGCTGGAGGTTTTAACAAATAGCCTCTAGGCTTGGTATGTGGTCAACATGTTTCTGCAGACTAATTTGTGGATCATTTCATGTATCCTGCTGCTTTCTTCAGGACCTTGTTCGCTACTGCTCATTAAAAAGTGAAATAAATGAAAAAAATATCACCTGGGTCTTTCAGTAGTAAAACATTCTCCTACCCAAGTTGTAGGAGAGAAACGCTCCACCCCACCTGGCCACAGCTCAGGTACATGGAGCCCCGCACGTCCGGTCGGTACTCCAGACGTCTGTAACAGTCCAATTTTACCAATTTTAAAGACACCAATTGATGGTGCACCAGATTATCAGACTGCATATCGTTTTGTGATCGACCTTCGAGAGGTCAACAAAATATTCCCACAGTATTCAGTGATACCAGATATTACAGCAATCCTAACCATGATTCCTCCTACGGCTAAATATTTTTCAGTCATTGACTTAAAGAATGCTTTCTTTAGCATTCCAATTCATCCTGATAGCAGACATATCTTCGGATTCTCATTAGGAGGCCGAAGTTTTAGATTTACGCGTGCACCCCAATGCTAAACAGAAAGCCCTAGCATATATAGTCAGGCTCTGAAAGCAGTCCTTGATGAACCAATTTTGCCAGCTGGAAATGCGATCATCCAGTACGTGGATGATATCTTAGTGGCCTCCGATACTGAGGAAGGCTGCAGAGAAGCAACGGTGAAGTTGCTCCGTCATTTGGCTGATAAAGGCAATAAAGTCTCCCTCTCTAAATTTCAATATTGTCGACAGAAAGTGACCTACCTTGGCCACTTGCTGTCGAAAGCGGGGAGACGACTAACACCAGAACGAGTACCTCGTACTCAACGTGATGTTCGTGCTTTTCTTGGCATAACCTTTTACTGTCGCCAATGGATTCCGAACTTGTTGTTTTTGACTACCACAGATGTGCATGAGCCCCTACCGTGGACGGATGAATGCCAAGAAGGCTTTGAATCTTTAAAATCTGCTTTTTGTTCTGCACCTGTCTTGGGTACCCCGAATTACCGGAAGCCTTTTTCACTTTATGTGCACGAGGTGGACGGTTGTTCCCTCTCAGTATTAACACAGGGTTTTGGTGGAAAACAGAGACCCTGTGCCTTCTTTTTATCAGTACTGGACATGGTTGTACAAGCTCTTCCTAGTTGCCTGAGGGCCACTGCGGCAGTAGCGGTAGCCATCCGGCAATCAGAGGGTATAGTTTTGAATACGGATCTCACATTTATGGTACCACATGCTGTGGATATTTTGTTAAACAGAACCAAAACCCAACACCTTACAAGTGCTCGTTTGACGGGCTATGAATTAACATTGTTTGCACCTCACATCACAATTAAGAGATGTGCTACACTGAACCCAGCAACATTATTGCCTCTCCCTTCCAACGATAAACAGGATGATATCCATGATTGTATATTTAGAACTGAGGAAGAAACCAAAGGGCGTGTAGATCTCACTGACACCCCTTTACCCGACCCACAAGGGGAATTATATGTTGATGGTTCCTGCTTTAAATTGTCAGATGGTACTACAACAGCTGCATACACTATTACAACCCTAAAAACAGTGGTAACTTCTAGGATTTCTCATCATTCAGCCCAGGCAGCTGAACTAATAGCTTTGTTACGAGCATGCAAAATTAGCAAGGGCCTGAAAGTAAATTTTTACACAGACAGCCTGTACGTCTTCGGCGTGGCCCATAGCTTTGGGAGGCTGTGGAGGGAGAGGGGTTTCTTTACCACACACGGCCAGAAAATTCAGCATGGTCCTTTAATTGATCGATTGTTATTTGCATTAACCCTCCCAGATACCGTTGCCATTATCAAGTGCAGCGCTCACAAGAAAATCATTGACTCCACAGGAAAGGGGAATGCTTTCGCTGACTCAATAGCTAAAGGACCAGCTCAGACTAAATTGACTCCTATGTTTCCTAGTACTTCGGCTTGGTGGGTGGCGGAAACATCTGTGTTTGATAATACTATTGAAAGCGTAAAAGAATTGCAAAAAGAAGCTACCCTAGACGAGGTGACAAGGTGGGAACAGGAAGTAGGAAGACTAGATAAAAATTAATGTTGGATAGATCGAACCAAGAAGCAGCGTTGGTTACTCCCTAATTCCCTGGTATGCGCTGTGGTATCCATGGCGCATGGACCAGCTCATGTAGGAGCAAAGGGCATTAGTGCGATGTTGGATCTAGTCTGGAATAACCCAAATATTCTCAAAACTGCAGTACATTTGGTTAAGTATTGCCCTGTATGTTTGAGTTACAACCCAGGAGGTAGGGAATCTGTCTTGAGTAGAAATTTTGCACCACCCTCCCTGCCATTTGAAGTTATACAGATTGACTATATACAGATGGAACAAGTAAATAATTTAAAATATGTATTGGTGGTGGTTTGCGCTTTCAGTAAATGGGTTGAAGCCTACCCCACCAAGGAAGCCACTGCGGTTGCAACTGCCAAAGCTTTGGTTAAGAAATATTTCCCCCGATATTGTTTGCCCCGGGTCATTTGGTCTGACAACGGGACCCATTTTTATTCTGTATTGGTTCAAAGTGTTTGTGAAGGATTACAAATTAAACAAAAGTTCCATGCAGCCAGGCACCCCCAGTCGGCTGGTCTAGTCGAGAAATATAATGGCATCTTGAAACTAAAAAATGGCAAAAATTTGTGCAAGTACTAGACTAAATTGGCCCAATGCACTCCCTTTGGCATTATTGTCCTTGAGAACAACACTGTAGGAAAGTCGGAAACTTACACGGAAGGTGGTTAAAAGTAGACCAAGTTTATTCCGGTCATTCAGTAACGGAGTTCCAGTCAGTAATGGCAATAACGAGAACATGGCCTAACTGTAAACATTCTACATGTTTGAAACATTACAACATCCCCACAGGCACGGTCTTGTCACGAGCCTCCAGACACAGCTGAATGCTCGTGACATGGCTCGTGAGAACATATGTACAATCCCAACACACCTTCCCCCCTTAAAAAGAAAACACAAAAAAAACCACAATTAAAAAAAAAAAATCAGTTCATTACAAAATCATCAAACCGAGCAGGTAAACGATGAGAGCGAGTAGCTCTAATGTCTCTAGCATTGTCAGGATTACATTCTGGTAAACGATAAGAACAAGTGGCCCTAATATTGTTAGGATCACATTCTGCATGAAGAGAATTCCCATGGTCACCCTGTTCCCCTAAATCCAGAAAAACATTGCTGTCCAAATCATCCGCTGATTGATTAGGTCCATTAAACAAAGAAATTCTGCTCAAATTCCACACAGAGCCACCATCAACCCTGACCGCATTTCTAAATACTTCAATAACCTTTTTTGGACTAGACCAAACAGGCAGACCCTTACTGACACCCTCTTTCTTTTTAATGCGGACAGAATCTCCCACCTTAATAGAACGAGAGGAGGTGGAACCAATTCTTTTGGCTAAATCATGTTTCATCTTGTCCTTGTACAACTGGACCCTGTGTTGAACAGCTTCAAAATCTACCTTTAAACAATTTTCAGACCCAACTAAATTCTTTTTAAGCCACCAAGGGACTAACTTGGTACTGGGCTTCCGTCCTCGTAAAAGTTCGAAGGGAGTGACCAGAGTCACTGAGTTAGGAGAAGTCCTGTAAGCTAACAACATAGACTGCAAAGCATTCCTCCAATTTAAATTCCCTTTGATAGAAAGTTGTATGGCTTCCTTGACAACACGGTTGAAACGCTCAACCTGGCCATTTGCTTCAGGATGGAAAACAGCAATCTTCCTATGGATGATACCGCATTTTACAAGAAAATCTTCCATTTCCTTGCTCACAAATTGCGGACCATTGTCGGTCACAATTTCCTGAGGAATCCCTTCCCTGCAAAAAATCTCATCTAAAAACTCTATCACAGGACGAGAAGTAACCTCCTTAACCATTTTAACTTCTGGCCACTTGGAATAGTAGTCTATAAGTACAATACCAAAAGCTTCCTGCTTAGGTAAACAACTAAAAGGGCCAATGATGTCAATCCCCAGTTTACGCCAGGGACCTGAGGGTAAATCAATGGGGCATGGTTCAGGACGTAAAGCAACAGCTGTCTTGTCACTGTTAGAGCAAAACACACATGTACGCACAAACTGATCTACACATGAATCAATACCTGGCCACCAGAAGGATTCTTTTAACCGTCTTCTGGTGAAAGATATTCCCAAATGTCCCTCATGGGCAATGTCAAGTAAGGTGTTTCTAATAGAAAATGGTGGTACAATCTTATCACCACGCAGAATTAAACCATTTTCCAAGGCAAGTTCCTCTTGGACCTTACAAAAACCCATCATACTTCCAGATAACTTCCTCTGCTCAGGCCAACCATGAACAAGATACTTCTTGACACATCCTAATTCCAAATCCTTACTCATCTCTTCCATCCAAATGTCCTCTTGCAATGAGACCCGTTCACCGCACACTAAATTGACATCACGAAAAGTGAAAGCAACTTCACACTCCTCTTCACTAATCACCTCAGAAACTTCCGTGTCAGAAATCAGTCTCGACATGCAATCAGCGTGTACATTCGCTTTACCCTGAACATATTCAATAGTGTATTGAAAAGATTGTAATCTCGAAGCTAACCTTGCAAGGCGTGCTGACATTGTCCTACCACCACCTGGAGCCATGAGATACACCAAAGGCTTATGATCCGTTTTAATTAAGAATCTAGTACCCCAAAGGAAAGGTCTAAAGTGCTCAGCTCCCCAAACACAAGCCAGTAACTCTCTTTCTATAACTGAATAATTCTTTTCAGCATCCCTCAAAGCCCTCGACGCATATGCAACAACCCATTCCTTCTCACTATCCTTCTGCAGTAGTACTCCACCCAAACCAGATGAACTGGCATCCACCATAATGATACATTTCACACCAACTACAAAAGGTTTAAGACAAGGAGCATCCACAATGAATGTTTTCAAAGACTGAAAAGCACATGTCATTTCCTCAGTCCAATTAAATTTAGCATTTTTTTTCAACAGACATCTAAAAGGGTCAACCTTTACTGAAAAATTAGGAATGAACTTGGCATAAAATTCAATAAGACCTAAGAAAGCCACAAGTTGTTCTTTTGATGTGGGTATCGGAGCATTAATGATGCTCTTCACATGTTTTTTTTTTGGTTTGATTCCCATTCCACTAATAGTGTGACCTAGATATTCCACTTCTTTTTGCCTAAACTTGCACTTGTCAAGACGTAACATAAGACCTTTCTCCGCTAAAGCAGCAATCACAGACCTTAAATTATTGTCATGTTCTATATCATCTCTTCCATACACCAAAATATCATCTTGAAATGCTATAGCACCATTCAAGCCCTCCAAGGTATCCCTCATTAACCTCTGGAATACTGAGGCTGCACTCGCCAACCCAAAGGGCATACGACAAAACCTATATAACCCCTCAGGCGTGATGAATGCAGTTATGTTCTTAGACTCGTCAGCTAATACAACCTGATGATATGCACTGGCAAGATCAACACATGAAAAAACTTGTGCACCAGCCAGTGTCGAGACCATCTCATGGAGATTAGGTAAAGGGTGTGAGTCGACCCAAATGGCACTATTGACACTGCGGAGGTCAATGCATAATCTAAGTTCCCCAGTGGACTTAACCGAAATCACAATGGGGGAAACCCAAGGTGACGGTTCAATTATGTTTTTTTCACAAAGATCTTTTAACATTTCTTTAAGTTTAACTCTGTAAGATAAAGGAACATTCCTTACTCTATGCCTCACTGGGATGGCATCCTCATTTGACTTGATGACATGTTCGAATCCTTTGTATCGACCCAGGGTCCCACTGAAAACAGTAGGAAAGGATTTGCGTAATTCCTCTACCAACAATGAACTATCCCCAACCACACATGAAGTGTTAAGTGGTTGAACAACATAAACAGGAGGATCAGCTCTGGGATCAATTTTCATTCCCAATTGGTATTGGTGTGGCCAACTTAAAAGCGATAACCCAGATCTTGACACGTAAATTTTCCCAGAAATATGTCGATCTGAAAATTGTATGTTAGCAATAAAATAACCAATCAAATCAATTTTGTGGCCTGTGTACCCACCAGGAGATACATCAGATTCACACAGTTTCTTATTGGGGAATTTTTCTTGAAATACATTCAAAGAAATGATGGTGTACCATGCACACGAATCTACATAAATTTCCAAACTTAT
This sequence comes from Lissotriton vulgaris, assembly GCF_964263255.1. NCBI lineage: Eukaryota > Metazoa > Chordata > Amphibia > Caudata > Salamandridae > Lissotriton > Lissotriton vulgaris. The sequence continues at coordinate 280,528,257 of NC_141695.1, read as the reverse complement.
TTCATCAATGGTTATAAAGCAAGACGGAAACTTAGTGCAATCCCCATCCTCACAAACATTAATAACAGTATTAACCTGAAATGTTTCATCATCATCACATTGACAGTTATCACAACATTCACTTATGCAATTCATCTTCCCTGCTAATGATTTACAACATCTTGTAAAATGGCCTTTCTTGTAACACTTTGAGCATGTTTTACCTAAGGCAGGACAATTTTTACAGTCTGCTAAATGTCCATCACTCCCACACCTAAAACATAATAGTTTTGAGGTTTTCTTCTCATATCTCTGATTCCTAAACTTATTATCATTCCTGTGAGAAAATTCATTTCTCTGTGAAAAAGTCTTCTTAGATTTATCAAAATCCTTGGACACACTAAAGACGTCACTTTTATCGTTGCCTCTAATCTCTTTAACAAATTTTTCTGAGTGTTCTATAGATTTTGCAATATCTATAGCATTATTGAGAGACATGTCAGAAGTTGTCCAAAGACGTTCTTGGACTTTCTTGTTATTAGTTCTCATCAAAATCTGGTCCCTTAGTACTTGCTCATAAGATATGTGTTCGAAATCACATGTAACAGCCAAAGATCTTAATGCTGACACAAAATCCTCTACAGGTTCATCAGAACGCTGTTTCCGAGAATAAAAAATGAACCTCTCCATAACAATATTCTTTTTCTTACCATATCTTAAGTTTAACTGCAATGAAGCATATTCATAAACATCAATTTCACCCGGATTTACAAGAGCTGGTAATGTCTTGAATTCTTTTAAGGCTATGCCACCCAAACAATGTTTAAGCAGAGACAGTTTCCTATCTGGTTCACACTCTCCTTCCTCTAGTACATCTACATAAGCTAAGAAAACAGGTTCCCAAATTTCCCAAGCCATAGGTGGTTCACCTGGTGATGACAGAAATGCAGGAGGAGGAACGATACCAGACATGTTAAAATGTGAGAAAAAAAAATAGATAATAATAGAAATAAAATAGCATAACACGCAAAAAAACGTATTATTGAAAACCTTCCAAAACCCTTGCTGTGATCAAAGTTGTTGTTGTTAAATCAGCGTGATTGGAGATAACGTGTAAGAAGCGTCTCTACTGCTTCAAACGTTGCGCGCTGCCTTTACACGTCGTGTTGGTAAATAGTTTCTCTACTGCTCCAGACGCTGCCTTTACACGTCGCGTTGATAAGTAGAATCTCTACTGCTCCAGACGTTGCCGTTGCGCGATGACCTCACGCGTCGCGTTGATCAGCGGTGGAAGAAACATCAATGTGCGAACCATTGCGCGTGTGGAACGCTGGAAGCCTCGAGGGTTGAAAACAAATTTCAAAGGATGCCAGTGAAAGTAAAGTAAGTAATCACGGCAAATTTCCTTATTTTTAAAGAAAAAAAAAAAATTTAAGTTCCGCTTCCTTTCGTTCCGCTCTCCTTAATTTTAGAAGTATTCCGGTGTTGCTGTCTAATCAATTTTGATAGCGCTGGAAATGGAAATCCAAATAAAATTGAGGAAAACCAAAAATATTCCAGTTCCAGAATAGTTCCTTAGTTCCTTAAACGCAGGTAATACAGCTCCCGCTCGTCGCCAGTGTTGGAAAGTCGGAAACTTACACGGAAGGTGGTTAAAAGTAGACCAAGTTTATTCCGGTCATTGAGTAACGGAGTTCCAGTCAGTAATGGCAATAACGAGAACATGGCCTAACTGTAAACATTCTACATGTTTGAAACATTACAACATCCCCACAGGCACGGTCTTGTCACGAGCCTCCAGACACAGCTGAATGCTCGTGACATGGCTTGTGAGAACATATGTACAATCTCAACAAACACCCCACACAAGAACGGGTTTATCACCTTATGAGGTCATCTTCGGCCGCCCGGCCAACGTGTGGGGAGTTCCGTGGCCCAGGTCTTTTAGAGATATTGATTATCCTCAGATGACAGACTATTTTTATGCTTTGACAAAAGACCTCTGTTCTATTCATCAACAGATATCCGAGACATTGCAGCCGCTGCCAGAGGGTCCTGGGCATTGACTGGAACCCGGCCAGTGGGTTCTGGTGAGGAATTACCAACGGACATCGAGTTTGGAGCCAAAGTGGTCCGATCCCTACCAGGTCATCCTTGCTACGAGGTCCGCAGTGAAGGTGCATGGACGCAAACACAGGATACATGTGAGCCACCTGAAGCGCCTCCCGCTCCCTTTGCCCTTTGATTTAAGAAACCGTGAAGGAATCCCGAGCCAAGAAGGAGAGTTGTTACCAAGCTTTGTGCCCTTCTCAGACGCCCAAGAAGCAGGGCAGGCGATTGAAGCATTGCCCCCAGTTGAAAGGGCGGCGGCTCGACCAGCGGAGGCAGTTGTTTCTGGTGCATCACAGGGTTCTAATGTATCGGATGTCCTTGCTACAGCATTGTTTTCTGACCAGGAGCTGCCTGATCGTAGTAGATACAACTTGCGGCCCTGAAAACAGCGCAGTACCCCAGATCCTCATGGTAGGAGCTAGAGAAAGACCTGAGTTGAGAAAAATCGACTAGAAATACTGGGGTACTGAGCTAGACACTGGACTGAACATGTTGAGAGCTTGGAACATTGTGTTAAACAGCTCTGTTCAGAAAGAAAGACTGAGTTAAGGGCTGCAGTTGTGCAACGGAAAGAAGGAAGCTATTCTCTGTACTTTTCTTTTCGAGGGATAACAGGAGTCTGCCTGTGAGCTCTAAAACGGACACAGGAAAGAAGAACCCCTCTGGTGGCGTGCGTGCTTTGTGGATACAGAGTTAGAATTCGACTTATAGAGAGGGACCGAGTTAGAATTGGACTTATAGAGAGCATGTTTCCCTTTGCTCGATTTGCAATGGAGGATGAACGACCATTGGCGCCTCGGTGAAATGTAGATAATATTTATTTTCCAGATGGCCCACCAGAGTGAAGGTGGCATTCGTTGCTTTTATTGTCATTATCACAGTAATATTGATGTGTGTGTTTGTGTACAGAAAATGTTAGGAACTACTGTTTCTCCAGAAGAACATCTGTTTTTCACTTTGCCCCCTCATAAGACAAGACATAGAGAAACTTATATGAAAAATGCTTTATTGAAATGTTGCATCAGACTCACAGCACTACAAACAAAACGAATTGTTGGGTATGTGGGTTACTTCCCTCAGTCATGCATCAGCATGAACTCTTCATTTCCTTACCTATGTCTTATTTAGCTAGTTGTGAAGCCTGGTTCCAATTATTATCTTTGATGTATTCACATTATGTAGCTGAGCCGAAAATGTATACTGAAAAAGATTATGAGGCCATTTTGAGGTATATAGAACGACATCAGGGATTTGATGCAGCAGGAAATGACGGGGAGGGCTCCTTGGACCCCAATGCTTGTATGAATATATATACGGATTACAAGAATAGTACTTGGTTACAGGAGGCAATGCAGGATTTCGAACTTTTTAATGATACCATGGATTTCCAGCATTTTAAAGACCGAAATGTTACGAATGACAAAGCATTGCCAATTCCCATCATTAATAATACCTCCCCCATTTGTATACAAGGACGGGGCCATGTTAAGGTAGGGAAAAGCAGATGTAATTATACTTACACTTTACAGGTATATATTACCCCACCTATGATTACTCCTCCGGATGTCTATTTCGTATGTGGTGAGAATGCGTATATCTCCCGAGGGGATGGGCCGGAAGCTGTTATCTCTCATTCCTCTACCCTCCTGCCTATATTGCTCCGCCCGACTATCACCAGACTCATCAGTTGGTTCAAAAGGGGTTGGTGGTTAGCCGAAAGAGTAGGAGTTTTGATACCGACAGCACAGATCAGCTCTCTGCAGCAGTTCGAAGACTTTGCCAAAGGTCTCACACCCTTTTGGGGACCTATATTTAAGAGCCGTAGTATAAGACGCTTGTCTAGAATAGTGGAGAATGTAGTTCAGACCACCACTGGGATCTTAACAAACATTACTGTAGCGCTTCAGGCGCCGAGGCTTGTTTTGCTTCAGAACCGGATGGTTCTTGACGTCATCCTCGCAGATAGGGGAGGAGCCTGTCGTGTGATCAGCAGCTCTTGCTGCATGTTTATTCCTGATTCGGCCCCAACCATTCACCTGGCTATACAAAAACTACATCGACTAGCCAGTGAAGCACATGTGGATAATGGTACCTGGTCCCTTAGTAGTTGGTTTTGGGGTCTCCTAGCTACTTGGGGTTGGAAAATCTTTGTGATACTCGCTGGAGCATTTGGAGTAATATTTACTTGTTGTCTCTGTCTCCACTGTGGCCCGGCTTGCTGCTCATTTTGTGCAGCACGGATAACGACTGCTTTGACCTTCTCTCGTCAAGCTAAAGCTGAAAAGCAAATGATTCAAAAGGAGGTGTCGGATCTTATGCAGATTGATGAGGGAGTTTTCATAGAATAATTCAAGTTATATTGGCTATAGTAGGCCATAAGGGCTGTCTGTTGGGATCGAAAATTCGATATATATACATATTATTGGCCAATTATATGAATGTAACCTTGTATTAGCATACTGGTGTACTTAGAGTTTATGTTGGTAGTATAATAATCAGTGATTCACTTTTACTGTATATCGCTCCTATTGGTATTGCTGGAGCCATTTTGTTTCGTTTCTCTTTGTGCAAGTATCGCTTCCCCGAAATCACGTGACTCTGCCTACTGCTTGAAACTACAGGCAGTCGAGCTGCCTATTATATTTGCTAAGCTTGCATCTTGAAGAAAACCAAGGTCACATCTGCCCTTCTGGGGGGATGCGCACATTCTAGCAGAGCCCGTTCCTGTACTCCCTGGGCTACAGATAGAAAGGGAGGGATGCACCTAGCTGACCTTCCCCCGGAATAGCTTAGGCCTCGGCTACTAACGAATCCATTGTGCCTTATATGGGTTTTCCTCTTGGCTTACTGACAAACTGTGTTTTTCCTTGTAGGGTGTGAACGTGAACCCATGAAATGTATATATGCTTTGTATCCTGAACATGTAGTCAGTCTCCTCTGCGCACCTCTGAGGGTCGTGCAGACCGAGGCTCCCCTGTCAGGGCTCGCATTGATGAATAAACAATTGAACCTTCTCCATTGCCGACTGAATTATTATTATAGATAAAGGTGTATGGGCTATTGGTAAGTATAGCCTAACTGAATTAATTTTGAATCCTTCAGCCAGGAGATTTTGACCAGGCAATTAACACATTGTGAGTTTACTGCTATTTTACACATCAATGTATAATTTTTTCATTATGTTTGTCTTTATCACGTTTTTTACAAAGTATGCTGTTCACTTCGGTTCAAAAACATCACGGACGGGTTATTTAGGAGCGTTTCTTGGTTTAGTTTTCCCGGGGTTCCCATCAGGGTTGATTTCAGTTAATCACAATGTGTGTGGCCTTTAATTCAATGTATTTTGTACATAATTGGATATTGGTTCATTTCGAGCACTGATTGTTTTGGTGGGTGGGGGGTGCGTATCAACATTGACACTCGTGATTGGCTTTGGTACAACAGTGTCATACATTTTTATCGACATCCAAAAATATATATTGCCTTCTATTTTTCTGATAACATTTATTATGTATTACACTATAGCTACCCCTGAAAAAGGGTTTTTCCCAAAATGTTCTCGGTTTATGTCATCATGGATAAACTTGTACCGCTACATGCTGCAGAAATAAATACAAACTGGTTTTTTAACCATGAACTTTAAACACTGGAATTATTATGTCGCTAATAAAACATGGAAATATTCTACATATATTTTTCATCTTGATTAAAATGGATTAAAATGGATGATGTGATAAAAATGATGAAAAGTGTGCAGTTGATTGTGCTAATATGGCCTATGGGGACCATTGGTTGTGCATCTTGGGTTTGGTGGTCCATTCGGCCACCGGCTTGCAATAATAGTAGTTTTGCAAGCTTCATGGTTGCACACCAAAACTTCTACCATTGAGAGATTGTTCAAATTTATGATTTCTGTTAAATAATAGTGTGCATTCTAGCATTTATAAAAATATGTATTTTGCCAAGTCGACATGGAAGTTGAAACAGCTCACACAGGTTGCACTGGCAGGCCAGAGACATGTTTATGGGGCTTGACGTAAATAATTAATTTACTCTCTTAATTTCTATGCAGGTAAGTACTTAATCAATAATAACTCAATCAGAAGGAAAGAAAACAGAGTCCGTGGTGTTAGAGTTTCTAAGGGTTTTATTCCTCATAAAGGAATCAGGATATCATGTTCTGACCACCACAGGGGTGTCAGAAGGGATAGATGAGCGCGCGCTCTCGTTTATTGACATTACATAGCTTATATACTTGATTTACATCATAAGTTTCAGTGTGAGAGGCGTAACAGCTGAGAGAAGACAAGATAACAGTGTACACGTGGTACCAATACATCATCAAGAGGCGTAAACTAGGCGTGAACTAGAGGTGTGTGCTAGAAACGTCACTGATAGGTGACGAAAGTGGGTGGCACCAAGGGGTGGCGCTAACAGAATGTTGCAATGTCAGCAGAAATCGGAAGCTTGGATGCGCACGCAGCTGCATGACGTGTGATTGACGGGGTGCAGGGGTCTTGATATTTACACTGACAGGAAAGAGACAGAAGTCTGGCATGTCAGATCAACTTGTACTTCTATCATATCTGATATCTGATGTTTAGGAACTATACTATCTGGGCGGAAAGGTCTCTAGGGTAGAGGCTATTCTATGCTAACTGTGGATGCGTGTATGAGCGCCTGAGTGTCTACATGTGGAGCGTGGGGGCACGGGGCCTTCCATGGAAGCATGGCAACGGAGGCTATGAATTACTTGCATTGAGACAGGTCGGCCTTTTGGCTCTGCAGCTGGAGAGGATGTTTACAGAATCTAGTAGGCAGGAATGTATTCTCGGGGAACGGAACAGATAACTCGAAGGTTATAGTCAGTCTTGGCAGAAAGCAGGCTTGAGCTGAGCGCAAGGGGCCGCGCTGAAAGTAGGACAGAGTTCACGAGTACAAGGGTAGCCTGGGCAGAGTCAGGAGCCACAAAAGAGGTTCAGATGGCAGGAATTCAGGGCCTACTCTGTCTAGAGCAGGAAAAAGTGAAAAGTGTACTACAAAAAGACGTTGGCATAGCATACTTAGGAACGGACCATATAATCCATTCATGGTGCATCTGAAAGAGGACAAGTTAACGGTGGACGCAAATGTATTTGCGTCTTCATAGCTGACACAGGAGGGAAGTTACATGCACTTTAAGCTGGTACATGGAGTCGGTGGGGTACGCGCTAGGGAACACATCATGGCCAAAATTTAATTTTCCTCATTCCCTCCTTGTTCCCTACGGACCCTTCATGAAATATCGATCCTCATGAATCGATCAGTCTGTTCTTGTAACATCATTTGTTCTTCTTTCTTTCGGTTACGTTTTGAATGAAAACTGGAATGTTCAATACAAGAAGTGGCACACAGTCCACAGATCGCTGGCCCACACTGTAGGCATAGGCAGCAACTGAATACTAGGACTAGGCCAATGCCTAGGAAGGATAGGATCTTCCATCCCCAAGCTGTTAACGTTGTCCAGAACCAACCGGACCAAGTCCAGGTGCCTGGAGTCTGATGTATCTGATTTGCAATCTTATGGAGACGGGTGATAGCTTGATATACAGAGGGTGCATTTTGTGGAATGAAAACACAGCAGCTTGACCCGATGACCTTACAGGCTCCACCTCTATCTGCCAAGATGACGTCAATTACGAGACGATTCTGAAGGACAACAACCCGCATAGCGGACTGCTCTTCTGTTAAGTTACCTAAGGCGGAGGTAGTTTCATTTACTACAGCTTCAAGTGTTCTAGTTAATCTGCGTATTAATTTACTATTCTGAACAGGACCTAAAAAGAAAAAGAATCCTTTATTAAAGTCAGTGTACTGTTCCCATGCCGTTTCTGTGTAGTCGACAAGGGGGGCATCTCTTCTGGGTCTATTCTTTACTAGATTGCTATTTCTATGGTAATCAGAAGGAGCTAGAAAAACAGGTGGCAGAAGGAATGCAATGTAACAGGTACCATCCCAATCTGGAGGTAGACAGATGTATGCGGTATGACCACACACAAAGTAAGAATGACTGATAGCTTTGAAAGATGATTTTCCATCATCACTGAATTCGACCACAGTAGTGCATTTACTATGACCTAAGTGTACGGAACCTTTCTTCTTGATACATAATTCACCAGTGACTGGCAGTACTGACATAATAGGTAGAACTGGTGCGGCTTTGGATTCGACAGTAAGAATCATAAGGCTAATTGTGTAATTACCTAATCCATATACTTCATTTTCTAGATCAGTTCCTATTCTAATGGGGAGTCCCTCCTTATCCGGGTAACAGACGTCTAGTAGGACCAAGTTCAGGTTTCCCCAAACCCAACCCCCATCGAAAACAGCAATGTCGGGATCTAAAGAATTAATTATCTTAAACCATGCTCCGCAGGAGCCATTGTGAGTGAACGGGTAAGGAAAGAGAGGCAGGGCTCCCTTGTAATTCTGATAGGGAGGGAGTCGGCCACATATCCAGCAATTTGTAGCATTGTTAGTTTGATGAGAATGATGTAACATACTAATGAATGTATTGTTGCGCAGCGCAAGTCTGTAGGAAAGCTCATGAGGAGGTAATTCACTAAAAGTGTGTTCAGCAGAGACATTGTAAGCAGATTGTTCACGCTTGAAGATAGGGTAGTATATCGGTAATAAGATGCTAGCAACAATTATTAATATACTTAGAATAAACATAATTATTAGTGTCACTATGCAGTGACTACGAAGTGATTTGCAATATGTCCTTTTCTTTTCCTCTCTCTCTCTAACTCGATCTAGGGGATACATGTCAGAAACTATTTAACCGATTCACCTAGGGGAGGACTTAAACAATTAAACTGTCTGACTTGCTAGATCGCAATTTCATACGATATTGTTCTTGAGTAGTTTTTTCTCGTTTGGGTTCGGAAAAGTCTTTGATATCAGAGTCTTTGGTGGGGGTGGGTGTGTCTTGTTCCGGTTTCAGTCCTGGGAATGTTTTGATATGGCTTAGGTGGACCCACCCCTTTCTTCCTTCCAACTTGATGGCGGTCCTTGTTGTTAGTAGAACGGTTTTCGGAGACTTCCAGCGGGGCTCCAACGGACTTTTCCTGTCGAAGTTCCGGACTAAAACAACGTCACCGGGGCGGACATCATGCTCCTTCACATCGGTGTTGTCAGGGAAGGCAGCGGCAACCTGTGAACGACATGATTGGAGTGCAGACATCAAGGAGGCAAGGTAATCTGTCAACATATTAGAATCAACATCGGTTATCTTTTTAGGAATGGGCGTCCCCCACATATTCGGTGGTCTGCCAAAGACCACTTCGTACGGAGATAGCCCTGATCTCGAATGGGCGACCATTCTTATATAGAATAGTGCCACCGGCAGGGCGACTATCCAGTCGACCCCTTTGTCCTGACATATTTTGGCAAGGCGAATCTTTAACGTCTGATTATGCCTCTCAACAAGGCCTGCGGCCTCTGGATGTCGGACACAATGGAACTTCCACTGGTATCCTAATAACAAGGAAACTTCTTTCATTAGGGCAGATGAGAATGGCTGACCGTTATCTGAGTACACGACACGAGGCAAGCCGTACCGTGGGAAAAATTCACGAACCAACTGTTTGGCAGTGGTCGGAGCAGTGTAATCTGAGACTGGGTATGCTTCGGTCCAGCGGGACAGAGCACAGACAACTACGAGAACATATTTGAATCCTCGACAACGGTCCATCTGGATATAATCCATCTGGAGGACTTCAAAAGGGTGATCGGGAGGATGAAATCCACCTTGCTCTACAGGGACGCTTTTACCTGGATTGAACTGACAACAGATCATGCAAGTACGCACTTTCTGTTTTGCGGCTGCTCGTAAGTGTTTATTGTACCAGAGATTTTGTAAACTGTCTAACATGGCTTTCTCTCCCAGGTGGGCAGGACTATGTGCTGTATTTATCATAACTTGAACCATAGAGTCAGGGAGAAACCATGTAGATTTTCCCTTCGTCATCCAACCTTGATCTGTCTGGATCCCTCCTAGTTCGGTCCATTTCTTTATTTCGTCTGCAGTAGCATGTGTCTGAATGTCAATAACATCTAGTGTGGGATCCCTGACTGTCATGCAGTTTGTCGGATCTGTTATCATTGTCGTGTCAGTTGTCTGAGTGTGAGTCAGTGCTGTATGTTTTGCAGTCTGATCTGCCAGGTCGTTACCCTGGGAAACAGAATCTGTGGCTTTAGTATGTGCTTTACACTTCATGACTGATATGGCTGAAGGCAGATGTATTGCTTCTAACAGTGCTTGAATGAGAGGACCATGCTGTATTTTGGTACCATGAGAGGTCAGGAAACCTCGTTCCTGCCAGAGCATGCCGAAGTCGTGTACGACTCCAAACGCATAACGGGAATCTGTGTATATGTTAACATTTCTGTTCTTTGCTAGAATACAGGCTTGGGTCAGAGCGATGAGCTCTGCCGCTTGAGCAGACAGTGTATCAATACGATGTGTTTCTTTAACTTCAGTTTCAGTGGTCACGGCATATGCGGCCACTAACTCTCCTGTACTTGTTCTCATGCATGAACCATCCACATAAAGTGTCAGGTCTGGATTTGTCAGTGGAACATCTGTTAAATCTCGTCTGGGCTTTGTTACTGCATTAATAATCTCTATACAATCATGTGGGGCTGGATCTGTCATAACTGTAGGTAACAATGTTGCTGGATTCAAGATACTGCAGCGTCTGATTTCTATGTGTGGCTGGAATAATGTCAATTCGTAACCTGTCAGTCGTGCTATAGTTAAGTGTTGAGTCTGGGTTCTGTTTAACAGAACCTCTACAGAATGTGGAACTTGTACTGTTAACTGATGACCTAAAACAATTGAATCGCTTTGTCTTATTGCTAACGCTGTTGCTGCTACTGACTTTAAGCATGCAGGGAGTGCCTGTGCTACTGAATCCAATGTGCTTGAAAAATAAGCGCAAGGCTTATGTGAACCTGCTTGATCTTGAGTGAGGACAGACAACGCTGTACCGTCACGTTCTGTAACAAAAAGTGTAAACGGTTTGCTGTAACATGGTGTCGCTAAAACTGGTGCTTGGCATAAAGCTTTCTTTAATTCCTCAAAGGCTTGTGTGTGTTCCTGAGTCCAAGGGAGGACAGTCGAAGTTGCTGCCTCCTGTGTCGTTAACTGGATGAGTGGTTTAGCTAGAAATGCATATTGAGGAATCCATTGTCTGCAGTACGAGGTGAGGCCTATGAAGGCCCGCACTTCTTTTTGTGTCTGGGGTCGGGGCATGTTTACTATTAACTGAATGCGATCGGGAGTGAGCTGTCTCCCCACTTTGGACAGCAAGTGACCCAAGTACACAACTTGCTGAACACAGAATTGTAGCTTCGAAGGAGACACCTTGTGTCCCTTGTCGGCCAGAAAGTGCAAAACTATCAGAGATGCTTGTTCACATTCGGGCTCACTTCGTGCGGTGATCAGTAGATCATCGACGTACTGTAGTAAAGCGGTATTAACTGGCATTTGGATACAATCTAGTTGTCTTTTCAGTGCTTGACTATAGATGCTGGGGCTTTCTGTAAATCCTTGAGGTGCGCGGGAAAATTTGAAACTTCGTCCATTTAAACTGAATCCGAAGAGATATTGGCTCTCCGGGTCAATGGGTACACTGAAGAAGGCGTTCTTGAGATCGATTACAGTGAAGAACGTTGCTTCTGAATCAATGGCAGTCAACAGGGAGGAGATATCGGGGACCACAGGATACTGTGGTACAATGCATTTGTTCAGTTCTCGAAGATCAATCACCAGCCGGTATACTGGCGGTGCATTGCGGTCTGTACGTTTAAGAATTGGAATGATAGGCGAATTACAGATATTGGAGTCGGTCTCTACGACCACTCCTTGGGCAATAAGCTCTTCAATGATTTTCAGTAAAGCCACTACAGCATCGGGTGGTAATTTGTATTGTCTGATTCTGGGTAGAACAACTCCTGTCTTGAGTGTAACACGGTATGGTGTGATATGCATACAACCTACATCAGCTGGGCCTTTTGCCCATAAGTGATCTGGTACATTTTTCAATCTGACATCAAAGTCACGTAGAACATAATGACCCTTGAAATCCCGTAGAAAGAGTCTGACTCCCTCCGGGGAACAGCAAATTATAGCTCCTAGAGCCTTCAGTGTTTTAATTCCTAACAGATTTTCGGGACATGATTTCGTAAGTAACAAGTCTGTAACTCGAGATAATGGACCCACAGCTAGTGGTACTGGTTCTGATACTTCATTTACAATAGGCTGTCCTGAAAAACCAAGGGAAACATTCTGTGAGCCTGAGAGGGGTGCCCCTGGAACTTCATTATGACTTATAGTAGTGCGACTTGCCCCTGTGTCAATTAAAAACTTTCTGTCTTTTCCTAATACGTGACTATGTACATAAGGACCTTCTTGATCTACAGGAATTTCAATAAGAGGCAAATCACTTTCCCTCCCTAGGCTGTTTCATGTATAACGCTGATAATCTGGATATGCCGACTGGGCATACTGGTACATCTGTTGTGATACTTGTCGTGTTGCGGCAGCGGGCTGTGTCTGAGCATGCTGTGGCTGCGGTACTGCTACTGTCTGTACTGTATGGGACTGATCATGCATGGGCTGTGTATTCTGCATTGGCTGTTCGTTCTGTGAGGTCTGTTGTTGACCCTGTTCATGTCTAGGCGGACGCGGTCTTTCTTTAGTTTTACCTGTCTCGATGTTATGTTTCAGGACTGGACATTCATGTACGTAGTGACCTGGCTGTTTGCAATAATTACATGTCCCTTTAACGGGAGCGGCAGAATGATTTGTCTGAGCCCCACCTTTTCTATGACCCTCGGCTGGAATTGTCTGAGCCACTAACATTTTCATTTTCGTGTCTTTCATACGTTTCTGTTCCTGCTCTTGTTCTTCCCTAATTCTATTCTGGTGATATTGTAACATTTGTAACATCTGTGAAGGCGTATTTGCCTGCCAAGTACTTTCAACCTTGTACACTCTATTTTTAACCAGTGGTAGGGCGTTCTCTACTAATTTTGTTACAAAAAGGTGTGGATATGACTCGCTACTTGTTTTTAGGCCACTATTGATAATGAAACATTTCTCGAATCTTGAATAAAAGTCACTAGTATCTTCATCTTGTTTCTGTTTGCAGGACGAGATTGCGTCCCAATCTTCCTTTCTAGTTGTCAATAATCTTGGCAGAACCTGTACTATTAAACCTGGTAATGCTTTAGTCTTGTCCCCAAGGCCTACCCCTGGGACTCGTTTGCTTTCTTCGTCTTCTATTTCCGCCCATGCTATCTTTGATTCTCCCACTTCCCAATCCTTCTCCTTTAATTTCTCGTAAATGCCCGTGGGCAACAGTACTTTCAACATTTTCATAATATCATCATACGTGTAATCTCCCATCAGTAACATGTCTTTAAGCTCTCTGTGAAAACCCGCAGGGTCTTTATCATGGCACGGAACTAATTTCTTCATTTCTAACAGTTCTAACTTAGTCAGAGGTGTGTGAACATACACACGTTTCAGACGTTGGTCCGCACCCATAACTGGATGTACTTCTCGTAAGGGATTCTGACTTTCAATGCCACTACCGCATTGCATGTGGTACATTTTTCTTTCTGGAGGTGGGGCGGGAACATATTCAGAGCTCAGGAAAGTGTTATACTTACGTCGTTGTTCTAGAATTATTTGTATTAATTTGGTACTAAAACCTCTCCATCTATCCATAATTAGTTCTTCTAATGTTTCATGTAAGGGACCTGGATCAGAATGATGGTTTCTGAACTTGATGAGGAGGTGCTGAATCATGTATACACCTGCTATTTTCTGCTCTTCCGGGGAAAGGTTCAAGAATGTCTGCACTAACGTGTCATCATTATATATGTCTGCGTTTTCGGCCCACAACACGGCGGACCGGGCTAGTTCCTGTTCATCCATAGAATTGAGTATATGATACCCTACTCGATCTCGAAGCCTTTTATCAGTTTCCTGGAACTGATGTTCTGAAGAATTCGGATTTGTTAAAGCGGAGAAAAGAACTCTCTTGCTCTCCGGACGGACGCCTTTCCTAAGGTAATTTCCCCTACCTACATACGCTATCATATCTGTAGATTTTTCTGATGTTTCATCTTCATCTTCCTCCCCAGAGGAGGTTTTATCTGTTTCTTCCTGATGTGCAGTTAATACTGCCTTTCTAATTTTCTGGGACATAGTGGCTATACATGATAGCTTGTCATGTTTCGCGTCTGCTATATTTTGGCCCCACTTGTTTAATGCGTCTAACTCACTCTGATCTGTCCCGGGCCTGTCTCGTTCTCTTATCACACAATTTATGAAGAATCTTAAAATCTGTTTTTGAACGTCAACTTTCTGTTTATACATGGCAGCTTTAACACTGTCGGGGTCTTTCCCCGTCTGTATGAATTTGTATAGTCTGTCGAGAGCTTCTTGCATTCCTACATAGCATAACAAGCTATCGGTGGCAGATCTTAAGCGTAGTGATGCTAAGACCATCAGATCGTCTGTTCCGGGTACTGGATCATATCTGCAGAATGACATCCTATCTTTGAATGCGTCTAGCCGGGCTGAATAGGGAGACTGGGAAGGATTCTGTGTGTCCTTTAAATGTAATCTGTGTGTCGGTGGCGGGGTCTGTAGACCCGCTGTCGCACCTCCTGGGGCGGATGCTTGGGCATTATCTCTCCGCGGAGTCTGTATCTGGACTTGAGTCTGTCTTTTAGTAAGATCAGGTATTACTGGTTTCGGTAGGTCTGTCCTAAGTACGGGGGGTGGCGGAGCGGGCGGAGCGGGAGAGGTCTGTTGCGGTACCGGCGGAACTGGATCTGGGGGCGTAGTGCCACCCCCATCCCTGTCAGTAGGCAGGGCACGAACAGGCAGATTGGTGTAAGCTGGCGCTACATCCTCTAGATACGAATTCAGGAATATGTCTTTAGTAGTCTTGTGCATTACTTTAGTTGGAACTAATGGTATCGGTAAGTTTTTCGGTATTTCTGATTCAATTTCGGGTGGGCCATCTGCTGCGAGGTACATACCGTTTACAAGGTTATTTCGGGCACGGTCTATTTGTTCTGTTTTCACTCGGATCCCTTCAGTAACTAATTCGTTTTCTCGCTCTTTATCTGATTCTTTAAGTCTGTCTTCTCTACGGAGTGCTTTGTCAGCACGCTTACGTGATTCCTTACGCCAAAATTCTATGGCGTCCTTCTGAGATTGCCTAGCTTTCTTTTTCCATAATGCTTCTTCTACCCTCATGATGCACTCGGCATCCCACGTTCCGGTAACAGGCCATCTGTGTCTCTCATCTAGGTGCTTGGTGTAATCGGCCCATAAATCTAGATATAATATGGCATCTATGCCGTGCTTCTGATACATAAAATTGCCTGGAGTGTCCCTAGGGGGGATGGGAATTTCTTCCTCTAGTAACCCTTTCCTAGTTCCTATCTGTTTTAACTTGCTGAGGAACGGCATCTTGTTTGCTTATTACTTGAACGCTAGTCTTTATTCCTTGATACGAGTTGCTAGTTGATACAAGAAATACAAGGATACACAATAAAACAGTCACATTCATACCACGACATTAATCACATAAAAACATGAAAACATTGGAGACATAGCTAACTACCCCCTACACTGAATGTACCGCTCAACGGTACGGATACACTGGTGTAACAGTGCAAAAATTCGGAATACTTTATATACTGCTAAACAGTACAGATACACTGCCTAAAAACAGTGCAGACCGGACTTGCGTACCCAAACCCGTCTTGATACGACCCAGCAATGGTACTCACCGGGAAGCACGGAAACAGAAGGCCTCGGAAAACTCGACTGGACTCTACTCGGAACTTCGGAAAACTTCGGACAACTTCGGAAAACTTCGGAAAACTGGTGGGCCTCTTCACACCTCGGACCTTGCTTCTTTCGGCTGGGCTCTGGTCGGGATCCTCCGCACTCCTCACCGCCTCGTCTGGGCACTGATCGCAGTCTTCGTCACCTCCGTGTGTCAGAGGGGGATGCAGGAAATCCTGCCAGTACACGTGTTGTCCGTCTAACCGATGGCAGGGGACACGGATTGCAACGCACCTTCCGGCGCGTGAGGTGGGGGAGGGGTCCCTGTTCGGGCGCCAAAATGACGTAAATAATTAATTTACTCTCTTAATTTCTATGCAGGTAAGTACTTAATCAATAATAACTCAATCAGAAGGAAAGAAAACAGAGTCCGTGGTGTTAGAGTTTCTAAGGGTTTTATTCCTCATAAAGGAATCAGGATATCATGTTCTGACCACCACAGGGGTGTCAGAAGGGATAGATGAGCGCGCGCTCTCGTTTATTGACATTACATAGCTTATATACTTGATTTACATCATAAGTTTCAGTGTGAGAGGCGTAACAGCTGAGAGAAGACAAGATAACAGTGTACACGTGGTACCAATACATCATCAAGAGGCGTAAACTAGGCGTGAACTAGAGGTGTGTGCTAGAAACGTCACTGATAGGTGACGAAAGTGGGTGGCACCAAGGGGTGGCGCTAACAGAATGTTGCAATGTCAGCAGAAATCGGAAGCTTGGATGCGCACGCAGCTGCATGACGTGTGATTGACGGGGTGCAGGGGTCTTGATATTTACACTGACAGGAAAGAGACAGAAGTCTGGCATGTCAGATCAACTTGTACTTCTATCATATCTGATATCTGATGTTTAGGAACTATACTATCTGGGCGGAAAGGTCTCTAGGGTAGAGGCTATTCTATGCTAACTGTGGATGCGTGTATGAGCGCCTGAGTGTCTACATGTGGAGCGTGGGGGCACGGGGCCTTCCATGGAAGCATGGCAACGGAGGCTATGAATTACTTGCATTGAGACAGGTCGGCCTTTTGGCTCTGCAGCTGGAGAGGATGTTTACAGAATCTAGTAGGCAGGAATGTATTCTCGGGGAACGGAACAGATAACTCGAAGGTTATAGTCAGTCTTGGCAGAAAGCAGGCTTGAGCTGAGCGCAAGGGGCCGCGCTGAAAGTAGGACAGAGTTCACGAGTACAAGGGTAGCCTGGGCAGAGTCAGGAGCCACAAAAGAGGTTCAGATGGCAGGAATTCAGGGCCTACTCTGTCTAGAGCAGGAAAAAGTGAAAAGTGTACTACAAAAAGACGTTGGCATAGCATACTTAGGAACGGACCATATAATCCATTCATGGTGCATCTGAAAGAGGACAAGTTAACGGTGGACGCAAATGTATTTGCGTCTTCATAGCTGACACAGGAGGGAAGTTACATGCACTTTAAGCTGGTACATGGAGTCGGTGGGGTACGCGCTAGGGAACACATCATGGCCAAAATTTAATTTTCCTCAGGCTACTTAAGTGGGTGGCATAATCAGTGCTGCAGGCCTACTAGCAGCGTTTCATTTATAGTCCCTGAGCACAAGTAATACCACCCTACTATGGACTTAAAAGAAAATTAAATATGCCAGTTGGATAAAAGACATTGCTACCATGTTTATATAATAGGGTCTTATAGGTAGTTTAAACCCCTTTGTCCAATTATCTACTAGGGACAGTTGTACGTGTACCCTAATACCTAGTATATCCTATTAAATGTGTTTGTTTAAACATAGCCCTGGGCCTGGTTAGCAGAGCACAGGGCACAGTCAGAGTCCATTACTACCAGTACCAGGCAGAAACAAATGGTGATGAAGAGGCCAAAAATGACGGCTCTCTAACATACATGAATATCAGTACACTTATGAATTTATTGATGACCATCTTCTTTAAGATGCACACCCACAACAAACATATATTTCCCATCTCGTTAAACAACAAGGGGCGGCTCCTCCGCTGGAGCGTATCAGTGTCGCCCCAATTAAAATTCACTACAAAGCCCCGAAGATTAAAAATAAAATGATCATTTATTACCATTTTGTTTTTCATGCCCCTTCCCGAACAGAGCAACAGGACGGGGGTTGGGCAGCTGGATTGTAGCATGACACATTGCTTTGTTTCTTCCTGGTACACGGCATGCTGGTAGTGATATGCATTGGATTATCCTTTCTATTGCAAAGTACATGACTGTGGCGCTACATAGGGCATTGTTTCTCTGTTGCACAGTACAAGCTAATATGGTTATGCATTGCAGTATTTCTTTCGTTTTCAACATGTGTGATTCTAGCAATACGACTTGCCTAACCTTTTGGAAACGGCTAGAAGTGAGCGTTGGTTAGAAGCAGTGTTTGGGATTAGAACCTACCAACCCACCGGAAGGAATACTACCCATTCTTATATGTTGATTTTGTATCGCGTTGGTCATATCATATATCTGCTTATATAAAGCTTATACTCGTTTTATAAAAACTTGTGTGGAGTCTATTTGTGGTGACATCATTGGGTTGCTGTGAGTGTGGCTGCGCATATTGTACACTCGTGCCTTGGAGATAAGCCTGGCTGCTCGTGCCAAGCTACTAAGGGGGTGAGCAGATCTATCTCAGACAGTGTCCTTACTTATCCTAAAGTTGAAACTAGGGGTCGGGGACTCCCGCCTCCAGCATTTGGTGAGGGATAAGGACCCCCACTTCCAACACTCATGCATAACATATGTGATTTCAAACTAGGGAAAACCCACGTTCTGAACGCAGTGTTGTATCTAGGTAAAAGGTCAGTCCCTGTAAAACCATTGCAAGTGTAATGTAGGAAAGAATATAAGTGAAGGGTAATGAAGTTACCTTGGTCTATATTATGGTACCTATATGGAATATAACACCCACGCCTCTTCCGAATGGACGACATAGTTAAATTCTAATTGTACTACCAGGCATACTAGATAATGGTATGCAATTGCTAAAAAACATTATGTTCTTGTTTTGCTAAAAACAATGTTTAAAAAGGTAAAAACAATATTCAAAAATGTTAAAAAGGAAACTTGTTGTATATCCCGTCTGTCGTATTTCAAGTCCATTATATCCTATGGCATTTGAAATACTGCGGATGAGCTATCCGTCACTTTTGTGAAGAGTAAACCGTCTGCCGAAATCCAAATCTTGCCTCTTGTCTTCTGGTTGTTTCTTCATAAGGAGGGAATACATCTGTGTGAGGACATCTCAAGAGATTGTTGCTCAATATACATATTGTTCAAATAGGGTTAGCTCTATGCTGTCTCCCTCTTTCAACTCGGGGTGTAATACTCAGTGGCACAGCTGGGTATAGCGAAATCTCTCCACCTCCACCAAACTTGAACAAGTTTCTTGGTGTGTGGCAGGGTCCTCTTGAATTAAAATATTTTCCCCAGTGCATATTGAATTAACCTTTTTTCAACAATTGAACCTCAAATGTCCCATTAAACTTCAGCTGGTATCTGCTAAATCCAAAAATATTTATTTGCATGAAATAAATATTACTATCTTTTCTATGGGAATAAGGGTTAAAGATCAGAGTAGCATGTTGGGTAGTGTAGGAATCCTGATAGCTGGAGAATGGGAAAGAGAGGCCCCAGTCTTGATCTGAATTGTGGTTGAGGTATAACACTGTCATACAATCTAGTGCCTAGAAGTAAAAGCCGGTATTTCTGAGGAATCCTAGGCTTAATCAAGGCAGCATAATACGTGCAGCAATGACTTCCTCAGTGAAAAAAAGTGTATGACAGATGAACCCCATCACAAAAACAACATTATAGTTTAAGAAATAAACACAATTCCCAAATCAGTCTTGTATTCAGTTCTTCCTCAGAGATCGTAGTAAAACAGCATTGGGTGTTTTGAATCATCTACATGTGCTCTAGCATGCTTTATACCTAAGGGGTCATCAGCTTGCTTCATGTCTATTATTCAATATATTGAACTTTTGGATCTGGATGATGTCAATGCCCTGGCCTCCAACATCTCTCATTAGACTCCTACAGAGCATCCCAAACACCACAACACCTCTCATCAAGTTCCTAAACAAATTACCATATCATCCCAACCCTGATGGATCTCTACTGGCTCTCCTTACAGCCCTGCCCATATTAAAAAACAGGTGCTCATCTTTCAAACCTGCATTCCCTGTTAGGAAGCCCATGGTCCTCACTTGTATCTCTTAACCTGTAAGCTTCTCCCTTGTGAATGGCGGGTGAGCCACTGCTCTCGAGTTTGGTTTTTCCAACTTATGCGATTCTCCTTCTGTTTTTGGTCTTCATCTGTGCTTATGAGAGGGCTGTGTGTGGGACATTTTTGACAATGCGCTTCAACCATTATGAGGAAGGCCATGGTGGTTTCTGGCCTGGTCTTGCAAGATATTGACAAGTAGGGGTGGAGCCTTTTGTATATGTCTTGCAACAGAAGATGGCTGACTCCCCATTAAAAGTATAGTCTCATTTCCTTTCCATTATAGAGGGTTTCCTTCTGGAGTATACACAATCTGTTTTCTTTAGGTATTTAAAAACAGATCATTTTAGATTCTTTGCATCACAACACTTCAGATTTATCTTTGAGGGCAAGACGTCACCCACCTTCTGCTCTATTTTTGTCCCTGTGACTTTTGCCCTTTTTTTCTGGCTGCCATCTAGTTGGGGTCGAATCCTGTCCTTTAATGGTTCTCCTAGATTGTTTTATTCTTTTCCTGTTCATCTGTAGCTGCTTCATCTACATTGTTTGGAAGGTTTTTTTCATCATACCACTGGCTTTTTCCTCCATATTAGTGGTCTACTTTGGAGAAACTCCTCGGTTTTGTGCTTCTCAATCACAAGCTGGGACAACAGATACTGAGAGTGTGAGAAGATGGTTCTGCCCATCCAATCAGTCCGGATTTTTTGCTTTTTGCTCACCTGTTTTTTTGACCTTTTATTGGGGGGAGCCTCATAACCTGTGACTCACCCATGGTAAAAGCATGGTAAACAGACTGCTCTGTTTACTGTCAGTGCCCGCCTTTTCAGATAAGGCTGCTGTGACGCAGCAAGGGTAAGGGGCACTTGGCTGGTTACACATGAACGCAAGTGCCCACATGTGAGGGCTGCAAAGAGGAGACTCCTGTTGTGCGAAGCCTGGTAACTGCGCACAGGTTGCCTGGCACAGAGGGACTCTGGAAGATGTGGTTCTGACCTGGGATAGGCCTCATAATGCTAGTGTACACTCATAAG
The DNA here is from genome assembly GCF_964263255.1 of Lissotriton vulgaris. NCBI lineage: Eukaryota > Metazoa > Chordata > Amphibia > Caudata > Salamandridae > Lissotriton > Lissotriton vulgaris. The sequence goes on along the minus strand of NC_141695.1, from coordinate 280,506,996 downwards.
GAAAGTCAGTGTGGTTTACTGTCTTGCCTGAACTGAAACTCCATTGTGCATCTATGGAAAGAGCTGCCTTAGAGTTAAGTTTTGCTTCCCCTTGGCATACAGACACCAGAGCCATGCCGATTTAGGGCATAGCCTGTATGAGAAAATCAATTCTGCAAAGTCCACAAACATATCTGTACAGCTTATGGGTCATCAAGGAAAGCCATGTTTCTCTGGCTCAGCTCAAGATCAGAGACCAGGCCTTTTGTCACCCTTGTTTGTCAAGTTAGTTACATTTCCCTCTAGCAGCAGGAACAAAGGCTTCCCCACGCAAAGGGAACACTTGATCTTGCTTCTCTTAGCTCATGAGCAGGAAAAGGGTGGGTTGGAATGCTCTGCATCAATCACCCAGCTGTTACCCTGGGTCAGGAATGGGCCTGCCCAAGCCAACTAAACAACTGAGGAAGCGCAGACCTCTGGAGCAAACCCAGTTGGGGTCTTCCTTTGAAAAGTTTATAAGAAAGGCACTGGGAGTGAGGTCAGTAACGGTTGGAGCTGGGGTCCCCAGAGCAGATATGTGGCAAGTGACTCCTGGGTGAAGCCATGTTGAAATGTCTCGGAAAGGCTGTGCAGGAAGACTGGGACAGGGGTGGAGAGGTAATGTGGCATCTCAGGGCATGCGTTAATGCTGCATCCCGGTTGGGTACTACCATCTCCATTGAAAAGGACCAGCACAGGGGAGGGAGTTCTTGCTTGGATGTGTTTTTCTACTGGACACTGGAGCTGGAGGCAGCTGACATTGACAATTGGAAAGAATAACCTTCTGATAGCCATCTGGAGTAAGGACTCTGAATCTAATTGAACCCAGAACCAGTGGGCACTCCCTACGACCAGGGAAGCTGGTCTCCTTAGCCCCCTGGAGGACTGGTAGGGGGAAAGACTGGGCTTCTGCACCAAGGAGGAGGGAAGCCGAAATGAAAAGCAAGGAGAAAGGCTGGCAGAGGGAACCAGTAAAAGCAGCTCTCTGCAAAGTTTGTCACCTTTAAGGCTAGGAGGCCTGGATAAAGTACTCCAGGTGGATAGGACTTGCTATCAGGAGCAAAATGAGATACCAACCAAATAGGATATCCCAAGATATGGCCTTTTTAAATTTTAGGTGACCTTTTACCACGAGCACGGCCGGAACAGGCAGAACTCCATTGCCAGAGCCTTTATCCCTCTGGGGTGGGCCAGAGTATGGTGGCTGCCACCAAGAAGCTTTGTGGAAGCGCTGTTACATTTTCCCTGTGAGGCAGAAGGGTGCCCATGACCCCATCCCTAGACCCCAAAAAGTTTCATGGGCGTAGGAGCACTGTCACGCTCCTCCACAATAGCAGGAAGGGGCCCAGGACCCATCCCTTTACTCCAACAGCCAAATACAGAGAGGTGGGAGTGTCGCTGCACCCCCCCCCCACATGGCCGGCTCACCCAGCTCCCCATGCCCATGACTGGAGAGCGCTGGAGGCCGGCCACAGCCTGCCCTCAGGAGCGGGTAGGGCAGAAGAGTGCAGTGCTCCAGCAGTAGCACAGTGGAGTGCTGTCAGCGTGGGGAGCTGGCAGTGACAGTCGGGGTGGCTACCTGAGCTGTCCCCCAATGCGGGGTTCTGCACACTGGGTGACCGGGTGGGTCTGGGTACACCGAGAGAAAAGAAAACACGCCAGGAGACCACAGAACCAAAAACAAAAAGGTTCAAGACACGGTTCTTCCCGGCACAGCGGTAGAGACGCTAATAACAAATTCATAAAGATGAGTGGAGCGCCCCACAATAAATTGGGGGAGTCTTTTTTGCCTGTTTGCCCAACAAAAACACTTCTTTGTGGCTTGTGGTGACTCCGGGAGGATGGTCTCACCACCCAACAAATCAATTGGTAAGGTGCGGAGGAGCGGCAGGAGTGGCACAGGTTCCCCACACACGGATCTCCAGAGTATCCACCCTAAGTTGGGATGGACTCTAAAATGATAACCTGACAGGATTTTCCTGGTATTTTCAAGCATTCCCCCGGCTGGAGCTGCGCCCTCTGGAGGCAAAATCTATGGCTGCTGTGTCTGTGGCTTGAAGGTGTCCAACATATGTATGTTGATGCTGCTCTAGGGGCGAAAGGTTGTAATTGCACATTTTGTTATTATAAATGTTGCTGGACTTGGCCCGCTTTGCAGGGTTATCCCTAAGCTTTTTGCCTTCATCCTGATATGTTTCTGACCTGGTGTTGGTGGTTTTAGGACTCTGGGCACTTTATCACTGCTGTCCAGTGTAAAGTGATGTGTTCTCTATGGTAAACGTGGTAAGATTGGTCTACACAATTTTTGGCGTATTTAATTTACCTATCAGTCCTTTGTAAAGTGGTATCTCATTTACCTGGAGCCAGTAAATTAAATGCTACTGGTGGGCTTGCAGCGCTGTTTGCGCCATCCACCAAAGTAGCCTTTCAACTCTGTCTCAGGCCTCTGCCATTGCAGGGCCTGTGTGCGCAATTTATTGCCACAGTGATGTGGCACATAAAGTGGTTGCCATGTCTGTGACTCCCCTTTTACTCCATATCAGTCACTAATACGGTAGGCCCTATCTAGCCCTATGGGCAGGGTGCACTGCAGGTAAAAGGTAAGACAAGTGACTTAACTGTGTGGCATGTCAGGTAAATGAAAAACAGCCATTTTGGTTTCTCACTACTGTGAGGCTGCCCTCTCATAGGAATACTTTGGGGATTCCCTGATATGTGTTTCAGTGGTAATTCCTAACATGAGAGGAGTAGCGTGGTAAAGTTTGGTATGTTTGGAATTGAGGTAATAAATGCTGCGTAATGGTGTTCACATATTTATTATCACTATTTTAGAAATGCCACTTTTAGAAGTAGGTATTTCTGTGTAATATGTGTCTTTGTACCTGTCTGATGTCTATTGCATGTCTGGCTCTGGAGTTACAGGCGCTGGAGAGGTAAAGTGGCTCCAGAGGGGCTAGGTCAGCGCTAGGCTGACTAGACCAATCTGCATATGGAGTAGTAGGAGGAGTAGCACCTGGGCCTGAATAGGACTGTGCCTGCCTTACAAAATGCTGGATCTGCCCCCTGTGGTGTGTCTGGAGCCAGGACCTACACTGTCAATGGGGACTGTTGTGCATTTGTTTATTGCTAACGGAACTGGTTTGAACTGGGTCCCAAACCCTGTGTCAGAGCAGAACAAAGGTGGCGTGGTATAAGTATTAGGGTTGTGACCTTATGAAAAGGGCATGTGCTTGGTGCTTACTGGGAACTGGAATGCTGCAGGAGGAACCGCAGGGGAACCAAGACGCAGGACAGAGGGCCTCGTGCTGGCCTGCCTTCACCAGCCATCTGCATACAGCACATGTTGAGCGCTATTCTTTTTGTTGTGGCCCTGGTGCAGCACAGATAGCTACCCTGCTGCCCACGAGTGTCCAATTGGGGTGAAGTGGGCCCCTCAGTCCCTTGATCCATAATGCCACTGCACCTGCTTCACTATTGATAGCCACGACCCTGTGTGCAAGCTCCTCCAAGAGTAGGACTTGACCCTGTGTGCATCTATAGACAATGTTTACAAAAGGGAAATAAACGTTTGGTGATGTTCAGAAACAACTGGGCAAGCTAAATCTTGCAGGCAACGCCATTCCAGCAGGCAGTGTCTTTGTCAGGTGGCATGAACAACTGATAGGTGGAGCTCTAAAAAATGCCACCCATAAGACTGGACTCAAGGGTAAACTTCTTCCAATTAGAACTGCATGTGCTTAATTTGTAAAAGAATAAGTGCCAGGGCCGTAGTCAGGAGGACACAGCAGCTTGCATCATCCGTTGCTCCTGCCAGCTGTCAGTAACAGTACCAACACAACTACTAACCAACACAATCTTACAAGTGTGACAATTCATAATATTTCAGGTCCCAATGCTACAAGAAATGCTTTAGTGACAGGTATCAGTCATTGTTAAACAGCTATTGTTGTGCTCAAACCTAAATTAGGCAGGCAACACCACTATGTGGCAGACTGTCATAATCACCAGTGCTGACAATTAATTAAGCACCAGTGCTGATAAAAAAGTGCTGGTGCCGAGCACCGGAAACCATTGTTTCAAGTTTCCATGCCTTCCTTGGAGTAGCTAATGAATGGCCAACAGCATAGAAGGCTGGAAAATGACAAGGAACATCACAATGTTATATTTATTTCCCTAGTTGCAGTATCCTGCATTTGGCCTCTTAAATTTAGGAAGATGAAACTGATCATATGGTCAGACAACCACGCAGTGGTGCAACTGATTCACTGTAACTTGCTGATGGGTGTTGTAGCTATTGATAAAGATAAATGAACTGCAGCTATCATCAAACAATGAATTTACAAAAAGGCATGTTTCTGCCTTGACTCCGTTGTACATCCTGATCTCGATTTCAATGGAAGAAGTTCACATTTGCACATTTTGTAGACTGACAAGTGACACCATTTCACACAGGTCTTTGAACCCTTATGGAGCAGTGCTGGTCATGCTTGTAGCGAACACTATGGGCCTTATGTACTGTGAGAACCTGATAACTGTCATGTGGGTTGTGGATATAATAGAGCTCGATCACAACATGCAATTACAGGTGGCGGTGAAACAATTAATTTTCTGGGCATACCAAGGCGGTAGGACCAGGTGCTAAATCCAAGCACACTTATCCGCCTTTCCACCCATTATCAGAAGCAGGCTGGATTTTAATCCCGCCTTCAAGGGAGTTTATTTTCTATATGTTCAGTAACTCAAATTAGTTATAGAAGGATAAATCAATAATCCTTATTATGAATCAATCCAATACTATTTGACTCGAAATTCAATATAGATACTTTGTTTCATTAAAACACAACATACAAACAAAGACACAAGGTGTATTAGAAAAAATAGTTTTATCAAAACAAATAAGGTTTAGGACTGTGGGTACATGTATAAGTAAATACTACGTGACTCAACAGAACCTAAAAAACACCTATCCCACACCACATTGAATAAAACAAAGATAGGGATAAGATGTCTTTGTTTTATTCAATGTGGTGTGTGATAGGTGTTTTTTAGGTTCTGTTGAGTCACGTAGTAATTTACTTATACACGTACCCACAGTCCTAAACCTTATTTGTTCACTTATCTGTATATGAAGTCACTTATCTCAATGAATTTTTGATAAAACTATTTTTCTAATACACCTTGTGTCTTTGTTTGTATGTTGTGTTTTAATGAAACAAAGTATCTATATTGAATTTCGAGTCAAATAGTATTGGATTGATTCATAATAAGGATTATTGATGTATCCTTCTATAACTAATTTGAGTTACTGAACATATAGAAAATAAACTCCCTTGAAGGCACTTTTACCTTTCCATTTTAATTACCCAAGCCCTCAAGGGTATTTTCGGGTCGCTCACTTTTTGTAAAGGATTTTAATCCCGACATGATTAATTACCTGAGGGTGGTAATAAATGAATGGGGAAGCCTAGAACCCCTAGAAAGTAGTACAACTGGCTACCAGTAGACTTTGACTAGCTAGTGGTGCTTTGAAGAGGTGTTGAGTTTGAATGTCACACCCTTTTGAGACAATCATGATTTAGTCCACCTTCACCAGCCCTCGGTGTCAGTGAAGCAGTGACGCAATCTAAAACAACAGAAGGGGAATCATGGTTCAGGGTAACAGGTATTCAATTGGGTGATACACATATGACAGTATGGATCTGCGCACCAAAGACTGATACAGTGTTTAGCTATTCATAGCTCATGCACAGTGTGTCTGTTAAAACCATAAATGTGTATCTGAGCATTGCAAGGCCACCCACTGTCAATGAATATACCACATTTCCCAGTAAAGTCTAGTTTACTGATGTTAACTGCAAGGTTTCTGGCAGAGCCAGGCTGACAGAGGTCCATTTTGACATACACGCCTTTACAATTGGTGCTGCAAGAATGGCAGCACCGCCTGGCATGGGCAGATAAGGAGTCATGAAACAGGCAGAGGAGAGTCTAAGGATTAGTAAACCTATGTGAGAAGTGCCATGGTGTAACGGGCATGAATTTGAAATGAGATCTTTTTATTCCTTATCGACAGTTGAAGAGGATGGTGGGAAAAGGCAGCCTGGTTCATTAGTCACACTTAAGTGGCTAGGGGCACAAAACTGGGCAGCGAGAGAGCGCAGATGAGCCTTTTATTGTCAAGTACAAAACTGAACTGGCTCGCTCAACCCAACGGTGCCCAGGCTGGCAAGGCCCATTGCCGGACTGGGTTATCCGTCATACCCTAAGGGGAATCCGCTGATTGACCCAGAGCAGAGAGCAGCTATTGAGAAGCACGAAGGACAGACAGCTTGGACTCCTGGGCCCAACACAAGTTATCTGGTTTGGCATTATTCCCAGGTTTGACTGGAAATAGATGGTATCCTTCTACTGAGAAGTCCAGAAGGAAGCTAAACATCTCCATGTACATGTTCTGCAAAATTGTGGGATTTGAATTGATGGCTTAATCAAGCTGAAGGTCCCAGGGTTCTATGCAAGTAGTGGGACCATATGTCAGGGGAAGACACACACAAGTTCCTAGACCATTTAGCGAGAGCACTGGACCTCGCAAAATGCACATTGGCAAGTGAGTAGAAGCCAGGGACAAAAGAGGGACAAAAGAGGGAGGCGCGAAGGGCTGAAAACCCCCCTAGTGATGTGGAGGCAAGCTACAAACAGTCACAACAGAATAAAGACCCACTGGTCACAAAACGGCCCATGGACGGCAGCCTTCTACTTAGGAAGCTCTGTGATGCCAAGTGGAAGAGCAAACTACTTGCAGCCCTATGCTAGCTAGAAAATCAAAAAGAACAAATGATGGACGGAATGCTGAACAAATCAAATCAAACACTCACCTCCAGTCACAGATCTGAGTTTAATCCATCGTTTTTTTTTACCCCCATGGGGAGCAGGGTCAAGACTGATTTGAATATGGCTGGGTCAAACTGGGGCGGGGTGGTGGGCAAAAAACAATGGGCCTTATTTATGAAGGTATTGCGCCACCGGTGCGTCACTTTTAAAATGGGAAAAAGTGACGTACCAGTGGCGCAAGGGCTTCATAAATGAGGCCCAATGGGTTTAACACAGATCTGTGACTGGGGGTGAATGTTTGATTTGTTCAGCATTCCGTTCATCATCTGTTCTTCTTACTTTAATCCTAACTAGAGGCTGTCCATTAGCAAGCTAAAACCCCGAATCTGTAAGGATCAAAGAGTAGACCTCAACCACAGCTGGTCGAAAAAACTGTATATGTTGTATAATGTGTTTTTTTATTGCATCGGGACTAGTTGACAAAGGCAAGTGATTTAAATGGAACAACTGAAAGCGGTTGTTTTAAATATGTGTCAAAATAAATCTGCGGCCATTTTACCCCACAAGTTGTCTCAACAAGTGTTTGTTGGGTGACTCATGGCCAAGTGGCTGTACTGCTTGGGCTAATGTGCAAGTATGGATGGGCCTGCAACCCCTGGAAAGGGTCCAATAAGAGAGACTGTAGCAGCGAACTAGAGCAAAGTGCCCCAAAGAGAGCTCAGAGTCTAAGATAGACTTGTTCGGCCTTTGCCCCTGCCAACGTGGGTAAAATGAGAACAAATTTATCATGTGCACTTCGAATCCACAAAATCAGCTGCTTAGATCCTGGAGGTTATTGCTTCTGTACGGCTGTCACACACTCGGTGACTACAGCGTCCTTATTGCACCTGTTTGAATAAGCCCTTGCACCCTACAGGTGTCATGTTCATTCATTCATTCATTCAATGATCCGTTGTGAGCAACAACCTCTGTCCGTTGGTTGCATCTTCCTTCTGCTCCTTGTTTACAAAGCACATGTCCCACGATTTCCCGAACGAGGGAGATGGTCTTTCCCAAGCAGTAAGAATTTTACACTCCTCTCTTTCTTCTGGGAGCTTTTCTCTTCTGGCTTTGCTGATTTCCCGTAAAATATACCCACATGATCGAAAAACAGGTGGAGGGATAACATCAAAGGTGGAGGGAAAGTAAGCAGGTGGAGTGATGGAGCACAGACTTTGGAAAAGAGACTTGCTCGGAAGCAATCCTCTCATTGAACTTCTAATAGTGTATTAATTATGTATTGTGTAAAAATAATACGCACCACATTGAACATAAAAGACAAAGAAGCTTACCTACGTGTTTAATAATAAGTAACTGAGTGAAATTCTAAAATGGCTGTTAACGGGAAAATCTTTATTGCGAATGCATCAGCTGCATTTCCGCAGCATGTCGAGCTGTCCCTTGCAGGGAATTTCTTGTGCATAGCAGATGCTATTAAGATGGCGGCTTGGAAGTTCACATGCTTGGCATCTGCTTTGTTGAAACTAACCCAAGTTATTTTACTATTTCTAATTCGGGGGAAAGCACTAATAAATGAAATGGGATTAGAGTTGAAATAGGTGGTGTACTGTGAAACCATTTATTTTTTAAATTAACATTTGTCTTTTTGACTCTTTTAATAGTGTGTATTTTGGGCCTTTCGTATGAGTCCAGAGTCTGTTAACCACCTGACCTCTGTGCATGCCTAGTGAAATTAATCCGGTAGAGTGACGAGACTCTTGAATGCCATCCAAGGACACAAAAGATACATACCCTGGGAACTAGAATTGAAGGCTCCTGAACGAATAGACATGCATGGAAATGTTAACGTTTGTTTCTAATAAGATGTGAATACGGGTGGGAATAAAAATTTTGAATACAAAATTAAGGGGTTGGATTTATGAACAATAGACTGATAGACTAAGATGAAAAATTAACATGGTGTGATGATCTTCCCTCCTTGCCTGTCCAATCAGGGTTAGTATTTTTACGGTATTGAAACATTAATGGGTGGTACTTGAATAACAAAGAGTATAATTGAGGTAGTCTTAGTTAGTCATTTAGATGGAGATTTGATGAATCTTGCAGAGCTCGGGATGCTGCCGGAGTGACAAGAGATGCTGATGAAGAATGAAATGCAGAACCATCCATTCAAAATCAAACTACTGAGAAGAAGATCGCGTAAGAATCTAAAAGAGGAAGAGAGTGTCAGAGACGGGTGCTACGCGAGCGTCGGTGTTAGAGAGGTGATCTATCCTGTCCTGAATCCTGTCCTGAAGCCTTTGTCACCTGATCTTTCTCAGGGGACCTTTACCAGCTCCTTGGCCAGGGGGTTGGGTTTCACACCATTCTAGGTAAATATTATTTCTGTGTATGTGCAGATGTTCTTCTCTCTCTATTCCCTCATTTCTGAGCATAGGTCATTGCAAGGTATAACGTATGTTTTTGATGATTGATTAATTGAATCTTCCTTCCTATGAGAGATGGGGACTGTACTGTACTTTGTAAGTGGTTCACATGAAATTAATTTAGATAAAGATTTTAAATATTTCCTGAGTCTGTGGTCATTTTATAAATATAAGAAGATTATTTTATGTCATTTCACCATCAGCTAGTTCAACTAATGGTCCATTGACCAGAGGAAAGAACTTTTTAATCAGTGAAAGATTAGTTGAGAATAATAGGTGACTAACCTTGAAAGAATCTTGTGGAGAAGTGTGGCTCACTGGTTAGTAGCGGCAGACTCTGAAGCAGAGATCAGGCCCGGGACCAGGGTTCGATTCCCGATGCGGCAGGATCTTGGGCTCAATGTCCCCGGACTCAATAATTCTCCCCTCAGCGCCTACTCTAAATATGGGTCCCACGCTGCAACTCTGGGCAATACCTTGCTTAATCTCCACAACAGCCTCAACAACACTGGGATGCCTGGCTTCACCAGGGAGGGGCATCTCACAGGGAGAGCCAGGAAAGGTTCCACAGTGTTATACAGCGCCGGGACGCCCCATTGCCGGGGCAGCTGTGCGCTTTACAAGTGTACCACATTTACATGAAATGATAGTAAATCATAAACCTTGACTCCAGCGGTTATGCCAGGCTGAGTGTGTGTTTATAGGCCCTGGTGAGCATATGGCTGGTTGCTGGTGAGCCGCTTGATCAGGAGTGTGACAGCAGCCCATGGTATGAGCGCTGCTGTGTGATCCATGGGGTGGAAGGGCCTGGATTCTGATAAGGTGGCTGGCGTTCGCGCAGACTGAAGCTGGTCCTCTTCCCCCTTTGCTTGTGCTTGAAATGTGTGCGGGTTGAGGGCGTGAGGAGCTGGGGTAGCCCATACCTTTTCACAACTCGCTGTATAATGCACATAGCCCAGGTGTTTATGTTTCACGTGGGAAGGCTGGCCAAGCATTTATGGGAGGTTTGGCTTTGTGTTAGGTGATTATACAGTGATCAGTGTGGCAGGGTGCATGAGTGGGATACCAGAGGGTGCAATGGTGGATAACAAAGGGAGATGTGTGGCCAATGAGTACGTGTAGAGGGCCTTGGAGCTCATATAAGGATGATGGGTATTGATCGTCAGTACCAAACTATTCGTATTCACTGGCCACTTTAAAGTCCATCATCATCAATGGATCCGATTGATGGGGTCCAGGGATGAGCGAGGAGCAGAGATGCATCTCTCCATGCGCTCCCGCTCTCGGGAGGGTGAGGGGTTGCTGGAGTGACCAACCTGCAGTGATGCATGCTTGGCTCGGAGTCTCCCACCCTCGCTGCTCTGATGGCACCACAGTCCCCCTGTGATGAATGACTCAGGACAAGGATTCGTATTTCCCTCGCGGAGGGCAGGGCAGCCCCGACATGCCTTGTTCTCCGTGCTCTCGCTCGCCTTCTCCCCCTACCCTGCCCATCATCAATTGATGCCACTGGTGTTTCAACAGCATCCCCATCAATCAGAGCCTGCTGCGCCCAAGGCTGCTGCAACGGCTCGCATCACTCAGACGATTACTCTGGGCAACACCATCGTTACCAAGCATTTGCAATGCAATAGGACTCGCATTTACGCAAGACCTATTGCATTGCATCACGGACAACGGGGAGGGGGGAAGCACAAACTAACAGAGTGCGGTCAGAGGAAGGGGGAGAAGGGGGCAAGAAGGCACGGACAAAGTAGTGCTCACAGTCTAAATAACACATACCCTACCATGTAACACTCGATGTAAGGGGGCCAGTAGCCATGGGAGGGTACAAATGACGATATGGCCATAACAAGGAGGGACTAAAAAGCCTCATATTCAATCATAAGGCAGCATTTACGAAAGACAATAACATGAGTCAATTAAAAACATGGGCAGAGAGTGGGCGGACCTCCACTGCGTACTCCATTACTGCATTCCTCGCAGAGCGAGCAGCACATGCGCGCTGCCACTATAGGCTTGACATAAAAACAATTGCAAGGCCAGTGGTGACTGTTACTTCACTGCCGTAGAAGACCCAGCGGAGCCTGTCGCCAAAGACTCGTAGTCCTTGGGAGAGGAAAGATGCTGCCGGTTGGAAGCTGAGACCAGACCAGACCAGAACGCCTCCTGGAGGAGTGTGGCTCTCGCAGGTGCGTAATCGCTTGCAGGCTTGGGGAGGGTTCATAAAAAGGTACGGGAAACCACCATAACAACCTTCTGAAATTGTCCGGCATATCGTATTTTTCTTAGCAATGAATCCCTGCACAAAGCGTGAGCTGAGCATAATCCTTTGGGCATTCTTTATATTGGTTGTACCATTTGCGATTAAGCATCTACTTGCATAATCACTCAATAGAACACTGTGGTGTATGGTGTAGGGTTATCCCATTAATAACTCAACTACTTACCTGCCAATAATTTTCCTTTTCACAAAGTGAAAAATCCAGCAGACAGCACATCCTCGAAAACTACAAGACTCGCAATTAAGAACAAATAAACAAAAGAAGAGTGTCCATCAGAGAGGCGTTCAGAATGATTATTGCACGTGAAATTGAGGCCAGTTGTAAGTGGCCGTATGGAAAGACCAATTTCAAGAAAAAATGCAAGATTTTTTCAGGAAACCCTCACTCACCCTAGTGGTGACATGCTTCATCATCGGGTCCACCGGGAGAGATCGAATACCTCCCCGGTGTGCTTGGTGGCGTGACACGTGCTGGCATACCTATCAAAGGACGTGGCCGAGATGGATGGGATGCGGAGAAAAATTTGTGCCACAAGCCGGAGTGGTGGGCCTCAACTAGCGCTGAGAAGTGTAATCCAGCGCGCTCTGTTGCACGTTTAAATAAGGCAACAGTCTGACAAATGGAGACTTACAGTGTTAAGTCCATCCGTGCGGGAGGCCAGGAGTGGCTACCCGTTGTTACATGGCTACCTATAGTCGAGAGACGAGGAGTTGGTCCCCGACTTGGTGAGCGTGGAGGCAAAGTTACCGAATGGAAATCGGTAGCTCTGCTGGCCGTGACTTGTAACTTTGATCAAGCACACATTAACATGAGCGTGAAAAGGAAGATTATCCTCACTTGTAAACAAAATGAACCATGCCCCATAGAACTCAGGAGGGGGGTGGGAGCGAAAATGGCACACCCTGTTTGGGAAGGAAAAACACACACATAGGGGATTTTAGAGATCTGGCAGAATCTCGTACATTAAACTTATCTTTGCGGAAGATGTCTGGAGAAAAGTTCCTTACGCCCGCAACGCTCTGCACCCTCTCGGTACCTAGCTGTTCCCTCACTGGATCTCGTGGATCCTGTGTGAAGGGCGAGCCCAGTATTATGAGGGAGGTGACAGGGTTCGGGCCAATGGGAGCCTCTACTCAAGAAGAGGCTTGGAAGGCAAGACCCGTATTCCCGCGAGAGGTATGGTCCAGGCGGGGATTGAATACGAGGTGAAAACGAGGCTTGGAAGGCAAGCCTAGGCGGCCTTGCGATAGGACAAAGCCAGGTTTGCATTGTATGGAGCGAAGTGAGTCCAGCAATTTGGAAGCATACTATGTAAAAAGACCTACAGAGCAGGAGTACATTAATCACAGGTGGTACACGTAGTGGGAAAAATCACAGCGTTGTACTTGAAGTAGTTATAAGTTACAAACAGTAGTTCTTATATTCTGAATTTGCATCAGAAGTTTGAGTATTAGCTTGGTGTCTCCGCATTAGAGGGGTCAGGATTTTTCGGGTATGATTGAAAAATAAATATAATCCTTTGGAGTGGTAGTGAATGATGCTCAGCATACCCAGACCCCACTAGTTCCCTGATATAAGAGAAATAGTTCACACGGAGCTTGGATTTTGCCCAGACTCTGAGAACTCAGGAGAGTCAAAGGGATGGCCAGAAAAAATGCCACAGCTCTGGCTAGTGTTAAATGTATGTTAGATCTAATGTTTCAAAACACTAGTCCAAGGGATTTGGTCGTTGAGTCCATGGATGTGGGTACTGAGTCTGTACACCAAGCGCTGTTCTTTCTCAAACAGGATGCTGTCTCTATTTCTCGGATTGTTGACCTGCTCGATGACTGTCCAGGTCATGTCATTTGGGGTGTGATGTGCCTGCAGAAAGTGCTCGCTGAGTTTGGTGGTGACTGTTTTACAGCGAATGTTGCTCCGGTGTTCGCCAATGCGTGTTTTTACCTTTCGTGTTGTCATTCCCACATAGCGTTTTGCACATGGGCAAGTAATCAGATAGACTACATTAGCAGATTTACAGTTAGTATGGGATTTTTGAATCCACACTTTTCCGGGTTCCAAATCAAGTTGTTTTGTGTGGGTGGTAAGATGACAAACACTACAGTCAGTGCAAGGAAAATGACCAGTAATGGGAGGAAGGTGCCAGGGTTCTGTAACAGACCTAGTTAATGTAGCCGGTGTTGAGCATGGTAAGGGTCTTGTATGTACTAAGGCATCTTTGAGGCTCCTGCCCTTTTTGAAGGAGAAGAGGGGTTTCTCCCAATCTTTCATGTTACTTGTGATTATTCTCCAATTTTTATTGATCGATTTTTTGACGTTATCTGAGAGGGTGCTGTAGGTGGTCACACATGTGAGCGGCACCTCTGTGTTTGTCTTCATATTGTCCTCAAGAAGGGCATCGCGGGGTTGATTGCGTGCCCGGGTCTGGCCTATGTTGAGGATTCCTTGCGGGTATCCTCTATGTTGCAATTTTTCGGTCAGGTCTTTAGCCTGGACCTTGTAGTCCGTGATGGTTACAAGTGAGGATAATCTTCCTTTTCACGCTCATGTTAATGTGTGCTTGATCAAAGTTACAAGTCACGGCCAGCAGAGCTACCGATTTCCATTCGGTAACTTTGCCTCCACGCTCACCAAGTCGGGGACCAACTCCTCGTCTCTCGACTATAGGTAGCCATGTAACAACGGGTAGCCACTCCTGGCCTCCCGCACGGATGGACTTAACACTGTAAGTCTCCATTTGTCAGACTGTTGCCTTATTTAAACGTGCAACAGAGCGCGCTGGATTACACTTCTCAGCGCTAGTTGAGGCCCACCACTCCGGCTTGTGGCACAAATTTTTCTCCGCATCCCATCCATCTCCGCCACGGCCTTTGATAGGTATGCCAGCACGTGTCACGCCACCAAGTTGTATCGATTGCCATTACACAATGAGTAATATCGATTGATTTTATGTTCTTTGTTTGTTTTTGTGTCTGTTTGTCTCACCATTTGTCCACAGACTTCTAGGTTCCTCGTAACAGAGGCAAACCCCAGACTTACAAGTTTGTATTTTTTATGCACCTTCTTTTACACATAGTGCTATTTTTAACTTTCACTGCCTTTGGCAGGGTGGGCCTTAGCGCGCCCATACCTGTTAAGGTGACACTCGCAAACTGGTCCTGAAGAAAGCCCTGTAAATTCACACATACCACGGGCAGAAACATGTTGACCTTTCCTTAAAAGGAAAACACCAGTATACTTTATTTGGTTAGTTTTCCCCACACATAGTAAGTTTTTAATATGTCAGGTTGACCAGCTAATAAATGATTTTTTGGTACAACCTTGGACATTTTTAAATTCACCACTTTTTCACTCCTTACCCTCACGAAAACCTGCTCCGCAGTCTCCTGGCGTCGCAGCACACCGGGGAGGTATTCGATCTCTCCCGGTGGACCCGATGATGAAGCATGTCACCACTAGGGTGAGTGAGGGTTTCCTGAAAAAATCTTGCATTTTTTTTTTAAATTGGTCTTTCCATACGACCACTTACAACTGGCCTCAATTTCACGTGCAATAATCATTCTGAATGCCTCTCTGATGGACACTCTTCTTTTGTTTATTTGCTAATTGACTGGGGACCAAGAGTGCCCGATTCCCTTTCTCTCCTTTTGTTGATCGCAATTAAGAACGCCATACCTGAAGGAGTACAAGAGCGTCGCTGTTCCTGAGTCCCTCATATTCCGAGTTTATGTTAATAAAATAAATCTCTAACTAAGTAAAATAGTGTCCGGGATGTTAAGACCTGGAATAGCCTACAGAAACTCACTCCCCCTCATCATCAAAAAGGCATGCACCCCCCAGACACCTATATGTCAATTACACCATGGTTTACAGCTTCTGGCTGACTATGTGCCTCCTCAGATCAAAAAGGATCTACAGATGCTATTGCCTTCTGCCATCTCTTTGTGGAGCAAAAGGAAGAATACTCCATCTCGGGGCTGGTAGCTAGGAAGTGTTACACCTGCCCTGCAACAAGTTTATGAAAACACAAAATCCAGAGGCATGCTTTCAGTTTTACCTTGACCAGACCTTTCATGTGTAACATTTTGCTTTGACAGAGAACAGTAAAACAGAAAAGACTCCGGTGAGGAAGTATATTATCTTGAAAGACCCCCAGAACTGGGAACTATTAGCCTTTGCATACTTTTCCTGGACTCGAGGGAAATGTGAAGGAAAGTCATTACTAGGGCTCAATGCAAAATCCCAGCTAAGCAACTGGTTCGAGTCAGCAAGTTTTAACTACAAATTTAGTATGTATAATATAACAACCTTTCTTAAAACCATTCTTGTGACACAAAAGCAATTTTAAGCAGTTGTTTTAATTTGTGCTAATTGTCCTACGAAATGTGTGCCTAGTGTCTCCCAATCTAAATGTAGAAAAGTATTCTCCTAAAAGGGCTCTATCATAGAAACGTGTACGAAGGCTACTGCCTCACTGGTAACCTAGCTCTTTTAGTTTGTCAATCCTATTTACACTTTCAAGTATTAAATACAGTAATCCTTTTGCACAAGAAGTGACATCACTAACTTCCAGCCAGAACTATATTTAGAAGAAGATGTGAGGCAAGAAGACTACATTCACCCAATTCTACCAGAATTAACACCACACTATTTCCCATCATCTATCTCCACAGGAAGTGACATCACTGCTTTTCCGTCGAAACCATCTTTAAAAGAAGAAGCCAGGCAAGCAAACTTCCTTCTCCATCATCATATCCACAAGAAGTGACATCACTGCATTTCATCACCTACCTGCTCAGCAAATTGTATGAATTCCTTTGTTCTTCCTACATGAATCAGCTCCTCAGAGCCAACACATAGGTGCCCCCAGGTAAGGGCAGACACAGACAAGGGCATTCACCATTAGTGCCTGTCAGGACCATCAAGGGCCTTTGGCTAGAACCCCTTTTCCAATGAAATTTTCAAGGTAAGATATAAACATCTGCCTTACCCAACACTCCATACAGCCACTCTCCACAATCATACTCAGGCCTAGACGACACCAACACTCACATAGAATTCTCACAACACTTAGACCCACCCTTTTACACATCACACTAACTACAACACACCCTTAAATAACACAACACACATTCCAACTGATACTCATTAGCACTAATTATGCAGTACTCAATAGAAAAGACATCACAGACCTCATTATCTTGATATCCTCTCAACTCAGAAACATAGCTCACCCCCATATACTCAGAAACAATAGTCCTTCTTTCCATCCATAGGCCACAGCATTCAATGTGTGCACTCCGCACATAAGAAGGGAGGAGTCCGCAGAGTCATCCATAAATCCTCTTGGTCCTGCTCCCTAAGAAAGCAATTAACAGTCAACTACATGGAGCTGCTAACATGCCATGTCCCACTATCTTCAACTCAGACCACCACCTTCCATATCATTTACAGGATTCCAGGGCAGAACAAGGACTTCATTACTGAATTCTTGCATCTCCTCGTCACTTCATCTATCTGATATGCCTACACCACCCCCTTGTGTGATTTCAACCTGCCACACATCAATACAAAAGCAAACACAAGACACCCTTCTCATCCTCATCGACACAGCCAAAGTGATACAGTATTTCATCCAACCAACACATTCCAAAGGCCACATCCTCAACCTCGTCAACAAAATCAACAATCAAATGCAACCTACCTTTTCCTCCAGACTGAACCAACTATTTCACTGTTTCTATCTCCCTGCTCAGTGTCCTATCCCATTGAAACGCGAGACTTCATTCTCTCACAGTCTGAAGAAGTTTAAACTGCTGCATGGCAATCTCTTAAATATATATGCCTCCCTGAACGGTGCATGGCAATCCTCTGTCTTCAGTACTATATCAAGGATGTAGTGAAATAATGAACCAACATTGACCTGAGACCTTCCTCTTACCCATCCAGGGGTTTAGGATCGCAAATCCACCTTTGGTTTGTGGGT
Organism: Lissotriton vulgaris; assembly: GCF_964263255.1. NCBI lineage: Eukaryota > Metazoa > Chordata > Amphibia > Caudata > Salamandridae > Lissotriton > Lissotriton vulgaris. Next base: position 280,489,456 of record NC_141695.1, on the reverse strand, counting down.
TTCTGGGTTTTAGCATATGCTGAACCCTTTTGTTTCAGTTCCAATAAAGTACCAACTTGAACTCTGGACTGCAGAACATAAGAAAAAGCATCAGTGGCATCATAGCTCTTTAGATATTTAATGGCCAGTTAACGTTGTAGTGTCTTGTGAGTGAGAGATGGCCGGACCCTTTTGGTTCCCGACGGACTTCATAGAACAGGGATGTAAGTTTGTGGGTGAAGGAATTCTTGATGTAGAATGTTCAGCTAATGTTTACATGCTGAGGAATAAAGATGTGTAATACCAAACTTTGTATGGCGTGATCATTTGCAAATACTTCAACTGGCAATAAGATAGGGGATTATGTAAACCACATGACTTGAAGAACCAAGTGCCTCAGTCAACGTGTAAATTGATAGTTGGCATATGTGGAGTCAAAGTGACTCTCCAGCGAGTGCAAGGTCTGTGAAAGAAATGAAGGCCTTACAGAAAGTTTGTTTGACATCAGCTACAAAATTGGCTGATAAAGTCGAGTCAGAGGTACTGTGCCACAACACGACACAGAATCGTCGTCTATACAGTACCATAATATTAAAGGCAGCAACAACCGAGTACGCCGAAGCGCCAGAGGCCGTGTTAGCCAAGGGCAAAGAAGCGCTAAAAGCAGAGACATTTCTGACATCAAGAAACATTAAAGGCAGTAACAACCAGGTATGGAAAGCACAAAGAACTACAACAAACAAACATAAAGAGAAAATATTCAGGTTTACTAGTCCTTGGGTAAAGAGAGTCATCAGACCACATCCTTTGGCTAAGGGGTTGTGAATACGGAGCTGGTGGTGATGAAGTAGACACCACAGACTGTGTCGGGTGCGGTCTGCAGAACTTGAAAGTCCACCAGAAATTGAACGGCTCCAATGGCAACGCAATTAGAAGCCTCACAGGTTCAGATGGGCCATCACTGGTTATAATACTGTGCAGCATAAAAACATGAAAGTACAAGCGCCAATTCAGGTTTTGCCAAGCAATTCATTGAGCACATGCTTACTAAGTTTCAGTACTGCTGCTGACAGGGGGCTGATTTCTGTAAACTACCATGTCAATGCCTATCATGAGGGAGTGAATCAGTTTCCATCTTTGTTTCATGAATTAGGAGGACTTAAGACCATGAAAGTGCAACTTCACATAAATGAGGACATTTGTCTTGTTGCTTAGTGACATTGTCAAATTGAAGTCCATTTACTAGAAGGCTGTAGAGAAAGAACTTGATTAAAGCATGACATCATTGAGAGATCCACTGGTCTGACACCAAGGGTATCACCCCTAGTGGTTGTGCCGAAAAAAATAGTGGAGGAGCTGTGCGCATCTGCATTGCAATGCATGAAACGAACAAGGCGATTAAAAGAGAACATGCAGGTCCGCACATTGCTGACATGATTATTCAGTGGATGGAGCTACTGTCTTTGCCCACCTTGATTAGAACAAAGGGTATCACAAGCTTGAACTGGAAGAGAATTGCAGGTACATTACTACCTTTTCCCCTCATGTGGTTTGTTTCGATATAAAAGGCTACATTTCGGAGCTGCTGAACTTTTTCAGGATGTCATTCGTCCCAAAATACAGCCAGTCACAAATGCATTCAATTAAAGCAATGAAATACTAGTTTTGGGGCCACACTAAAGAAGCATGATAAAGCTCTTGAACAAGTGTGTTGCATACTTGCTGATGCAGGTCTCCCTTTAAATGCGGCAAAGTGTGAGTTACATCAAACCAAACTCAAGTTCTTTGGCCATGTTTTTTTCTTATGGGGATGACCCCAGAATCGAACAAAGTACTAGCCTTGTCATTCACGTCTATCCCACAGAGCTGGGATCCTTCCTTGGTATGGCCAGTTACAGTTCAAGGTATGTACATGACTTTGCCACTTTAAGTGCCCCATTGAGAGATTTAACTAAACAAAATGTCCCATTTCAATGGTCAAGTGAATATGAACAAAGCTTCAAGGAAATCAAGCATGCAATTGGGAAGGCAATTGAACTGGAATACTTTGATCTGAAATTGCAAACGGAGGTTGTTGTTGATGCAAGCCCAGTGGGGTTGGGTGGCATCCTTATCTAGCCCACTGGACCTCCTAATGCCCCACGACACCTTGTGGCTTATACTAGCTGAAGTTTGCCAATGACAGATTATTCACAACCCAAAAATGAAAAGTCTAGCCACAGTGTGGGCTTGTGAACATTATCATGTGTTGCTGTGTGGAAAACATTTTACAGTTGTCACTGACCACCAGGCATTGTTCACCATTTTTGCCAATCTTAAAGCCAAGATGCCCCCTCGCATTGAGAGGTCTGGATTGCGATAGCAGGAGTATGATTACACGATTGTGCATAGTCTAGGAAAAGATCAAAAACCTGATTACTACTTCTCACACGTGCCAATACAGTGCCATGGCACTACTTCTAGAGTGGCTGATGCCTATGTTAACTTCTTTGTGAAGTCCAGTACCCCTGCTGCCATATATGTAGCACAAATTATTGCTGCCAAAAGTACTGACAGGGATTTGCTAATACTCAAACATATTACTACACACCAGTCGTGACGAAAACATACTCAACTTCTTCATGATGACCTTGAATTTTAGAAATTCAAAAATGTGCAAGACGATCTTTCAGTTACTCCAGAAGGCATCATATTATTAGGGACGAGAATTGTCATAGCTGGGAGTCTGAGAAAAGTTATTGACCTGGCCTAAGAGGGACACTGTGTGGTTGTTTGTATGAAGTGAACTTTACGGTACCAAGTCTAGTTTCCCTTTCTTAATGAAAGAGCTGAAAAAGAGTTAAATGCAAGTCAATAGTGCAACTATTTGTTATCTAAGACTACCCCACATTTGTTAAACATGTCTGATCTCCCAAAGCATGCATGGGAGAAGAGTGACATTGATTTCTTTGGACCCCTTGACACTGGACATCATCTACTAGTAATTGTTGATGAATATTCCTGTTTTCCTCTGGTGGAAGATCTGTTGTCCACTATTCATGGCAGAATCATTGAGAGACTAAAAAAGTATTTTTGCAACTTGGGGTGTTCTTTCGATTTTGAAATCTGTCAATGGTCCACCAGTCAATAGTCTGGGAATTTAAAGACTTTCTCACTCATTTAAATATCACCACTTTGTACTAAATATCACTCATCTGAGCAGAACACCTCTTTGGTCACAGGCGAATGGTGTGGTTGAGAGATTTATGAGTACCCTCAAGAACACCGTTCAGGGTGCTGCACTGAAAAAGCTTGAACTCAAATCAGTTCCTCAGTCTATGCTTTGTGCATACAGGTCAACCCCCATTTTACCAATGGTGAGGGCCCTACCACCTTAATGTTTATGAGGACCATGGGAACCAAAGTGCCACAATAGTAGATCTATTGACCTTGATAAACTTTGAACCACTGATTCATCTCACAAACGCAAAATAAAAACCGATGTGGACAGACGTCGTTGTGCTCAAAGCACTCCATTCAACAGAGGAGACCAAGTCATTGTCAGGCAGAAACGGAAACAACATTCTGATGCCCTTTTTTATGCTAACCAACAGATGGATGTAACCAGTAAAGGACACATGGTGACTGCTCACCGTGGTGGAAAGTCCATTACAAAAGATTCTTTTCATTTTAAGCACATGTCTCGGTCTTCAACAACTCGAGATGTCAGGAGTGAGGCGTGTCCACCTGAGAATCCAGGTGGCTGTACTGATGTCACTTTCACCAATGCCAGTCATGGACACTTCTCTGGTATCTCCCCGGCCTAACATGACTAGATCTGGGTGACTGATTTGAGCACCAAAACGATTTTTATTTAACAAAGGGGGAGATATAGTGTATTGTGAGCTAGAGATGACTGGACCCTTTTTGTTCCTCATGAACTCCGTAGAACAGGCACGTGAATGTGGGTGATGCAATTCATGATGTAGAATGTTCAGTTAACAGTCAAACGCTGAGGGATAAAGACCAAGCTCAGTGTGTGGCATGATCATTTGCAATTATTGTATTGTATTGTATTGTATTGCATATTTGTATACCGCAAACTGTCACCCAGGGGGTATTCTGGCGCTTTCACTTACACAGTACTACACTGCCCTGGGGAATAGATGGGACTTCAAGCCTTTCTTAAATGAGAAGAGTTCCCTCGTGCTCCTTAGAGTCACTGGCAGAGAGTTCCAGAGTTTGGCCGCAGTGTATCCAAAGGAACGGCCTCCCATCCGTATCCTCCGGATCTTAGGGACTGTGACCAGATATGCCAAAGAAGATCGCAGGGGTCTGGAGGTCGAATACCAGGAAAAAAGCTCTTGTAACGGGACAGGCCCCTGATTATGGAGGGCCCTAAACACTATACACAACGCTTTAAAACAAATGCCCTGGTGGACAGGTAACCAGTGGAGGTCCTTAAGCGCAAGGGATGAAGAAGCAGAACGTAGTCGAGCAAGGGCCAGTTTAGCAGCCATATTCTGAATGCGCTGCAATTTTCCAATCAGAATACCAGCGGCACCCAGAAGCAGTGCGTTGCAGTAGTCGAGCCTACTGAGAATGATACTACGCACTATCTCTGGTCTAGCTTGAGCCGGAAGCACAGGGAGAATCTTACGTAGGATGCAGAGCAGCATCATACATGTAGCGACAGTTTTGTTCACAAAAACATTCAGCTGCAAATTTGGTCCAAACGTAACGCCCAGATTACGAGAGGAATCTGCTGCCGCATCTGTACCCTGGAAAGCAGTGGGCCAAAAATCCGCCGGCAGAGACCGAGGAATACAATCCATAGAGCAGTGCAACACCTCAGTTTTTGAGCCATTAGTGCGCAGCCAGTTCGCAGTGGCTGTCATGCAGCGATGAAAGGTCTCCTGGGACACAGCCTCTCTACCTTCCAAGGAAAAGATAAGCTGCGTATCATCGGCATAGTTGATGACCGAGATACCGAATGATTTGATCAGCTTAACTAAAGGGCGGAGGTAGAGATTAAATAAAATGGGACTGATGGCCGACCCCTGAGGTACCCCTTGCCCCACTCTTTTTGTGGCATATCTAAAAGGCGGTAGAGCCACTACTTGAAGTCGATCCTGAAGATAGGAAACCAGCCAGTCTCTCGCCAGACCAGCCACACCGGCTTCCTCCAATCTGCTGAAGAGAATGGCGTGGCTGACCGTGTCGAACGCGGCCGACATATCAAGCAGCACTAAGAAGGCTGCATGACCTGAGTCGACACGCGATCGAAGATCATCCAGGACAACCACTAGCGCAGATTCGGTGCCGTGGGCAGGCCTGAAACCGAACTGGGCCATGTCCAGCCAGGTGTTGGTTTCCAAAAAACTGGACAGATGTTTGCCTTCTTCAGGAGGGGAGAGACCACGGCAAGTTTCCAGCTATCCGGGACCGTAGCAGTGCTGAGGGATTGGCAGCAGATGGAAAACAGAGGCAGAAAGATTTCCTCTTGAAACACCTTCCACAATCTATGGGGCAGCTGGTCCATAGGGGATCCAGAGGACTTACCATTTGCCAATTGGCAGAACTCCTCATAGAGAGGGAAGGGAAAACTGTCAAGCCGTGCCTGTTCCATCACAGCCTCGGGGGTCCCAGAGATGGACAAAGGGGCCATACCCATCTGAGACTGGAGGCAGGGGGAAGCTGAATCAGAAAGCCCACTCAAGATGGTGGCAATCTTGTCCTCAAAGGCCGCTGCCAAGGAGTCGCATAGGGACTGGGAGGCCAGAATGCAATTGGCCACACTGGCCGGATGGGATAAGTCCTTGACAATTTTAAACAGAGTTTGGGACTTATTTACTGCCTGCGTCAGCGTCTCCTCGAGAAACTTGGCTTTGGCACATTTAATTTGCGCTTTATCTGGCATGGGGTAGGATGGTACAAACATAAATGGGTGAGCGGACATGTTAAAGGGAAAATGTCCCTCACACATGTGCAGGAGTAGAATGTGGCTGCGAGGCAGCTTCTTTGCTTGCAGTGTGGGGGCATCACAAATCTTTGTCATGAATTGGCTAACATGAGCTGTATGGTGAAGTTACCGGGGACAACTGATAGAAGCAGGCTCCTACGTTGGCATTATTGTCACCATAAAAGTTTATTGACAAATACGAACCTTTGAGTGCCTATACATGTCAATAATAGTCTGAACTACCTTTAAGTTTGCTTTAGGAATGATAAATGCATTTATAGATATCTCTGTCTCTATTTGTGATGGGTGTACACACCAACACAGCACACTATCGACAGATTTAACCATCCTACCCCGCTTGGGCAATTCTTCTAAGAGTTAGAATAAATTCTGAGATTATAGCCATGCCTGATAAATATTACACCTTTCTTTGGTGTGCTATTATACTTATTATACTTGTCCTATATTTTTCACATTTTAATTAAGATTTGGGATCTTTATTCTCCAAGATGTTTCTGTGTCATCAATGGTAGGTACACAAAAATCAGTTCAACCTTGAGTAACCCCACATCTAAACTGGAAGATCAGAAATATATACGAATTAATTGTTGTAAATTCAAGAGAGTGTGCAACAATAAACTTGTATTTACCCCATGAGAAAACTTTGCCTAAAGAACTAAATTGTGTAATGTGGGACCTTACCATTTGATTGGCACAACACAATAGAAAATAGTGCAATGCTTCAAATAATTACTTTGAGAAAAATTCCATTTGAATTGCAAAAAAATAAATATAAATCTCATTTATACTACTGTTTAAAAACATCAACACTGGATCTTGCATTCCCTTAATTTCATGTTAATTTCAAGTCAAGTTCAACATTCTATCAATGCTCACCTTCACTGTTCTCTTGATATTTTTAAACTATCTTTGACAAATTTGTTTACCTCGACAAGAAGTACTGTAGTTGTCTTTGCATTTTAAGAACTAGACACTTTTAGGTAATTAGTTAATACAAAGATTTCCTATGGTCCAATTATCAAGAAACGCCAACATTGCAAATATATATTTTTGTATTATTATTCCACTAGTGCATACAAACATTTCCAAGCACTGACAAATCCATGGAAACAGCATTTGTGCAAGTTTGTTTTTGCAAGCATTAACACAAAGAAATCAAACATATTTGCTTTGCAAATGCTTGTTTATTTTGTCAATAGTACAGTGCTGCAGAGGCACGTATGAATAACTTATTATTCAATAAAAGCCTTGTGGGTCCTTGTCCTATCTGTTAGATAATCTGTACGCTTGTGGTACCTAGATTTATTTATTTATTTTATTTATTTAAAGTTTTATATAGCGCGAACAAGATCTTTGCAGATATCAGAGCGCTTTACAGAAACAGTAGGTAGGATAAACAAGACTCTAAAATCAATATGAGATTCCGTAGACAGTGAGTTGCAAAAATAGGGTATCAATCATACAAGAGTATACAGAGTAATAACAATCAAGAAACAATAATATGGAAACAGTACAATGTCTAAACGGATAAGATTATAGCACCCCAGAGGGTGAATAAACACAATGTTGAAGGCATAGCAGTAGTCAGTAGTGGGTGCATTGCAGGTTATTGAGGCACTCAAGTCCTAGTGTACAAAGGTAAGTATTCAGACAGCCGATAATGAGGGAGCCAAATTCTGTCATTGTTCCAGTATCAATAGTGTTCAGGTGTATTTAGCCATAAGGATGGCCTTCACCTCTTTCTTGAAGAGTATAGTGGACGGGATAAGCCTGGTTTCTGGCGGGAGTGCATTCCAGATCCTAGGTGCCATTCCAGAGAAGGAGCGTTTGTATGTTTTTTCCTTCCGGAATCTCCGTGGTTTCAGGAGGAGAGTGTTTGTGCTTCTGTTGGATCTTGAGCCTCCTGATATGGTCAGCTTATGAGAGAGGTAGTTGGGTGCCTTGTGGTGTATGGCCGAGTGTGTCATACAGGCAATTTTCAACTGAATTCTGGCTTCAATAGGCAGCCAGTTCAGGGCTTTTAAGTCAGGGGATATATGCGAGTGTTTTCTTGAGCCGGTGATGAGTCTCGCGGCCGCGTTCAGGGAGGCTCTTAGGGGAGCCGTTGTTGTCAGGGGGAGCCCGCTGAGAGCCACAATTCCATAGTCTATGCGAGGAATGACTAAGGCTTGTACCACAGTTTGGAAGTCCTTGGGTGGTAGGAAGGGTTTGAGTTTTCTCAGCGTGTTGATTTGGAAGTTGGCTCCTTTAGTTGCTACTCTAATATGCTGCTGCATGTCGAGATTGCAGTCCAGTGTGATGCCAAGGGATTTCGCTGAGTCCACGATGGTGGGTTGGACATTGAGTGCGGTTAGATGATTGAGCCAGGTTTGGGTGATGGCCTTTTTCGCAGGAGGAGAGATCAGAAGGAACTCAGTTTTCAGAGCATTTAGTTTGAGGTGATTGTCGGCCAGCCAAGCTTGGGTGTTTCTTAGTGTGGCATTCAACAGTTTGATGTCTTCAGGGGATTGAAGCTTGAGGTAGAGCTGAGTGTCATCAGCGTACATATGGAAATGTACCTTAGAGGATTGAAGCAAGGTGGTGAGTGGTTCCATGACGAGGTTGAACAATGTGGGGGATAGGGAGGAACTTTGCGGAACGCCCAGTGTTACTGGCACAGGCGAGGACAGTGCGTTGTTGATCTTGAACCTCTGAGAACGGTTGTGCAGAAAGGACGTGAACCATTTGAGAACTGTCCCGGATATGCCCATTCTGGTATTTAGGAGATCCAGTAGATTCTCGTGTTTGACCGTATCAAATGCTGAAGAGAGGTCAAGAAGGATGAGGAGGCAAGACTCATTGTGATCAAGGATTTGGAGGGCATCATCTATTATGTGTGTCATGGCCGTTTCCGTGCTATGCTTTGCTCTGAATCCGGATTGGTGAGAGTTGAGGAGGTCAAACTGCTCAATGTGTTTTGTAAGTTGGAGTTGTACGCATTTTTCTAACAGTTTTGCTAGAGTGGTGATATTGGTGATAGGACGATAGTTGTTTAGGTCGGCCGGGTCAGCTGTGGGTTTCTTGAGTATAGGCGTGACTTGCCCAATCTTGAGGGAATCTGGGATGAGCCCTTGTTGCAGGGAACAGTTGATGATTTTAGTCCAGAGCGGGAGGAACAGGGGGGTGAGGACTTTAACAGCATTGGCAGGTAGGGGATCTGTGTGATGATTGGCGGGTTTCAAGGTGACCAGCAGCTTGTGGATTGATTCTTCGGAATAGGTCTCGAAGGACGTCCATGAAGCGTTGTTTTTAGCATGAGTGTTAGTTATGCATATGGAGCCGGCGAATCGACTTACATCCTTGATGAGATCGCTTCTTATAGTGTCGTTCTTTTGCTTGAAGAAAGCAGAGAAGTCTTCGCAACTTGGGATAGCCTTTGTTAAGTTGTTGGGTTGTGGAGGTTGCGTTTTGGTTTGGGTTTTGACTAACTCTAACAGTTTTTTTGGTCGGTTTTTAGCTTGATCCAGCTGTTGGCTAAAGAATATTGATTTTGAGCGTTTGATTTTTCTGAAGTAAGCGTTTCTCTTACTCTTAAGATTGTGGGGTCTGGGAGGGTGTTAACCTCAAGAACCCTGGACAACTGAGTCCCTATAGGCAGGATGCAAAACAGTATTTAAATACAGTCATTAAGAAGAGACTGACTCAAAATGGGAGTTTGAGATCATAAATTACAAAAACCATGAAAGTTTTATTGCAATACAGAAAATAGGAAACTGCAAATGCACCAGCAATCTAAATGAATCACTAAAAGAACATAGCAATCAAGTGCCTTGAAGGCACTTCATTGTGTGAAGAGAGAAGGAGAGTGCCATATTCACATAGAAATGTCTCTCTCCATAGCACTGGCGCTGATTTCATCTGCCTAGTGCCAAGCACACACCCTAGCGCTATAGCACTAGGGTGTGTGCGTGAGTCTAGCATAGCTTTTGTACAGGACATGCAACCTTCCTGTACAAAATACTATGCTTAGACAAGTGAAAAAGCTTTTCCTACTTTGTATGTGTGCTGCACAGAGCTTTATGAGAAAGAATAGCAACACCACCCTTACAATCAAAATCAGGAGAAAAATACCTGACCAACCCATTGACTTTGCAGTTTAAGTGAATTCAACAGCATTACAATGAGTTCCTTGTAAAAAGGCAATTTGGGAATCAAGCGTGTATAAATCATGAGACCACGCTAAACATCTAGGGACTCATTACGATGAGACTTGGCAGTCAGAGGCAATTGCAGTTGGGACCGCCGGCCAGAGGTCGGTCAGCCGCAATTCCACAACGGTGTCTGGTGGACGTGAGTCTGCCCGACATTGTAATAAAGCTAGTAGTATTCATGAGGATACCAGTACAGGAATATGGGTGACAAGTTTCAAAAAAGGGAATAGAGACCTAATTACAACATTTTGGTAATTTATCTTGCTTAAGCAGGGGTGGCGAATACCATAACTTATGTTGAAAAGTCTCATTTGACATCTCAAAGCAAGGAATTCCATCTGCCTAGCATTATTCACATTGGAAATGTCTTGAAATGAGAATATATTATGGCAAGACCAAATAAGATGGAGTTTACTCTTAGCGACCTTCAGGGAGCAAACAGGGTCTGGAAATTCAAGAAACAATATAATTATTTCTCTACGTTTAGAAGAATGAGTATTAAGTCAGCCCAGATGATGGACTCTTTGCAAATTGAGAGGAGGAGCAGTAGGAAGACCAAGGTGTTCTCAAAGAATTTTCTTCCAGAACTCAAGAAGTTTAGGTCCTTCTAGAGCTTCCGGGAGACCATACAAGCAGCATTTTGTGTGACGATTCTGGTTTACCAAATATTCGGTGGTGAGTTTAAGTTTCAGGATCTCCTGTTCAAGCAAAATAATTTTGAAAGCCATGTTTTGAAGATAGCTAACACATTGTTCCATTTTGACCATTTTCACCTCCATGACAATCCAGCAATCCTCAATTTGTTGAAGTTTTTAATTAATGGCACACATAAAGGTCTCTACGCCCCTCACCTCATCAAGCATGGTATCCAGGACTGGATTATGAGAAGACATAATAGGTAATGGAGGAACATTTTTTACGCTCTTAGACTAAGTGGCTTCAGCACCAGCACGTAGATCGCTGGCCATTTTGACATGGTGTGCATTGTTAAGAGGAATCTTCTAAAATGATTTTATTCTGCTCATACAATAACACAATGACTCAGGTGGAACTTGGAGGTAAGGAATGAGGGAAATTACCACATAAATTGGCAACCAATAGTAAATTTCCTTCCTGAACATAACAAATATATTAAGAGGATATTTACAACTTCAAAGTGCAGGAAAGTCCTTAGCATCATCGAGATGAAGTTCCCCGAGCTCCTGCCCCTACAAGAAAGTCATTGTGTGAGGTAAATAAGAAAAGAGAAGCAGAGGAACCTCACAGTTTTAAATTACAGGGAGATCCTTAACAGCGTCGAAGGTACAGTTCACAGAGCTCCTAGGCTTTCAGGGAATGCATTGTCTAAAAGAGGATATATAAAATAAAAAAATGCAAGCGGTGCACTGAGAGAATGGCGGTTGCTTGCATATCACCAGAAATCACTGCCATGTCACCGCAGCACGTAGCAGGCTCAGAGGAAGGCAAATGCTAGATTGCCACGATGCAGAGATTAAGTATTGACCAAAAGCATGACAAAAAAAGTCCTTGGGGGCTGGAAATCGCTTTTTTTCAGGAAAGAGGCCCACTATTTTCTTTAGTGCAGAAACCATGCTCCTTTAAGTGTTGAGAGTTCTAATGGTAATTTCAATTATTAATTTCACAGGTACTAAGAATTCTAGCATTCATTTCTACTTCAATCTGGAAAGGGCCATCTCAGAAGGAGGGAGAACTAGAAAGAGTAAGCAGTACCAGTAATTGTTCTTGTAACTACACAAAGTGTGGCTTAAAGAGGACACCAGTGATATCCGTGATTTCTATACATACCATGAAGCAATAGAATTCTGGATAAATGTTGCAGAGTGTGGATCGGGCAAAAATATAGGAGTCCAGAGAGTTTCTCCCTGAAGTAAGACAAACACTCAGGGAGGTCTAGGGATTCCAGACTTCCTGTTAACAACCAACTAAGAGAAGGTCTTGATATAGAAGGAAGTGAACCTATTGCAGGATCATAGAGTGCAAGTGACAACTAGACTGCAGCCAACTATAATTATCACCTTCAACCACCTTTAGAGGAGAAACAACAAAAGAAATGTCCAAAGTTCCAGAATGAAAATTAAAAGCTGTGGGTCACACCACAGATTTCTAGGAGATAAACTGAGTAACAAGTATCGCCAACCATTTACAAATGCTAACCAAGAGAAGTAGATACAAACTACACACTAAACCCCCAAACTAACAGTTAACAGAAGGAGAACAGTCAAACTGGTAAGACCAACGAAAGAAATTGTGAGGGAACTTAGAGAAAAAAAACAGACATTTAGAAAAGATGTCAAACCATGAGTGTAAGCTGGGCAAAGCTGGCACGGAATAGGCTTTTGACAAGGAGAAAGGAATTATGGATATAAAACTAAAAGTGAGTTAAAACATGACTAGAGAGAGAAATTAGACAGATTCAGAGTTGGCAGGGAGAGGGATGAAGATATGGAAGATCAGGAGATATACAGCAAATAGAAGTGTTCATAAGGCGCATTATGAGGGAGAATATGAGAAACAAAAAGAGAGAAACCATGATAGGCAGGGAAGATATGAAGGGAAAGGTATAAATAAAGAGATGATAGGAAAATATGCAGAAAACAGAATATGAGACAAATTAGTGGAAAGGAGAAGTAAAAAGAATAAGAAGGGCACAGCAACATTACATAAATATTTTCATATGAGTTCACTTGCATAAGACATCGTTCTACTATGGTATAGAATCAGGAATCAAAACGTCATTTGACTTAATGCAATTTTGTCGCTATATGCATTACTGCAGACATGAGGCCTTACGTGTGGCACGTTATATCCTATGGGATTTATATTTCGATGGGTGGGATATCCGTCCTCATTGTGACAGAGCAACCTGTCCACCAAGATCTAAATCAGGCCCTCAGCGTCTTATCAGTAGCAGCATTTCTCATAAATGAATACTATGAAAGAAGAGCTTGTCTCCGAAGAAAGGACTGTCTCCGTATCTTGCTTTTCTTTTAAACAAAATTAGGTAATGCACTAACCTTGTAAGTCTTTACTTAGCCTTTGTTTTCTACTTTTTGTCTTTTTTTGCAGCGCAATAGTTCGGAATGCCGATTGAAAGGAAATCCATGCGCTTGAAGGGAACACCATCACAGTAGCTTACAATCAGGTAGGTGGGTTACTCTGGAATGAAGTCAGGAATTGCTGGGATGTCTTAGATGCCGAGTAATTTCACCAGGCCATGCGTTAGTCTCCAAGAGAGCAGCGAAAGAGACCAGTTCTTTCTCTCTCTGATGGAAAGCCAAAAACTTTGCCAAGAACCGGGTGCTGTTTTTAGGTCAAGCATAGGTAGAGTGCATGCGCTGCTGCAAGACCTACTGTATTCACTGTTAATCACTGGAACAAAAAGGGTCACCAAATCAAGGACCTGCAATGGACTATAATTTCCAAGGTTGAGCGCGACCCCAGAGGAGGTGACTGGGATGCCAGACTCTCCAAAAGGGAAGCACTCTTAATTGTGAAGTTCAACACGGCCGTGATTGGCCTTAATGAACTATCAGAAATATACAAGCTTTGACATTGCCTGCTTTGCCCGATATGTCCGTCCTTAACATCATTATTTTAACACCAGCACGCTGTCTAGAACTGGGATGCACCCTTCCAATCCTTGCACATCAATTCTCCCATCCCCTGCGCCCAAGCGCCAAAGAGTAGCGTCCCCTGTACACTTGCCAGCTCAGCGCCCATGCGCCCTTGAGCAGCATCCCCTCCGGACTTCGCTACATAAACGGCCTTCCCCCTGGAAACGCTATCCACTGCGCATGCGCGACGGATCAGCGCTCCAGAGACGCCGACCGACTCGAGGATCTCCTTCTCCCCAGGTTTGCACAATCCTTTTTTCCCCCGCTTTGAGGAGCAGCTTCTTGCTTGCCACATTCCCGTGGACGAGCACCTCGATTGATACTTTCCCAACTCTCTTACAGGAGGCCTTTTCAAAACCTTTTCAAAACCTTCCAGCACCCGCCCTAATTCAAGTGGGACGCAGTGCTGTTTGAGCACCAAGCTCCTCCGACAGAGGTAGGAGCTACCAATCCCCCTAGACGGGCTTTCTAATCCTCAAAGGTGGTGTCCAAACCCTTATGTTCCGCACTCTTTTCCCCCCAGGCAATCACACCCCGTTGGGTCCCTATCCTTGAGAACACCCACCCGGTCCGTTTTTATAAATAAGGTAAGATCCAGCCCTTTTGAGAGGATATGTTTTGACTCTTGTTTCGCAGCCAGGCTTAACCGCCACCCTTCATCCTTCACCCCCCAGTGCTACTTCGTCACCCCCTGTGAGCGCGAACGCCTGCACCCCAGTTCTCCTTACCTGTGAAGTGGCCTTGCAGACCAGTAGGGTAAGCTGAGTGAGATAACGATGTTCTATTGCTTATAATCTTTCGACAGTGGTCTTGACATTAAAGATATCCCAATTTCTTCTTTTCTAGATAAACTCCCCCGGCCCTGATGAGAGTCCCCTCATTGTATAGGACTCGAAACGCGTAGGCCCCTTGCAGAGTGCTGCTCCCCCCTAAAACTAATAATTCAAAATAACTGTGAATTCTGATACCCTGTACATGTGTATATACAATGTGTGACATCATCTAAGTGGTTGATGACTAATCCTTAATTTTTGTATATATGTATAGATTTATAGTATATTACAGATGAACATTGTATGAGCAGCCTTTGTTGTTTTTGTTTTTCTTTTTTTCTCTTTTCCCAATCTTTGTGCTGTTATTCCCCTTTTTTTGTGATCATTTTGAAATTGTATGTATATATGGATGCCTGCTTTTGTATGTTTGTGATACGGATGACTAGGTGAATGAGTACTGTATATATAATGGTGTAGTGTTGTACAAAATGTACTAAATTGTTAAAAATTGTCCTTGTGAAAAGAATTGAATAAATTGCTATTAACTAGCAACAGCGTAGGTTGGAATCTATTTTTCTAACTTATCAACAAAACTTTCAGGTCAAATCAATATTCCAGTTCTGGCACTTCTTTTTGTTTATCAGGTATTCAGTAAAGGACTTTGCTACCACCTGCTGCTTACCATTGGCTCAAGCTAGTGTTGATCTTCTTTCCTGCCTCGTAAATGATTTAGGTACCAATACATCACTTCCTTTTTTGGCAGAGGAGCACCAGCCATGTACATTGTCCTTACGCCTGCATTCTTCATCTGTTGTTTGGGAAAATTCTTCTTTTTGGAAAGGTTGATTTCGCTGCATCTAGCCGCCATCTTGATTCGGTGTGAGGTTTTGTAATTGTCGCTTTCACTGCATCCAGCCGCCATCTCGCTTCATTGTGAGGTTTTGTAACTGTTGCTTTAGCTGCATCCAGAGGCCATCTCGCTCCGGTGTGAGGCCACAGGATCTCTTTGCTGCACCGAGCCGGTCGAGCTCCTGTTTCCTGCACGCCACCACTTTGGCTGCAGCCTCTTTGCTTTCCGCCTGTTGCTGGTAAAATCATTCAGGCTCAGGCAAGATTACACAGCGAGTGCAAAAAAATAATGCTCTATTCAACTGTTCTCGATGTGTAGTAAGTAGACTGCTGTTAATGGACAACCGTAAGGTTAGTTTCTATACCAAAGTTAAATGGAACATGCAGCAGGGTGCACCAAAATCGATGCCTGTATATCCAGGTACACAGTGTTGGAAGCTTGTATGGCAGGACGCTCTACTCCACTCTGCTCAACTCTATTAAACTCCATTCTACGACATTCTATTGCACTTAACTCTAGTCCACCCTACTCCATGCCACTTACCCTTACGCCACTCCACTCTGCTCTACAACTCTACAACACTCTACGGCACTCTATGACACTCCACTCTACAACATTCCATTTTATCACACTCCACTCCACAATACTGTACAATACTCTACTCCTTTCCACTGTACTTCAATCTACTTCAGTCTATGCCACTGCACTCCATCACACTCAACTATACTCTATGCCACTCCACTCTATGCCAATCTATGTCACTTCACTCTAGGTCACTCTACTTCTATCTATACTGCTCCATTCTATGATTCTATGCCACTCCACTCCAGGCCACTCCACACTACGATACTCTATTCTGTGACACTCCCCTCTCTACCACTCTACAACATTTCACTCAACACCAGTCTATGCCACTTTACTCTGTGACACTTTCCTGCACTCTACAACACTCCATTCTGTGCCACTTGATTCTGCGACACTTTACTCCACTCCACTCCAGTTTACGGCACTTCACTCTATTACACTTTATTGCACTCTACACTACACTGCTCTACAACATTGCACTGTACGCCCCTCCACTCTATGACACTCTGCACTGCTAACCTCTAGGCCAATATAGTGCATGCCACTCCACTATATGTCACTCTAATCTATGATTCTACTCCACCATACAACACTCTATAACATTCCACTATAAGGCACTCCAGTCTAGGAGAATCCATGACACTCAATGGCACTCCATTCTATGCCATTCCATGACACTTAACTCCACTCTGTGCCAATTCATGCTACACCACTCCACTCTGACACTTCACTCCACTCTATGCTACGCCACTCCACTCTATGCCACCCCACTCTATGGATCTCAACACCACTCTATGCTATGCCACTCTATGACATCCCAATCTATGCCACTTCACTCCATAACACTCTACTCCACTCTGCTCAACTCTAGAACCCTCCACTTCTCTCTACAATACTCCACAACACTCTATGCCTCTTCACTCTATGACACACTATGCCACTTCACTTTAGGCCATTCTACTCCACTCTACGCCAATCCACTCTACACCACTCAACTCTACACCACTACATTTTATGACTCTAGTTCACTCTACACCACTCCACAACAATCCACTCTAAGAAACTTTACTCCACTCTATGTCACTGGTTTGAAACTGGGTTTCTGGTTGGCAGAGGTCCAAGTAGGAACCACAATCATAGTCAGACTAAGTCAGATACATACTAAAAGATTACCTGTGCTTACCCCCTGGTAGCGTAGCACAGAGCAGTCAGGCTTACCTAAAGAGGCAATGTGTAATGTATGTGTGCAACACAACATGCTGTAACACAATGAAAACACCACAAAAAGACTCCGCAACAGGTTAGTAAAATAGGTGATAATTTAATTCAAGACTAAAACAACAAAAATCCAATAAGTAGAAGTCGTAATAAAAGTGTTTCTAGCACTTAAAAGCAATAAGCACCAATGGGTGCTATCTATCCACGCTGCACTGGGGCAAAGTCAACAGTTCAGGCCGACCATGATGGAGTGCAGGCTCAAGATAGGAGCCAAGCACGCCGGGAGAACAAAGAACCTTGATCCTGGTCACAACTGCAGAATGTGGTCTGCAGACGAGTGATGGGTCGATGTCAAGATGATGCATTGACTTCCTCCATGCAGTGGTGGTGATAAGTCGGTTTTGTACATGAAGCACCAAACTGAGATGCATTGGTTCTGAAGTGTGATGGGTCAGGTTTCTCCATGCAGTTGAGAAAATGAGTTGTTCTCTCCACACTGCTTCGGTGGTGATGTGCCGGTCCAATGCATCAGGCTCTGGAGGCGATGATTTGTTCTGAGATTGATGTACCGATTCTACTCCCACAACAAGGTCAATGCGCCGAATCTGCTACAAGCAGACTGGGGAAGTGTCTATTTCTCTGTTGCAGATATCTGTGTCCACTCCCAATGGACCAAGCACAGGACCAGGGTAGAGACTTTGATAGCCCTGAGTCTCAAGCAACAGATGGCAAGCCAACAAGCCCTTGGAGATCACTTTGGTTGTAAGGCGGTGTCCAGTTCTCCCTCAGCAGGTTCAGAGAGCAGCAGACAGCAGGGAAGCAGAACAGAATAGCAGGTCTTCCATATCAGCAGTCCAGCAGAGTGTCAGTCCTTGATGTAGCACAGCAGTTTCTCTGACAGAGTTCAGTTTCAGTTACAGGTCCAGACGTGGCTGATTCAGTGGGGTAAGAGCTTCACCACTTTTACCCAGTTGTGCCTTTGAAGTGGGAGTGACTTCAAAGAAGGGTTTTTGAAGTGCACAGAAGCCCTTTCGTCCCAGCCCTGGCTCCAGACTAAATGTAGGGGGTATTTAGCTCATTGTGTGGGAGAAGACAGGACCCTCCTGCCTATTCAGGTGTGTCAGCTCCTCCCTCCCTCCCTGCCGAGAAAGAACTATCAGAAACGAGATAAGTACTCAGACACACCTACCCATCCTGTGTTTGTGGCTGTCTAGAGGGAATGCACAAAGTGTAGCTGTCATCCACCCAATAGGTGTATTGGAGACAGGCTGCAGGGACGCAGAGCAGTAAGAACAGAAACATTTGTGCTTTCTAAAAGTGGCATTTTTAAAACAGTAATGTTAAATCCAACTTTACCAGTAAAGGGGCTTTGTCGTTACCATTTCAAAAATATGAACCATGACACAACCACTCCTTTCTAATCAGAAATTACAGCTTAAACGTGTATTAGGAAATTCCAATTGTTAGCTTATGAGAGGAGCAGGTGTCACAGTAGTATAAACATAGATATAGGTGTTTTTCACTACCAGGACATGCAAAAAGTACATACCCTACCTTTTACCTACATAGCATCCTTCCCTGTGGGCTGCCTGGAACCTACATTAGAAGTGACTTATGTGTAATCAAAGGGGACTTTAGGCCTTGGCAAAGTGTTTTAAATGCCAGATCAAATTGGCAGAACAACAGCACACATAGACTTTGTAGCCTGAGACATGTTTAAAGGGCTAAATGTGTGGGTATATGGTGTATCACTTTGCAAGGGACTTAAAAGTAGGGGTGGGCAGAATTTGCGTAATCGTGTTACGCAAATCTCCGTGAAATGGTAAAAAATCTCAGCGAATCCGCAGAAATTCCTCGAACACGTGGAATTGCTTGTTCGCGATGCTTTTTTCTTGTTCCCAATTGCTGTTTGCGTGCTCGGGGGAAAATATCTTGTGAACAGGCATTTTGAGAACGCGAACAAGCAAAAATGTTCGCGAAGCCGTAGAATGCAGAATTTTGGGCAATTTTGCGTACTCCCCGGAACGCGAAATTACCCAAATTCCGCGAGCCGAACGGAATTTACCGCCCAGGCCTACTTAAAAGTAAATTAAATATGCCATTTGTGCATACGCCAATGTTACCATGTTTAGAGGAGAAGCAGCTGTAAAGTGCTCAGAGACCTAAGGCCAACAAAAAAAATCTGCAAAAAGAGGAGGTAAGCAGGCAAAACGTTTGGAAGAAACCACCCTAAGGATGACAGTCCTAACAGCACTCTAGTCTACTATACTCCACTCTACTCTACTCTATGGCACTTAACTCCCCTCTCTGCCTCTCCACTGTATGATCTTCCACTCTTTTCCCCTCTACTTCCCCACTCTTCGACCCTCCACTCTTTGTCCCTCCACTCTTTGACATTCCACAACACTCTATAGCACTGGAGTAAAATCCACTCTATTATATTCTTTGACACGCCATTCTACGACACTGCAATCTGACAGTCCTCAACATTCCACTCCACAATATGCCGCTCTAGCGCACTCTGCTCTATGACACTCTCCTTTGTAAACACTCCACTCTACGGCACTCCAGGCTATGTAACTCTCTGCCACGACACTAACTTTTAGCAGTGCTGGTGGACAACAAGGCTAACCCACATTGTCAAAGCCAACCATTCTTGCATGGGTAAGACCTATTGGCTTTGACAATGCTCATTATCTATTATAACTGTCTTCACCCTCTTCTCCAGCGATTAAACATAACCCTATCACAATAGGGAAAACAAAGGTAAAATACGGAAAAAATAACTTCCTACAATTTATGCAGGTAGTACCTTGAACAACTGTGCAAAAAAATGCTGAATCATATTTCACTACAAGAGATATTTGGCTGTTGACTCTATGACACTCTGCGCCACTAACCGCTAGGCCACTATAGTAGGAGAGTCAGCCTACAAGGTAGGGCCCTTACACGCTCTAATTAGGTATACAAAGTTTGTTTCCAAAATAGCAAACAATATGGGCATTACACTGCTTAAAATATTCCATAAAAAAGATGCACACCAACGTGTTAAACACCTACCTTCAAACCAGGAAGCCAAAAAACATAATGCCTTTTGACCTCGCTGAAACTGATTATATTTCTAATAAAAAAATAATAATAATAGGCACATGAATAAAGCGCATGGTTACACTCGGCCAGTGTGTCCCAGCGTAGAGGTGCAACTGTAAAGATTTCCCCAACCCAGTACCTCACCTCTCCTAACTATCCCAAGGGAAGAGATACGTTTTCAGGTTTTTCCTAAAAATGCTCTCCCGGGCCTCCATCGGAGACACAAGGGGAATCTGTTCCAGTGCTGGGTAGCCAGCAGGCAGAAGGAGCATCCACCCATCCTAGCTCTCTTGATAGCGGGAACACACACCAAACCCACCCCACCTGATCTCAATTGGCGTGTTGGGACATGGGGGGTGAGTACCTCAGACAGATAGTAGGGAGCCGTCCCCTCAAAAATACGATGGCTACAAACAGTGCCTTAAACAGGACTCTCTCCCTTATTGGCAACCAGTGGAGTGCAGCCCGCGCATCCTTCACAGAGGCCCTCCTCGGGCGCATAAGAACCAAATGCGCTGCTGCGTTCAGCACCCCCTGAAGTCTGAGTATACACTTCGTCGTAGCACCCAGGTAAAGAATATTGCCATAATCCAGGCGCGATGTCACCAGGGCATGGACCATGGTCTTCTTGGGTGCAGTAGGCAGCATATCCAGGGTTTTGCGAAGGACCCTCAGAACTCCAAAACAGGCACATGTCACCCACCTGGTTTGGTACTCAAAGGAGAGCCTTGTGTCCAGCCACACCCCCAGATTCTTATCTGAGTGCAGGGGACAGGGGTGGTCCCCAAACCCTAGACCACCAGACTGATGGCCACACCAACGGGGCTCTCCCAACCCCAAGCACCTCGTTCTTATTGCCATTCAACTTGAGACAGTTGTTGGCCATCCATGTGGCCAGTTCTTGCAGGCATGTCATGGAATTGGAGCCTGCTGTGTCCTGGCCTGTGTAAGGGAGACCACCAGCTGCGTGTCATCGGCATAGGACACAACCCTGATCCCAAACCCATCAGCAAACTCCGGTAGAGGAGCCACGTAGAGATTGAACAGGGTCGGGCTCAGGGTTGATCCCTGCGGTACTCCCTGTCTTAATTTGATGACTTTCGAATAATGGGAGCCCTGCCTCACCTGAAAGCTGCGCCCACACAAAAAAGATTTTATTCAGCTCAGGGCACTGCCAGACACCACTCATTTCCTCAAACACTGCACCAGAGTGTGCTGGGCAACAGTGTCAAAGGCGGCACTTAAATTTAACAGGATCAAGACCGCCACTTTATGGGGGGCCGGGTCTCTGGGGGAACCCGATTTGATACTAATATAGATTTTAATTAGCTATTCTGGCGGGGCATGGTAAAACTCTTCAACCCTTCGCCCTCCCAGGCATACTCCATCTCCTCCGCCACCTCATCTCCTACTCAGGCGGAGTCAGGAAAGGTGGAATATATTTTCTCCACTTTGTCTGACAAAAAATCTGCCACACGATTACATAGTTCTTCTGAGCCCACAGTCGGAGCAGCTGACGTAGCTAAAGAAGATATCTCCTTATAAACCCTAAACAGTTCCTGTGTAGAGTTGCCCGCCGATCCAATTGTCTCCAGATAGTATACTGCCTTTGCTCTTCTAATGAGCCCATGGTAGCTCTTCAGTGCCTCTCTATACTCCCTCCTCCCCTGGTCAGAGAAGTCTTTCCTCCACCACCTTTCCAGGCATTTGCAATCCGCTTTCACTGTTCTCAAGGCGGCTGTATACCAAGGAGCAGATTTTTGTGCTCTACCCGGTATTTTTTATGACCAGGGGGCGGTGCTGTTCATAGCCTCCGTAATCTGCCTGTCCAAGATTATGCACGCACTTTTAGCATCTGTGCCTCCAGGTAGGGCCCCTAGCGAAAGGGCACTACTAAACTTTCCTTGCGAGAAGCCCGCCCAACTCTGACACACTATGCTCCTTTTCACTTTCTCCTGTGTCTTTGGCCCCGGCAGTCTCATAGCAAAAGGGACCAGGAAATGGTCTGTCCATACAACAGGGAGAGGGGGATAAACAACTATATCCTCCTAATTCGCAAAAAGAGGGACCAGCAGATGGCCCCTGAGATGGGTAGGGAGTCCGATTATAACCTAAGTTGTAGAGTGGCCATTTGCTGGCATAGTTCACCCGCCGCCAATCACCCAGCACTAAGAGTTTATCATACCGTAGTGCCGGTTGAGTAAGGTAATCCATCAAACTAGAGGAAAAGTGAGTAAGGGGACCAGGAGGTCTGTACATCAGAAGCCCTTTCAGGTCCACCTTAATCGTAAAGTTCAGGTCCACTATAATCGTAAAGATCTCCGTTTTGCCATCAGCAATAGCGATAGAATTTAGGGTGCATTGGATGTGATGTTTGAAAATGATTGCCACTCCGCCCCCTTTGCCTGAAACTCTGTCTATCCTGGTGATCGCAGAGCCCCTAGGTAGTGCCTCTAAGATCTCTGGTGCTGACTTCTCGTCCAACCAAGTCTCGGAGAGAAACATTACGTCTACCTGACCATCTAAGAGCTGGTCGTAGACCTCCAGTCTGTGCTTCCTAAGTGACCAGCAATTCAGCAAACAGCAGTTCAGATGAGGGTGTTTCTCCTCCACCTCCCTCCCCACACTAGATTTGAAAGAGCAGTGCCTGCAATCCCAGCTCTTACTATCTCCTGCGAAGCTGTGTCTACACAGATCCGCAATAGGGGAGCGCAGAGCTAACAATTCCAGGGAGCTATACTGTGGCTTTACTGCAGCACAACCAGGAGTTCTGGCCCCGGGCGCCGTCCGGCCGTTGTACAGGCACAGACGGGCTTCCCTTTGGCCCGCCAGCGGAGCGCCAGCTGCGTGCGTCCCCTGCACGGTCGCTGGGACATCTGGTTAAATAGCTACCTGCTCCCCGCAACTAGACTGCTAACCGGTCGACCGGAAGTGGCAGGCTCTCCCTACTCTGTGCACCATTTGTTTGAGAAATCCTGATCCCACTCTTTACGAGAATGTGACAAGTGTTTTTCCTCCTGGATGGACCTAATTACAAGATTCTTTTCAGACAAACTTGCTTAAGATCTGACATATACTAATGTGAGATACAAACAGGAGTTGAGCAAAACATGGAAAAGTGGAGATAATATATAGCTGTTGAAATATTGCCTGCAGCAA
Source organism: Lissotriton vulgaris (assembly GCF_964263255.1). NCBI lineage: Eukaryota > Metazoa > Chordata > Amphibia > Caudata > Salamandridae > Lissotriton > Lissotriton vulgaris. The sequence continues at coordinate 280,466,015 of NC_141695.1, read as the reverse complement.
AGGAACAGAGGTTCGGAACAGGCCTTGCCCAAACCAGACATTGTGACAGAAAATCCAATTCTTGTAATTTATGTGCACACTTTTTTTGGGGCACATTGTCAAGTTTTGATTGAAAGACAAAACCGCTACTAGTCTAGCTACACAAAGATTTTGCTGGGACATACTCCTGTAGTACCCCTGAATTCCAGGAGTATGCCTGGGGCCATATTATACATAGTGCAGAGGGGAGGTGGGGTAAACACAACTCGGAATGTAAAACATTTTTGGCTAAAATGTGCAATGAGAACTGGTAGGAGACAAGGACCAACCATCAAGTCTATACGCCTAAGGTACATTGCCGGATGACGTGACCTTGCATTTGTTCTTCTCTGAAGCACAAATCTTGTTCAGCAGTACTTCACAGAAGGTGTATTCAGCCTCATGGAGCTCTCATCAGCTAAAGCCCCCAGCATCCTCTCACTTGAGATTTTCAACTTCCAAAATATAGACTAAGTCCAAATGTGGAAATCTTCAACGCAATTTTTTCCAGTGGCTCCCGTCGGACACTGCCTGCAGCCTTGCCCCCTGAACTTCTACCTTCTCAGACAGTTTTTGTTGTCATTTCTTCTAAGTCCAAAGGTAAGCGCAAACCGGGCCCAATCCACTTTTTGTATCTGTCAGCTATATTTTTAACTTTGACCCAGTCTTCCGTGACTAGATGTCCCCAGTTGGCTCTTTGGTTTTTTTAGGCATTAGTTTTTACCTTAAAGTTGAAAAATTCATAACTCCGTTTCTACTGCTAGTGCTTGTACCTTTGTTGTTTTGGTATCAAATTATTCATTTAATTGACTCTATTCTTCTAAATTGGTATGAGATTTTCTTGTATTGTTTTTTCACTTTATTACAGTTTGAGTGCTGCATTAATACACAGTGCCTCTAAGTTAAACATGGATGTTTCTTGGCTAAGCTACCAGAAGCACAGGTTAATAAAGTAACTTTTGTGGCTATTGCTTGAGCAGGGTTAACACCCTCACAAAGACACAAAGAGAAAACAAACTTGATAGTGTTGGGCATGAGAGCGATGCTTGACGTAGGCTATTACAGCAGCCTTTTTAATGTACCTGTTATAAAGACGAGCAAAGTTGAATTACTGTCAAATTCAAATGATAAAGCACAGAAGAAGAAAATGTGTTAGGCAATGAATACAAGAGAGAAATAATGGAAAGGAAGTATCCAGTCATTAAAGCACGGTTTAGTAAGAAAAATTATTATCAAAAAAACTATTTCTGTAAAAACATCATAACAAGGCATAAAAACCCTGTCAGCAGAGCGAAGAAGATGGGGCTAGGTGGTCGATAAAGTAAGCAAACAGAGAAGTAGTGACAATATTTGAAAAGGTTTATGATGCATATGATCTCTTTGGTGATTTATCCGTTTCACATGAGGAGCACAAAGCCACCTTGTCTGTAGACGAGGAGGATTGAGAAGATGTGGTTAACGATCCTCAGAGAGAGAGAACATTTTGAGCCGGGCGGAATTCAACAACCAAGATCTAAAGAGTGCTGACAGTTGGAGCATTTCTCCAAATGTCTGCACTCAAAATTACGAAAGCCTCTGCCGATGAGAATAGTATTTTACGTTTGGAGTATTCCTGAACAGTTATTGCAGATACACTGTGCTTGACTCTGGATTTCGACCCGAAAGAGGCCAAATACATGGGTATGGACCCTAAACAAGTTCCGTAAAATTGACACGGATGTGCTGAAATAGGCTATTGGACGTAGCTGGAATTCTAGGCATAGTAGAGTAGTTGATTATGAAACATATCCCTATTGACATGAAATGTTTAAGGAATTGCATTTAGGGTACAATTCATTTCATGGGCAATGCCAATGAAGCTCTTTCTGCAGGAAGAATACAACTATTTTAGTGAGAATAGACTCAAACTGAACAAACACGGATCTTGTGAAAAATCGTCACAAGGCGCAGGGACTACTTTGTGGAGATATCTTTTTGAAGGAGCAGTGCAAGTGCGTACCTACATTCACAAAAGTGCAATATTCAATGAAAAACATTTTTTGATATGATATATTTAGCATAGGTGGATGATGGAGAGGTTGGTTTGCTAGTCAAGGTTAAGTTAGACCTCACTGTTACTACCAGTGACAGATGCTTCATAGAGGCAGAAGAAATTACAGTGGCTTTCAAACATGAACAGGCTTTTACCCTCAGAGACCTAGAGGAGGCCATGCAAGGGGCGTGGCCTTTTCCATTTGAATATGCTCATTCCAAGGGTAGGAGGGCACTTGAGGGGATTCATTCAGGCCCGGAGAAAGGTCTCAGAGGACCCTGGTTTTGGAGGTGGTAGAAAAATACAGAACAGAGGAAGATAGCCGCTTGCTACTAGAATGTGACTTGGTGTCCCAAAGTGAACCACGCCTGGAGGTGTCAACGTGAGGCTGGGGGAGGACCCAGACACAACCCCATTTAGAGATTGAAAGTGTGACGCAGGGTCCGCTGCTCGGGATGCTTGCTGCTAGCTGCCAGAGAGGAACTAGGTGTCAGACACACTCCTTTAGCGCTTTAAAGCGTGACACAGGCTCCAACTGGTCGAGATGCTCGCCGCTTGCTCCCAGAAAGAAACTCAGGGGCATATTTGCAAGAATTGCCGCTAACTAGTGTTAGCGTTAGTTAGCTGCGATTTTTGTAATGCTGTCTATCACAAAAAACTATCGCCCTGTTACTGGCGTATGTACAATACGTTACTGCAGGGCGATAGTATCACCTACCCGTGGCGAAAACTGCCATTAGCTTCAAGGCGATAAAAGATTTGACGCTAGTGAAAGAAAAGTGACAAAAGTCCAATTAGAGGCAAAAAACTCATGTTGGTCAGCCCAACGTCTTTTTCCTGCCTCAAGAGGCAAAAATAGCCTATAAGTCCACCACCAATTATAAACAGAAAATAAAAACAATGCATTGCAGAATGGAGTAGCCAGGGCTAAGTTCAGTACAGGCAAACAGCCCCGCCACACCCGCCAACAGCCAGGATGACCAGCCAGAGGCCAAGGGGAAGAGGGAATGCAGATTCAGCACTCCATTTATGTACAGAGGCGCACCGCTGGGGAAAACCATTGATGCATCACTTTACGCAGCACTTTCCTTGCAACAGTATGGCAGCCGAAGCCTGGAAGTGTGGACAGTCCCCAGGGCCCAGAGGCATCACTGAGCCTGGCTCTGAGACCCGGAGTGGGAAGCAGAGGTGCTGTGGACTTGTTGCGGCCTGACAGTGGAGGCGGACCGCGTTGGGACCATGGCGGTAGACATTGAGGCATCAGCGATCTCCCTTACCTGGTGGTGAATTCTGGCAGGTCGCATTGAGACACGTTGCTGACCTGTGTGAGAAGACCACCTAGCGTCCCTTGGAGCTGTGATCGGTAGAGGCGCTCGTGAACTGCAATGTAGGGAGATCTGCATTGCATAACACATGCCACCACTACACCAGGGTGCAGGGAGGAGAATGCCAATGGTGGACCGTGCCTCTCTGCACCACAGGCTGTGGGATGTGGTGCTGCCCGGACGCTGAGGAGGGTGAGCCCCCTGAGCTGCACCAACCTTGTTTGGTGGGAGCGCTGCAACTTCACGCCTAAGGGGGCCCTGTTGCATCACCTGCAGAGGGAGGTTCCTGAGCGGACTTGGCCATGACTGCTGTACCCAGGCTTGTGAAATCCCACCCAGCTGAGGCTCCTGCTGGATGAGTCACAGATTTACAGAGAGCGTGGCGGATTGAGCACTAGTGTCGTTGTCCAGGTGAGGAGAATGTGGGACGGGAAGCGGAGGAGGCCTGGGGGTCATGTCAGGCCTAAAACTAGAACCGGTGGGTTTTTACCCATTGTGCTCTGAGCAATCCCTGCGCTACGGGCTTCGTACATTGCTGAGGACACCGCATAAGGCTGGTGGGGGACTCCACTAACTGGCTGTAGTTGCTGAGATTTGTCATTTTGGGCAGCGGGTGCCAGAGGTACGGGGCCTTGTTCGGGCCCAGACCCTTGAGTATGCAGCATGATCCGCTGTTACTCGCTAGGGAAGTGGGGAACAAGGAATCTGGTCACCATTGTTAGATCGGAAGAGGCAATCGGGTGGTGCTGCCTTTCCTCACCCCATTGTAAGGAGCTCTTGGGTGTATGGGGGACTATCCCTTAGTGGACTTGCTCTTCCCACAGCGCAGTGCCGTCTGGTAGCTGCTGCTGCTGGTTCTCCTGACTTGGAGGTGAGGTGTTTGAGGCCCTCCTCCTGCAAGCTCCTGCCTGCGCCTCATTGATTGTGGTCCAGTGGTAGAGCGTCACTGCTCTATGGCTGGACTGCCCTCCTGTCCCTCTTTTCTGCTGTTCCTGTCCCTCTTTCTGCTCTTACATTTTTTGCTTTCTACCTTTGACTTTGGTTTTTTTTCTTTGCTTTGTTTGGCTTTGTCTTTCCTGTGCTTTTGTACAGTTCCTTCCTTTTTCCCTGTCCTCTCCCTTGTTGACGTTGCAATCCCCGCAGCCCCGCCCCTCCAGTGTCCTTTCCCACATTTACCGTCTTCCAGCTGTCAAGCCCTCACAGCACTACATAATGGCGGCTGCTGTGTGGCCATGTGCAGCGGGCGTGCCACGGTGCACCGAATGCGCACCAAAGGCAAACTTGTCTGTGTCGTCCGCACATGGACTGTGCCCAGTGCCAGGGACCCTCCCCGCCCTCAACCCTGGACGCCATGCCGCTTGCCATCTAGCATCACCGAAGAATACCCTTGCACCCTTCTCCTTACCAAATGCTCCTTCTGCCACATCAACACTCCAGTACCTCTCTCCCCCCAGCCGACCACACCGCACCCGACCGGCTCAACTGCATCCTCCTCAATGTGTGGCCCCCTTCACAAATATGCCACAAAAATCTGGGACCTCCTTGATGCCAACTCTTCAGACATCGCCTTCTTCATGGAAACCTGGACCAACCTCTACTCCGGACCTGACATCGGCATTGCCATCTTCAACGGCGTCAACATCACGCGCAAGGGCCACCCAAACCGCCCAGGAGGAGGCATTGCCATTGTCTACAAAAGTGTACTCTGAATGATCACGCATTCGAATGACCCAACGGCAACCATGGAACACCTCCACTTCCTGATCCGGACAAAGCCCAACACTATCCTCAGCAGGCACCCTTGTCTAAAGGCCCCCTTTCATATGACCTCCCCATTCACCGATGCCATTGTAGACCTCATTGAACCCCAGGCTCTCCCATCCACCAACTACCTTCTAGTTGGAGGCCTCAACTTCCACCTGGACAACACCAGTGACCAGAAACCCACCATCCTCCAAGAGAACCTCGCCAACATCGGACTCAAGCAGCTAGTCACTGCACCGACCCACATAGCCAGACACATGCTCGCTCTGTCTTCTCCACCAGCAGGAACTTCAACTACAACCACACCACAAAACTCTCCTGGAATAACCATCATTGTATACATCACGCCTTCACTATACAAAATCAAAAGGGAGACCTATGGAGGAAGAAAGGGGGTACATCCCTTCCCCAAATAAGTACAAGACTTAAACAATGTGTATGAACACACTATGTGTATGCAATTAAATCACTGTGAATAGTAAGAACATGGACCCATTAGGTGTTCTTAAAAGACCCCTCACACACCAACCTGGTTGGTGTCATGCTACATCATTGGGGTCCCAACCGGGGGGCCGAATGCCTCCCGGTTGTGCTACGACGCCTGACTACAGCGGAGCTGGTGTGGTGCATAAATGTGATGTGAAGTGAAATATTTACAGTTGCTTGTAACACAACTGCAGCAATGTGTGACTTTAGCGCTGACAGAATCGTCAGGATTCCAGATGTATCTGTAATTGAATGCGACATGTAGCGCTGTACAGTAAATACTGTGCATCCATGGTGTTGAAAGGAGGGCGAACTGAAAAGTGTTGCAACAGTGTTTTGTTGCAGCGATACAGCACTTTTCATGAATGAGGCCCAGGAATGTGCCCTATCTTTCTGATCTGGCGCATTCCTGAACTTTTGTTTTGGCGCGGGCCAGCACAGCAATATTCCTTGTAGTGCTATCCAGCACCCAAACATCTTATATGTGGACCCAAGGGTTTGCACCAATTTTAAGACCACCTACTTTTGGTTTATCGAGCATGCAATGGGAGCCTTAAATAAGGAGATTGAGCAAAAGGAACGTCACATTTCGACCCTCTGATGGTAGGTGCAGGGCTAGATTCAGCACCTCCCAGGGAGTGAGGATGTAAGGGGTCGTCCTGCTTGGTCCAAGACAGACTTTGAACCTACATCCATCCCAGCTCCTATCATTGCCACCGTTGACATCATTCCTGATAAGCCGGGCTCCTCCCCTGGTCTGGATACCACTCCTCAGAGCCATAACGGGCCCCCTGCGAAATGAAAACAGAGACAGGTGCCTCAAAAGTCAGCCTCACTGAGCATGTCTCAACCCACCCAGGTAACAGACCTGATTGCTGAAAAACTAGAGCTATCCTGGAGCACTTTACTAGAGAATGTCCGTGACACTTTATGTAATCTGCCTGCCCCCTTTCATTCGAGGCTGGGTCTAAATGAAGTGCACCTAAAAGATCTCAAAGGAAAATGTGTGACTCCCTCCACTATGCAATGTTACATGTACCAGAGCCAACAAGGGATGAGAGGCCCACCACACACTGTTTACCATCTTCCCCAGATTGCATCCAATGGCCTCTAGGGCCCCATATTCTATGTAATTGCCTGTCAGGTAGAACCACTGAGTATAGTCGGCAGACTACTTTGCAGCCTATCCAGTCCAACATAGCCAATTCTTGCAATCACAAAGGAATCCCTGAGGGGAGGAAGATGGCGCAATCGTCACTAGGGGTCTCAGGGTAAAGGTACACCCTCCGATTACAAGTCTTCTGGACAATACTGCAGACGCCACTAATACAGGTAATATTATAGACAGGACTTCACACGCAACATCAGCTACATGGAATCACAGGCCTTGTGATGGAGCAAGGTTTCATACGTAATGAAACTTGCTTGGATTCATAAAATCAACATGTTTTGTAAGTACTAATAAGTGCACCAAACGACATTTCAGTATCTAGGGGAAGCTTTCCAATGTGCTTTACTAACAAGTAACCCGTGTGTCATAAAATGGCCGCTGAAAACGCTGGATCTTTTTTGCGCATGTTTCTACTGCAGCTACGTAGTATGTCGTACTTTGCTTTTGGTGAGAATTCTTTGCAGCTGCCCAGTAGTGCCAGAAATGGCCGCTTTGAATTTCACATGCTAATCCATATGCTTCTGCCTAAACTAAACCTTGTGTGTTTTGCTTAACTACTAATGCAATAGATAAAATAAATTAATGGGATTAGAGTAGGAATAAGTGGTATACAGTGCATTCATTTATTTTCGTATTCTAACCTGTATTGCCATCTTGAAATCTGAATGCACAGGTCCAGAAAGTACTGCAAGACCTCGAACTGTGTCATTGAATGAGTGCCAAGTCCCTTCTTACCAGTGATGCGCCTGGGAACCTAACCTTCTAACCCGGAGAAATTGAGAAAATAAAATAAAATGTTTTACATTGTATATGAAAACAAAGTGAACTAATGCTGGGTGGAATAAATTCATGGGAAATACATGTATGGGTGGGAACTTATAACTTTAAAGTCAATGAAAATGAGATCATACTGGTACGGTGTGAGGACCTCTCCCTGTCTTTCTGATCAATCAAATAAAGGGAATACACTAATTTGCAACATTGGGGGGTGGTACATACCCTGGAAATTGGTATAACTAAGGTAGGCTCAGTTAATTAGATTGTCCGACATGTCACAGACCTGTCTCTGACCCAACGTATGGTGAAGGAGACTCTAGAGCTGCGTGCTGGTAGAGCACTTTGGCAGAAGAATAGGGAGAATCGGGAGTTTGCTGAGGGAGAAGAATCGATCTACCCAGTCGGGTCTGAGAGTAGCTGTAGAGAGAGGTGTAACGCTGGCCTTGCACTTAGCGGAGGCTTCCTGTCCTGTCCTGCACCTGTCCTGACCTGCTGACACCTGATTAGTCGGGAGTCCTTTGCTTTTCCAGCCCTTGGCCATGGGTTGGTCCTCGCACTATTCTAGATAAATATAAACTCAGTGTGGTATGTCCTTGTACTGTTTTCCCTTTCCACCCTTCCCAGGTGTCTAAAATTCTAATTAAGTCTCCAAAGATTTTCACTTTGATCATTATTCTTCTTCTTGAGAAACTGTTGAATAGTCTGTATTGGTACTTGACTCACAAAATATTGCATAGATAAAGAGTTTAAAATTGCCCAAGTCTGCGGTTATTTAATGATTAAAGTGAATTATTACTACCTATTATTCTAACTGCCAGATTAATTTGCCTAAGTGATTAAATAAATAAAGTGACAAGGACTTGGTAAGTTGTGGTGTTCAGATATAGATTTATAAAATTCCTGATAGGAAGAGAGAGAGATAGAGAGAGATTACCGGTTTAAAGTGTGTTTGTTTATGGTCCCAGGTGAGTATGTTGTTTAGAAATATCCTAAACTGGTAATCTCGCTCCATCAGTATTCCTTGGTAGCAGAGCTGTGGTTAGGTTTTAGTTAAGATAGGTAGTTAGCAATAATTTGTATATATAAATGATTTTATGTAATTAACCAAACCCCTTTGTATAGTTATTTGTTGTCTAGAAATCCCCCGGGATATTGAATAGCTTATGTTAAGTGGAAGCCACACTGTAGTGAGGTTACTGGCTTGATGAAGTAGGTGTGGAAAGTTAGGTAAAACTTGAAGCACTAATTAGGGATTATTTCTTTGTGTAAAAGTGAGAGTGATTGATAGCAAAGAAGTTCGGTGGTGAAATGTTGGTCTTATATCACATAGAAAGGGTAAGTCTAAAGAAGTAACAGGTTCTTCAATGCTTAAGTGAAGGGTAAGCAGAAGAGGTTTTACTCGTGGAATGTGAAGGGTAAACAGAAAGGTTTTACTCGCTGTGAAAGAAATTAACTTTTCTATGAATTTAGTCAATCAGGCACAGTAGCAAATGTTTTTATGTTGTTAACCACATGGATGCTATGCTTCTGGTGGAACTTCAATGTAATTTCCATTGAAATCAATGGAAACTCCATGACGAGTTACCCTTGTCATTAGCGGCGAAGAGGTTAATTAATGAAATGCATAAGTAAAATTAAAAGAAATTGAGTTGTCGTGTTACCTTGCAAAGGAGGGGTCAGTTGCAGGTGTTGCACTGACGTCACTAAGAGCCGAGCTGTGATTGGTAGAAACAGCGGGCGTGTATCTGCGATAAAATTCGTGAAGGAGGGGTGAGTGCAGAGAGTTAAACTCACGTCACAGAAAAGCTGCGTAAGCATTGGTTAAAGTGTTTCTGTAAACCAAATGTTGATTGGTCAATAAAACAAGAGACGCGCTGCTATTGGAGAGATCGATTCAGAGAAGTAAACAATTGATTACATTGCAAAAGTAGAATCGTCACTATTAATAGATAGTGGTAATTATATGTGGAACCCTGATCCAACTATAATAGAGACTCGTCCAGATATAACAGATATAGGTTTTGCCCACAAAGAGTACATTAGAGGAAGACCGAACATCATGTATGGAGAAAAGAGTAAAATGTCATTTATGCAGAAAATTAGGAATTATTTTAAAAAGGATAAGCCCATTAAAATAAGAGAAGGAATTATTATTTCACCACGAGAAACGCCTGCATCATACATGATGATAGAAAGAGGCTACCACACTTGTGTATGGTTAGAAAATTGGATAGAATACACAAAAGGATGGAATATTGGCATTCCCAGAATACAGAACATTTAATGGTAGAATTTTACATAATTTAAGAACTCGTATGAACGAACTAGAACCCAGATCTCGATTAACCCACTATGAAGCTTTGGAAGAGTGGGAGACTGAGGCTTTTGAACTAGACAGATCTCAAAGTGATAGAAACTTAAGTAAATTTTACCCTAGATTTCCCAGAAACCAGAGATAAGCAGAGAAACAATGGAGACAGTCTATGATACTGGAAGGATTATATCCTGTATCTGAAGAACCAACTGGAAGTAAATGTACAAAAAAGACAAAACATTTGACGCTGACCTGATAAGACCCTGAGGCGGAAGCCGGGGATTTTCTTCTGTCTAAACTGCTTTTATTTCTTGTGACTGCACACTCGTGTTTCTGTGTTTTTTAAAACTGCACATTGTTTAGAGAGCGAGCGCCTGAAAGGGAAGATCAATATCCCTTTTCAGCGTCAAGCTCCCACGTGACTTGGGGCCACGCCCATCGCTTTTAGCCACGCCCACCCAGGAAGTACAAAATGCCGGGCTGAGCAAGCAGCCGGTGCTGACCTGATAAGACCCTGAGGCGGAAGCCGGGGATTTTCTTCTGTCTAAACTGCTTTTATTTCTTGTGACTGCACACTCGTGTTTCTGTGTTTTTTAAAACTGCACATTGTTTAGAGAGCGAGCGCCTGAAAGGGAAGATCAATATCCCTTTTCAGCGTCAAGCTCCCACGTGACTTGGGGCCACGCCCATCGCTTTTAGCCACGCCCACTCCTCCTCCACCTCATTACCATGCTTACAACTCGACAGCGCAGCGGTCGAGCGCAGCGGGCACACCTTCAGCACGCCGAAGACACGCCATAGACTAGCCCGTCTGTGCCCGTCCGGGACCAGACGGGCTTAGGGCATACCACTCTGCTCAATTCTTCTAGCCCTCGGACCCCCTTGCACAGGTATTCGCGGGACACACTGCTTGCTCTACGCACGGCCAGACACCCCAGCTGTTGCTATTATTGGATTGAGGGTTCCACATTTAAACATTGTCTTGCCTGTCGCCCGCATAACACCTGCAAGGACCTTGACTCACTGACTATGGCTCTGCTTAATTGCAGATCACTGCCTTGCCATGCCACGGAGGTTCACTCCCTCCTATTGGACCATAGTCTGGATGTCTTATTCCTGACGGAAACGTGGCTGAATACAGGTTCCGACCCCGACATTGTCAACGCTCTCCCCCCGGGATACCTCATGTTCCATCTTGATAGGCCGGATGGGAGAGGGGGTGGAGTGGCCATTGTCTACAGAGACACATTTTTATGCAAAGCAGTAGACTGCGGCATCAACAACGCTGAAAGTTGTCATTTTACCCTTCCCGTCTCCTCTACTGTCTCTATCTCTGGCCTCCTTGTGTATCGGCCTCCCGCTACGCTAGGGAACTTTGTGGATTCTTTCATGGGGGCTGTTATCCCACTGGCTGCTGCCTCGTCCAACTTTGTCATTCTTGGGGACTTCAACTTTCATTTTGACGACCCCAATGACGTAGTAGCAAGGGATTTTTTAAGTTCTCTTGGGGCACTGGACCTACATCTCGTTAATATGGGAGCTACTCATATTAGAGGTCATCAGCTTGATGCGGTTTTTGCTAATTCTGCGAACCTACAGGCTCTCCAGATGTTGGCTCTCCCCTGGACTGATCACCATCTCATTCCGTTTAGCTGGTTGCTGGGGAACCGGAGAGACCCCGCACCAAGACAACATATTGTGGAACGACTCTGGTCGAAGCTCCCGGTGGACAGTTGGGCGGAAGAACTAGCCAGAACCTGTCCTCACCCCGTAGATGACCCCAACATCGCTGATCAGCTCTTGGGCGAATGGCTGACGAACTCTCTGGACTTACTGATCCCGAATAAAAGGAGGCTTGTCAGGGAGAGAAGAATTGGCTCTGCCCCCTGGTATACCCCCGAACTTAGGTGCATCAGAACCTCTTGTAAAAGGCTTGAACGTGCCTGGAGGAGAGAGCAGACGGAAGAAAGCCGGGCCAACTACAAAAGGGAGTTGAGGAAATATAAAAGCGCACTGAAGGACGCTAAAAAGATTTTCTTTAGCGACAGGATTGAGAGAGCAAGTAATTCTTCTGGAGAATCGTTTAAAATCTTCAAGGAACTTCTGAAAGCCCCGGTTCCTCCAGTGTTGCATGATAATCCCAAAGAAAAATGTGAGGAACTGGCCAGCTTCTTCCATTCAAAAATAGAGAAAATCTTATCCTCCTTACCCACTATTCCTCAAAGCCATGAACCGGTCACTAGCCTCACAAGTCGCTCGATTGAGCTAGCATCTTTGGGCCCCTTCTCGGAGGAGGAGGTGATAAAAGTCCTGTTGGAGATGAAGAGTGGCTCCCCGAGTGACCCAGTTCCCATAAAACATCTTAAGCTCGTGGCTAACACCTTGTCAACTCCTCTGACTGATCTCTTGAATCTTTCACTCGCTCAGGGCACAGTGCCCCAGAGATGGAAAAAGGCTGTGGTGAAAGCCCTATTGAAAAAACCAGGACTGGACTCATCCAATTTGACCAACTTCAGGCCAATTTCACTTCTGCCTGGATTTTCTAAAATTGCAGAGAAGTTGGTCAACCGTCAGCTCTCTCACCATCTTGAGTCTAACCACCTGCTAGGAGATTCCCAGACTGGTTTCCGCCCCGGCCATGGAACAGACACTGCCTTGCTGGCAGTAGTGGAGGAGGCAAGGAGCACTCTAGATACAGGAGGGTCAGTGGCAGTGATCCTCCTGGACTTGAGTGCTGCCTTTGACACCGTGAGTCATCACGTGCTCCTCCAACGTCTGTCAGAGGTAGGTGTCTCAGGGACGGCCCTGAAATGGTTGGGATCTTTTCTCTCCGACCGTTTCTACCAAGTCTGGGAAGGGTCAGAGCAATCTGCCCTAATCCCTCTTCAATGTGGAGTCCCGCAGGGCTCATCGCTGAGCCCTACCCTATTTAATATATATATGACTCCACTTGAAAGAGTGGTCGCCCCTTCAGGGGTGAAGATCATCAGTTACGCTGATGATACTCAGCTGGTGGTGGGCCTCACTCAGCTGGCGGAACAACCTGAGGTGTTACACGACTGCCTTGCCAATGTTTATCGTTGGATGTCTATCTCCGCCCTAAAGCTTAATGGAGGTAAAACCGAGCTGATGCTCCTGGGCAATTCCAGCCCCTCCATTATTGCGAGCTGCTGGCCCCGGTCTCTTGGTGACCCACCATCCCCCAAGAAGGAGATCAAGTCCTTGGGAGTATGGTTGGAAGAAGACCTGTCCTTCAGGACCCATGCCAGGAAGACCGCAGGGGTTTGCTTTGGTTTACTGAGATCAGCCCGAAAGGTGCTACCTCTGCTTCCTGATCCAGCAAGGAAGCTGTTGATACGTGGCCTGATTCTATCGAGGCTCGATTATGGGAATGCGCTGTTTCTCGGTGCTCCCGAAGCGACCTTCAAAACCCTCCAACAGGTGCAAAACGCAGCTGCGAGAGTCCTTATGGATGTTCCCAGAAGGCAGTCTGCTGCTCCGGCCCTCAAAACGCTTCACTGGCTCCCCGTGAAGGAGCGGGTGAAATTTAAAGCGCTATGTACAGCCCACAAAATTTTACATGGCAAAGGCCCCCCCATCCTTGCTAACATGGCCCGTCCTTACAAACCCCCACGTCTGCTGCGCTCGGACCAAAAACACCTTTTGCAGTTAGCGAGAGTAAGAAGAGCTCGTTCTGGGGGCAGGCGTTTCTCTGTGCAAGTGGCCTCTCTTTGGAACTCTCTGCCCCTCAAGATTCACTCAGAGCCCAAGATCCTACCATTCAGGAAACTTCTTAAGACCCACTTGTTTCCATAGTAGTGATTAGCTGAGTCTCCCCTTCTGGTCTGTTGCGCCAGGATGCCCCCGGGTAAGCTGAGCGCATTATAAATTTTATATTATTATTATTATTATTATTATTTAGACACTGGTAATGGGTATTTTGAGGACGATTATCTTGAAGACCACCTTATCAGGAAGAAACAAATAGAATTACTCCAAGTGCCCCGTTTCTGAAAACTCCCTCAGTACCACAGGTTGTGCATGAAAACACACTAGAAAGGATACTCTAAGAAAAAGAAAGAGATGCAATAAATAAAAACCAAAGTGAGTTAATTCAGAAATTAACTCAATTAAATACAAGTCCTGAAGCACTAACGATCCTAGTGACTATAGGTCCTGTTGTTTCGTTATATGGAGATAAACAAATCAGTTCTAAAACTCCCATTATACCTACACCAATTATTCAACCTAGAAAAGAAAATATAACAGTTGACGATCAAGAAAGTGAATGTGAGTCAGTAATTTCCCTGATGAATTTACCAATAAGAGAGCCAATAAATGATTCATTAAGAAAAGTTACCCCTCGGTGCTCAAGAGAGGTACTGATTGAAACCTTCACAGGAACGAGAAGTGCTACTGTAGTAACCCCAGAAGAAATAGAAAGATGGACACGAGATATAGAAAAGCCAAAATCTCAGTCAAAAGCATTAGATATTTTTAAATTAAGGGTAGAATTGGAAGAAATGAAAGCTGGAAATGTAGGGATAGAAAGATTAAATTTGTTTAATGAAGAAGAATTATTATTCAAATGTAGAAGTATTACTCGAAATACAAAAATAATGTTTAATGAAGAAGAATTATTATTCAAATGTAGAAGTATTACTCGAAATACAAAAATATTCCATGAGAAGCTAATGAATTTGGCATCAGAAATGGGAATTGATATAGGTAAATCAAAAGTATTGCAAATGCCATATAGAGCAGAATTTTCTGATAAAGATTTAGAGAGCATGAATGTGTCAGGAAGAAAATTACAGATAAAAGAATTATTGTCATTATTACAGAAATGGGGAGACTTAGATAGATGGAAAGCTAGATGGACAAAGAAAAAGGAAGAAGCACAGGCAAATCGAACAAAATCATAGTATGTAATGAAAGAAACAGAAAAAGTTCAAAGGTTGTGTCCAATGAGAGAAGTGCCAGGAGGAGGTTATGTACATGTCCCATGGTCCCGGAAGGATATTTTCTCATTTACAAATGATTTCCTAAAACTTAGAGAAAAACCAGTAGAATGGTACAGGCAAGTCGAAAGGTTTGTGACAGTCTCAAAGTGCTGCTAAAAGATTTAGATGGGTTATTTGACATAGTTGTTCCTGCTGACTTATGGACAGAATGTAAAACTTCAGTTGATTAGCCTAGTGATGAAATTCGCAAGAGATGAAAAAACAGGAGATCTATCAGATGATGTAATAAAAAAATATCACCATGTGATAACTTATTTGAAAGGAAAAGTCATCCCGAAAGAAACAGATTAAATAAAAATAGACAGGACTACCCAAGAAAAAGATGAGTCTGTACATGCATATTATGAACGCCTTTTACAGGTATTTAAACAGTACAGTGGGTTGGAAAACATTGATAATAAGGATATGACACATTTCATATATCGGTTTGTGTCCGGGTTGAGATCAGATATAGCTCAAATGATTAAAGAGCATAAGCTATGTTGGCAAGCAAAACCCATTGACGAGATACTCAAGAATTCAAAATACTGTCGGGATGAAATTGATAACAGACGAAAGAAATTAGAAGAAAAGGTAACGTGGGCTCAAGTAAAATTAGCAGAACAATAGGAACTTCAGTTAAGTTCACAGGAAAATAGTCAAGGAAGAGGTGAAGGTCAAGGTGGGAATAATGGGGGCAAACCCAGAGGGAGAATGAGTAAAGAAGAGGCTAAGAAAAAGTTTCCCTGCAACGGGTGTGGAAAATTGGGTCATTGGAAATACGAGTGTAGACTTATACAGAATAATAATGTCCAAACTCAAAATTTTAATCCGCAGACGTAGAATGAGGTGTCAATGAGACAGCCACAACAGGCAATACAGAATCAATTGTCACCTGATCCTATGCCAGATTTTGTGAGTCAAGCCAAGTACAGTGTGGACACCGGATACCAGGAGGGAAGTGGTAAGAAAAATGTAAAGAAATTGTAGGAAATATATTTAGTGCATTGATACCTTCAGTGAGAGTAATTCTGAATACACAATGAATTTGTAAATTATCTACAGTGGTTGATCGCTTATCGACTGCTGGCGGATTTTTATTTATCAATACCGAAATAGTTGCGGTGAGATCTATGGTTTTGAAAAATCGACTTGCTCTTGCCATATTATTAGCAAAAGAGGGCGGAGTCTGTAAAATGTTGACGGCACAACATTGTTGCACCTACATACCGGACAAAAGTATTGAAATTGGGAGATATGTCAGGAACATTACGAATTTGGAGGAAAAATTGAAACCACTGGAGGTTGATAGTGCATTGAAGAGACTAACAGATGGTCTCTCCAATGTAAGTAGTTGGTTTTCTAATGTCGAAAAAAGCATTGTAGGACGAATACTGATGCCAAAAATGGGAATAGCCCTATTGGTATTAATGATAATGATTTGGTGCAAATGCTGCAGAAACAGAAAATGGTATGCAGTGAATAGAAATGGAAAGAAGAGAAACATTGATGAGATTCAACTTGAAGAATTGAAGGGGGTTATTTACAAAAGAATGAAAGGTTACCAAAAGAAAAGAGAAAGAGGAAACTCTAAAGTGATAGAAGAGATTGAATTGGGGAACTGCTAAAAGTTGGCATATGGTTCTAGTAATTAGTGATGGCATAGAATGGCATCAAAGAGGGGATTGATGAAGCAACTAGCAGCTGTCCGCCTTCCTCGAGACGAACGGATCCCTCGACCTCTCGCAGTCTGGCTTCCGGGCCAACCACAGCACCGAGACCGCCCTGATCGCAGCCACCGATGACATCCGAGCTCTGCTTGACAACGAAGAAACAGCGGCCCTCATCCTCCTAGACCTCTCCGCGGCCTTGACACTGTCTGCCACCGTACACTAGTGCAGCGACTCAGCAACGTCGGAATCCAGGAGAAGGCACTGGAGTGGATCATCTCCTTCCTCGCCGGAAGGACACAGAGAGTCCGCCTCCCCCCGTTCAGATCTGAAGCCACCGAAGTCATCTGCGGCGTTCCTCAAGGCTCCTCGCTCAGTCCAACCCTCTTCAACGTGTACATGAGCCGCCTCGCAGACATTGCACGCCAGCACAACCTCAACATCATCTCCTACGCCGACGACACCCAGCTGATTCTCTCCCTCACCAACGACCCCGCCACCGCTAGAGCCAACCTACGCAAAGGGATGAAAGAGGTAGCCGAATGGATGAAGAACAGCCGCCTGAAACTGAACTCGGACAAGACGGAAGTCTTCATCCTGGGATCCTCACCCTCCGCCTGGGACGACTCCTGGTGGCCCCCCACCCTAGGCAGCGCACCCAAACCAACAGACCACGCAAGCAACCTGGGCTTCATCCTGGACTCTACCCTCTCCATGACCAGACAAGTCAACGCCGTCTCCTCGTCGTGCTTCAACATCCTGCGCATGCTACGAAAGATCTTCCGGTGGATCCCCACCGAGACCAGGAAGACGGTCACCCAGGCCCTCGTCACCAGCCGTCTGGACTACGGCAACTCCCTCTACGCCGGAACCAGTGGAGAAGTGTGGCTCACGGTGTAGAGCAGGCAGACCCAGAAGCTGAGGTCAGACCCGGGACCAGGGTTCAATTCCCGACGCGGCAGGGTCTTGAGCTCAAATGTCCACGGACTCGATAATTCTCGCTTCGGTGCCTGCTCTAATCATGGGTTCTCACTCTGCAACTCTGGGCATTAAGCTTGCTTAATCTCCACAACGGCCCCCCTGCGGCGGGATGCCTGGCTTTCACCTTGGGGATGCCCTGTAGGGGCTATCTCACAGGGAAAAGCCAGGACGGGTTCCCAAGGCAAGCGCCGGGAAACCTCCGGGTAGCTGTGCGCTCAATAAATGCAATAATATTAATAATAATAATAATAATAATAACCACCGCCAAACTCCAGAAAAGACTTCAGCGGATCCAGAACGCCTCAGCACGACGCATCCTGGACATCCCCATCACAGCCACATCTCCGGACACCTGAGAGACCTGCACTGGCTCCCGGTCACCAAGAGAATCACCTTCCGACTCCTCACCCACGCACACAAAGCCCTACACAACCAAGTCCCAGGATACCTCAACAGCCGCCTCAACTTCTACGCTCCCAAACGCCAGCTTCGATCGACCGGCCACGCCCTCGCCACCGTCCCACGCATCCGAAGAGCCACCACAGGGGGACGGTCCTTCTCCTACCTCGCCGCCAAGACATGGAACTCCCTCCCGACTCACCTCCGGCTGACCCAGGACCACCTCGCCTTCAGGAAGCAACTCAAGACCTGGCTGTTCTAGCCGTAGCGGACCCCCCTCCCCTAGCGCCTTGAGACCCTCTGGGTGAGTAGTGCGCTATATAAATGCTTTGATTGATTGATTGATTGATTGAAGGTTTCTTACATAACGAAGCTAGCTCGGATTCAACACTCCCGAAATAACATATAACTTATTAATGAACATGTTTTGTAAGAACTAATGAGTGCACCACACGACATTTCAGTATCTAGGGGAAGCTTTCCTATGTGCTTTACTAACAAGTAACCTGAGTGTCATAAAATGGCCGCCGAAAACGCGGGCTCTTTTCTGCGCATGCGTCTACTGCATCTACGTAGAATGACATACATTGGTTTTGGTGGGAATTCTTTGCAGCTGCGCAGTAGTGCCAGAAATGGCCCCTTTGAATCTCACATGCTAATGCATATGCTTCTGCCTAAACTAAACATTGGGTGTTTGGCTTAACTACTAATGTAATAGATAAAATAAATTAATGGGATTAGAGTAGGAGTAAGTGTTATACTGTGCATTCATTTATTTTCATATTCTAATATGTTCTTCTTTGACTTTATTATTAGCTCGTAATTGGGCCTGAAGGGTGACTTGTATCGCCATCTTGAAATCTGAATGCGCATGTCCTAAAAGTAGTGCAAGACCTCGAACTGTGTCATTGAACAAGCACCAAGTTCCATCTTATCAGTGATGCTCCTGGGAACCTAACCTTCTGACCCGGAGAAATGGATAAAATAAAATAAAATAAAATGTTTTACATTGTATATGAAAACAAAATGAAATAATGATGGGTGGATAACTTAATGGGAAATAAATTCATGGATGGGAATTTAAAACTATTAAGTCAATGAAAATGAGATCATACTGGTATGTTGTGATGACCTCTCCCCGTCTTTCTGACCAATCAAATAAAAAGAATACACACATTTGCAACATTGGGGGCTGGTACATACCCTGGAAATTGGTATACCTCAGTTAGTTAGATTGTCCGACTAGTCACAGATCTGTCACTGACCCAACATATGCTGAAGGAGAATCGAGAGCAGAGTGCTGGTCGAGCAATTTGACAGAGAATCAGGAGTTTGCTGAGGGAGAAGAATCGATCTACCCAGTCGGAGTCCAAGAGTAGTTGTAGAGAGGGGTGTAACACTGGCGTTGCACTTAGCGGAGGTTACCTGTCCTGTACTGCACCTGTACTGACCTGTTGGCTCCTGATTAGTTTGGAGCCCTTTGCTTTTTCAGCCCTTGGCCAGGGGTTGGTTCTCGCACCATTCTAGGTAAATAAAAACTCTGTGTGGGATGTCCTTGTACTGTTTTCCCTTTTCACCCTTCCCAGGTACCAATGTATAAAATTCCAATTAAGTCTCCAAAGATTTTCGCTTTGATCATTATTCTTATTCTTGAGAAACTGTTGAATAGTCTGTATTGGTACTTGACTCCCAAAATATTGCATAGATAAAGTGTTTAAAACTGCCCCGAGTCTGTGGTTATTTTATGAGAAAAGTGAATTAGTATACTACCTATTATTCTAACTTCCAGATTCATTTGCCTAAGTGATTAAATGAGTAAAGTGACAAGGATTTGGTAATTTGTGGTGTTCAGGAATACATTTATAAAACTCCTGATAGGAAGAGAGAGAGGGAGAGAGAGAGAGAGAGAGAGAGAGAGAGAGAGAGAGAGAGAAATTACCGGTTTAAAGTGTGTATGTTTATAGGCCCAGGTGAGAATGTTGTTTAGAAATATCCTAAACTGGTAATCTCGCGCCATCACTTGGAAACCAGAGGGGTGAAAAACAGAGGACCTGAATGCCCCAGCTCAGATTGGATTAGTCCCCCCTCATGTTGCCATTATGTAGTAATTATGGCAAACGTACCGCCACTTCTAGAGGGCTCAGCTGAATCACCTACTCAACTAAGAAAAAAAGCTTGGCACTGGCTTTAGTCCAGATCATTGTTTCCCATATCAGCTGCAGACCAAATTTTGCTGACATGGAGGGTGGGTTGGATTGGCCCCTCAAAAAAGGATTTTGGGGGAGATTGTGTTATTATAAATTTTAGGCAGCCACGGTCTGCTAAGAATATCTTGCACGATATCTCCTCTTTATTTACCTATTTACTTATTTAGGGTATTTATAAAGTGCATCACTCATCCCCTAGGATTTATCACAGAGCTGAGAAGCTGGCTATCGTTCAGGTGAAAGAAACTCCACCAAAGGCAATCCCAACCACTGTTAGAAAGAAACATAACTCTTCTCCCCCCTGGGTTTCTTTTATAGACCCCTGTCCCAGGCCCGCGAAGGCTCAGCTCTCCGACTCTTAGTCCTTTCTTTAGTGGGTAATAAGGTGCCCTTTCCAGTACTCTCTAATAGGAATGAGCCCTTAAGTGATCTGCAGGACACAGTTTGACTTACTGAGCCCCTAGTAGTTGCTGCAGATCCTCTTCCGTCCATCTACTCCCCAGGCAGTAGTGCAGGCCCTATTGAGCCCCTAGTAGCTGATGCGGATCCATCTGCACCCTCTTTCAGTAGTAGGAACCCGAGCAAGAGCTACAGCCAGGCCGATTTAACCGATTCCATGACCTCAAAAGTCTTTAATGGGATGTGTGCCATCAGGCAATATAGCAGGGTTGAAGAACAAATGTAACACTTAAGAGTCGCTTAATATCACTTGCTTTACACATTTAATTTGCATCCAAGAATAACTGCAGGTGGTTGCCCTTCACATCGAAGGGTTTTCCTCTCTATTTACACAGACTACCCCATCCCCGGCCAGTAGAGCAAAGGGTGGGCTAAAATTTTCCACATCCTCTCCCTATTGTCAATTTGTGCGGCTGAATTTTAAGTTGGGGTCTAATGTGACAATTATTACCTATTCCAACAATGTTTTTGACTCTACAGGTGGGGATGTTGTAAAAGCTTTGAAAATCGACCTTGATGCATTTCTTCTGCAATGTAATACTATGTGCCCAATATATAGGTAGGGAATTTTAACATGCAGAGATGTTGCCTCCCAGCAAAGCAGGTAAGTGGCTTCATGAATGGGACTGGCCAGGGAACTTTGCACTTCTAACACTCTGAATATGGGGAAGGTTTGAATACTATGCTGCATAAGTATCATCTATTATTGCTGGAGGAAAATAAGAGCTTGGGCACCCCACAGACACACACATTTGTGGAAGGGGGCCACCATTCCACAATTGATCAAATTCCTACTAGCTCAAGCCTTAATCAGATGGTTACTAGCGTTAGAGTAAAACAAATATTAGCTAGTGATCATAACTTGTTAGTTCTCTCTATCCTCTTAAAAGACCACTATGAAGAACACGCTAACATCTTATAGATTGCCCCCAGCAGACCAAATGGTGTCTACATTAAAAGTACAGGAATTGACCCAAAGTGCATCCTACTGAAGTTGGTGTCCCAAATGTCCAATGAGTTTGCCATCTGTTTAGCTGATGATTTGGGTAATGACAATCTGGTCTTAGCCTTTGAGCAGATCACTGTGGCTCTTAACTCTTTACTGGTCTGGCCTGCAAAAACAGGACCACCAGGTAGAAAGGGATGGTTTATCCTCTCAAGCGTCCAAACTATTGAGATCTGCCTTACATCAGGTCCCAAGAGATCAAATTCTGATCAAGCCCCTAAGGAAGCAGTGACCATATTACCCTGGAAGGAAGAGCTGACAGAAAAAGCATGGTTAAACTTAGCCCAGGTTGCCCAACCCTTGTTTTGGAGCACTGTAAATACCCTTTTTTTGAAGTCCTGGGCTCACATCTTTGGTACCCTCACATGCTTGGGTTGACCATTTTAAGAGTATTTTTAATCCAGTATCGAATAACTAACTTGCAGGCACATGCATCATTGTTGGTTTTTGCAATTCCTTAATTACGATTCTTAAGGAATCGCAAAAGCCTACGCATGTAGAAATCACCTAAAAAATAGCGATTTCTAAACATTCCTTAATTGCGACTCACAATTAAGGAATACCTCCCCATTCATTCCTATGGGCCTAGAGGCCCATAGGAATGAATGCAATTCATGAATACTTTCATGAATTGCATTTAAGGAATCGCCAAATGCAATGCAATGCAATGCAATGCAATGCAATGCAAACGGGCCAATTCGCAGAGTCGGCCCATTTGCGAACGGGAAAAAGCCATTTGGGATGTATCGTCCCAAAAGGTATTAGCAAAATAAGTAATCGGAATTTTTGCGATTACCTATTTTGCAAATGCATTCAGGGAATCGCAATTTGTGATTCCTTAAATGCAATGCGGGAAGCAAGAAAAAATTGCAACTTAAGGAATCGCAAAATACCACCAACTTCTAGTTTGCAAATCCCTTTAAAAGTACGCATGCATATTTCAGGGGTGCAACAAGGTGTCCTTTTGGGACCCTTGCACCCTTGAAATTGCATGCGCAATTTGCGCGTACCTATTTGGTACTCGCAAATTGCGGATGCAATCCCATTCATTCCTTAATAGCGAATCGCAATTTGCAATGTGCTATTGAGGAATATGTAGGATTCACAATTATTTTTGCACATCCTACATACACTGCATTTTGCGATTCTTAAATAGCGAATCGGTAAAATTTGCTATTTAAGAATTGCCAAAGCAATTCTTGATACATTGGCCCTAACACCTTTATTGCTGGTTCCAAATAATCTGACAAAGAGTTCTACCTTTACTAATACTCCACATTTGACATTCACGGTAGACAAAATCTTGAATGCCTTGCACAAATGTGCAAATGGAAAAGCCACTGGGGCCGATGGGGTCCACACTGATGCCTTTTTATGAATGAGAGAGTTCTGAACACCAATACTTACCCTAATTTTTAACGCAGCAGCACAGTTTGCTATTCCTTCCTTTTGGGCTAAGTCAGTCATAGTACCTATATACAAGAAAAGTGCCAAAGTGCTACCATCCCATTTCACTCCTGGATTCCTCTGCTAAACTCCTGGGAAGGATTGGTTTAAAGAAACTTGAGGAATAGGCAAGCGACAATTCTATCCTATCTGAGGCCCAGCCTGGATTCAAGAAGGGACTTGGGACGATGGAGCAATGGTTAAACTAGAACTCTTGATCAGGAAATACACTAGAGCTAAGAGAGGATTGCTCCCCAAGTGCTTTGTAGAACTTACTAGTGCATTTGACCTAGTCGATCACATGGTTTTGTTGCACAGTTTGCTCTCTTATACGTCCCATATGGAGATAGTTTGTCTCCTTGTGCAGGTATACGAGAAGCTTTCAGGTAAAGTAAGGTTTGGTCCTAAAGGCGAACTATCGCCCTCTCATAGAATGTGTCTGTCAAGGTTGCCCCATTTATTTTTCTTTGTTTATAAATGGGAGTCAGTGGCATGGTGTTGTCCCTGCAGGCTTCCGGGTCAATTGTCGCTGGCCGCTCAGTACGCATCCTGCTTTACACCGCGGATGCAGTACTTTTACAAAGGACCGAGGTTGGGTCGCGGAGACAAATAGACTCCTTTGCAGGCTTTAAGGACTCTTGAAAATTAAAAAATCATAAATCAAAGACATTCACAATGACCTGTGGCAATAACTCCCAAGAATGCAAGATCATTTTATCTTGAGTGTGTTCAGATAGCAAAGGTTAAATAATGTTGCTATCTATGCATGATGTGTTTTCTGCAAATGGAACTTCGACCGATCATATTCATAAAGCGAGGCTCAAGATGAATAGAGTTTGTAAGGAGTGTGTTAGATTTTCTAGTAACCGGGAATCCGAACCATTAATGAAATGGTTGCCATTTATAGAGCCAAGGCTCTATCTGCAGCATCCTATGCTGGGGGTGTGAAGCTACCTGACTAGTAAACACTTTAAAATTGAAGAAAACAACTTTTAAAGGCTTCTGCTGTGCACCCCCCATCGGCATCATCCACCATTATGCAGAAGGTGGTAGGGCTGAACCACTTGGATGACATTTTGTCATTTAAACCTCGTGGCGCTCTATATGGACCAAACCTGAAACCAAACTTACTAAGGCTAATATACAGGACTGTCTAACCCTAGTTTATGCTTTTAAAATACTGTGTCTGTCCTTTATTAATAACACTCTCAGAACGATGTTTGGCTTCACTGGGCGTGAAGATCCGTCCAAGATTGTAATGTTAGAGAAGTTGGCATTGAAGACTGCCTTGCTACTTGCAAGGGCAATAAATATAGCCTCTGTCGAAAGAAGGAAACAAACGGTAACAGCATTCATGCCTTATACCTTACCAACTGGTTTTAACCCTATTTAACTTGGGTGACAAATCATCATCGCTACACCCTGACTAGACTAGGGATGAGTATGGTGCACTATCTTGTTTCTTTTCCCATAAAATGGGATTTAACAGCTATTCTGTGTCCATGTAATGGGAATTCTAAACAATGCACTTTACATTTTATGCTTCTTTGTCAGTTTTATGTTAATCTAATGTAGTTATTTTTAAAAACCTTTATTTATTGTTTATAACATCAGGGACCATAAAGCAGCAATGAACCTTCTGTGCGCTATGGACTCCTCAGGTACTTGTTTTAGTGACGCCGCATTTATCTACAAGGCAATTTGTAGCAGGAAGATGTGCTAAATCTGATGTGTTCTGCATGTACTTGGGTTGTTCTTTTAACTGGTAAATGTTTTTAGATATATTGCCTTACTGTTCATTCACCATAATAGGGAAATAATGTTTTTAGACCCCAGGAATGTTTCATTAAATGTATAGTGTTGGGAGTGATTGTTCTTAACCATTTTTTGTTTTTAATCGATTGACATTTTCTGGCTAATTTTATGTTTTTTATGGCATATACTGATAGCGCTGAAATAACGTTTCTTTGACTTGACTTGAGTTTGTAAAATGGCTGGAGCAAGAAAGGTGTCAAAGATAGATACATTTCTCTCTTCAAGGTAAGAACAAGGTCTTTATTTCAAAAGACTTTCAGTACATATTGAAGGATAAGCAACAGAAGAAGCAATCTGGGAGGAGAAAGGTTTAGGATCAATTTGTTTCTAGTAAGGATGAAAAAGAAAGTCACTCACGGGTTGGGGGTCAATAATAAATCTGAGGGGGATCAAATCTATGGATGGTATATTGTAATTTCAAGATGGCGTTTGTTCACCTGTTGGAGGACACTCTGAAAGCATGGGGTTGGTTGGCAAGACTAAATTTGAAGTATGTGCATATAACAATTCGCGTTCATCAAAAGTTTCACAGTTTTCTCCACTTACAATGGGAGGAGAGTTGTTGGCAATTTACTCTTTGTCCTTAGGTTTGTTATCCATATCTTGATGTTTTACTGATCATTTGATTGAGTCCTGTCATTGGTTATTTGGGACAGAGAGTCGTTTGGTTCTTAGTTTATTTAGTTAAGTTTTATTTAGTTTATTTATATTCTTAGTTTTCTTTTGATGGCCCAATATCAGATGACAATCAGTGTTAGAAAGTTTAAGACATGTGGTGAATAAAGAGAAGCACGTTCTCAAACAGGCAAGGACAATGGAGTTCCTACGGTTTTTGATAGACTCCAAGAAATATTTGATTTGTCTTCTTCCATAAAAAAATAGGAAAAGGCCAGAAAGAGGTGAGACATTAACTGCCCACAGAAGAGTTGGGAGTTTTGACAAGGAAAATAGGTTTATTGTTATCGTCATTCAAGTGATTTTTTTCAGGCCTATTGAAGAGGTGAAAGGGTAATTATCTTACAAAGGTTTACTGGTATTATCATCAGGTCCAGCATGCTGTGGATGCAAATGAGGACATTTATTGATTAATAAAGAACATGGGGGACTCAAACAGGAAAGCAACGTTGGACGACAGAGTGAAGATAGTGGTGAAGTGAGACCCCAGTCCTTTAAGTTGTTAAGTGTGGTATGAAGGTGACCAGTGGCAAATAGACTACTCAGGAGAGAAAACGGCACATAAATTACTTGAATTAGCAGTGTGCCTAGATTAATATCTGGGGGGAGCAAAGAGAGGCTTGGGTCCTGTCACTGTCCGGCCTGGACCACTATTATGAAATAAACAACAAAAGAGCCGGGCAGTCCGATTCCTTATCGTAAATGCACCACCTAGTGAAATAAGCTACCAGGTTGAACAACCATTTGTATTGAGTTAATTCATTTTTTTATATAAAGTTATTTTGCAAAAGGTTTTTTGGCATCAAAAAGCAACACAATATTTACACCAATACAAAAAATACATTCAATCAAAAGCAACATATACAACTCAGTGAATAGACAAAACAATTATCACAATAATGTTCATATAGATTAATATCTGGGTAGGCAGAAGAGGTGAAAAGAAGGAGAAGTTCAGTGTTGTTGAGTGATATATAGTTTTAGCTATGCAGTATGTCAGTTGCATGGAAGAAACAAGATCAAAATAGAGAAAGATTTCTAGCATTTTTTCTAGGTCAGTTCATGGTCACTTTGGAAAATGCACCAGATGAACTGAGTTTGAACGCAGACTGAAACTCATTTTATAGGATAGATAGGAGTGAGTTTAGGAGATTTCACAACAGATGAGGTTCTTTCATATTGAACCTGTTTGCTGTGAGAGTGCCATTTTTTCAGCTAGATACCAGATCCAGAGGAAGTAGGTACTTTTCTTCATGTATGACCTGAGGTAGGGGCAAACACATCTCCACCTTTTTTTAGTGATGCCTAGACCTTTGCTACAGAAAACAACTAGGTTCATCTAGTCTGGATTGTACAATGGTGGTCTACTCAGGTGTGGACTCCATCACTCATGAAGGGGAAACAGCTTTTTAATGACTTGCCTTTACAAAGAGGACTTCAGAAGATACATTTTCTATAAGGATTATTGATGGAGAAGTGTAATAATACTCTACTATAAATATTATTACCTGAATATTCATCAAAATAGCTAATTTAAAATAAATAAAATAAGAATTTAACATTTTATGGCCTTCAAACAACTACCAACTGGGACAGGATGGAAGGTATATAGAGGCTATTGTGGGGTAGTTTATTAATACTCTGGGATACATTTTCATAACAGAGTAGTAATTACAATTAAATTAATACATTTAAAATACTAAAATAATAATTTGAACTTTAAAGGCCTTCAAACAATTACTAACTGAGACAGGAATCAAGGGGTATAGGAGCTATGGGAATGGAAATATATTAATACTCTAACATTAATTTAATACCTGAGTATTATTAAAATAATTAATGTGACATTAATAAAACATCAATTTAAAATGTATTAAACTCCAAACAATTACCAACTGGAACTGGATGCATGGGGAAAATGGGCTATGGGTGGAGACGTGTATTATTGCTCTAGTATTACTTTGAACAACTGGGTATTAGTTTCAGTAACATTATAAACATTTGTATATTTATTAAAAACTAAATTAAAAACTATTTAGAAAAAAAGTGTATAATAAATCAATAGTTAGGCATGCCTATCTGCATTACCTGGAGACCGCGCCGCCGTGAGGGCAACGGCTTAAACATTTCTCCTCACTCACCGACCGCTGTGAGGGAAACGGCCGAAACACCGCAGCTTTCCCCGCATCGCCCAAAGACTTCATTTCCCAGGTGCCCCGGGGTTCACCGGCGCACCGGTGACATCACAGCCTGCGCCCCGGGGCGCTACTAAACAGCGGAACGCCTCCCGCCCCATCGGACACGCGCGGGCAGCGCCGGGAGAAGCCCAGGACATGGGCGGGGCCGTCTGCGGCCGTCCGGGGCCAGAGGAGGCCGGGCTGGGCCACCCCACTGATATTCCACCATGGGTAAGAGGAAGCAGCTATCACGGGGCGATTATGAGGGCAAAAACGCTAAGATTCCCAGGAAATCTGATTCCATTATATCTTACTTCTGCCATAGGGGTCTTAACGAAATAAATTGCTAGTGCTGAGAAAGAACTTGGGTTGGCTCCTGCTGAGACCGAGCCAGCATCAGAAAGAGAACACTGCCCCAAGTGTCCCGCTTGAACCCACGATCATGATTTTGAACCCCACCTCCATAGTGGATGCCACGAATGTTCAGCCAAGTGCTCCACACTTGCCTCCGCCCCACACAGATATACCCGCTTTGGCTACACCTCTGAATCCCACAAGCACTCATAGGTACACGAGAAAACCATCCAGAAGGAACAAGCCTAAGAACAAGTCCGCAAATTTAGATGTTAGCTTAAGGGACCATGTTAGCATAATGGTTGAGGATTTATTTGTATCAAGACTGGAGTCAGCACTGGTAGCCATTGCGAAAGACATTGTGGACACATTGAACACTTGTGTGGCAGGGATACTGTCCAAATGTGAGAAAATCGATGCTTTTTTGAAACAACAATCAAGGGGTCACCATTTCATTCCAATAAATCCCTCACCAAAGAGGCCATGGGTAACATGAGGAATAAGGTGCTAGAACCCCTAAGGGAAAGAAGCCCGGTTAAAGTAGCACTCATAGTGGGCAGGGGGCTACGAGGGCTGGTTCAGCTCACTGCAACCCTGGCTCTAGCAATAGGAATAATATCAACTTTGATGAGCATAGGCCGGCTCCTTATAGGGACAGTTTTTTGGAGCTGCCACTGGAGGCGGCCCCTCTTGTGGCTGTCTTTACAGGAGTCCCCCCCTTCAGGGTAGGTTCAAATGAAACAACCCATGACCTCATGTTGTTGGCCAGGGAATGGTGTTCTCACTTTAGTAGCGGAGGTACAGATATTACAAGTTCTGTTATTATGGCAAGAAGGGTTAGTTGGGTGGGGCGCTGCTTAAAATCCATCCCAGGGGATTGTGTGGTGGTAAATTTTAATAACCAGGCCAGTGCTGAGAGATTATTTTGGGATGCTTCTGCCTTGACAAACAAGGGTATTAGACCTCTTCCCTTGGGGTTCTTTTAT
The DNA here is from genome assembly GCF_964263255.1 of Lissotriton vulgaris. NCBI lineage: Eukaryota > Metazoa > Chordata > Amphibia > Caudata > Salamandridae > Lissotriton > Lissotriton vulgaris. The sequence continues at coordinate 280,436,950 of NC_141695.1, read as the reverse complement.
CCTTCAATCAGGCCGTTTAGGCCTCTTGGCATTCCTCAGGTGCAATATCGGGAACATGTCCCCCGCAACAGTCAACAGCCTCCAGGGCACCAGCCCAACATTATCCCACATTATAGACACAAGAAACAGTAAGGGAGGTGGTTGGGGGTCTTGCTGGTAATTCTCCAGTTTCTCACCACAGCCGGGCACCTATGCTGGGCTTAGGTTTGTCTAATCGTTCCCCCCCCCCCTGTCTCCGCTGGAGTTGAATGATTGACTACCTTGTGGACCGGGTGAAGAGAGGGTTGAGGCAGGCACGTACCCACCCGTATGTAAACTTCTGACATGGAATGTGGCGGGTATTAAATCCAAAGGTACAGACCCTATCTGGTTGGGTTTTATTAGGCAGTACGATATTCTTGCCTTCCAGGAAACCTGGGACACTTCGAACTGTTTTTTGTTGGACGGCTACCTTAGCGTTGCTATTCTCGCTGTCTCTGGAACAGTGGGCAGACCTAAAGGGAGCTTGCTCGTCCTGTTTTCACTTAATTTGGTAGGGGTTTTCAAGCACCTAGAACCTGATTCAAAGAATTTTCTAATTATTGAGTGGACAGTCCCAGATCAGCAGAAATTTTTATTTATTAATTTTTATAACTCCAGGGATGGTTCAACTCAAAATGAGCACCTTAGGGCCCTGGAGCACTATTTGTCAGTCTACAATCAGGAGCAGTCTTCCTCCCCAGAGGTGATACTTCTGGGAGATTTTATTATACACACTTGCCTGTGGGACTGTTATAGTGGAGAGTATGGAGGGTCACCCGGGGAGGGAGTTCCCCATTTTGAGCATAGTAAAGAGGGGGAGGCCCTTGAGGCCCTCCTCTCATACATGAACTTATCTGAACCAGGTATTGGTGCAGGTGAGGAAAGAGCCACCACTTTTATAGGGTGAGTTGCAAACTCCGTTATTGATTATATTTTTTATCTCCTGCTAGTCTAGCTAAATCCTTGACTTATGGAGTAGTGACCTCGACTTTTAGCGACCACAACCCTGTTCTGCTCGAGGTTGATCTTGGCATCTTTAGGGCGCAAAGTGATCCAAGGGGGGGGGGGCACCGAGGCTCCTATCGACCACTGATCAGGGGAGATGAATCAAATGGAATAGGATTGTCCCTAAAGCCTTTTTTGAGGTCCTTGCCACCAAAGGCGAGGCCTATCTGGCCATCTGCTTGGATGGTACTGCCGCAGAGGCCCTGGAAGCCTTTGTTGCGGTATGCAAGCAGATCGCCAAAGATCTAGAGATGGGCGATATTACACATCCGAGGAAGACCATTAAATGGTTTGATACCAACTGCTCAAAGGCCCACAGCGCCTTACTTAAGGCGCTCAAGAATAAGCCAAGGAACAGAGCTTTAATAGCTCAACTCCGTAAGGAGTACAAAATTGCTATTTGCTCTCGTAAACGCAACATTAAGGAGGAGGCTTGGGAAAACCTTCAATTCGCTGATATCTTAAGAGACAGCAGGAAATTCTGGGCCATCATTAATCAGCCTTTTTTTCTCAGAACAAGAGAACCTAGACACGGACTGCATGATCCCCGACAACAGTTGGCTCCAACATTTTGAGAGCATTTATGACCCAGATCAGAGGGGATTAACACCAGACCCCATATCTGTTGAAAATTATGCCTTACCGCTAAGGTTTGATTCAACTGAGGTAGAAAAGGCTATTAGAGAGACAACTAGACACAAGGCCCCAGGCCCAGATGGGGTTCCGGCTGACTTGTATATCACATATCCTCAGTTTTGGGCTAAGATCTTGGCCAATGTGTTTAATGCGGTTTCCACAGCTAGCTTCCCTCCCTCTTGGTCCTCCTCTGTGATTGTACAAATTTTTAAGAAGGGGAATATAGGGGACCCCTCCTGTTAAAGGCCAATCTCATTGCTGGACTCTGCCGTTAAAATCTTGGGCAGGGTCATTCTTCAGAGAGTGGGGGATTGGCTTATGGGCAGGGGGGTGCTCTCTAACCTTCAGTACGGTTTCAGAGAGCATAGGGGTACTATGGACCAATGCATTAACTTACACCGCCTCATTAGCAAATATACTGTGGCTAGGGAGGGTTTTTTATATTTACGTTTCATGGACCTTTCTTCGGCATCCGATTTAGTCAACCGCTCAAAATTATGGTCTATTTTACACGAGGTTGGTCTAGATGCATCCTTGGTCAATTTTTTGAGGGATCTTCACCAAGACCTTTCTGCCTCTGTTAGGGTCACGAGGGAAGGCCGGTGTACCAGGCAATTTAGTTCTAGAAGGGGGGTCAAGCAGGGCTATATACTGGCCCCTCTTTTTTTTACTATTTACATCAATGCCCTTGAACCATCTCTAGGCACGGCTACAGTGGATACTCCGCGTATAGGGGGATTGGGTATCCCGGTCCTCCTATACGCGGATGACGCCGTTTTGCTCGCGCGCACGAGCATGGGCTTACAGAAGCTACTGGACCATTTTGGCAGCTTCATGGAAGCCCTGGATTTGAATGTTAACATCGCAAAATCCCATGCAATGGTTGCCGGCGTGCGGAGCAATAAAACAAAGGTTAAAACATTCAAGTGCACCGGCAGGGAATTGACAAGGGTGCCTTCCTTCTCCTATCTGGGAGTACTTTTTGACGACGAAGGCAATTGGGGCCCTCAGATGAAGTTGAAGAGTAATGTGGTCATAAGATCTTCAATGGCTCTTTTGAACTTCTCGAAGAGATTGGGAGCTAGACCCATGGAGGCCATCCTAAAGATTTATAAATCTAAGTCCCTGGCGATCGCTTCCTATGGTGCGGCAATCTGGGGTTATGTGGACTCGAACAAAAGACAATTTGCAGAAAACAGGTTCCTCAGATCTCTGCTGTTACTACCGCAATCATCCCTCACATTCTCAATTCACTCGGAGGTAGCACTGGGCTATGTTACAGACCTCTTAAAAATGGCCCCACTGATCTGCTGGGCAAAAACCTGGCTGAATGATGAGATTATCCTTAACCATTTAATCCTTAAGGATTGTTTAGCCCTAGAGAAGGCAAACAGGATCCCATGGTTGGCGTATGGTTGGCGCATGCAGCAGGTTGGGCCGACCTGATCTGTTTACTTCACCAAAGGGCATTATAAAGGAGGATATAGGGTGGATCAAAGATAACTTCCGTAACCTGCTGGAGGCAGAAAGGGAGGAGCAGGAGCTGAGAAAACCAGTGGTGAAAAGTATTTACGGTTTATCAACCTCCCCATTCATTGAACCGTATCTGATGTGCGGCACCAAGCCCTTCCATCGGTTTATATTGGTCAGATTTCGGTTCAACCTAATTCACTTTATATTGGGTGTATTTCCTAAATGGGGGAAACCTGAAGATGTACCACCATGTTCCTGTGATAACTTTTCCCGACAGGACACACTCCACTTGGTAATGTTCTGTGAGCACTACTGAGAGGCGCGTAAAAAATTCTTGTTTACAATCTTACGCGATGCTGGTTTTGCACAAGTTAGGCCCGCTCTTATATATTTACAAATGCTTGGTTCCGTCCAGGTTACTTATAGCGTGGCTAGCTTTTTGACGGCCGCAGCTCGGCTAAACAAACGAAGACCCCTCTAAACATAATCATTCAGTGGGACTAAAAGCGGTTCATGGCTTGAACTTGAATCACCCAAAGATGCACTTTATACTAGATCTAATAGCCGTTGGTTAAGGGTCTTTTTACATTGTATACTCTGTATTTATTGATTTTCGATTTTGCACTTATGAAATGTAAAAATTGAATGCTTGTTTTTACTGTCTTTTTCTTAAATATTTTTAAAGTGTGGAGGTTTATGCTTCTTGTTTTCTCTTTTATGATTTTGATTAATCGAAATAAAGATTTTTTGACTGACTGACTGAAATCAATAGTTCAATAATTTAAAAACTTTTAAAATATAAATTAAAAATATTTTACAAATATTGTTTACATAAATTAAAACATCGACATACTAAAAAACAGTAAATACAGTTTTAAAAAATATATTTATAAATTGTTTTAGAATACATTTCTAAAATGTACAAAAATACTACATAATAAATCATATTTATTAATTATTTAAAACATATATATAAACAAATACATTTTTTGTAAATTTTGTTATCAAAGTTCACATGGTTTCCAATAGAGACTAATTGAAAAAGTGTTCTTGTTTTATTTTCACAGGACTCCGTTGTTGTATGGTTCTTTCTACATGAGTGGAGCATCGCAGAAGAGAACATTCGGAATGCAGAGCTGCAGTTGTGTACGTTTGTTTAAACTTTTAATACATGTATGTAAGATAGGCAATTTACTGCAAAGAGAGCCTGAGGGAGGTAGTGAAAACCAATTAAAATTGTAATGTTTAATTTAAAGTCTACTAACTAGAATTAAATCTCCATTGCAGCTTGTGCTTGTAATGGGTCTTTGTTATTTTTTTCCAAAAGGTTACCAAAACATTCTAGAAAGGGCTTTACAAATAATTTGCAACTAAATGATATAGAGTGTTTTGTTTACTTTAAAAGGAAAAAGAAATGTTGTTGTTTTTTAACAGTTTTTTTTAAAGTTCGTATTCGCGTAAATATAGGAGAACATCACAAAAACTTTAGGGAAGACCAAAAACATCTTTAGGTAAGTGAAATTTTAATAATTCAAAGGAAAATACATTTTAGGACACATGTAATATAGCATCACAGCAATGTAATCCACAAGAACATTTGCAATTGATAATGCTAAATATATGCAATGTTTTCCAGGTAGTCTGTAGCCTTAAGTAATGACAACTCTTGTAATTGAAACTATAATCTTTGAGACATGCTATACTTCTTTTAGATGGTCAAGGCTAGCAGCTTCCAGTTAAACATTCTGCATGTCTCATTGCTTGAAAACATTGCTCTTTGGTCAAAATTTCCCAGAAATAAAGAAGCTGGGGCTAATTTTGTCAATTGCATTATTAAAAGAGTTCTGCAAATCCTCAATCACATTGCTTGTTCTTCCACACAGGCAGTGTAGCAGTTCCACCACTCAGTAGGAAACGGTGGCTTTCTTCTACAACCAGACCTGTTCAGATACCCAATCCATGCTTCTTCAAAGCAATTTTGGAAAGGAGTACATTTTTCTTCGTTTTGCACAAGGTATTTTGATTGTACAATTAAAGTGTAGTTGTCGTCTACACTTGCAGGAGGCACGAAGCACAAACCATTTTTTTGTAGCTTAAGTTGCATTGAACTACTTGAGATATAGTCTTTTTTTTAATGTTACACTTATATGCCTCAAGAAAAGTGATAATCAACACTTTTGAATTTGGGTACTAGGTCACCATTTAGTTACAGAATTTATCATTTGGATTTCAAAAACAAAAACAATTTTCCTAGGACATTTTTCTAGAGTTTATTTTTAACAACTGACAAAACCTCAGTGTATGTGGTAGCCTGTTGTCAAGGGGTAATGCAAATAGCAGTGGCACAGTTGTATTACAGACAGATGCATGTATTGTGCATACTTCGGTAAAAATGATGTGGGGTAGATTTGAAAGTAGCATCCATTGCCCAAATATCACTTATCTCAAGGGTAAAACTGATATGATGGGTTTTGTGGTGAGACAGAGGCCTTTCAGAGGAAGCTGCAAAGTAGGTGAAGGACACATGGGTACCAGGAAAAATAAAGAGGTGAAATTCAACTCAGAAGACTTTGAGCAGTCAACATCTGGAATTGTATTATGGTTTTGAAGGGGGAGTACCAGTAATTGAAGCAAATCATAGTTGTTTATAATGAATTCCTTTAGATTGTTGATAACCACTTGGTGTGAATTGTTAAACAGTGTATTGATAGGAAGAAATTTGCTGGTGTGAGCACACATGAAGAGTATACATCTGAAGAGACCATCCATCTATGCTAAACTAGTTGGTCTTTTGATATTTAAGTGTGGCTTTATGGTTATTTGAGAACAGGCCGGAAAATGTGGACTGAATATATGCAGTTATCTTGAAAGTCAGCAGTTTTGCTTTTTTGGTGTGTTTTTTTTAAGGGTCTCAGATAATTGGTTTTGCTCTAGCAGAATTTGTTCCAAAGTTGCTACAAAATCTCATTCAAAGATGGTAGACTATCCAGATATTGGCAACTGAAGGTGTTTGTTATGAAAAGTGTGAGAGGATTTGAATTTAGGACAGGAAAGGTGAGTCCACATGGAGCAAATCAGCAATTAGGGCCTCATTAAGATAGCCGTGGGACCACCACCATCAGACCATCGGTGGCGGTACCACCACCATCGGACCATGCAAGCCTGTCCTCGTCTCACGATGGCGGGCGGAGTGACCATTCATCTCTATCGTCGGACTGTCGGATGGACTGTAATCCTTACAATGGTGGCCATGCCTGCTCAGGCATCAACATAGGGATTACATTGTCAGTTTTCACTAGCCATAAAAAGGCAGGCAGAAAGTGACTTGGGGGCCATAGCGGCCCCTCTTTCCCCCAGATTTTCGCCATGGGCCCTGTGCCCCTAAACATTTGCCTGTCACATGGTGCAGGGATGTTTGTAAAGGGTTTTTTGTACTGCTACCTGTGCTGCAGCCCGCAGCAGACACCGCAATACAAAAGATACACATTGCGACCGCATTGAAGGCGGTCACATCCTAATACCGATGATGACACTGCGGACAGCTAGTTAGGCGGTCCCGTTCTCGACAGGAAGGCAGTTAGATGAAAGTACAACTGCCATCATAATGAGGCCCTTGGTTGCATATGTGAAGCCTTTTAGACCAGTTGAAACAACCACAATTTTAAGAGGGGTGACCGCAGGAGCTATGGGTGAAGCATGCAATCATATTGGTTAGTTTTGGGCTGCACTATATGAGGGTTGCAAGCTCTTCAAAAGTGAATGTTCCTGGAGGAAGGTTCAAAAATGCTTTAAGGTCAGCAGATTAGTCAAATATGATAATATTTGCACATTTGTATTTTAAACCAATGGAAAATACCTCATCAATGGTAGTAAACGCAAGGGCTTAGTACTTGCACATAATCAGAACTTCTGATTGTGCCCTAAGATTCAGGAATAGAGGGCAATTTATTGAGCAAAGACAGTACGTGGATCTAACCACAATTCTTAGAGGCTGGACGTTAGAATTGTACAGTGCTTAATTTGAGCTGGTGCTTTCCAGTTCTCGATACCGGTGCCAGCACTTAAGTGTCAACACCGACACTTAAGACGGTCTGCCACATGGTAGTACTGTCTGTCTAATTCTGAGATGAGTACAATCACAGTTGCTTAATAATTCAATATACAGTCACTACTAATACCTGCCACCTAAGTCATTCCTACAGCTTTGGGTGGCCTGGAAAAGTCTGAATAGTCAAACTTGTAGTAGTGTGATGCTTAGTAGCTTTTTTGGTGCTGCCATTGGCCATAATGGCAGGGGAAATGGGTGGTGTAAGCTTTCAATGGCCTACTGACAAGGGCCCTGGCGCTTATTTTCTTACAAATGAAGCACTGAAAATGTAAATACAGGTTGCGTTTCAGTGAGACTAGAAGATTCAAAAGAATTCTGTTGTGTTGATCCCACAATTCAGGCTGGTATTTTAGAAGTGTACAGTAAAGGGATATGCACGTAATCCAATTCTTTGTGTCTTGAATAAAATCTAAATTTTATTTTCATTACCAGTTCTGAAAATTACAATTTATTGCATAATAAAGATATTCAGTATCAGTCAGGCAGATCACAAAAAATCCACTGCAACCACTTATCATGCAGAACAACCTTCCTATTGATTTTTGTCAGAATGAAAATGTTATATGATTCCGGCAAGCTTGGATATTGTTTTGTTCCCTAGAACCTATGTTGTCCTGTAGCACTGTATTTAGCCGTAGTGCATTGTTAGTACCAAGATGTTGCTTGGAATTTTTTTTGTGATTTAGAATAAAAGAAAAATAATGAATGATAGAAAGAAAATGAGGTTTGGTGCCATAGATCGTTGCATTCGTCTTAGCATATCACCCTCAGCAATATTGATCTTCGGCAACAGCAGCAACACATAAAATGACTCATTGTGGCCATCAGACATAGGACCCACGCCCACTGCACTGCACTAATGGAATCCCGGGGTAATCCACAAAAGTCCTACCCAATACGTTTCTTCACTTCTCCCAACAACAATAGTGCCCCACTTGTGTGAATGGGCTATCGCCATTGAGAGGAAAGACTCCCTAATCTGTCTAAAACACAAAGAAACAACAAGGTTTTGCCTTGCAAAGTTACCCATTCTGGCAATGTGGATAGCTGCCGTATTTAGACCATTGCCCAGTCGACATTCAGGGAAACCTGTCAAGCCCACATATTTCTGCAACTAAGGCATTTAGGGTATTCTAGGGTGGTGTGGCTTGCGTAAAACCCAATATCTTTTCCTTTCCTGAATGCCTTGCAAGCACCAAACTTTGAATGAATCACAGATTTGCCTCATACTTTTGTGAAGGAAAATTCCGGAATCTGTTAGAATCCATACAATGCCTACCACATATGTGCAGTATATAGGGAATAGTGTGTGAAAGACATTCTGACGCGAAAGGGTTAATTAGCTTAGGCAGTGAAGATGAGTGAAAATGCCTGCACAAACCCCCATGTACCATGCTAAGATAACAGATGATCTTGTGATGCTTGTTTCTGCCATTTCTAATAAACACAATTGTATGTGCTGATAAGGTGTTGTGTTTACTGTACCAGGCTAAGGCATCTGGAACATAGGAGACATACTGTTGAAGTTTTACAAACTCAGAATGGGACTGGGAGGTGTCTGAAGGCCCTGGCAGGATGATTGATTGGTAAAGTGAGAGACAAAGGCGATTGTCCTGGGTTAGCAAAAACACTGATACTATCACGAGAACTACAGGTGCATGTAGGAAACATGATGTTGTGTAAGCTAGCTTTTAGTGTATAAAAGGAGGGGTGTGTATGTCTTTGGAAAGCTCACAGAATGAGTCGTGAAGATCTGCCATTGCATACCGAGGCACTGCCCTGCAGCACCATTCCCAGAGAGAGAGGGCAAGTGGTCAGAGCTGGCTTCCCCGTGCTGCAAGAGACTCTGACCCTTCACCCCGGATATGTGCTCCAGTGGATTTTGAGTAATTTAGGTTAAACAAAATATATATATCTGTAAGCGCGCCCCGGTACGCGCTCCGGGGAGCGCCCCGGGAGCGACACGCGAGGTGCGCACGGAAATCTGATTGGCTCTTGGGTGTCTGTAAACATTCGAAACAGTCCGGAGCGGCCGCCATCTTGTGTCTCTGTAAAATCGAGACACAAGAGGTGGCTAAAACAAAGGGGGAAATGACCATAATGCGTCAGGGATAGACCCCCTCTGACCCCCTAGGTTTGATGTGGGGGCTATAAAAGGGCTCGGCGATGTGTCGGCGTTGTTGTTGTGTGATTGGTATTCATCAATCGCCTCTGCGATGTGTTTTACCACTGTCTTTTTGTGTAGGAGAGTGTCCCTGAGTCGCCACACCCCACGAGGAGTCCGACCCGCCGGCCAGGCGAACGTCCCTGAGACCGGCGCATGGTCTGACAGAGAAAGGACCCCAATCTCGGCTGCCGTGGCCAAATCCCGAACCGGTCCATTAACTAGAAGATGGTCTAGTCTTGCGTATGTCTTGTGTGCGTGTGAGTAGTAGGAGTAATCCCTATCAGTGGGGTATAGTCGGCGCCAAAGATCGTGAAGATCCAAATCTGCGAGTTGGGTCTTTCCCGCTTGTGACAATTCCCCCGTTTGTGGGTGGCGTTGAGCGGACCTATCGACTGAAGAGTCGAATACCACATTCAAATCTCCTCCCAGTATGATGTGTCTGTCCGGGGACGCTGTTATGTCCACCAGTGCAGAATGAAGTAAGCGTTCTTGATGCTCATTTGGACTGTATAGTGTCCCAATAGTAAACGTCAGGGCCCCCAGTTTAAGCCTATACGCCAAAAGCCTCCCTTTCTGTTCTTCAAATTTGTGTAGAATCTCTCCCCTGAAGGACCTAGACACCAGGATAGCCACTCTGGCCGTTTTAGTGGTATTCGAGGAAAAGAACTGCGTGGGAAATTTACGTGAGCGCAGTCTATGGCAATCACGCGCCAGCAGGTGAGTCTCCTGTAGGACACAAACATCCGCTTGCCTATCCTCCAGTAAAGACAGGACTGCCCTCCGCTTAGTTGGATTGTTAAGTCCCTTGACATTAAGTGTTACTACTTTTAGAGTCGCCATGAGTGATGAGTCCAGTGTGATAGAAGCAAGCGAACAGAGCTAGAAGATGTCAGACTGTGGGCAAAACGGACACAGGTGCCCCTTTGGGGCAGTGCTAAGGCATCGAACGAACTGGATGGATTTCCCCCCCCTCCTCCCCAAAACCAACACCCAACCCCCTTGTCCCACAACTCCTCAACCCCCCCTCCTCTCTACCAACTCCCGACCCCAACTCCCCCCTCCCCCCCTCTCTCCCAACCCCCCAGAACCTCTGAACAAATTGTCCCAGTCATGTCCCTGACGGACAAGTCCGTAGTATGGTATGTAAGTGGACGTCCAGCCACACACCTCACCCTCCACCGCTCCCTCCCCCCTCGCATCCCGAGCCTGCAGCAACAGCAATGCTATGCCGTTCTCCCCCCGGAGCAATCTTACGCTGTCAGCGCAACACCCCCAGCAACGGCCGAGTCTCCGGATGCCGCTTGGGTGGCGCTTGCCATGTCCGCTCTGATAGAGGGTGATCTTGGCCCCCGAGCCGTAGCCGGTGGTCTGCGCCTCGAGACCCTGTGCCATCCATCCCCGGTGGTGCGCCTCCGTCTCGGCGTGGCGGATTCCTCCTCCTCCGCGGTGATTCCCGGTACTTCACACGTGTCCTGCAGGGATCGCAGTCTTGCCGCCACGTGGAGGTCTCCACCGTGGCCACTCTCTCCCCCAGGCCGTCCACTTCTCTCCGTACTTCGCGCACCTCTCCCGCCACTTCTTGTTTCAGCGTCTGGAAATCGCCTCGCAATGTGCCAAATAGGGATTCCAAGAAGGATCTGGTGACCGGAGGTTCACCGCCCCAGCTGAGTGCGAGCGTCCTGCAGAGCCCGGCGATGGCTGACTCCTATCTCCGCTGGCTTGGGTCCCGCTGAGCATCTCAGGGAGCGTCCGGTCATTCTTTTTACCGCCCTTTTGTCCCGCCATCTTTCCCAAAGGCCCTTCGCTCCGTTCTCGTACCCCTTTGCTAAGGCAGTCCGCAGGGTGCCTGCCCTGCCGTCCGCTTCCCGGCAGAGGTTGGCGCCTTCCGTGTGTGCCCACCAGATTTAATTCCGCTCGGCCAATCTGCCACCTCAGTCCTGCCCCTGTTAGTGACGATAACACCAGCAAACCGATGCCCCGGGGGTTCAGCCGTCCGCACTGCGGTGCCCGGTGGCGCGGGGGCTGTCTGCGACCTTCACTCTTCCTGGTACGGCCCCACTAGGACCGTCTTGCTCATAATCACCTGGTCCGGCCCGCGCGTGGGTGCACCGAAGCTTCACTTCAGGATTGTCCACACTGGATTGCGCCCCAGCTCGTTGCCTGCAGGCCTCTCCGTCTCAGGCAGCCCGCTCGACCCCCCCCCCATCCACACTCCGGGGGGGAGCCACACACGAACACACAGTCTGTATCCCCGGGGGGGGTTTAGGCGCCAACGGCCCCCAGCACAGCTTCCTCCACTATGTCCCTCAAGTGGGTGTCTCAATTGCGAGGCTTCACGGCCTCGAGTAGTGCCCTCTGCTGTGCGGGCCCTCTCCTCACCCACACCGTAGATCTGGGCAAAGGAGATTCAGCCGCTATTCATGGGCCACTTGATCCGACCTCTCCCGGGCAAGCCTTCCCCCCCTGCTGGTCCTGTCCACAGTAGGCCGCAACCACGGTCTCTCTTTAGGTGGCCTCCCGACCCTCTGGGCAGCGTGCCCTGCAAGCCTGCCAAGTAGTGTCTGGGGCCCCAGAGCAATCCCAGGTCCCGCCGGCATCCTCCTCACCTTCCCGGGCCTCAGGGTCGGGCTCAGCACCGCACCAAGCCCCTTCGCCGCCTCTTGCCTCCACACAGTTCCGGACCTTCCCTGCTCCTGAAGACCGGGCCCATCGAGCGCCGCACCCAGGGAGACGCCTCCGATTCGGCCCCCAGAGCAGCACTGGCCTCAGGTCCGTTCGTAGCAGTCCCCGGTCCTGCCAGTAGTCCCCGGGGTCTCTTCGCTGACCGCTCCATCGGGGCCTCCGCGATGTAGGCCTCAGCCTCGACCTCGATTAGGGTGCTGCCCGCTCCAGGGGCGTGGTCACTCAGTTGTCTGTTCAATGACTTGTGGTCTGCTCCCGATCTCCACCGCGGTCCCCAAGCTGCTTTACAGCTTCACCGTGCGGTGCCTCCGCCGGCTCCCTCCGCTACCCGGGTCCGCCTCGCCCCAGGCCGCGTCTCTGCTGTAGGCCGCCGCCCCCGGTCCCCGAGCCTGACTGCTCCGCACCCGATCTACTGCCGGCCGGCCAAATTCCGGGTCGGTCACAAGCCTGGATGGGCTCAGTTTGTTTCCGCCACTTTCCCCACGCTATCGAGCGCCAAAAGGGGGGAGAACAGGTGATTTTAAAGGCCCAGGAACAAGACAGGGTCGGGAGCTCCACGCCCCCGAATGAGGCCTTTCACATGTATAGTTAGGCTAACATAGGGAACACTACAATTGGCCATGCAGGAATCACACAAGAGGACCAAGTTAGTCCAGCTGAACAAAGTTCCTTTTATCCTGGCTGTTGAGCATTAAAGGATTCCACGTCGAGGATATGTCATGCAACGGGGGTTCCAAGGAAGCTGTGTGCTGCAATTCGAGATCCTGTATCGGAGATGCATCACTCAGGGGCAGTTCTGATGGAGTCATCGATGGGGCTTGCAATGCGAGGTCCTGCGTTGTTGTTGAGGCAGCCATCTACAAAGGCTTGCAATACAAAGTCCTGCAGCAGGGATGTATCATGTAGCGGTGGTTCTGAGGAGCTGCGATGTGAGGTCCTGCATCGGGGATGCAATGCGCAGCAGCGGTTCCGATGGGGAGATGCATCGCGCTGCATCAATTCTGCCAGAGAGACCACAGCTGACCTGGCAGAGCACCTTCAGGCCCTCATTCTACGGTCTAGGTCCAGGGTGGCATCACTTGGGCAGGCAAGATTCACTGTAGACAGAGTCCAGGTACTGGGTTCAAGATGGTTAGAGCCTTTTCTGCTGTCCCTAGGCCTCTGATCAGAGGAGAGCAGCCAACTAGACCTTAGAGACACCCTGGCATTTCTGGGTTCTGGGTGCAGGTCCACTTCTTTTCATTCAGGCAGCAGGGCAGCCGAGTAGCAGGGCAGTAGAGGGGCAGTCCTGATTGCAGCAGAGCAGCACAGCAGTCCTGAGTCTTCTACAGGTCTAGAGGTGTACTGAAAATGTCGATCTGACGGTCCACTATTTATCTTAGGTGCCAGCTTTGATGTAGGAGAAGTTACAAGAGGGTTCCTCCCCCAGAGGTGTTTGGAATTTACTTCTTCCCTGTTCGTGTCTAGCTTGTCTGAGGGTACAAAAGCCTAGTCTGAAACCTTTTGCAAGTGTGCTGAGGCAGAGTCTTTGCAATGTGCAAGTGCGGTAGGTGACAGCTCCACTCCTCACTAAGTCAGAGAAGGTCCACTCTGTGAACACCTATTCCCTCTTTGTCTCACTGTGTTGGAGAAATACACAAAGACCAACTGCCAGCTACTCATAGGCATATGACCCAGAAATCAGAGTGCAGGCACCAAATTGTTAGGGTAATAAAATGCCAGTTTTTCAGTTTTTAGAATTGTGACTTATAATCCGACCTTACCATTAAAGAGGGTTTTAAATTACAATTCTTTTGACTGCAAACTTGACATGCCTACCTACTCCCAATTGAAAGTTATCAGTTATTAAATGTAATAAAGTAACCGAATATTATACTATAGGAGAAGTGGGCCTCGCAGTAGTGAAAAACCAATTTAAATAAATATTACAAATACAGTTCCAACTTTTTAAATACACTTAGCCCTGCCCATTTAGCTGTTTAGGGCCTACCCTCTGTAACTTATATGTATTAAAAAGGAAGGTTTAGGTAAAAAAAAAGATTTATTTTGCAGGTCAAAATGGATGTTTAAAACTGGACACACAGGCTGCAATGGTAGGCATTTGACAGGCTACTTAAGTGGGTGGCACAATTAGTGCTGCAGGCCCACTAGTAGTATTTAATTTACAGGCCCTGGGTACATGTAGTACCACTTTACCAGGTGGTTATAGAAATAATGAGAGGCCCAACACTCCTCTGTGTTGTTACTGCCTGTGGAATTGTGAAAGCAATGTAGCCTAATTGAGCATTTTGCAGCTTTTTTTTCAAAGAAGAACTACTACTGATGAACATTTTGAAAAACTGTGGCCACATGGCACATTTTCCTGATAAATCTTCAAAGAAATTCGCGGTGAAATCTATAGCATCAACATAGAGACTGTAGGCCGGTATAAAGCAGGCAATGGTCTCAAAAGACCCACAGGCGAGCAAACAGGCAATAGTAACAAAAGATCTACAGTTTTAGAATGGGAATAGGAAATGGTCTCAAATGACTCACATTTAGTATGGCATTTAAGGGCAAATAGAACATGTTTGAACGTGTTGTTTCCCTTCAACAAAGTAAGTTGGCTACCCAAAATATGTTCAAACTGCTGCTAATACTTTAGCTATTCCAGGGTACGTTGCATTTTAAGAATCATGGAACCTACTTATAGCCTGGTGTCTTAACTGAACTTAGGCAAGTATAGAGCCTTTCCATGCTAAAGTAATTTATCATTCTCACTGCATTTTACCTGTTCCCTTGTCCAAATATCTTTAGCTTTATATAGGAATTCTATAGTTGCTTTAGTTAAAATATTTCTACATGAATAAGGCTATTGAGTGACTATTCTTAGTTTTCAATGGTAAAAATTACTCTGGATCATTAATCAATTCATTTTCTGGTTCTCTGTGCCTGGATAAAGCATCAGCTTTACTACTGCTTGGAACAAGTTTTTAATGAATCATGAAAATCATAATAAAAAAAAGCATAGGGTCAATCTAAATTGTCCGGTCGTCATTTCTCTTGTCCATTTGAAACACTGTAAATTCCCGTGATCAGTGTATTCGTCTGCAGAGGCTCCTAATAAATAATGTTTCCAAGTTAGCTCTGCTGAAGAAAACCTTTTATAATAATAAGCCACTGTAGGAACCTACCCAATATCTAGCTTTCTACATGACCAAACACCTCCTGTAGCATGTTATTAAATATCTGTTTCAAGAATAAATGGATGCTCCGGAATTAAGATGTTGTGAAGTCAGTGCCCAAGAAAAATGTTTCTTCAAAAAACAAAATGACGGATCAGCTTTTTTGAATCACAGAAAAACTGCTCCCATACTTAGAGCCCTAATATGAGTATGACAGTTCTGGGACCGCCGCACTCGCGGTTACAGTCCAACCTCCACCACCCTGAGCGATCCGACTGCTGCATTAAGATGGTGGTGGTGGGATTTCTGCATCTGCTGGCATCCAGAATCCCGCTGCTGTGACGATCTCAAAAGGGGCTGAATATGCTGATGCCAGCACCACTGTCCATATTACGACCTGCATTTCCACTGCCAATTTCATGGTGGGGACCCCACTAAGGAAAGGGTGGATCAAATGCAGGTAAGGGGTCCCAACAGGGTCCCTGGTGAATCTAGCCATTGGGTTGCGTGCAGGGCACATGGTGTGCCCCCTACAATTGCACCTTTGTGGGAGCACTGTGTGGCATGCACAATATGGTGCATGCCACACCATGAACGTACATGCTGCAGGCTCTCTCAAAGCGGCGGTATGCTGTTTAGGCTCTCCAATGAGCCTAACATACCCATTGTTTTGACACTGCTGCTCCAGCGCTCACCAGCCCTGGATTAAACTCCTAATCCGGCAGGCGTGTTCACCACGGGCTTGACGGTCTTCCTGCCCCACCGCTGTGGCGGTCCCTATGAAGACTCCCAAACTCGTAATAAGGCCCATAGAAATCTAGTATAGGGTTTTACTATTTCAGAAAATAGATGACTGAACCACCTATAAAAGTAAGAACCGCTTAACTTTCACTGATATTGATTGATGCTGGTCACTATTCTATTGTTGACAATTTCTCCTCTTCCATCTAAATACCTTTAGGATAATTATATAAACAAGCATTTACAGCTGTGCCATTAAAGACCCATTTACCCATCTCAGCAAAAGGTTAGTGATCTCTTTGCATTTGTAAAACCGCCTTCACATGTGGTATTTGTATCTCCAAGGAATCTGAATACATTTAGATATAATCCTGATTATGCAGAATGCATCCAAATATCCTCTTAACATCTAATTAGTGAAGTATTAAAATACAGCAGTAGTGTTACAGAAGTCAAAATATATGACCATTTATTTAAACATTCTAAACATTGCGAACATGAAATTTCCACTTGTTATCTCCTCAGACTGCAATTAAATAATATGCAAGGTCGCAATTGGTAAAAATGTGTGCATGTAAACAATAGAATAGGATTCAAGCAAGTGGGTGTTGATAATTTATGGTAGCTCTGTAAATTCTCTATAGTCCATACATATTTTCAAATTGCCTCCTTTATTTGGAATAACAAACAATGGAGAGTGATTGGCCAAACTGTCCTATTTGTACTTATTGTCTAAGATTTTCTTTGTCTGGCTTTGTAAGTGCATATACTTGGCTACGCGTTATTGTTATACCAGTTCTAAATCAATATTACAGTCAAATCTCTTATACAAATGTAGTGTATTTGCATTTTTCTTACTGAATACATCACTGAAATCTTTATAACAGTTCAATACGGCGGTCAGACATTTAGTAACATAAGGATCTATTCTTGATAATGCCGTGCCATATCGATCACAGAATACCTGGAATCACTTTATACTGAGGTGCATCAATTTAATCAAAACATAAAGGTTCCCAGGATAAATCAAAGAAATCATGTATGAATGGAAACGCACAGGGCCTGAGGATGAAATAGAATCATCGAGTGCTTTAAAATCTTTAGCAACATTTATTTAATCACTGTTAAGATCTAGAAAACTTAATTTACGAATACTTTCCTGAGACTCCTAAATCTAAACATGCTTGAACAATATTTTCCTGATCAGGCAGCAAATCTTTTTTTATTAGTAGATTCATACCGGTCACAGATGATTGCACAGTATTTCCTACTCAATTTAGAAGTTATGGCAACATAGGAAACGTATTTCCCATCATCCATATGCCAAATGTGAGAGTGCTATGGGAGGAAATAATTTCCCTTAATGCTTAACAAAGCTATGTGTAAGTACAGCTTGTTATTCACTTTTACAGATTCATATTGTTAGGTGAAAATATACCAAAAAAAAATTGCCCCTTCTCCACATATTTGTGACCTTACAACCTGGCTTAATGATGAGACAAAGGAAAGAGGAAAGAGAGTGAGATATCACAGAGAAAAACAAAAGTACATGTCCGAGTATCCCTGTCCCAGCTGTGAAAATGCCTAATCTTCCACATGACTGCCCCTGCACAACTACCTGAAAAGCCTGTAACTTTTTAAAACAAATTTGAAAAATGTCATCTCTGGAGAGGACCGGTAAAACTCACCAAAGGTAATTATATAGCCATATTAAAAAGTGACTCTTCGCGAAAAGAAGGTGCTGAGGGAGAAAACCCCATAAAATATGGTAATTGCCATTAGGCACAACGATGGCGCTTCATTCTGAGACCAAATTGTATATGATATTTGCCATCCTATCATCAGAGAAAATAATTTTTTGAATTTCATATCCAAAGGGATCAGTGAATGTTATCATGCCTCTCTGAATCCATATCCAACCACACAAGATGAATATCTTTGTTGGCAGTAGACCTGAGGGAATGGGTATGAGGTAAGAAAGAAAACTAAGATACCGGATACCACCACTCTGGCTGGCTATTCAGATAGGCTCTGACTTCTGCTTGTGTATAGATGATATTTAAAGACAAGATAAAAAGTGTTTAATATCCTATAAACCATGTTACATTGTCTTATACTTTCTGTTACAATCAAATAGGGCCAAACTTATCAAAGAGTTGCATTGCCGCTGCGCCACAACTCTTAAGTTGAACTTATCAAGCCACAGAAGGCCACCTTGCGTGGCCCTGAGTGGCTTGATAAATCTGGAGTAATGCAACACAACTCAAATCGCTGTTTTGCGTTACTCAGCCCCACTGAGGCTGTCCATGTGCAGAGCGTGGGTGTTCCCACGCATCCATGGATTTTGGCACATTCCCAGATTTACCATTACTGGTAGCCCTCCGTATGCATCAAAATGCAACGATTTCCCAGGTGAGACGTAACAAGGAGAAATATCTTTATTTCTCCCAGTTGTTTCCTCTCTCTATGTGTGCTGCATTCTGCAGCACATATAGAAAGACCAAAATGCCTCAAGGGTTTGTTTTTGTGCACGATGGTGTCTCTTCCTTCACAAAAACAATCATGCTTACATAGCAGGCACCCTTGCACCTTGGTGAGTAGCAGATGGACAGAAAATGGATGGTGAGAGAGAAAGCGAAGAATACAGAAAGGGTGTTGTTTGATCATTTTTTACCAGGTCTCTGCTGCTTTTGAATTTCATTCCGGCCCTAGCTCCAGGGCTGCAAGTACTACAGACAATAGGATTAGTGGGTATCTTGTCATTATTTCATGCACGCTATGGTGCCTAACAGATTAACAGATTAACTGTAACATCATTTTCATAATGATTTCTTCCCTGTAGGCATTTCATGAATGTTTCCATGATCTGTCAAAAGAATGTTTACCACGAGCAAGTAGTGGAAAATATAAATTTTTTAGAAAGTATTTGTTGTAAATATTTGTACTCTAGACAGCAACAAAATAAACCCCACCTAGATGTCAGCCCTAAAATATCATGTCATTATACGGTTGTGGTAAAAATATTGTGACTTCAAAAATATCAAATGTAAGTATATAATTTGTAACTCTTTTACTTGCATACTAGTACATCAAAGTTTTAAACATTTTTAATGTTGTTTTTTAATATACTTTTTTGTACTGTTTTATGGTTATAATTCATTATGCATATTATTATATCATTATGATTTTCTCTAAAATGTTAGTGTGATTTCAATTTTTTCAGGCATACCAGGGAGTGTTTTCTTGTAAATTATACTTCAATGTATGTTAATCAATTATTTTTCCTCACTGCTTGTTAGACTGTACAACCCACAACATATGTACTTTCTCCAATGTTTATTGGACTGGACTGCAAATAGTACACACCTCCACAATGTTTACAATCTCCTAAAAGTGTGGCTGGAGTCATAAAAGTAATTCTGTCCCCTCTGCCCCCACAGTATGCACTTTCCCAAATTTTTGCTAGACTGGAGTTAGAAAAGTAAATCTGTCCACCAAATGTATGCACTTTAACCAATGTTTGTTAATCTAGAGTTAGAATAGTAGATGTGCTCCTCCTCCCCCAAATCTATGCACTTTCCCCAGTGTTTGTTGGATTGAAATTTGAATAGTAATTTACAACACCCTTCTAAGAATGCGCTTTCCCCTTGGTGTGGTATTTGTTAGACTGGGGGAAGGTATATTTAGGATTGTAAATCTAGTCCAACAAACACTGGGGATATTGTGTACAATTGGGGGAAAGTTAGATTGACTGTTGTACTGAAAGTGTATGCATTTTCCTCAATGTTTCTTAGACTGAAGTCAGAGTACTAAATCTGGCTTGATCTGATGTATGCACTTTTCTCATTATTTTTTGCACTGGAGTTAGAGTGCTATATTTGAACTGACCTGACCTTCGAGCATCTCGGAGCCCGGGAGCACGCATGGAAGGATCAAATTTCCGCCAGCATGAAGTTCCCATGACCGAAGAGGCGATATGAAATTTGGGAATTACATGCATTGGGCGCCCGACATTACTGCTTGACCTACGTCATTTTAGGTGTAGAAAGACAGCAACATCCGGAAAGCTGCAGTGCCCTACATGAACTTATTGTCGCCCTGATGAATACCTTCATTTAAAAACATCTTCTGGTCCACTCATGAAGGTTTAAACATGTCAGATTTTTCACCCTGAGGGCAAGAGTAACCATAAAGGAAATAACACCCAGAACAATGTAGAGCCTGGACTGGATTAAATAAGCAACGACATAGAAATTTAGACCAGTACTCTGACCCCCGCAGGACCTTCAAAGTACAGAGTATCGAGGATCCAAATATAATAGGTCCCATTAACACATAAAAGATTGT
The DNA here is from genome assembly GCF_964263255.1 of Lissotriton vulgaris. NCBI lineage: Eukaryota > Metazoa > Chordata > Amphibia > Caudata > Salamandridae > Lissotriton > Lissotriton vulgaris. The sequence goes on along the minus strand of NC_141695.1, from coordinate 280,416,606 downwards.
AGGACAGAGTAATCTCTCACTTTTTGATTTATTTATGTATTATGTTTAATATTATATTAAATGTGTAGCGGTTTATTGATTTTTTTCATAATTTAACTTTGTCTTTAAAACACCAGATGTACTGTTTGTGTATCATGTAAATACTGTAATGTTGTGAGAGATGTTCAAAAGATGAAGCTCAGAGTTAATAAATATGACTTCTGAGGGTAAAAGACTAATGATCTATTTGTGGTGAGAGGGGTATTTCTTGTATTATTAGCTTATATTTGAACTCCAATGCATTTATTTTCCCACAATCATGAGGTTTGACCTAGATTAGTAAATTTGACCCTCCAACCACAAAGCAAATATATTTTGCCCATTGTCTGTAAGATTTTACTTACAGTAGCATAACATGTGTATTTGTAAAGCACACGTATCACCCAAGGGTCCCAAGGTGTTGAATAACAGATGTATATTGTAACCCAACTCAATAGTACTCATTTTATCAACCTCAGATGGAGGAAATGCTGAGCGGATCCACAGGGATTACAACCTGTAACCATGAGGTCCAACACGGGCCCCTATAGTGGATGCATTAGTCCACTGCTCCACTCCACTGCACCACTCCAGTACTGGATTTGAGTTGCTTATTTAGTGGCTTCTATTTTTTATTTCTTTTAGAATGTCTTCAAGAACATTTTATGGAAATTAATTTAATGTTATATATATTTGAAAGTATTATTTAAGTTTTATTAATTCTGTTTTGTTTCTGTTATTTGTGTTTTTTGTTTCAGTCTTTAGCAAATATTAGTTGTAGGATTTTTTTTATGTTTGAAACACTTTATTGAACATACAAGAATATACAACAAGAAAAACTACCAGCGGCAAAGCAATAACTGAAGCATAGTGATAATAAAATATACTTCGCACAATAAAAGTGATAAAAACTATTTTTAAGATTTTAAATGGAATGGGAAGGGAAAGATGGGGAAGGAAGAAATGGGAGGGGAAGGAGGTAAATGTACATATTAATACCAAAAAAGAGTGCATATTAGATTGCAAAACCTAGCAAGGCATGAATAAATCATTAGTCCAGCAATAACATATAGAGAATCATTATGAATAATAGAGAAAGAGAACAGAGAATCGATATTCAAGGTGGTTTAACATTTGTACAAAGAGACATGTCTTAAAGTAATCCGATCTAAATAGGTTGTAAGGTAGCCAAAAGAGGTCTCTCTTAGGTGTTGGTTTACAGGAGGAGGCGAAGGCAACATCAAGTCTATGAAAGTGACAAAGTGAATTCCACCAGTGTTGTGTAGAAAGCTTAGTGAGAGTTTTCCAGTTAAGAGTAATATGCTGAAAAGCTAAAGCAAGCATGAGATCAAAAAGACCATGATAATGAGAGGAAATAAATAAAGAGTCACAGACACTTCCAGTAAACAGTAGGGGTATGGAATAAGGGATAGAGAGATTTAAGATACGAGAAATATAGGACCAAATGGATTTCCAAAATGTGGAGACAGGGACAAAGAAAAAAAGGATGCATGAAATTAGCGTCAGAGGAACCACAGGTCCAACAATTAGAATCAGAGCCCGGAGAAAAACGGGCTATTGAGATGGGGGTAAGGTAAAGTCTAGATAAAGAAAGAACATAGACTGAGTAAGAGATGCAGAGCGAGATATTTTTAATGAACTAGACCAAAGTTTGTCCCAGAAACAGGTAGTTCATTCGCATCCCATAACAGACTCCCAGGAAAGTTCCAATTTGGATTTAAGTCGATGCAGGGAGGGGGCTAAGAAGTACTTGTATATATGAGAGGCTTTAGGTGAGGAGAGGAGAAGTTTAAGTAAAGAAACTTGGGAGTCATCATGAGAAGAAGGAGGAAGAGAATAATATACACCAAGAATGATTGCCATGAGCGTAGTAAATTTATGTAAAAAAGAACGAGGACGTGAAATAAGACTTGAAATTCAGGGAAAGAATATGGTGAGATACCATTAAAAATATGTTTAACCCATATGATATCCTTTGACCTCCAAGAATTCCAGAAATCAGGTCTATTATTAAGAAGAATAAGAAGATTATGCCAATATGGCCGGGATACCCGTCACCCCCTCCCAACACAATCCCCAAGGATGGGAAGACGGACACAGTTCTTGACTTTTGGAAGGCGGGAGGGAGTTACCCTCCCGGCCGTATTTATTAAAATATGAAACAAAATTACAACATTAAAATAACAGTTTCATATCATGTACAATTTAATTTTCACATTACAATGTTTATTGGCTAACCTTAACACAGCTCTAATACAAAGGTTCTCCTAGCCGATTCTAAACATCCTGCAAATGCATATACTCAAAATTAAATTGTACATCCTAACATTACGGGCCAACGGCAAGGTCGTAACCGGTGTCAGATCCCTAATACCAGAACTCCCCCCTTACTTGTAAGGGGCGGGCGCACAGAGGACTGTACCTCTGTGCCAACTTCCAATTTCCCTTGTCTTAACAGGGGCCCCATATTTACTCGACGCCATCTTAGTGGTCGTCCGAGGACTCGTGTGAGGTGTCTAGAAGGTAGCGTAGACCCCCCTCCCACCCCAAACTGCTTACCACATCCGCCGTCGTGGATGTCCTGGCCCCGGGAAATTCCCAGGAGGGGCCCGTAGCCCCTCCTCCCCAGGGAGGGGCCTATGACCGCCTTCCCTTTCGGCGGCCCCATCCTTAGAGGGGTACCGCCTCCCCGTGTGAGGGGCCAATGGCCGCCTCCCCCCGGGCGCTCCCATCCATAATGGGTGGCGCCCCACCTCTAGGGATCTTCCAATTACTGCTCACCGATCATGACCTTACCGCCACAGGCCGGATAGTTGACCGGCTATCCGGACCCCCCACAAACTCCTACTAAAGGTCATGGCTACACAAACTCTTTAACCAAGCTATGAAGTCTCCTATGAGTAAGACATTCCCCTCCCGGGACAAATGGACCCCATCTTCAAGATACATATGGTCCCCCCGAATACATCCATGTGGAACACAATGCAACTGGCCTGAACGAAACAACCTACTAAGTTTGTTATTAACTTTCTTTACCGACTGATTCAAAGCTGGCACAGAGAGGGCCCCCCGCCACACCATTCTAGGAATCACATGTGACCATGCAATCGTGCACCCCGGAACCCTTCTTGCCAACCAACTCACTGTGGATAAAATTAACTCGAGAAGTACTCGTCGACCAATCGTTACCAAATCATTGCCCCCAAGATGTACTATGATTACAGACGGCGGTGACCTCGTCCGCCCTAGCAGTCCCTCCATAAAAGATTGAAACTGGTCAATACAGAGTCCGCCCCTTCCGTGGAAGGTCACCCTGCACCCGTATTCCCCAGCCACGTGAATCATGTCACCTGCTTTGAATACGTCCACGGCTCGCCTCACATATGAGTGGCCAACGACCCACACCACTCTTCCCTCAGCCGGTGATCTTTGACCGCTGGTCCCCAGGTGTCGGGTCAACTGCACAGTCCGCCCCGCAAAGCCTGCTCGCGAAACTGTAAACCAAACAGAAAACAAGAAGCGTGAGTGCATGACATTAGCTTCACAACATGTGCAACCGCACATACCTTTTATAACAATTCGAGGACCAACGCCCCAACTGTTTCACCTTTTCAACACTCAGACCCCTGGCTGTAGCCTCTGTAGCAGCCCCTATCCAGAAGGAATGGGTCCCAAAATCGCTCGGATTCAAGCCCGCTGCTGCGATTGCCATTGTTAACACCCGCTGGAACTGAAACCTAGTCAGTGGGGTGGCGTCAGTGTGCCTCAGCAAGCTTCCCCCCCCATGATGCCGCCCTCTGCGCTAAATACTCCTCCACGCATTTTACCGGGCACATGGGAGACCCTGGAATCCGCTGGACTACCACACAGTCCCCGATCGCTCCCTGATCGGTCTTGGACCTGGCTATTGAGACTACCATCGTCTCACCCTTAATTTGAATGTGTTCTCGACACAGACCTCCCCCCGTATCCTGCTTATTCCTCGCTACCAGTTCGCTTACCCGCATAGCCCCATGGAATGCTAATGCAAAAGCGGCCCGGAACAGCACTGTCTCTGATTGAGATGAACATGTCGCAGGGAGTACGGACATTAACAGGGACAACCTTTCTAGCCCTATCGGGTGCCTCTCATCCACCCTACGACCCTCAAGGCGTTGCCACCCACGCAGAGCCTTCTTTACGAGAAAGGACGATGTGGGGTCCTGGATGCCATGAGCCTGCGCCATGAAGGCAATGGCGGCCCTGTGCCTATTGGCCGTTGCCAGTGATCGGCCTGCCTGATGTAGTGATACCAGAAATTTCAGGACATACTCCTCCTGCCCCCAATGCTCCCCCCTAGCTGAACCCAAAAATTCCCAATAGGAACGGAACGCCCCTTCATATGCCTTCCTTGTCCTGGGTGCTAGACTCTCTCCCACGAGGTTTTGTAATCCGGGGCACCGAGAGAACAGAGAGCTTCGGGAAATGGTGCCGCCACCAAGTCCGCTGAGGGCAGAAAACCCCGGAAGGCCTGCATGTGGGAACGAGAGAGCGCATCAGCCGCCTGGTTCAGTACCCCAGGCACGTGTCTTGCCCT